>NC_044310.1:212209782-212809782 GCF_007474595.2 Lynx canadensis | reverse complement strand
GAAATTTTTTCTTAATACTAAAAAATGTCTCTGTTCATGAAGACCCTAATATTAATGTGCAGACCCTTCTTCCCCTTAATTAAAAGCTGTGGCTCTGACCCATGGCGGCAGGGGGGGGGGTGGGGGTAGGGGCGGCTCGGGATCCCCTGGTGCTTTCTTCCCAATTGTACAGATCTGGCTCTACCATTCAGCCTGGGGCCCAGGCAACAGGCTGGGGTGAGCCCCAGGAACACGGGTTCGAGAATTTTGAAAACATCCTGAGGAGACATGGGTATACTCATGGTTAAGAACCCCAACTCAACACCATCTGCCTCCAGATGAGCTATATCTTAAGAAGGACACGATATCGCCTATGTAATATTTTGCCTTGGGATGCAAACCCTGAATCGAATCATGAGAAAATATGAAACACAAAAAGAGAAATGTCCTGTTTTTTTAAACAGGGGAACAACTGACAAAATTGGAAAATGCGCAGATTAGGTAAGAGTATCATAAAATATTAAACTTACTGAAGTGGATCCTTGTACATGAGAATACTTCTAGTTAGAGTGGGAGAGAGCCAAAGCATAAGAGACTCTTAAAAACTGAGAACAAACCGAGGGTTGATGGGGGGTGGGAGGGAGGGGAGGGTGGATGATGGGTATTGAGGAGGGCACCTTTTGGGATGAGCACTGGGTGTTGTATGGAAACCCATTTGACAATAAATTTCATATATATATATATAAAAAAAAAAGAAATTAACTCTACACTGAAGTATTTAGGAGTAAAAGGCCATGGTATATGTAATTTATTCTCAAATGGCTCAGAAAGCAGACTGTGTGTGTGTGTGTGTGTGTGTGTGTGTGTGTGTGTGAGTGTGTGCGTGCGTGAGTGTGCCTGTGTGTGTCCGTGTGTGTGTAGAGAAAGTAGACAAATGGGTAAAATGCCAACAGTCACCGAATCTGGGTAAAGGGTATACAAGCGTCCTTTGTGCTATTTTTGCGATCTTCTCTAAGTTTGTAGTTATTCCAAGGAAAAAGTGAAATGAGAAAAAGAAGAGAGTGCCTGCTTCGACTGTATAGCTTCCAATATGGCAGTAATTTCTTAAAAAAAGAAAGACGTTTCCTTCCTTTCCTATTGATTTGATAACTGTTACCAGCCCTTGGCACCAAAGGGCTCCAAATGGAAGAGCAGACCGTGCCTCTCTCCCACCACGCCTAGGAGGCCAGCTCCCAGCTGCTCCCTCTTCAAACACAGCGTCCTTTTCCTTCTGGGAGTTTACGGATCCCTGAAGCCAGCTGAAATGCAGATTCCTGAATGTTATTTTCCCTCGCCCTTTCATTTTTTGTTGTTTTTGTTAGGCTAAAGTCTATTAGATCATGATCTGAGCTGAAGTTGGATGCCCAACGACTGAGCCACCCAGGCGCGCCTAGGCTAGTTTTAAATTCGGGGCGCAGACCCGGGGCACAGAGCCTTACCGTCCCAGGCCGCGTGAAGTCCACGCTGTGGGCCAGGCTCTGTCGCATCTGGTTACTGAAGAGGCGGACGCATACGCTCTGCAGGTACTCCGGCGTGATCTGCAAAGAGGACAGGAGGGCGGCTGGTGAGAGGCACGAACTCCCCCCTCCCCCAGGGACAGCAGGGGCCCCAGCAATCATCAGAGCTGTCCCTTGCTGGGCTTTCTGGAAGGTACAGAGATGGAATTTTGCATTAACCCAGGGGTTCTTGGGCACTAAAGCCCTGAGCCTGACAGAAAAAAACTGCTAACGTGCTACAGGTATGATCATGGCCTGTCATATGTTAAATTACCTAATTCCAGTAGATGTACTCCCACTGTCACGCAAAAGGAACGGACTTTAAACCGTTTGTGCGGGCGTGTATGAATTCAAGCAATCAAGTCAATCAGGGGGCCACCAGTGTGGTAGAAAGAATGCTAGCCTTCAAATCTAAAGATCTGGGCTCAAGTCCCGGACTTGGGAAAACCAGCAGCTCCGCCCCTTGCCTTGTGACCTTTCGAGTGAAATGAACTATGTCTGCCTCTGTGGGTCATGGTGACAGGGTGAACGAGATGACACGTATGCCTGGCACATGCCAGGTGGCTGGGTACGTGCTTACTGAATGAATGACGGAGGCACTTGTATCGAGTGCCTGTGGGCGGGAGTCTGCTGCCGTCCCGTCAATGCCACTCTATTCTGGCCTTTCTGGCTGCTTCTCTCACCGGCTCATTAGCTACTGTGACTCAGGACTGGCTTACAGCCTCTCAGGTAGTAATCTCAGGATCTGTTCTTTTTCATTTTACATCTTTTCTTTTTATAAAAAGAATGCACCTTCCAAATGCGCAAGTGTCCCAACCTCTCCCCAGTCCCATCCTTCCCTACAAACCAATCCCTGGAGGTAACTATCAACCGCTTTGCTCTCTTCCAGGCTTTTTTCTATGCCTGACAGTGGGAGGGAAACCTCCCTTTCCTCAGCCTCCTGATGCCGAGTGGTGACCCCCCACACGGTCACGTGACTGGCCGCTACCCCACCCTTACTCAGCTGTCCCCACGCGAGGCCCCCTCCACCCATTCATGGGTTAGAAAGCACCGGGAATGTGGACCGCATCCTCTCCTCTCCTTGGGGGACTCCGTCTACCCACTGGAAACTTCTGGTCTGCTTCAGACACATCAAAGGCCCTGTCCATCCATGGCAGATGTCTGTGCTCATCCCTTGACACTCAGCTCTGTGTGAAGCGACTCAGACAAAGCAGCACCCCATCTCCAGGGGGCACTTCCCCCATCAGCCTGCGTCCATTTCCTCTGAATGTCCACAGTATCAAAAAGTAAAGGTTCCTTTTTCATCCTGTATTTTTAACCTTTCCTTTTACGACTTTTCATTATCTACAACCTAAAAACACACCCAAATATATTTCATATTTAAAAAGTACCTTCCCCTTCCTCCACCCTAGGTCTCCACCTATCAACCACCCTCCCAGTATTCTTCCTTCACAGCCAAGGTGCTCGAGAGAACAGCCCACATTTCCTGTCTCACTTCCCCTGGCCCTCCCAAAACGCTGCAATTAGGCTTCTAGACGCATCATTCTGTGGAAACTTACGTGGCAAAGGCCATCACCACTGACCTTCTATTATGTCAAAATCATTGGGCACTTTTCAGTTCTAGTCTTCTAAAGTATTCGGTGGCTTCCGAGACTTTGCATAAACCCTTTACTGCTGAAACTGTTTTCTCCTTTGACTTCTGGAACTGCTACCAGAACCAATTCTTTAACAAGCAAATTTGACTATGTCAGTTTCTTGCTTAAAACAGGTGAATGAGGAAAGGACACAAATAGACAATAGACTAAGTATAAATGGCCAACAAATATATGAAAATATATTCAGCCTCATGCATAATTAAAGAAATGTAAATTGAAACATTCAGAACACCAAGTTTTACTTCCCAAACTGGGAAAGAGTTCAAAGTATAATCGTGTCTAGTGTTGGCAAGTGTGTGGAGAAATAAACACAGATACAGATAAACCCCCAGGGATTTGGGTAGACGTCGCTGAAATCTCAGGAGAAATCATTTGGCAACATTTATCAAAATGTTAATGCCCATAACCTTTGACCTAACTATTCCACACTTAGGATCTTACCTTACCTGTTTTCAAAGGTATACAGTATATAGAAGAATGTTCATTGGCACATTTTTTTGTTATAGCAAACATAAAATCTAAACGTTCACCATCAGAGATCTGACGGATTATAATTCGCTCTTACAATGGCATAATGTACAAGCCTAGAAAGGAATGAGGGCTATGTGGCCATGTGGAAAGATCTCCAAGATATACCGAAAGTAAAATAGCGAGTTTCAGAAGAATAATGGGTCATATGATCCCAAGTATACGTAGGCCGCATGCAGACATGCACACACACACGCCTATGCCTAGAAATGTTCTAAAATAAGACGCAAGCAAATGTTAATCTTGAATACCAATAAAGAAGTGACACTAAGAAACCGTGTGGGAGGGGGCTTTTGCTCCTTACTATAGACTACTCTGACTTGTTCCAATTTGTTACCACAAACGTGTATTTTTTTTACATTAAAAACAAGCCAGTTATGGGGGGGGCCTGGGTGGTTCAGTTGGTTATGCATCTGACTTCCGCTCAGGTCATGATCATGCGGTTCACGGGTTCGAGACCCGCGTCAGGCTCTGTGCTGACAGCTGGGAGCCTGGAGCCTGCTTCCTGCTTCCGATTCTGTCTCCCTCCCTCTCTGCCCCTCCCCTACTCACGTTCTGTCTCTCTCTCTTTCTCTCAAAAATAAATAAACATTAAAAACAAACAAACAAACAAAAACAAGCCAGTTACAAGTCTAATCCCCGCCCCTGCCGCCCCGCCCCATCTCTCCCTGCCTGGTGGTCTGCGGGCGCTCACGCACTCCAGCAGGAGCTCACGTGCCCATCTCTGGTCAGCACGCCACCCCTGATGTCACATCGACTCTGGCTGTAAGAGGCACACCAGGATTCTGGTAGCTATGTTTTAATAGGAGAGAAGGCAAAGGAAGGCGAATACTTTTCTTTTTATTTATTTCTGTATTGTTTGAACCTCCTAATCACGGGCATGTCTTTGTCAACAGAGGTTATAGAAGCCATGTTTGTGTTCTTTCTGATACTTTTCTGTATTAACGTCAACACATGCTATTATTAAAACTGAAAAAAAAAACCAGTTAATTTAAAAAGTCCATTTTCTTAAGGTATATATTTCAAAAGCCCCTCACTAACTACAGAACAAATCAAGGGCTCCTAAGCATGATCTACAAACCTCCCCATGATCTTTACTGGCCCATCCTCTCTGCATCCTCATTCAGCATGTGGCCACCACCCCAGCTAATGGTCGTACCAGGCAACTTTCAGCAGTGTGTGGGCTGTGATTTCACACGAACAGAGAGGTTTTCAGCGCAGGATACTAAAACGTATTAAAAAGCTACTATAGTAAAAAACACAATGCATTAGTAGCTTAAGAATAGCCAGATCAATGGAAAAAATTAAAATCCCACTACATGATAAAGGTAGCCATTCAAATTAGTGAGGAAAGAAGTAAATAGTTCTGGCTGAAATGGTTGTCTTTTTTTCTGGTGGGGGGGATAAATTTCTTTCTTAAATCATCTATCAAAATAAATTCCTTGTGGATTAAAGATTTAAAAGTAAAATTAAAACAAAACAAAACAAAATGACCAACAGAAAAAAATTAATGTGAATATTCCAGCTCCTTTAGTGGGAAAAGCTCCTTTATTAACACTTTAAAAGGCAGGATGAACGAAGGGAAAAACTGATAAAATGATTTGACAATATAAACATGTCAGTTTTACTAACTTAAGAAACACTAATTTAAAAACCAAAAAGCAAACTAAGGAAAACATTTACAAAAGATGAATTCTGAATGGCCCGTGTCTTAACAGGGATGCCCACAGCTGTAGTCCTGATTTCCCCCAAACCTGCTCCACCCCAGGCCTTCCCCATCGCGACCGGAGGCACCACTGCCCTCCCACAGCTTAGGCCAAAAACCTGGAGTCATGCTCGACCCCCAAACCCCCGCCCAGGTCCAATCCAGCACGAAACACTATCGGCTCTATCTCATAACACACCCAGAGGGGCACCTCTCTGGCTCTGGCTGCCATCACCACCACCACCACCACCAGGTCTCCCCTCGTGACCGCAAGCCCCTCCTGCCTGTCTCCCTGGTTCCTCCAGACCTCCAAGGACTGTTGTAAAACAAAGGCAGGTAATCCTTCCACAGCATGCCAGACCACGCCACCCCCCTATTCCGCTCCCCAGTTTACTCATAGTAGAGCCACATCCTAACGATGGCCCTTGGGGCCCTGACCTGCTGGGTGCCGCTCCCTGTCCTTCACTGGGAGAGGCACACGAGAGGCACGCTTCTGCTTTTGGTCCTTTGCATCCTCTTCCTTTGGCCTAGAATTCTGGGAGAATCCCAGAGGGCTGCGAAACGAATTCCCTTACCTCTTCCAGTGAAGCTCCCCCTGCCTGCCTAGTTAAAATTGTCCCCTGTCCATAGACACACGTACTCTGATCCCCTCCACCCTGTTCCTTTTTTTCCTCACAACGCTGGTCATTTTCTAACACACGACGATGTCATTTATTATCTACTGCTTATATTTACTATTTATTATTCTCGCCCCTACTGGAACGTATGCTCCCTGAGGTCAGGGATCTTTGTTTTGTTGTCTGATGTATCCCACAGGCCTAGAACGGGGAAGGCCTGGCACGTAGTAAGCTTGCAATAAATCTGCATTCAATGAATGAGAGAAGCATATAAAAAACGTTCGCTGTCATGTGGAAACAATGTGAGGTACATTTCAATCCTGAGACACTACTTCTCAATGATCAAATTTACAAATACAAATACAAATACAAATGTTGCAACAAATACAGGTGTCCTTTTAATACACAAAGACAGGACTGGCAAGGATATAAAGATAAGGACTCCCAGTGGAACCAGACCAGCAAAACCTTCTTGGAGCACCTTAGCACAGATTTCAACCTCGAAAATCAACTTTAAAAAAATATAACAGGGGCACCTGGCTGGCTCAGTCAGTGGAGCATACGACTCTTGATCCTGGAGTTATGAGTTTCAGCCCCGTGTTGGGTGTAGAGATTCCTTAAAATGAAATCTTAAAAATAAATAAAATTTAAAAATTTAAAACGTAACAGAGGCTCATCTCCTCCCACTATATTTATAATTCATGAAAGTGAAAAGCTGGAAACAACCTCGATGTCCAACCTGGACATTAATACGAAGCGCAGCACTGCTACACGATGGACTTGAGCCGCTAACGGTGAGGCTTGTCGAACACCTCATGTCTTCAAGAATGCACGATGCGGTATTAAGGAAAATAGAAAACTTTGCCTGAACCAGAGTCCGTCTAGTGCAGCCAAGCACCGCGACAAATGTGGAATGTTAACAAGTGTTGTTACTAAGTGACACGATTGCAGGTAATTTTAATCGTATTTTTGCACAGTTCTCTATTTTTAAAATTTTCTATAATACATATTATTTTATAGTCATATTTCTTAAGTCACTAAAAAATTTTTATTTTATTTTTTAAGTAATGTCTACACTGAACCCGGGGCTTGAACTCATGACCCTGAGATCAAGAGTCACATGCTCTACCAACTGAGCCAGCCAGGTGTCCTTTTAATACACGACCTTACACCGGCAATAAAATTATACAGAACCTAACATACACACAAGAGCACAAAACTGGAGAAATTAGAATAAGATCAACAGACTGGATCAATGTCAATGTTCCGGTTGTGGTACTGCAACCTAGTTATGCAAAATGCTACTCTTGGGGGAAACTGGGCAAAGCGTGCCAAGCCTCTCTGCATTATTTCTTAAAATTGCATGTGCTAATTATTCCACTTTTAAAGAAAATGTACATTCCACAAAGGGATTTTATTATACTTCTAATTGTTTAGTAAGTGAAACACTAGAGTCATTCCTATTAAAGTCAGGAATAAGACAAGGAGGCCCGTTATTCGATAATGTCCCGTAGTCAACAATGCCACTATGCGAAGGAAAAAAAGTCATTACACATAATGAAAACACAATATAAAACAAAACAATCAGCATCTGAAGATGATATGACTGCCAGTCTAGAATACAGAGGTATCAATCAACAGAATCTATCAGATTAATAGAGTTCAGAAAGGTGGCTAGATATAAAATCAATATGTGAAAATCTGTAACTTTCTTTTATAGCAGCAGTATATTTCCCCCTCGTTTTTATGCCACTCTGTATTATTTTTTTCTGTTGCCAGACAATTTACCGTTTGCCAACGTGAAGAGTAAGGTAGAGAAATAAAGATGTCAGGAAAGACGGACAAAATACTGTGGGCAGCACAATCATGGGCATGGAACGTTGGCGTGGTCTCCTTTGTACGTCTGGCTCTGTGAAGCACGGGGGCAGGTGTCACTGGCCGGGAGAGGCCAGGAATCCCATCAGCACAGCCCAGGCCCTCAACACTGCTTTAGCTCCAAACAGACACGCAAGCAGGTGCGGATCTTCCTTACCATCTTGCCACTGACCGTGGCCTCCAGGGAATCCACCAGCTCTGCCGTGACCCCGATGAGATTGTGGTAGTCTGCCTGGATCTTATTGTACCGCTTCAGGTACGTCATTGACCGACGCTCGGCTTCTATCAGCTGCTGGTGGAGCTGCTGCGACATTTCTAGGAAGACGATTTACATTAAAGCAAAACAAAACAAAACAACAGTAAAAACAAAACAAAAAAAACCCCACAAAATAAAAAATATACTCTTCTCAAGGCAGTATTGTGCCTGCTTTCAGAATGTTCTGCAGTCACAATGAACTTGATATTATTCGTGTTTAACACTTTCCTTCTGGGGCACTTGGGTGGCTCCATCAGTTGGGTATCTGACTTCGACCCAGGTCATGATCTCACGGCTGTGAGTTCGAGCCCCCCATCGGGCTCTGTGCTGGCAGCTCAGAGCCTGGAGCCTGCTTCGGATTCTGTGTCTCCCTCTCTCTCTGCCCCTCTCCTGCTCACTCTCTGTCTCTCTCTCCTTCAAAAATAAATATTAAAAAAAAAAAACACTTTGCTTCTATTTCCTGACACATTTAATTACAAAGTGCTTTGTGACCACTGATTTTCAATTTCTGGTCTCTGGTAGTTCAACTGAATCGTCACTGGTTTTCCTCACACAATCTATTTCCTTGACTGAGCCCCATGCAATTTCTTGTAGTTGCTCTCTCTGTGTAAAAGACACAAACTCAGTATTTCTTCCAGCTCACACACTGGGTGAAGCAAACCTACAGCTTTTCCTCTGTGTTTGCCCCGTGAGGTTGTCTGGAGGTAATCTGTATCTGCAGGCCAGCTCTTCATTTTCGGTAAAGGTTAGGCTACTTGCCTAATGCTGAGGAAGCTAGAATCCAGAATTAGGCAAGATTCAAGGTGCTCGGTCTGCCAGCTTGATAAAGCGCAAACCACCCCACTGGGCCCTAGAGCAGGCAGCCTTGGAAGGTTCCAGGGTTCTCTTCTGGGACTCTGCACCAGGGACAGCACTTGATGGCCAAGCCACCCTGGACACAGCCGGAATAGCGAATCTTATCCAGTGTCAGCACTCCTTTGGCCCATCTTCCTTTTCCCCCTCCCAGAAGGCTAAGTTTGGATGGAAGGAAATGACGATGCCCCCAAACCCAAGTTAACTACTCTTGTCCTAACTGGGCACTGTCATCATTTTAGAACACATTTCATCCATGCACTGAGAGATTTGAAAACCCTAAAGACCTGGGCTCAAGTGGCTACTCTACCACTTTCTGCTGGATAATCTTGGGCAAGACGCCTAACTTCTCTGATCTCATTTCTTAACCTATAAAACGGGGATGATGATAATGACCCTGAAGAGTTATTGTGAGGATTGTACAGCATAGGGGAAACAATAATACTGTAATAACATTGTATGGTGACAGATGGGGACTACACTTATCCTGACGAGCACTGAGTAATGTACAGAACTGTTGAATCACTATGTTGTATACCTGAAACTAATACAACACTGTATTTCAACTATACTTCAACTTAAAAAAAAAAAGCACACATACAAAAAACAAGTTAGTATGAGAATTAAAAAACAGATATACTCAAAGTGCCTAGCACAATTCTGGCCCACAAGAGGCAATCAATAAGTAATAGCTATTATGGAAAGGGGTCAAAGATTTCCTAAATATATTTCCATACAAGTAGACAACTTGAAAAAACCAGGGGTTAAACCCTAAAGCCGCAGTATGCAAAATTTGAAACATGTCAGAATCATCCAAAAGTAAAGATAATCAAGCCTCACCTTCAGAGACTGATTTTATGGATACGGGGTGGGGACTGAGAAACTATATTGTCAACAAACTCTCCAAATGGCTCTGATGCATATCACAAGTTTGAGCCCCACTGTCCTAAATTATCTATTCCTCTTAATTTGTGTTCTAAATAGCTATGAGGATCACGCGTGAACTGTATCTCAATTACAATTATGTGTAGAAGTCAAATATTTTAACTATTAAAACCTCAAATATCACATAAAAATGAACTAATATTACTATTATTATTTAGCATCCTTCAAATCTCAGTATTAAAAGATAACTTTAAAAAGTTCTCAGGCCATGGGTTGCCTAGGTGGCTCAGTTGGTTAAGCATCTGACTTTGGCTCAGGTCATGATCTCATGGTTCATGAGTTCAAGCCCCGCACTGGGTGAGCTCGAACCCCACTTCGGGGGCACGCCGTGCTGACAGTACGGAGCCTGTGTGGGATTCTCTGTCTCCTTCTCACTCTGCCCCTTACTCAATCATGGCCCCCCCACCCCGTCTGCTCTCTCTCAAAAAAAAAAAAAAAAAAAAAAAAAGTCATCTGGCATGAATTTACATCTAGCACTTGAAACTTTGGAAAACATCTATGGAAATCATTTGTCAAGTTTTTTCTTAAATATTATTAGGGAGAAGGAAGGAGTCACTACCATCTTCCTATGCCAAATAGTATTAAGGCTTTTTCATACGTACAAAATTCCAAATTACATAAACCGGAACATCCAACTATAAAAATTCTACAGGATAGTCATAATTCTACTTCATGGCAATGACTATTAGAGTACCTGTGCAATCTTTCTTAACATGTACCAAGTAGCAGATGATGAAGTACCAAAACCCATTAACCGGGGCAAATAACCTCACAAATCATCAATATAAAAGTCCCCAAATGGGGGCACCTGGGTGGTGCAGTCAGCTGGGCATCCAACTCCTGATTTTGGCTTGGGTTGTGATCCCAGGGTCGTGGGATCGAGCCCCATGTCAGGCTCGGCACTAAGCACGGAGCCTGCTTAAAATTCTGTCTCTCCCCCTTCTGCCTCCTCCCACTCTCCGCTGCTGTGCTCTCGAAAGAAGGAAAGAAAGAAAGAAAGAGAAAGAAAGAAAAAAAGTGTCCAAAGTTGTCCCCTCGAAAGAGGACTGCACAAAGGAATTCTCCTCAGAAAGTCACTGTGCAATTAACTAAACGTAAGGGACTGCTTGTGGCACTTTTGCCTTAGGAACTCAGAACTGGAATTTATGACAGTGTCAAAGTATGGCACACCTGAGGAAAAATGCCTAACTGCCAGCAGCCACAGAAAGGAGAGAAGCGGGCAGTTGGGCTGAAATATCTGTGACCAGTTCAAATACACCATCGCACAGAACAGCCTGTGGTACAGAGATGTCACCCAGAGGACACCTTAACTGGCTACAAACAGGACCTGGCCATTACTGTTAAGTGATTCGGCTCCAGCTCCAAGATCTCAACTTTATGTCTGAGAGTAAAAAGAACTTTCACTCTTTTTTCCTTCTCAAAAGTTTCATGAGACAAGGACCACTAAGCCAAGATCCCTTGCCGTGCAAGAGCTCAACTTTGAGTGGAGAGGTGTTACTAGAAATCCCAGCTTATATTAATGAAACTGAGTTATTTCATATTTCACAACTACTTACATAATTTGTACAAAAGTCCAAAGAAGTACTTCCCTAGTTTTAAACAAAGAGATATATACAATTAAAGGAATGTCAGTTAAGGTCACAGAAAGTTTTCCGATAATTCCAGCATCCAGTGAAACACTAAAAAAAGTGATGGAGTTCTCCCTCCATGGCCAAGCCATCAAGTTGTCTCTCAACACTTCTACTTTAAATACGTTGCCTTTTTTTTTTTTTTAAAGAGCGGATGAGATTTAACTTTAGAGACCCCTTTGTTGCTCAAGACAAAATGATATATTTTAAATACATGGGACTATTTTTCTAACATCTAAAACTCTGAAATCAATCACTCTACCTTTATAATATGACATACTCTTTCTTCTTTGTATTCAGATATAAATCAGCTTTGCTATTTTGCTAATCCACGAGCACTGTGAATATAGATCATCATTTTAAAAATACCATTTAGGGCTCTAAACTCTAGAAAAACAGTCAGTTGCTCATTTTCTGAAGAGGTCAGATCAATGGATGGCAGAAATGCTAAAAGATACCATTTCTATACCTTTTTATTATTTTTTTATTTTATTTATTTATTTATTTATTTTTTGAGAGAGAGCGCATGCGAGCAGGGGAAGGGCAGAGAGAGAGGGAAAGAGAATCCCAAGCAGGCTCTGTGCCATCAGCATAGAGCCCACCGAGGGACTCAAACCCATGGACCTGGTGATCACGACCTGAGCTGAAACCAGGAGTCAGATGCTTAACCGACTGAGCCACCCAGGCACCCCTCTGTACCTTTTTTGGATGGCTAGGTAAAATAGTAAGACAATATGCTGTATTTCCAACCTGAGTTTTTATTCTAAGTACCATTTTAAAATGTAATTCCTTTTGAGAGAATTTTCCACTCCAAGCACTCTTCTTGCCTTCTTCAAAAGCTTGTGGAAATCTTACTCATGAAACCTTCCTCTCAAGATACGCAGAATAATGATATTGCCCAAACATTCAATGTAAAAAACAACACCTAAGTCTAGAATTCAAATAAACTGGGAGCATGTCTGCGCCTTGTGGTCACTGCAGCAGTAACTGTGGGAGGAGGGGACAAACTGGTGACAAGGGGCTGTCGCGACATGGGGCCTGGGCCTGCGCCCCTGGTACCAGTGCCCTGTGGAGCTCACCTCTGATCTCCATGGCAATACTGCATCATGGGGCTTATTCAGCCACGGACACACGCTGCGCCTGCCAGGCTCAATTCCACCGACATTCTGCTTGGCTAGCCTCAGAAAACTCAATTAAAATCAAACCTAAAGAGGGCTCACACACCCTGGTCTCCTTGCTGAAATCCGAAGGGAAGATCTGTAGAAACACGCAGGCTCTTCCCTTTACACTCCCCCTCCCTCCCAGGTTCATTTTATCCATAAAACTGGGCCACTTCTGAGAGACAGGACTGGTTCCTGGCAGAAAGTTGTCCTCAAAAGCTTCGGGGTATGTTGGGGTGACAAGGGCTGGCTGAGACTCAGGAATGAGGGAGGTTTTCCACCACTTTCCCTCCGCCAGTGCCTAGGGGTCCAAAGACCGAGTCTGAACGAGGATTACTGGAGAACTACGGCAATTTTCTGAAGCTCAAAGGATGCTGGTGGGGTAGTGGTTTTAAATTTTTTTTTTTTTTCAACGTTTATTTATTTTTGGGACAGAGAGAGACAGAGCATGAACGGGGGAGGGGCAGAGAGAGAGGGAGACACAGAATCGGAAACAGGCTCCAGGCTCCGAGCCATCAGCCCAGAGCCCGACGCGGGGCTCGAACTCACGGACCGCGAGACCGTGACCTGGCTGAAGTCGGACGCTTAACCGACTGCGCCACCCAGGCGCCCCGGGGGTAGTGGTTTTAAAATATGACGGCCACATCTTTGACACTCCTTCCCATCAAGAGGTGGAACGTCATTCTCCTTCCTTTGAATGTGAGTTGGCTTTAGGAATTTGCTTCTGATGAAGACACTGCAGCAGAAATGACACAGAGTTCCTCGAGAGGCTGGTTTAGAAAAGGTGACACAGCTTCCATGGGCTCTCTCTGGGGACATTCATCCTGGGAACCCAGCCACCATGCCACAAGAGAGCCCAGGTCACAGAGGTGTTCCCGTCGGGCGCCTCAGCACTGGCCACCAGGTGCACATGGGTGAGGAAGCCTTGGGGATGGCTCCCCTGAACCCACGAGACAGCCAGGGAGAAATGCCTAAGCACACGGTTCCAGGCCAGGCAAGGTGATGCTGATAATAAGGGGACATTGTTGTTTTATGCCACTAAGCCTGAGATGGTTTGCTAGGTCACAACAGAAACAGAAATAGGGGGGGCAAGGGTGCACTTCCAGGAGTTGCAGGGCGGGACCCAATGCCCGGCACAATTTAAGAATTCCCACTGTTCTGGGGCACCTGCCTGAGTGGGTCAGTCGGTTGAGTGTCTGACTCTCGGTTTCAGCTCAGGTCATGACCTCACAGCTCATGGGATCGAGTCCAATGTCGGGCTCCATGTGGACCCTGCTTGGGATTCTCTCTCTCTCGGCCCTTCCCCTGCTCCCTCTCTCAAAATAAATAAACATTAAAAAAAAAAAAAAAAAAAAAGAATACCCACTGTTCTGAACATGAGAAAACTGGCCTGGGAACCATACTAACTCTTCAGGGAGCAGGCCTGAGGACCTGAAGAGAGCCGCTGGAACTCAGACTCGGGCACAACTTTACTGGGGACAGAGCAGCCTCAGCGAGCTCCAAGGCCACAGCCTGGTGACCCTTAGAGGATTCCATGTTGACCCCATGAGGCCACATCTGTGGCCCAGCTCTTCTGTGCTCAGGCACGGACTGATGCTTCCCAGTGAAGGATCGTGGGGCTTGTCCCTCTGAGCTACGGGGGGGTGGGAGGAGTGGGGGGGGGGCAGCTGGCAGGACCATGCATCTGAGCAGGACTGCTGGGTGGGGGAGATGCAAGGCTGTACAAGGCAAAAGGAAGCACTCAGACTTTCCTCATCTGAAGCTGAACCCGCCTTCCTTGTGTTGGAAAGCAAAGAGATAAATAATTTACTAACCCTACACCCCACCCCACCCCCAGCTTTTTTTGTTTTATAAAACTTTAAAAAAGACCGTGGAAAAACAAAGACAGGAAGTTCTGAGATCCTCTCTAACATTGCCCTGCTGTGAGAAGGGCAAATGTGCTGTTTCCTGTGGTAACACTCCACCTGCTGGGGACTGAGGACTATGCCACCAAAACTCACAAAGGCATGAAACACATCATCATCCACCCTTTCCAATGTTAATTTAAGCACTTTTTGTAACGTAGGATCAAAGACAAAACTTAGGCAAAGCACCACAATTGTGGCCACTGACTTCATATTAACTGAATTTTTCTTGCCTTACTGAAAAATGGGATAGTTCTAGCAAAAAAAAAAAAAAATAATAATAATAATGATGGAAAACCATCTTTTTATGCTAAAACCTTAAGGCTGGAATTCCTAAACTGAATGCAAAAAAATGGAAATGCTTCTAAGATGGGTGTTCCATTTCTACGTAAATAAGACCCCACTAGACTAGTTCAAGGTAAAAGTGGAAGTTCCTAAAATGATACTTCTGGCACCCATGCTGCTCTGTGTCTCTGGCTGGGCTGCAGCCCCATTCCTTCGGGATATTGCTTGGGTTCTCTTCTCTTCATCTCTCTGGGTCTTAGTCGCCTGATACACAAGACGTAGCTAAGGCCAGCCGTCCTGCAAAGTGGGCCTCAAGGAATCACAAACTTGATCACAAAATACTTCGTAGATATTTAGACTTTCATCTTTTAAATTAAAAAATAATGTAGACTTTTAAAGCCCATGTTTGCCAAATGCACAAATTCTCACCATCTCTGTCCCTAGCCTACTGCTCAAAACTTGAGTTGGCCAAGTTGTTCTTTAAAAAATGTTAATCTAGGGGCGCCTGGGTGGCTCAGTGGGTTGAGCATCCGACTTCGGCTCAGGTCATGATCTTGCAGCCTGTGAGTTTGAGCCCTGTGTCGGGCTCTGTGCTGACAGCTCAGAGCCTGGAGCCTGCTTCGGATTCTGTGTCTCCCTCTCTCTGCCCCTGCCCAGCTCATGCTGTCTCTGCCTTTCTCTTAAAAATAAACATTAAAAATGTTAATATTAAAAAAATGTTAATCTACGTGATTTACCTTTGTTACTCTGTCCATTCTCCTTCTGGGATGAGAAAGAAGTTGAGGAAAACAGGCAATGAAGATAAAGTACTCACGGTATTTCACGTTGTGTGGCCAAGCTGAGAAAGTCTTAGCAAGGTGAAAAGCAATTCTCAGGAGAGTAAAGGCCGTTTCCTAATGTTGCTATATATATAGCTGAGACAGGTACTAACTTCTCAGTACTTGGAGGCTCACTCTCAAGTGAATCACCTTTTTCCAGCTCAATTACTGCTGCATGCATATGCAAGTCTTACCCTGTTCGGTAGCCCCCTAAGTGGCCTCCTGACCCCCTTCAAAAGACGTTCCCCACTGCTACTGAACATTCTACTAAAAAGGAAACTGAACTCGTACCCTTCAACTCTGCCCCTTCATTCTAAAGCTTTACCCTAAGGACACTGAGACTGGGAAGACAGCCACAGAGCACAGTAGCTGAGATCACAATTCTAAAGCCAGACTGCCTGAGTTCAAATCTCAGCTCGCACACATCCGGCCACATGACTGAGGGCAAAGTATTTGTTTGGTTTGGGTTTTCTTAATTTTTTTGGTAACAGCTTCACTGAGACATAATCCACGTATAACTCACTCATTTCAAGTATATATTTCAACGGTTTTCAGTCTATTCATAGAGTTGTGCGACCATCACCGCAATCAATTCTAGAAAATTCTCATCACCCCCCAAAAGAAACCCTGTACCCATTAGGAGTCATCCCCAGTTTACCTACCCTCCCTGGCCCCAGGCAACCACTCATCTGCTGTCTCTATTGCTTTGCCCTTTCTGGACGCTTCATACAGATAGAATCATATAACATGCAACCTGTCACGTGTGGCTTCTCTCATTCAGCAGAATGTTTTCGAGGTCTGTCCACGTTGCAGCGCGTCAGTACTTCATTCTGTTACAAGCCTGAATACTATCCATTCATCTTATTTATCCATTCCTCCCGTGATGGACACTTGGGTTGTCTTCACTTCTTGGCTGTTCTGAGTAACGCTGCTGTGAACATTAGTATACAAGGTGCCGTGTAGACATGTTTTCAGCTCCCCGGGGTACACGGCTAGGAGTGGAATTGCTGGGTCATATAGTAACTCTGTGTTTAAACTTTTGAGGAAACAACCTGTTTTCGAAGGATATTTAATGACATGCGGAAATGCTCTCTTCGTTTGATAAAAATATTTAAGAATACACACGTGACAGGTATGTATGCTTAAACATTATGTACTTCTGGGTATATGTATGTATACAAATGCATTTCTGTGCTTTCCAAATTTTCTATAAAAATTATGGTCAATTTTATAATCAGGAATACAAGGATTGATTTTTTTTTTTTAATGTAAATATGAGCATGGTATCCTCCTGCTTAAAATGCTTCAAAGGCTCCTCATTACTTACAAGACCTCACGCAAATCTCTGTGCCGGCCCTGCCTAGTGTCTTTCTCTCTCCCGTTCCAGCAATACTGAATTCTGTGTCGTTTCCTAAATATACTCTCAGTCCTTTTGCATGTGCTGTTCCCTCTACCTGGAATTCCCTTTATGTGCCTTGACACACTCTCCCATTAATGCTTCACACAACTCATAAATATGAAAGCAACAGTATCAATTATCCCTATTCATGAGGCAACCTAAGCCAGTGCGCTACTCCAGGGCCTTAGGTGGGGGGGTGGTGGGGGGGGGGGGTCTCCATCTGCTTCAAAAGGATACGTATAATGTTAAAAGCTTTGGCGTGTTACTGGCTTTAAAAATTAAAGCCAGAAACTTTTCCAACTTCAACTTTAATTCTGGAGTCCAAGAATCCTGAAGAAAAAAAAAACACACACAAAGAAAAATAATAAAGTACTACATCATTAAATGCCAACAGCGTTGTCAAATTGTGTGTGGCCTTTGGTTTAAATAACCCTATCCAACACAGTTACTGAAATCAAAAGCAGATGCCTTGGCTGTTGTGTGATGCTGCGAAAAATAGGTTTTAGGACATCTGACCAATTCTTTATAAAAGATTCAAATACCCACAGCAGGAAGAAAGAACAGAGTTCTTTCATAAACAAGGAAAAAAGAACCCTGTACATGATTTGAATATTTCATGTGATTTAAACACAGGCATGACAAATAACCTTATTAGGTTGAATGCCAAGAAGAATTCAGTATAGTTTAAGTGTATAAGGCGCTGGCAGGCACACCAAGTTATCACTAAGTTACTAAAAGTTTCCCAAAGAAAAAGACTCATTTCCATAAATTTCATCTAGATAAGAAAAAAAAAAGGACAGAAGCTGTTATCTGCCTTAAATACTGCATCACGTCAAGAATTATGATATACTTTTAGTTTGACTTGTCCCTTAATTATTTATCTCAAATAATGCTCACTGAGAAGGAAAGGACTTAAGTAGTAAAAGTGTGATAAGCAATTATCTTTCTCAGGACAATTTTCCTTACAACCTTTATGCAAGAATAGCTACCACCCAAACCAAGAAGCTCCACAAAAAAGAAGCAATATCTTTAAAACTTCGTATCTACTTACCTCTTAGGTCCTGCCCCACCCCCAGCTCATCGTCCTTGTCCACACCTCCCACCCCACCCATTCTACCCGGGCCATCATCTGGCTTTTTGAAAAAATACTGTCTTATATTTTAAAAAGATTGTGTAGGGGCACCTGGGTGGCTCAGTAGGTTGAGCATCCGACTTCGGCTCAGGTCATAATCACAGTTCTTGAGTTCAAGCCCCGAATCAGGCTTTGTGCTGACAGCACGGAGCGTGGAGCCCACTTCGAGTTCTGTGTCTCCCTCTCTCTCTGTCCCTCCCCTGTTACGCTCTGTCTCTCTCTCTCAAAAACAAATAAACATTAAAAATAAATAAATAAAAATTAAAAATTAAGATTGTGTAAATCCCTGACATGGCACGATCTCTTTATTTATAATGTGTGTTATGGGTTGAATTGCATCCCCTTAAAAAGATACGCTGAAGTCCCAACCTCCTCAGAGTGTGAGGTCACTGACAGGGCTGCTGTAGATGTAATCAGCTAAGATGAGTTGTACTGGACTAGGGTGGTCCTTCATCCAACATAACCAGTGTCCTTACAAGAAGGAAATTTAGACACAGACACAGAGAGAAGATGGGTCTGCAAAGACTGGGGACTAGAGTATGCTGCCATGAGCCAAGGGACACCTGAAACTACTAGAAGCTACTAGAAGCCAGAAGAGGCAAGGAAGGCGCCTTCCCCCTAGAGGCTTCACAGGGAGCGCGACCCTGCCAACACCTTGATTTCAGACCTCTGGCCTCCTGACCTGTGACAGGAAGTTTCTGCCATTGAAGCCCCCACTCTGTGGCCCTTTGTCACGGCAGCCGCGGGAAGCTGACAGAGCGTGCCGCAGCTCGAGGCTTCTGTGTTCAACGCACAGGAGAGAATCGCGGGAAAGGACTGCTATGTTGGTCAACATAAATCAAGACATCTTAAAAAACAAAACAAAACAAAACCTTTGGGACATGTAGACTTGCAGCTAAATTGCTCTGTTGCTGACTACTATTTTGCATAACCAACAAATCTGTATTTCCAACTGAACTACTGACCTTATGATGCTCTGCTAATGACAGGGATAAATAACATTGCGATAGAACCTCTTTGGGCAATAAATCCCTTATTTTTTTTTTCTTGACTGCTCTTATTCTTCTGTTTGAGAACAAGGACGTTTCCCAAGTCCAATGGGCACCTGCCTCCCCAGCTCCCATGGGACGAGGGAAGCACGGGGCTGGTTCTACTGTACCGCCTGCACAAAGCCACTCACCCTCTTCGTGTCGTAGTTTCTTCACTTGTAGAATGTGGACTTTACACTAGAGTGATTGTCTGACTTGTTTTGTCCCAACAGCAAAGCCCTCTGATCACTCAAAATCTTGCCCAGAACCCTAATACATGAAATGAGTAAGAGTGGGGCTATTCCTGGGGGGCAGGGGGCAGAGCTCAATGCTGGACTCTCCCTGCTTACCCGCTTACCCGCTGCCTTCTCCCCCCTCGCAGGGCACACAAGAATTCCTTCCATTTCTTTCGGTCTTCACTAATTAAGCTTAACTTGGCTCTTGCTATATAAGCGCCCAAAAGTTTTTCTGGAAGTAATCATTAGAGGAATACCCAAGTATTTCTGCACGGAGATGCTCACTGACAAACTGAGTTTGCTGAAAAGAGCTCACTACAATCGCTACAAAGGAATTTCCTTTTCTGGCAGCTCAGCAGAAATGATAACCTGAAAAAGCAATAAAAACAACTAAAAAAGTTGGATAAATAAACCATCTTATAAAATGCATCCCTAAGTGGCATGAAAGGAAAGGCAGAGGCTAAAAATGAGTTTTCACTCTAAGGATAACCCAGAGTCTTAAAGACCTTAAACTTCAGTTCTAAGAGCTGTCACAAGACGGAAGACAATAGGATCCAGATGCTCATAGTAAACAATCTAAAAGAAGACCCTTGCATAAAATTGGGATCCCAGGGCACCTGGATGGCTCAGCTGGTTAAGCGTCCAACTTCAACGCAGTTCATGATCTTACAGTTTGTGAGTTCAAGCCCCGCGTTGGGCTCTGTGCTGACAGCTCAGAGCCTGGAGCCTGCTTCGGATTCTGTGTGTGTGTCTCTCTTTCTCTGCTCCTCCCCCACTTGTGCTCTGTCTCTGTCTCTCAAAAATAAATAAATGTTAAAAAAAATTTTTTAATTGGGATCCCAAAGGGCTATGCCATCAGGAAAAATTCAAGGATGAATCAATCCACTGCCTAGAAGGGGACAGCAAGGAAGTCTACCTGTCTTGACCTTGACATTAGGTAGAAGGGAGGAAAAACTTCATGTGAAAGTTCATAACCCAAACCAGTCCCACTAAAAATTGCAGCCTAAACTGACACTGTCTGTGTGGTTCCCAAAGCCTTGAACAAAGAATTTGATTTAAAATGATCCTGGGTTGGTAATGCCCTAGATGATTGAGATGCAAACACAGATCTTCTCTGAAAGAATCAAACTGCACTCAGGCCTCAAAAAAAATCCCTACGAGTCCCACATAAAATAAACTCATTATCAAAACTCAAAATAACTGATTTTTTTTTTTTTAAAACAAGGATGGGCACCTGGGTGGTTTGGTCGGTTAAGCACCCGACTCTTGATTTTGGCTTGGGTCATGATCTCGTGGTTCCTGAGATCAAGTCCTACATCAGGCTCCATGCTGACAGTGCAGGGCCTGCTTGGGATTCTCTCTCTGTCTCTCTCTCTCTCTCTCTCTGCCCCTCCCCTGCTCATGCTCTCTTTCTGAGAATAAACTTAAAAAAAAAAAATTTTTTTTTAAAGAAATAAGAACCATGAATGAGAACCAGAAGACACAAAACACAGCAGGATCAAATCTACAAAGGCTCCTGATATTAAAATTAACAGATAAAGAATATAAAACAAATGTTTAATATGGTAAAGAAATGAGAGAGACTTGAAAATGTGAGCAAAGAATAAAAGACTCTAAAAATAACTGAAATTACAAATTCAATGAAGAGATTAAAGAACAGATTGGACACACTTTGATGGGTAAATCTGGGAACGAGAAAATAGGTGTGAATAAATCACCCAGAATACAGCCCAGACAGAGATCACAAGATGGGACATAAGAGATGTTAAGGGACAAGGAGGGCACAACATTGTGAACGTACTTGACACTTACTGAACTGTACACTTCACGATGGCAGAGATGACAAATTTTATGTGTATTCTGTCACAATTTTTTTTTTTATAATTTTTTTTTCAACGTTTATTTATTTTTGGGACAGAGAGAGACAGAGCATGAACGGGGGAGGGGCAGAGAGAGAGGGAGACACAGAATCGGAAACAGGCTCCAGGCTCCGAGCCATCAGCCCAGAGCCCGACGCGGGGCTCGAACTCCCGGACCGCGAGATCGTGACCTGGCTGAAGTCGGACGCTTAACCGACTGCGCCACCCAGGCGCCCCCCTGTCACAATTTTTTTAATGAAGAAAAAATAGACACAGAAGACAGAATGAGCAAGTCTAATGCAGATTTCATCAGATCTGTAGATTAAATGTAGATTAATCAGATACCCAGAAGAAGATCATAAAGAGAACGGGGAAGAGGCAATGTATGAAGAGAAAACGATTTTCCAGAGTTGTTGAAAGACACAAAACATCACATCCAGGAAGCCCAACAAAGCCCAAGTAAAAATAGAAATCTATCCCCAGACACATCATAGTGAAATTACACAATCTTAACGGCCAGAGAAGCGAGACAGATCGCCCACACAGGAGCAGCAAGTAGACTGATGGCCAACTTCCAACAGCAGCAATGGGGCGAGGAGAGGGGACAATCATACCTTCACTGTAATAAAGGAAACCAGTTGTAAACCTACCAGTCTGCACCACATCTGAGAAAGCGACCAAGACATTTCAGACAAACGAGAACTGAAAGAGATCTTCAAGTACAGTTGATTCTAAAGGAATGTACATAAGGCTGACGAGAAAATGATTTCTGATGGAAGGTCCTTCATGCAAGACGGAACAAATGCTGGCAAATATAAGGGCAAATCTATACACACACAGATGGAATAAAATAGTAATACCTGTAACGTGTGGGGTTAAAATATATAACTCAAATACTGGACAACAAGAGCAAGTAAACTGGGAAAGGGGTGAATGAGGCTAATGAATCCCAAGGTCCTTGCAGGAAGAGGACGCAGATATTAGCTTTAGATTTTATTACAGAAACATACTAAAGCATGTAGGATGGCCGTTGAAAGAACATGTAGAGAGTAACAAAAGTAAAAACAATGGAATAAAATGACTCCCCGTGAATACTGAACTCTGCCTCAGAATGCCAGGCCAGAGCGGGCCAGGTGCCCACGGCAGCCTCAGCTGGATCCGTCCCTGACTGCCAGCTGCACCCCTGCCTGGACCTAAGCTGGGGCCACATTACCGCGCCATCATTTTCATAAACCGAAGTCTTCACTCTGAGAAGATCTAACATTTCTTTTCAAGTTCCATCACCTTCCTAACCATTTTATATCTTCAACCTCCTGGGAGAGGAAGGGGGTAAAACTAAATTTGGACAGACAAAGAAACACAAACACGGAATTCAACTTCGGCTACTCTACAACGAGCCGGCTTTGATGGAATCAGTCAGCTACCTGGCCTTCTAAATGTAGCAGCTACTTTTTAGGAGTGATGGAAGTCGTGCGACTAAATTATAACAGGATAGGAAACGGAGATATGCTGGCTTTGGAAAGAGAAGTTTATCTGTTGTTCAGTGGCACAGAGGACTCTCCAAAGAGATTCTTGGAAACACTGTGAGATCTTTCTTTAGAAAAAGCAAACTGCATCACTATTGTTTCTGTCTCTTAAACACACTTTAATAAGCCTCTCGGGGACATCTTAATTTTATTAGGTCAATAAAAATTACTACAATGGATAAACAAACACTGATAGTAAGTAGTATGCTGAAATGTCAACTAATGTGAAATATAACAACTAAAACAGCTACAGGCAAGTAGTCTGAAGGAAATAATAGTAACAGCCAGGTAATCGGACATACGCCAAGCAAGTGAGACTCTGAATACAAATTAAAACATACATGGCCGGCAGTTATGTAAAATAACCTAGTTCTTTTCACGCTACTATTTTTCAATGTAATTGGAAGACCTGTCCTTTCAATACCAAAAAAAGGATGCACAGAATGATTTAGGAAGTGTGTACACTTAAGAATATTTATGTCAGGCTGGGTTAACAAGTCTCAGTACAACCAAAAATCACACTCTATGGCATAAGGAAAGTTTGTCAAAGAAATGATCTGAAAACAAGCACGTTTTAGGGTGTTTTTGCAGCATCATTCAGAAACCACTAGCGTATACAAGATGAAACCACAATGTGGCCTGGGATCTGATTCAAGATTCAGAGGCTGTCACTCACCTGGAAGAGCTCTTTAAACGAGGGGTGTACCATGGGGTTGGGAACAAAAGGCAGAGCGTAGAAAGGGAGAAACTCTGTGGTCTGGCTCAACGCCGCCCCTTTGGTCTCCAGGTAGGTTTTGAAATAAGAAATCCTCTCATCCAGGTCCTCTTTGTCCTGCAAAGAAGGGAAGATGCTCGCCCGGGGTCTCCTGCTGGACGTCCAGCCCCCTGTCCATCCCACGCTTTCTCCGAGGCTCCTTCAGTTCCAGCCACGTTGGTGGCATCCTCCCCACGAGGCCCAGGAAGCGGGCTCTCTCCAGCCATTCTAACACCACCCCCAATCTCACTCCTTGATCAAACTTTGTCAGGGATTAAAGAGAACTAGGTATCTAGTTCAATATACGGCCCTTTTACTTTATTATTGCTATTTTCTCATGTCCTTAAAATTCTAGACATCATTTCTACTGGCAGGACAAAACCTCACTTTGTGGGTCTATTACAACTTCCTTAACCAAGTCCCCCATTATTAGGTATCTGCACTGTTTTCCCTCGTCAGATTATCATAAACATTTGTCTGCAGCCCCAGGATTCCCTCAGGTGAGACGTCTAAAGGTGAACAGGTGGACCTTTAGTTTTTTGAAACAGAAGCTTCCACAGCATTCCTCCTTTCCTTTTGAAGCTAAGGACTGATTCTGCGGGCTTCGCCAGTTCTGTGAGATCCAAGGCAACTCAAGTCCCCCTCAGGCTTCGATTTCCTCCTGCGCCTCTTTGAGCCGCTCAGCCTGGAACTGGGTGCTCTCCTTCCCTGACCACCTGGCCGCCCCAGTTACGTGTGCCCTGTGTGTGTCTGTTTCCAATCAATGCATCTCATTTCGTCTACACCGTGAATCGCTTCTCGGCCTTTTGGCTAAGATCAAGTGTAGCAGCTCCACTGTGAAGCCCTCTTCTGGCCACCGGGCTTAAAACAAGATGCAACATTGATTGATTTTCTTTATAGAACAGGAATAAGTATAAAGAAAGTGAAAATCTCCCATGATCTCACCCCCCGTGAGCACTGTCCTGATGTACTCTAAAGCTACCACGATGTACTGTGGAGCTGCTCCCTCCACCACTCACCCCTCCTCTGGCCCCCTGACATTTTAATGAGTGAACACAGGTGCTGGGGCAGTAGCTAATACAAGGAGAAGCCACTAAACAAATGCACGCGGTCAAATGTCAGCATGGCCCTGCTCCCTTGTGTCACGCATTCTACACTCGGAGACACTCGGGCCCTGCCCTCCGCACACCTGCGCACGGCCTGCGGCGGCCATTCAGCCAGTGCTCAAATGGACCTTCGTCAACTGGCGTCTTTCCGCGGCTTAAACTTAAACTTCTCTTATGACAGTCTAATGTGTGGTCTCAGTAGCTGTTTTCTTAGACATACATGTATATATTTCAAATTGCCAAATAAGGAAACTTTATTTTGCTGAGTTTTCAAAAATTTGAGGCATTGGGGAAAACCATGCAGCTTGTAAGACAGAAATTATTAACTCTCCATGTAAACTAGAAAATAAACTGCTGGGAATCAGATAGAAAATAATTCACAGGGGTGCCTGGGTGGCTCAGCCGGTTAATGGTCAGACTTTGGCTCAGGTCATGATCTCACAGTTTGTGAGTTCAAGCCCCGCGTCGGGCTCCATGCTGACAGCTCAGAGCCTAGAACCTGCTTCGGATTCTGTGTCTCCCTCTCTCTTTGTCCCTCTCCTGCTCATACTCTGTCTCTCTCTCTCCTTCTCAGAAATAAATAAACGTTAAAAAAAAAAAAAAAGAAAGAAAGAAAATCATTCACAGGACACAAGACACCTACTCCTTGGAAGCAATACGATAAAACGGCTACAAAAACTAAATTAATGCTCAACTGCAAAACAAACAGCGCACATCCTCCTTGAACACAGCACTCAGACCCACGCAAGTCACAAGAGGAACCTACAGGTCTCCCCACGGAGTGTTTCAGAAGATAGATGGCAAAATGGATGTGAAGATAGAATTCCAACTTCTGGGCAAGGGGGTCACCATCACGGATGGAACTGGGAACGTGCTCCTCCCACAGATCGAAGAACACCTTCTGGTCTCCGCTGTCAAATGCAGCAATGAGGTCCTTCTGTGGAGAAGACAGGAGACCGAACCCCAGTCACAAGGGATGGCCATTCTCCCAACACCCCAGATTATCCCAACCCACCCAATACCCCGGATACTCCACACACTCCGGGGTTTCAACGTGATAAAACTCAGTCTCCTTTCCAAGATAAAGGACAGAAAGATAGAGAGCTAGAAGGCTTCAAGCATCTGAGGCTGAGATTTCTGCAAACCAACCCTGGTTGCGATATCAGATCTGGGCTTTGAAAGGATCAGTTGGAACAGTGAAGTCCCTGAAGGGGGAGGAACCACTCCCAGGCCAAGGACTTGAGGCCAGAAAACTCACAGGCACACACATACCCTGTGGACTCGGTGACCCGCAGCGCGCAATCGATAAAAACCAGGCCAGACCCAGAGCCCAGTCAGGCCTCAGCGGGGCTCACCCCGCCCACAAAGCAGCTTGCCAACAGCACAGCTGTGAACCGGAGCTCATCTACGCTGACCCGTTCAATCCCAGGCCTGGGATGCTAACGCATGTCCCACTGAGATGGCACTCGGGAAGTGACTACAGATCCCAACACATCCATACAGTGTCCACCGATTACAGAAGCAGGGAAGCACAGGCTACAACTAGAGGAGGGGGCACAGGCCTGGTACCATTCCGACCTCGGGGCTGTGCGAGTCTGATTATACAGGGCAGACGGTTTCTGGACTTACTGTGCAATAGCTGAGATAGAGAATTCTGGAGAAAGGAGGTGGCGATTATCACGCCGCCTGCCTCACAAGAAGAATGTTAAGTGTCCCATTGCAAATACCTGCTGCATAATTTTGTGGATTTAAGTATAAGGCAGAATGGAAAGAACTTCCTAACAGTCCAAAGCAATGTGATTCATATTATTTTCCTTATGATATCAAATGCCCAAGATACTCAGACCTACATTTTGTGCTCATTTACAAAAGTTTTTCTTGGATTGGATTTTCTGTGGAACCTCCAGGTCCCCCCACCCAACACCATTATTCATCACTATTATTTGGTCATTGTATTTTTACCCTTTGTTTTTTCTTTCACACTTTTGAAAAATGGCTTTATAGTATTCCTCTATAACTGCCTCTTTGGTTAAGGTTGTTTATAAATGAGCTTGTTAATATCATAAAATGGAAATAGACTGAACAATGTTGCAGTGTCTGGTTATACTTGAAGATATTCATTAGTAAAGAATCTTCAACTACAATTAGTACAGAAATGTTCTCTATGTCATGTGATCAAGAACATCTGAATATTGGGGCGCCTGGGTGGCTCAGTCGGTTTAGCGTCTGACTCTTGATTTTGGCTGAGATCATGATCTCACGGTTCGTGGGTTTCAGCCCTGCGTAGTAGCTCTGCGCTGACAGAGCGGAGCCTGCTTGGGATCCTGTGTCTCCCTCTCGCTCTCTGCCCCTCCCTTGCTCACACTGTCTCTCTCTCTCTCTCTCTCTCTCTCTCTGACTCTCTCTCTCTCAAAAATAAACTTAAAAATCAGAGAAATGCTGTTTAAAAAAAAAAAAAGAACATCTGAATATTACCTTACTCTGGAAGGTCTTGGCATATATTTGAATGAAACTCAGAATTTTTCAAAGTAAGTCCTATAAGAAATGTCTGCCTCCTCGGAACCATCCTCTTGCTGTTACTCGGCCTTGGTAACAGCGAAGGACAGCCTGTCAGCAACCAGAGGAAGAGCGGTGCCCAACAAAATGTGAGCAGCCGAGCTCTGCCTCCTCTGAAAGAACGAGGAAGCCCGTTACTGGCCGCCGCCGGGGTGGAGGGGATCTTCCCAAGTGGCAGTGCTGTTGGGGCCCGACCCCACGCCAGGCTCGCCTCTGTTGAGCTCTAAGCAAACCCTGCCATCCCTGCGAGCTGCTCTGGAGGAAGCATTCTCCCATGACAGGTCTAGTGACCGAGAGCTCTTCGTGTGAATGAGTTTACTGTAGATTTGGGAGTATTTTAAGGCTTTGAGTCAAGGTATTCTGTCAGGTGCCTTGGCAGAGTCCACATGTCAAGTGGACCATGTATATAGTCTGTTCTAAATTCTACATTTGTAGGGGCGCCTGGGTGGGCCCGTTAGTTAAATGTCCGACTTCGGCTCAGATCATGATCTCACAGTTCATGAGTTCGAGCCCCACGTCGGGCTCTATGCTGACAGCTCAGAGCCTGCAGACTGCTTTGGATTCTGTCTCCCCTTCTCTCTCTGCCCCTCCCCTGCTCATACTCTATCTCTCTCTCTCTCAAAAATAAACATTAAAAAAATTTTTTAATTCTACATTTGTAGACCTGTGACCAGATTTATAGATCTGTACCTGGAAACAGTCCCTGCATTTAAAATAATATCTACATACAAAGCAATCCAGTGTTATAACTCATAGAGTCACAAATATTAATGACCTTCTCTTATATAAACCATGATCCCAGCCAGAACCACCAAGATCAGAATATTTACACGCCATCAATAGTAACTTATAAACACAACACACACACACACACACACACACACACACACGTGCGCGCGCACACTGCTTAAAGAACAGTGCTTAGGGAAATTCTCCATTTATTGAGTGTCACTGAAATTGTGCAATATCTTTGCTGTTTACTTTTGTTTGGGATAGCCATCATGGTGGGTATGGCTGTACATTGGAGGAGCAGAAAAGATATGTTTGTGGCAATCAGAAAGTTTGAAGGTTTTTCAAGTTACAGAAAAATGGACCTGAATGCATCTGAGAGATACAAACCAAAACCACAAGATATCACTTCACATCCATCAGGATGACTACTATCAAAAACAAAACAAAACAAAAAATAAAACAGGTGTTGGTGAGGATGTAGAGAAATTATAACCCCTGTGTACTCTTGATGGGAATGTATGATGCAATTACAATGGAAAACAGTATGAAGGTTCCTCAAAAAATTAAAAAACGAACTACCATGTGATCAGTAACCTACTTCGGGTATAAATCCAAAATAACTGAAAGCACACCTATGTTCGTAGCAGCGCTATTCACAACGGCCAAGAGGAGGAAGCAACTCAAGCGCCCGCTGATGTATGAATGGATAAACAAAATGTGGTACAGACACGTAACAAAATATCCTTTGGCTTTAAAAAGGAAGGAAATACTGTCACATGCTACAACATGGGTGAACCTTGAGGACATTATGTTACTTGAAATAAGCCAGCCACAAAAAGAAAAATACAGTATGATTCTACTTATATGAGGTATCTTTAAGTAGTGAAAGTCATAGAAACAGAAGTAGAATGATGGTTAGTAGGGGCTGGGGGGAGGGAATGTGGGTAGTATTGTTCAACGGACAGAGTTTCAGATTTGCAAGATGAAAAAGTTCTGGACATCTGTTTCAGCACAACATAAATATATTTAACACTACTGAACTGTATACTTAAAAATAGGTAAGACGGTAAATTTATGTCATGTACTTTTTAAATCACAATTTTATTTTTAAAAAAAAAATTTTTTTTTCAACATTTATTTATTTTTTGGGACAGAGAGAGACAGAGCATGAACGGGGGAGGGGCAGAGAGAGAGGGAGACACAGAATCGGAAGCAGGCTCCAGGCTCTGAGCCATCAGCCCAGAGCCCGACGCGGGGCTCGAACTCACGGACCGCGAGATCGTGACCTGGCTGAAGTCGGACGCTTAACCGACTGCGCCACCCAGGCGCCCCTTAAATCACAATTTTAAAAAAAGGCTCGGAAACACTGAAGTGTGTGCGGCTGGCGCTGCGTGTGATGTCAAACCGGTTGCAAAAAGTGCACGGCAGCCATTTCTGGAGATACCAGCTACACAGAGAAGTTTCCAGACACAGAGCTTATCCTGCTTATGTGTGAGTTTCACAGAAGATTCTGAGCATTTTGCTAGTTAGCTATCAAGGATTTGTTAGACTCCTCTCAACGGTACCTTCAATTAAGAGATGCGCACATAGTTTTCCAACTTGCGGGATAACGGTGGGTGGCCCTCCTTCCTTCTGAAGGAACGTGGGGAAACTAGGTGCTGAGCGCCCAGGACTGAGGCTGAGATTCTGAGGAAGAAGCTCCACTCTGGTTAGGAACAGCCTCTGTGTCCAAGTCTAACAATGGCTCGATTCTGGTTTCATGTTCTGACAAATGTGCTCTGGGGATGGGAGGTGCCCCGGCAGGCCGCCCACTGTAGCAGCATCAACAGAAGAGTCTGTGTTTGACATGGCGGCAGCTCAGTGTCCAGGTGCCTGAGGTCTGGAGGGACACTGGGCAGAGGGCACAGCGCCAAGGGCCACTTCAACAGTGCCCCATCCAAGGGAGTTGGGGATCAGGAACAAAGGGATCGTGGCTGCAGCCTTACTTCCAGCTCGTCGCTAGGACTCTCAAATTAAGTGTCAATTTTTTCCTGGAAGTAGGCGTATCAGAACAAATAAAGTTATTAAAATAATAAAATCATGCAAAGCTGAAATACACCGTCTCAGGAAGCAGCATGCTCTCCTGACACTGAAGGATTCAAGGTGAACCAATCACTTACTTGGAATGTTACAAATGAGATGGAGGCATCGAATAACAGATCGAACGAGGACCTTTAAGGTCCCTTCTAATCCTGAGAGCTGAAGCCTGTATAACGTCTGTCCTCCGCAGCCCCTGGCGTTCACAGAACTGCTTGGCCTTCCTTTCAGGACACTGCCTTTCAGTATGACTCTCGCTCCCTGCCCCCTCCAATCTCCCCAAGAGAGAATGAGAGCACCTGGAGGGCTGAGGTTTGTTTTGGTCTGGTTCACCACCGTGTCCCCAGAGCCTAAAATTCATAACCTATGCTGCTCAGGATGGAGATCACATTTGTTTCTGTTCCTAAGCATTGCATGGTTTCTTCTTTTTCTTCTTCCGAAGAAATGTACTTATGTGAAAGATATTACATCACAACTCACTTCCTAGAGAAGGTATACAGATTTAAAGATGACATTACTCATTCATATGAAAACACCTAAGCATCTAAAAGTCACTCTGGGGTCGCTTGGGGGCACCTGGCTGGCTCAGTCAGTAGAGCATGCAACTCTTTTTTTAAAATAAAGTTTATTTATTTCCGGGGGGGGGGGGGCGGGGGAGAGAGAGAGAGAGAGAGAGAGAGAGAGAGAGAGAGAGAGAGAATATCCCAAGCAGGCTTTGCACTATCAGCACAGAGTCCAACACAGGGCTCAATCCCATGATACATGAGATCATGATCCGAGCCAAAATCAAGAGTTGGACACTTAACCAACTGAACCACCCAGGCACCCCTAAAGCATGCAACTCTTGATCTCCAAGTTGTGAATTCAAGCCCCACGTTGGGCATAGAGCTTACTCCAAACAATCAATCAATCAATCAATCAATCAACAAATAAACAAACAAACTAAAAGTCACTCAGACCAAGTTCCCAGAACAATGCCAATATTCTCTAATAATGGCATGTTTTACAAGTAGGGAGCATCTTGATTATTGACAGAGATCAAAGAAAAGCAAAATGTTACCTGGATGACCAGTGATTTGGAATCCCTTAAAGAGCCACCTGCTGTTTTAGATAATGGCTTTCCTTTTATTTTGCATTCTTTTGAAAATGTTTTCAAGGTGTCTTCAAATTCAGCAAAATCTAAATACTATAAAAAAAGAACATAAGTGTGTATACATTTCTCTATTTTAACATCAACAAAATAACTGCCTTTGAAGTAACTGTACCAGCTCCGTGTTATCACCAATTCATAACGGGGTTAATCTTTGGGAGAATTTGGGATCCAGCTTACAATTTACTTGGTTGACACACATGCCAAGAGCCTAGAAAGACAGTATCACAGAACATGCTTATTTACAGAAAATAAATTTGTTTTCAGGAAAAAAAAGTGAGCTGCACGATTCATTACCATTATTAATAGAAACAAAATGATGTGTGCAGCAGTCTGAAAAAGGCAAAAGTGATCTTCAGAAGGCCTGATGGCTCTGGGTCTAGTAGGTCTCTGGGAATCTGCTACTTGAAACAAGCACTAGAAATGCCTGTCCTTAAGAACAGAAGATGAAAGATGGGCAATGTCGGCAGTGACCTTGGAGCACGGCACTAAAGCTCACTGCCTGTCTAGAGATGCCCCTCTCCTTTGCCTTCCCCACCATGTACTCTACCGTCGTTCTCCACACTCCTCTGCCCTCCTTCTCAGTTTGTGGCAGTCACCTCCTGCCACCCCCTCGGGGTAGGCTACTTCCCCAGGCCCTGTCCACAACCCATTGCTGTGATGGCTTTAAGAATTTATTCATGAGATGGGGCACCTGGATGGCTCAGTCGGTTGAGCGTCTGACTTTGGCTCAGGTCATGATCTCACGATTCATGGGTTCGAGCCCCGCGTCGGGCTCTGTGCTGACAGCTCAGAGCCTGGAGCCTGCTTCAGATTCTGTGTCTCCCTCTCTCTCTGCCCCTCCCCCCGCTCATACTCGGTCTCTGTCTCACAAATAAATGTTAAAAAAATTTTTTTTAATAATAAAAAATTTTTTGAAAAAATAATTTATTCACGAGCACACCAAAAAATGACTAAGCTTCATTTCCGGGAGAGATGCCTTGCTCCACTGCCGTGGCTCGCGGTGCCTACTGGACGGTTAATCACAGAATAAAACGGCAGCTGTGGTTTCTTTAGCACCATCGACGTGCTAGCCCCGTGCTAAAAGCAGTAGAGAATATATAAAAGCACAGGGTGTGGGTCCTGTCCTTCAAAAGCTTTCATTGTAGGAAACCTAAATGTCCATTGATAGGTAACAAGTTAAGTAGACGCGGCCACTCAATTTGAAATATTCGACAGCATTAAAAAGTATGAGGCAGATCACAGGAAGGCAGTCACACTACACTACTGTGGGTGGAGAAAAGCCAAGCTTCAGAACAACATGTACGACAGCATATTCCATTTTGTAAAGCAAACTATAGACATGTACATGTATTTTGCATATTCACTGAAAAAAAGTCTGGAAAAATATACTAACCCATTAACAGTGGTCGCTGCAGGAGCGGAACAGGGTAATGAACTTTTTATATTTCCACATTGTTTACATCTTTACCATGAGCACGTTACTATTATAATTTTCTTTAAAGAAATCTTTTCAAGTGACTTTAAGATTTCAATTTAGTTATGAAAACAAAAAATACATAATATAATGGAAAACAGATAACTCTAATGTAAGGATAGAAAACACATTTATTATAAGACACTATAAAATGTGTTGCATTATAAAACATGAGTTTTCAAGATCTTTTTTTCTGTGACCTGTGTGTGGTAAAACATACCTCTTTCACTAGTGCAAGTAATTCTGATTCGTGAGCCAGAACATCCCCCATATTGAACGGTTACTGTTAATTCTCACGGCAGCAAAAATCTCTACAAGGCAAAAGCAGAAGATAAAAGCTTTCACTACAATCATCTGTGAAGTCATAAAAAGGTGGCTGTGGTGGGCAGAATAATGGCCCCCCATCCTAACCCCCGGAGCCCCTGACTATGTCGAGTTGCACATGGAATTAAGGTTGCTAATCAGCTGACCTTAAAATAAGGAGAGTATCTATGATTACCTGGTGGGCCCAGTGTAAGCACCATGATCCTTATAAGGAGACAAGAGGGTCAATGTCAGAGTGATGCACTGCTGGCCCTGAAGATGGAGAAGGGACCCCACACCAAGGAGTGAGTGCAGGCAGCCTCTAGAAGCTCGAAAAGGCAAGGAACAGACTCTCCTCCGGAGCCTTCAGAAATAAACAAGCCCTGGGCCGCCCGGTGGCTCAGTCAGTCGAGCGTCCGACTTGGGCTCCGGTCACAAACTCCCAGTTTGCAAGTTCAAGCCCCACATCGGGCTCTGTGCTGTTAGCATGGAACCTGCTTTAGATCCTCTGTCCCTCTCTCAAAAATAAACATTAAAAAAAAAAAAAAAAAATGAACAAGCCCTGTGAACACCTGGATTCTAGCCCAGGGAGACCCATTTTGGGCTTCTGACCTCCAGGTCACTAATTTTATGGTAACTTATTACAGCAGCACTAGGAAATACAGAGGCTAAAGTCCGACGTAATTCCTTCTTCTATGACAACTACTTAAAATGAGTGTGAACATGGGCTAGAAGGCGGTGTAAATGAGGATCAAGGCTTGCTAATGAGATTGGGGACGATTATTTTTCTAATGTGCCATAGTGTTGTATATGTAATTCAAACGATCAAGACCACAAAGTACATTTTAGAACAAAACAAAATTTGATAAGATTCATTCACTTAAGAAGGACATGCATTAAAATTAATCTGATATAAATAAACACAGAGTCACCAATTCCTCACACAGCCTCCAAGTAAAAAATAGTAATCGGGGGCACCTGGGTGGCTCAGTTGGTTAGGTGTCCAATTCTTTTTTTTTTTTAATTTTTTTTTAATGTTTTTATTTATTTTTGAGACAGAGAGAGACAGAGCATGAGTACGGGAGAGGCAGAGAAAGACAGGGAGACACAGAATCTGAAGCAGGCTCCAGGCTCCGAGCTGTCAGCACACAGCCTGACGCGGGGCTCGAACTCATGGACTGTGAGATCATGACCTGAGCCGAAATCGGACGCTCAACCGACTGAGCCACCCAGGTGCCCCGAGGTGTCCAATTCTTGATTTCGGCTCAAGTCATGAGCTCGCGGTTGTGAGATCGATCGAGCCTTGCGTTGGGCTCCATGCTGGGTGTGAAGAAGCCTGCTCAAGATTCTCCCTCTCCTTTTCTCTCCCTCTTCCTCTGCCCCCCCACTGCACATGCACACCCATTCTCTTAGGAAGGAAGGAAGGAAGGAAGGAAGGAAGGAAGGAAGGAAGGAAGGAAGGAAGGAAGGAATCCGTAATGTTTCCGGAAGACCATAATCATTTAGCCTCACAGTAATGGAGGAGGAAGTGATACATATTTTCACAAGTGTTAAGGTTCACGCACTAGAGAATTTATTATGTCAGTTTGTTTTTGTTTTTTGTTTTCTTTTAGTTACATGTAAGGATGCACAACGCCTATGTACATGTCCCAATGTTTAAATAAACAAAACACTGCAAACGTTTTGAAGAAGTACTTTCTACTTTTTCTGTCCCCAGGTGTGCCCAAAGCAGCCACTCCCTGAGCCGCACCCCCAGGCTCTTCACCCACACTGGGTGCCCATAACCAGGGGAATGAAAAAGCCTGTGCACTAACTACCCACTCACTGGCACCTGATCTGGGGCAATCACCGAAACTCGGAGCCTCTTTCATCTGTGAAATAAAGTGGGGAATTGACCAGATCTCTTCTAATGCTAAGAACACATGATTCTGTAACATTACATCTGCCCATTACAGTGCATTTGATTTGAATTATTTGAGTGTAAGTCGGGTAGATTAAATTTAGTAACTTGCCCCATTTTCATTCTCTGTCTCACCATCATCTTGTGGCCCCATCTTTCCCAATGTATGGGGACGCAATCTCCCGTTCCCTCTCTCCCTACTTCAGTTGCTAGCCTATTGACAAGTGATCTTTCCTCTCCTGCTTAGGACCCTCCTGGGGTTTCACCACCCTCGGGACCAAGGCCACGCTCCTTACGCCCACCTCTCAAAGGCTACACAGCTTGGCCTCCCACACTCTCCTTTGCTCTGTGAACTTGAGGTACAAGGGCCACCGAGTGGCCGCACCCACCGGACGCCCACAGCCCACGCCTGCCTTCTCTCTGCACTTCCCGCAGACACCCTCCAGGCACCCCCATCTCATTCAGGTCTCTTCTAAATGTCACCTCCTCAGAGAGCTTGCCCTGACTACCCTTTCTAAGGGGTGAGCCCCATCACTTCTAAGTCTTCCGTCCTGCTTTATTTTTCTCAACAGCACTAACCACCATCTGACTCGAACACCCATCCGCTTAAGTACCGCTCGCTGTGGATTCAGGAGCTGCATCCCTCGGCGTGCCCGGGGCCCAGGCAGTGCCTGGCACACTGTAGTTGCTCAAAAACAACGAATGGAAGTGATTTCAGATATGAGGAAAAGACAGCAAGAAGGGGACAGAGCCTGGAGAAGAGGGGTGTGGGGCTCTTTTAGACAGTGTGGGCAGAGAAGGCCTCCCTGGGAACGTCTGGGTGGAGACGCGAGGACGTGAGCACTCCCGGATCCGGGGAGAGGGGTCTGCAAGCGTGGAGGCCACAGAGCGCTGAGGACCGGGGTGGGGAGAAGCGAGGCAGACACAGGAGGCCTCGAGGCGCGGGCCAGGTCAGACAGGCCTTGTGTGGGCGAGCGGCCTGAGCGTGATGGGAAGCCCCGAGAGGGCCCTGAGGAGGGACTGCCAACCCCGATTTACGTTTCCCAACAGCAGTGTCTGCTGCATGGGGAGAGGCTGAGCGGACCGTGGGCGGAAAGGGGGTCATGGCCGAGCCCAAGCTAGTGACGAGGGAAGTCTGGACGAGCCGAGGGGAACCTCGTGAAGTGTTCGGGTTCCAGACGTGCAAGGGAGAGGTGCACAACCTGCTGATGGACTGGAGGTCGGGGGTGAGGGTAAGAAGGGAAGGAAGACACGCGGGCCTGAGCGGATGCCATCTGTTGAAGTGGGGAGGAAGGGGACAGGGGCCGTCTGACAGGCCATCAAGAGTTCTGTTCCGGCCACAGTCTCGCAGGCCCACGAGGCATCCCGGCAGGGTGTGGAGAAGGTGGGTGCGTGGGAGCCCGAGTAAAGGGGAAGGTGGGAGCTGGAGATCAGCATTTGGAAACTGTCAGCATAAAGATGGCATCTCAGGAGACAAGGGTCCTACACGGATGGGACTCCTAGGGAGGAGGCGTAGCGGAGAAGAGCTCAGGCCCGTGCCTGAACCCTGGAGCACTCGAGTACCAGGGGCTCAGGGAGACAGAAGCGGCCAAAGCAGTGACTTGTTGGTGGGACACAAGCGGGAGACTGTGGCACCTGGGAGCCAGGGAAGGTGTTCCCCACGTCAACTGCCACTCTGCACGGTCGAGGAACACGTGGGGAGAAGACTCGATCCTTGGATTTGACAACACGGGTTTGACAGTGACGTGGACAAGAACAGTGAGGACAGGCACCTGAAAGGAAAGGCTTAAAGAGAGAAGTCACAAAGGAGAGACAGGGAGATCTGTCACAGAAAGGAGGGAGGGAGTGGTGTCTCAAAGAGATGGGAGGTGTTTTAAGGTAAAGAAACTCATTGACGGCTGGAAGAGAAGGTGGGAACCAAGCAGACTATGGAAATGTGGCAGGATTTCCAGTGCTGAGAATCTGCTTAAGACACATGGACTTGGGGCGCCTGGGTGGCGCAGTCGGTTAAGCGTCCGACTTCAGCCAGGTCACGATCTCGCGGTCCGTGAGTTCGAGCCCCGCGTCGGGCTCTGGGCTGATGGCTCGGAGCCTGGAGCCTGTTTCCGATTCTGTGTCTCCCTCTCTCTCTGCCCCTCCCCCGTTCATGCTCTGTCTCTCTCTGTCCCAAAAATAAATAAACGTTGAAAAAAAAAAAAAAAAAAAGACACATGGACTTGAGGGGCGCCTGGTGGCTCAGTCAGTTAAGTGTCTGACTTTAGCTCAGGTCACGATCTCGAGGTTCATGGGTTCCAGCCCCACGTCAGGCTCTCTGCTGTCAGCACAGAGCCTGCTTCGGATCTTCTGTCCCCCTCTCTCTCTTCCCCTCCCCACTCACACTCTCACGCACAAGGGGTCTTTCTCTCAAAAATAAATATTTAAAAAAAAAAAAAAGACACATGGACTTGAATCCGAAACCTGGAACCAGTCTGCACAATTTTGCAGTTTTTTCAGCCACTTTCAGCCGTCTGAGTTAGGTGAGCCAGGGTGAGGTTTTTTCTGGAAGAGAGGGAAAAGAGAAAGCCAGTGTAACAGTGATGGAGCACTGAGGCTGGAGGAGGGGGGAGGTGCACAGGGGATCGTAGAGCGAGAACGTAACAGGGTCAAACACCTGCTTAAGAGGCCCGGGGCCTGAGATCAGCGGCAGAGACACATTCACGTGAGCTTGAAAGAGAAAAAGTGTGACCAGAATGGAACAGGTGCTTGATCTGGGAGGCGATGCCATATTAGGACATTCGTGGCCACAGCAGGGAGTGGAGGGAGGGAACGGAGGAAGAAGATGCCTGAAAGATGAAGAAAGCAGAGGGGCACTTGCCTGGCTCAATCAGTTAAGCATTTGACTCTTGAATCCGGCTCAGGTCACGATCTCACTGTTTGTGAGATCGAGCCCGAGTCGGGCTCTGCACTGACAGTGCACAGCCTGCTTGGGAGTCTCTCTCTCTCTCTCTCTCTCTCTCTCTCTCTCTCTCTCTCAAAACAAATAAATAAACATTAAAAAGAAAAAAAAAAAAGATGGAGAAAGTGGAGTGAGTGGCCAGAATGGGGAAATCTCCAAAACAGAAGGAGAGGAGGTGGAGGGGCAGACAGTGAGCCAGGCGCTACAGCCTTTGAGGGGCAGCTGCGCCCCCAGTAGGTTGGTGGCAGGGAGGAAAGGCCGGGGCACGTGCTTCAAAGGAGCTGGGGGTTTTGACGAAGGGGGACAGTGACGTGGATGTAGCAGGGAGCGCACCTATCCTTCCTGGCACCTGCAGGCCTGCCAGGGACCTGAGGAAAGACTGCTACGGTTTGAGGACCACCACCTCCTCAGCCCTTCTCTGGACCCCCACCACCTCTGCCCCACAGCAGGCCCACCAGCGGCAAACCTCGATATCCCCCACACCACATGCTCTTCCACAACTCCAAACCGTCTGTCTGATGCACTCGCCCCACCACAAACCTGACTCATCAGGGTAACTTAACCCAGAACTGACCTCTTTCAGGAGGTCTGCCATGAACCCCTCCCCTTCCTTCCCTATCAAGGAAATGCTCTCTCCTCTGAACTCTACATTTACCTCTACTGCTATACTTATCACCCTGTCTACAAAGGCAGGGAGGTGGATTTAAATTTGATGTCTCCAGAACCTAACAGAGCCTGGTAGGCATCACAGACACCCAAGATATTTACAAACAAATGATGTCCAAGCAGAGAGAACAGAATTTTGAAGACCAGAGAACAAGACAACGTTGTTGTTTTTGAGAATGCAAGCTCTTCCTACCTCAGGGCCTTTGCACATCCTCTTCTCGCTGCTTACAACACTTTCCTCCTCTTTCTTCACCTGGCTAATCCCTGTGCTTATAAACATCACTTACTCAGAGAAGTTCTTCAAGACCACTATTTGAATGAGATTCTGCTGTGATGATCTCTCAGTGAATGTGAGCCACTGTTGGGTATTCTATTACTCTGACATCTTGGAAATGAGAATTTCATCTAAACCTTTATATCATAAAAAGTTCACTTTAGGGGCGCCTGGGTGGCTCAGTCGGTTGGGTGGCCGACTTCGGCTCAGGTCATGATCTCACAGACCGTGAGTTCGAGCCCCGCGTCAGGCTCTGTGCTGACAGCTCAGAGCCTGGAGCCTGTTTCAGATTCTGTGTCTCCCTCTTTCTGACCCTCCCTCGTTCATGCTCTGTCTCTCTCTGTCTCAAAAATAAATAAACGTTAAAAAAATTTTTTAAAAAAAGTTCACTTTAAGGGTTTACTGTATGCCAGGCAACATGCAAGATGCTTCACATTTAATTGTCACAACAAAACTGAGAGATGAATATAATTTATATTATTTTACAGATGAGGTAACTGAGGCTCAAACAGGTTGAGATGCTCCCAATAATCCAGCCAGTAAGTGACAAAAGTACGAAATTAAGTCCAGACCGATATTAACCACTACACAAGTACTACCCAAAACGCTGGGACCACCTCAATCAGGATCGCCTGGGATGCTTCTGCAAATGAAAATTCCTAGCGCCACCCTGATCTTACTGAACACCATGGCAGCACGATGCCCAGAAACTGATTTAAACAAACTCCCCGGATGACTTTTATGCACACTCGAGTTTAAGAACCACTGCTCTACTTTATGCAGAAACTAGACAAAACTTCTTCAGCCATTCTTGAGGATTGCTTCTTAATTTCCATAGAATAGGGCTCTAGGACCTACAAGCTGATCGAATAAGGGGAAGGCTATGGGATTTGTCTGGAAGACGAAATTGCAGTGTTAGCATCCTAGTTTGGCTTAGACTGGATGAAGTCTGGAGAGGAGGTTAGCTGAGGCAGATAACAGAGCGGATGGATCTAAAAGCCCCAGGCTACCCGCTCGTGCCGCCACTACCCAGCTGGACGACTGGCGGCCCCTTCCAAGTTCGGTCCACTGCAGCACAGATCAGAGACTACTTGCGGGAAGCGGCTGGGCCCGTCCTCGGTTTGTCCAGGAGGCCGCCTCGGGCCCACGCCAGAATAAGAGCCCAGGACGGCCGACCAGAAGTGGGGGCGTTCGGCAGCGGCTGCCAAGCTGGCTTTCCTCTGGGGCGAGGGCTCCGCAGAGCTTCGGCCCTCGGGCCCCACCACTGCTCCTTTCCGCCCGGGGATGGCAGCCTCCAGGGCGGCCCGGCCGCGTCGGAGGAGGCGCTTACCTGCTGCACGGCCGCGGCCGCCCGCGCCAAACCCGCTCCGCCGCCACTTCTCCAGCTGTCGCCCAGGCAACCGGCGCCGCCAGTTCGACGTCACGTGGGGGCGGTGCAGCCAATCACGGGACGCAGCCGGCGCGGAGCATCCTGGGAGGAAAGGCGGGCGATTCGGGAGCTGGGGCTCTGAGGCCTCCCGGCAGCGGAAGTGAAGCGGGATCTCGTCGCGCGGTGGCCGCTGCGTGAGGCTCGCTGTGGGGTGGCTTCCCCTGTCCTCCTCTCCACGACTTCCCGTTCGTTCATTTCCACACACGCGGTGCCTGGCGCTCTGCCCGGCTCTGGGGATGAGCCGACTGGACTCAATACCTAACTTCAAGGAGCTCGTTGTATCCCGGGAAAAACAAAACCGGCCAGAGAATACAATACAGAGTGGTGTTCGTGGAAAAACAGGTGTTACTCCCGTTCGCAGGAGCGACTCAGAATTACCTTGGAACCAAAAATGTCGCCCCAAATCTGCCTACGCTTCACCCTTCCACCCCGCTGCAGCACTTTCTGGGAATTTTAAGAAACTTCCCCCGCCCCGTGTGAAATTTTGGTTTTCAAAAATAGAACAGCGCAAATCCTCCCTCTCCTTGCACGTGGTGCTTCGGGGCTCAAGTTAAACAGCACTGAAAGAGCACCTGCCAGTCTCCAGCTCAGCTGGAGGGTGGGGAGGTGGCTGGAGACCTGACCTTCCAGGCACTGAGGCTCTGTAGTGGGAGTCTTCGTGTTTCCACCTCACGCTTCCAAAAAGACGGTCCAGGCCAGAGTCAGGGAAGAGTCATGGAGAAGGTTAGGTGAGCTTTATTTTAAAGAAGCCCTAAGATGGTCTGTGGCCACCATCTCCCTGGCCTCCAGCCCTGCCACTGCTCTTCTGGGATCTGAGATTGCCTTCAAAGAAAAGCTACATTTGGCAGGAAGAGAAATCCTGTCCATGTAGTATGTATTGAAAATAAATGTCAGGATGCCTGGGTGGTTCAGTGGGTTAAGCTTCTGACATCGGCTCAGGTCATGATCTCACGGTTTGTAAGTTCCAGCTGAGTTGGGCTGTGCTGACAGCTCAGAGCCTGGAGTTTGCTTCGGATTCTGTGTCTCCCTCTCTCTCTGCCTCTCCCTTGCTCATGCTCTGTCTCTGTCTCTCTCTCAATAAACATTAAAAAAAATTTTTTTTAATAAAAAAAATAAATCTCCCGTTCACAATAAGTTAACATTTGTCAGTTCACTGTGTGCCAAAGGTCGTCAGACAAAATATAGAACACTTAAAATTTTTTTAAACGTTTTTTATTTTTATTTTTATTTTTGAGACAGAGAGAGACAGAGCATGAGCAGGGGAAGGGCAGAGAGAGAGGGGGACAGAATCTGAGGCAGGTTCCAGGCTCTGAGCTGTCAGCACAGAGCCTGACGCAGGGCTCGAACTCACGAACTGTGACATCATGACCTGAGGCAAAGTTGGACACTCAACTGACCGAGCCACCCAGGCGCCCCTAGAACACTTAAATTTTAAATTTGGATTTCAGGTAAGTTTTTAATATAAGTATATCCCAACTGTTGGTTTATTTTATTGTATATACAGGACATTATATCGGCCTGTATTTTTACTTGCTAAATATGACAACCCCATGTGTGCCCAGCATTGTGCTAAGTGAATTACATAAATTAATTCACACCACATCCATGAGATGGATATTTTCAGAATTTTATAGATTAATGTTGTACTTATACCTAAGTTAACGATGTCTGATCTGGGGTGCTTTCTATTGCAGTAAGCTAAATCATATCAGTCTCTTTGTCCAAGTTTTGTCTTTGACAAGATAAATAACAGGAGGTACAGAGAGGTTAAGAACTCAGAGTTCACACAGCAGGGGAGTGGTGGAACCGGACCAAATCTAGGTCCTTGTGCCTTTGAACCCTGGGCTCTTAGCTACAATAAATACCACTCCTGTTTTGCATTTGCCTTCTGGGTGCATTTGCCTGACTTCCAGGATTATGGTCATTGTGGTGGCTATTATCTTTGTCTGCCCATCACCTCTGTCCCTCCTGGTAATACACCTGACCACGGGGTTGGTCACACAGCTGGGAATGGACTAATCTTACCCTGCATCTCTGACCATGGTGATTGGCCCAGGATGGGCATGTGATTCAAGCTAAGCCAATGAGAGTCTTTCCGAGGCATCTTTCTGTTGAATTGTGTTCAGGTTATTGTAAAATGAGATTCCAGGGTAGCCTTATAACCATGTCCTTTGTCACATAAAAAGGCCTGAGAAAATGAAGCTGTCACCCAGAGAGATGCAAAGAGAAGACGCTGGGGTTGTCAAATCCCTGGGTCCAGACTCTGAGTTCCATAGAGCTGTTCTCGTTCCTACAGCAGCTCCAGCAGCCCTCCAGTCAACCAAATAGTTTTCTATTCAGACGGATTCAAGTTGGGTTTCTGTCACTTGCAACCCAAAGAATCCTATTGTAGACATAATTTCTGTATATGTCATATCAACTCAAAGTGCCTTCAACAAGGGGATTTGTTATTAGTTAAAAATGTCAGGTTAATTTTCTTACAATAAACCCAGAGGTGGCTTCTTACCATCATCTCAAGTTGTCAAGGATCTAGGTTGGTTTCTGACTTGTACCTTTGTGATTGTGGGTGATACCGGAACAAGCAGATATGACTTGAAACAGTAGATAAATTGCTATCATTCTTTATACTTTAAGAATTCCTTCAATTCCTTGAACACTTGTGTGATACAAGCACCAAATTGGAAAAAAAATGTCAATGTGATATGTCCTGGTATGAGTACAAAGAATATTTGTGTCACAAAGGCAAACTGCTTCCATCTGAAGTGTCATCTGGGCAGTGCCCATGTTGACTCTGTATATCCATGAGTTCAGAGCAGTACGGTAAACCAATGCCTCCCCTTCCCAGTTCTTAGGCCTACCAATACATCCCACAATGACTTTCTGGTGCCTGGATGGCTCAGTTGACTAAGTGTCTGACTCTTGATCTTGGCTCCAGTTATGATCTCACAGTTCGTAGGACTGAGCCCTACGTTGGGCTCTGTGCTGACAGTGTGGAGCCTGCTTGGGATTCTCTCTCTCCCTATCTCTCTGCCTCTCCCCTGCTCACGCTCTCTTTCAAAATAAATGAAATGAAATGAAATGAAATGAATCTGTATAAACCCATCAGTCCAATTCTAGGATTATCAAAATGTTGCTGCTGGGAAAAACTCAACCCCAAATTCAATTCTTGGAATATGCACAATACTTCAGGGGAGCTAACCAAGCTTTCCCTGAAAATAAAAGGGACTGGCTGAGTTCTGCATTCAAGGGACAAATCTGAGCCATCTGCAGCCTTTCTATGGACCTTAGCCCTTGAACACCTTGGGGGTGGGAGGCCATGCATCTCTGTGCCATGCTACACAGTTCTTTTTTTTTCCAGTTTCAAACATTTTAATTTTTTACTGAATTATAATTGGCATACAATATTATATTAGTTTCAGTGTACAAGAGAGTGATTCGATATTTTTATACATTACAAAATGCTCATCACAATAGGTCTAGTTACCACCTGTCATTATACAAAGTTATCACAATATTAAAAAAAATTTTTTAAGTACTCTCTATATCCAACATGGGGCTTGAACTCATGACGCTGAGATAAACAGTTGCATGCTCTACCAACTGAACCAGCCAAGAGCCCCCAAATTATTACAATATTATTGATTATATTCTCTATGATGTACATTGCATCCCTGTTATTTATTTTATAACTGGAAGTTTGCACCTCTTAATTCCCTTCATTTATTTGGCCCATCCCCCCACTTCCCTCCCCTCTGGAAACCACCAGTTTGTTCTCTGTATCTCTGAGTTTGTTTCTGTTTTGTTCTGTTTCTTCATTTGTTTTTGCTTTTTAGATTTCACATATAAGTGAAATCATGTGGTATTTGTCTTCCTTTCTCTGACTTATTTTATTTTGCATAATACCCTCCAGGTCCACCCATGTTGTCGCAAATGTCAAGATTTCATTCCTTTTTATAGCTGAGTAATATTCCATTGAATATATGTATATACCACATCTTATCCATTCATTTGTCTGTGAACACTTAGGTTGCTCCCATATCTTGGCAATTACGTACGGGTACATATATCTTTTTGAATTAGTGTTTTCATTTCTTCAGATAGATACCCAAAAGTAGAATTGCTGAATCACATGATAGTTCTGTTTCCAGTTTTGGGGGGAACCTCCAACATATGGTTTTCCATGATGGCTGCACGAATGTACATTCCCACCAACAGTGCACTTGGGTTCCCTTTTTTCCTTGCCAACACTTGTTATTTCTTATCTCTTTGATAATAACCATTCTGACAGGTGTGAGGTGGTATCTCATTGCGGTTTTGATTCGCATTTCCCTGATGTTTAGTGATGTGGAGCATCTTTTCCTGTGCCTGTTGACCATCTTGTATGTCTTCTTTGGAAAAATGCCTCTTCAGGTCCTCTGCCCATTTTTTAATAGGGTTTGCCTTTTTGTTACTCAGTTGTCTGAGTCCTTTTCATATCTTGGATATCCACCCCTTATCAAGTTTGTAAGTATCTTCTCCCATTCAGTAAGTTGCTTTTTGGTTTTCTTAGTATTTTCTTTTGCTGTGCAAAAGCTTTTTAGCTTGATGTAGTCCCATTTGTTTATTTTCTTTTTCTTTTGTTGCCGTTGCTGGAGAAAGCAGATCCAAAAGTGACACAGCTCTAAAATGAAGTCATCTTTGCAGCTGTCGCAGGCAAGTGCCTGGCCTCTCTCTCTACTGAAGGGCAAACAGCTGAAACCACACACAGAGGAACTGTGTCAAAACCCCCGAAGAAAATGAATTGGATGAGAGGGTGAAGCCACCTAAATTAAGCCCTTAAGGCTGACCCACTCAGACAAACCTGGCAATCAGCTGGATTGAGTTTATCTCGGAGCTCCAACAGGGGGAGTTCAGACCAAGAGCATGTTTAGATCCAGAAGCACAGGGCCTGCATCTAATCAGCAGGTTGGAGGAGGAACGTACTGAAATACCGAGCGCAAATCAAAAGATGGACTACTGCCAACCCACTGCCTGGGCAAAAAAAAAAAAAAAAAAGTCCTTCCAGGAAAGTTGGGTTTTGTCACTGTCCAAAACTCATGATGTATGGGGGATTCAGATACATCTGTCTTCCTAGCTCAGAGTCCATGCAGAGGTAGAGGCACTGGATTTTGGTCCGCAAGGGTTGCTTGATTTCGTGGAAAGAGAGCATACCCAAGTGGGAATACACATCCCCATCCCCTAAGGGAGTTATCAGTGAGCAGGAAAGCAGGGGAGTCCTGACAGTGGGTGAGGCCGGAGTCTTGGAGTCCATCTTGGCTTCGAGTGCCAGGTTTCCTTGCCCTATCCCAGAGGTGTGAGTTACATCATAGTCCCCAACTGTCGTGTGGACTTGATGAAGCTGGCAAAAAGACGCAGGCTATTTGGACTTCCAGAGGGGCATCTGGGTGGCTCAGTTGGTGAAGCGTCCCACTTTGGCTCAGGTCACGACGTCATGGTTCGTGGGTTCGAGCCCCGCATCGGGCTCTGTGCTGACGGCTTGGAGCCTGGGGCCTGCTTTGGATTCTATGTCTCCCTCTCTCTCTACCCCTTGCCCACTCACACTCTGTCTCTCTTTCTCAAAAATAAACATAAAAAAAATTTTTTTTAATGGACTTGCAGAAGAGCAAATCTGGGACAAGATCTTTTTTTTTTTTTTTTTTTGAGTAGGCTCTATACCCAACACGGGTCTTGAACTCACAACCCCGAGATCAAGAGTCATATGCTCTACCAACTGAGCCAGTCAGGTGCCCCATGGAAGCAAGATCTTTTCAAAGCAAGTGTACATCTGCAAGAGACTGGTGGGACTCACAGCAGCTGGTGTTCATAGATACAGACGCTTAAGGTTCTTAGGAATATCGCCAGCTTCTAAGCAAGCTTAAAAATGCACACTGCACGGCATGTGATGTGAGCACAGAGCAGTAAATGCTAAAGTGACCGCATCTGGGTGGTTTCCCGGCTGTTGACACACCTCGAGAACCAGCAAGACAAGGCACACACAGAATGTCTTTAGTCTTGTGGCTGTCCCTGGCGTTTGGATGGGATGCTGCAGAAGGAGTTCTTGTGAGCCACTAAGCACGCCCTGACCTCCTCTTGCCTTAGCCTAAACACCAGTGCTTTCCCTTGTGAGTGTTGCTCTCCTGGTGAGACCTCCATACAGACCAGAAAGGAGTGTGAGATAACTGAGCTACAAGAAAAAATAGTTGATTCATCTTCATAAAAGGAATAATTCCTGATGATGGAAAGTGCACACAGTCACGTTAATCTCCCTTTTACCCTTCTCCTCATCATTAGCGAAGGATCCATGAGCTCAGCTGAACCTGAGGTCAAGGGCAGGAGGTAGAACTTCTGTCTGGCCTTGGGACCAAAAGCCTTTCGCTGCTAACAGACATAGGAAGCCAAAAGTGAAACTACGGGCGGTGAGGGGAGAATGTGTATGGACTGGCCACTGGCTTTCGAAGCGCGGTCCCCAGAGTGGCCTCAGCAGCGTCACCTGGGAACCTGTTGGACGTGCGCCTTCTCTGGCCCCGCCCACACCTGCTGACTGCGGAGCTGCGGGCGGTGGGCGCCGCGAAGGGGCTGGGACGGCGCTGGAGCGCAGGGGCAGCGGGGAGAGCGCGCGAGGCCAGCCCCGCGGACAGAGCGGGCTGCGGGGGGGGGGGGGGGAGGGGAGGTGCGGGAGCCGGGGCTGCGGGGGGTAGACCCCCAGCCGACGGTCAGCTCAGGGAAGGATGGGGTCAGCCGGGGCCCTGGGGTAGAGCAGCAGGGGAGCGGCCGTCCCACCCCGACCTGGGCCTGGGCGGGGCGGAAATCTGGCTCCTGCCAGGCCCCAGGCGCAGCCCCTCCGCCCCACCCTCGGGCGGTCACTTCCAGGAACCCGGAGTCCGGCTGTGCCAGCGCAGCGGTCGGGCGCGCGGAGGTTCCCAGAAATCGCGCGCGCTCTGGAGTGGGGACCGGGCCGCCCGGGCATCGCTGCTTTCCTCCCATCAGTCGCCCGGGCGGCCCTCCCGTCGCCGCCCGCTCCCCCGCCCCGGCCCCGGGCCCCCATGCGGGCTCCCCGCTCGCTGCAAGCTCTCCCCCTTTGGCGGGACCGCCTCGCTTTCCCTCCTGCCTCAACTTGAGGAACCCCTCTCAAAACAGCTTAAGCCAGCGGCGCCAGGCTGGCGCAGTCGGTAGAGCAATGCGACACTTCTTGGGGTCGTGAGTTTGAGCCCCATGTTGGGTGGCCTTACTTTAAAAAATAAGTTTAAAAAAAAAATATATATATATGTATATATGTATAAACCCAGCTTAAGCCAAAGGATCTTTGCTGGCTCCCGTCAGCGGGAAGTCAGAGGAGGAGCCCCCCTCGCTCAAAGCTGGAAGGACTCCCGCCCCGCCTTTAGCTCTGCGCTTGACGCTCTTCTCTGGGCTCTGCCTTTGGCTCTGTGTGGGAGTGACTGGAAGTCAGTTCTGTCTATGGCTAGGCCCCAAATGGGTGGCCTGCACAGAGCTAAGCCCCAGGGCAGGGCTCTCCCTGCAGTCTGGGGGCCCTGAGTGTCTGATTCCAGTCCTTCCAGGGTGGCTACGCGCGGCCCTTGGCTTTCTAAAACATCTCTATGTGTATCGGGTAAGGGCTCCTTTGCTGAGCGTGTTCACGCTGATCGCTTGACTTGCAAGGACGACCCTGGGCTCACACAGGCTCACACAGGCTGGGCAGTGGTGCCCCCCCCCCCCGGGGCCTTGGAACTCCCCATCAAGGAGGAGAGGTGGGGGTGGGGGGCACAGACACATGCCCCGGCCTCCAGCTCTGGGACCCCCTCCCCCCTCTTACTGTAAGTCAGGGCATCGGCCTGCTTCTCTGACTCCAGGCTGGACCAGGTCCCAGGAGGGCCTGCCAAGATCCTGGGGGGAGGTGCCAAAGTCGGCAGAGATTTGGAGTAACGAGTGGGTAGCAGCATCTTGTCTGGGCTCAGAGGTTTCTGCTAAATAGAGTTAAGTCACCCCTTGCTCTGAGTATTTGCAGCCTCTAGGGGCAAAAAAGCTGTCCAGGAAAAGTGATAGGAACCGTGTCCATCCCTTCGGGCTCAGGCAAATATGGCCCAACTGAGGGCCTGGGCAGAGCCAACAGGGGAAGCTCCAGGGACACTGGTGCAAACAGAAGGGGCGTCGTCGTCAAATACTGCAACAGCCTGAGGCCTGGACGGCCGCTCTCTGGGCCCCTCGGCGTCCCAGCCGTCGACACTAACACGTCAAGACCGTGCTCCCCGCTTGGTGACACTTGGCGGCCGCCTTCCAGTTCCACCAGCTGCAGGATACGGTGGGCCCCAGCTCCGACAGGTGCTGTTAAAGCAGAGTCCCAGAGCTCTCTGGGACTGCTGAACAGGGGCTCTGGAGTCAACAGGACCATATGAAAAACACACAGAGAGTGAAAGAAGTCCATGGGCGGGGTGGGGGGGGGAACCTCCTGCTGCCAAGGGACCCTGCAATCCATCGCCTTTGAACACCCGGCTGGGCTGGGGAAGCCTGCGCCCCTTGGACGCAGCTGCTTCCTTCCCCGCGGCCTACTGGCTGGTAATGGGGCGGGGGGGATGCTCTGAGTCTGGACGCTTCCCTTGCTGGGCCGTGAAGTGGTGACTTCCGACCAACCAAGGCCAGGCTGGAAAGATGACACAGTCTCGTTTGTATGGAGAGGCAGGAAATTTCTTTCTCCAGATATTCTGATAGGCTGCGCCCTGGACTTGTTTGGAAGAAATACTTGGCTAAGTCCTTCGGGCTGAGGGTGGGGTGAGGAGCAGACGGGAGTCCGGGGTCTTCGTGTTCCGCCTTCCCAGGAATCCGGGTGCTGGCCCCAGGGCCTTTGCCTCTGAGCGCTGAGGTGGCTGTGGGCTGTGCCAGACGAGGGGGAGCTGGCACTGACCTGAAGTGCCCTGACAAAGAAGGGGATTGGACCTGGGGGGGGGGGGATGGGGGGGGTAGAGCCGGTGGGGAGCCACTCTGGGAAACCACGGTGGGGCTAGATCCGTCAGCAGGGGGTTTGGGGGCCAGAAACATCTAATGGAGGGAGTAGCATGAGCAATATTGGGCCCAATTACCCTTCTCCCCTTCCTCCACAGTAATAAAAGCAACCATTTTTAACCGGCCACATGCTGCTGGGTGATTCAACTGTGGCCAAGGGGATGAAAGCAGAGACTGCATCCAACATCCGGGATGCGTCCGTCAGGGGAAAGTTGTGTCTTCTTTGTTTTCTTCCTCCTTTCTCCTTCCCGACGCTGGAAACGCAGATGGGGTGTTTCAAGTGCAGGTACCACGTGGGACCTCAAGGTGACCTTGGGGAAGGAGTCCATACATGGTAGCCCTATTGGTTTGGTGGGGCCACCAGAACAAATGATCGCAACCTGGGCGGCTTAAAGCGACGGAAGCATATTCTTTCTCTCGGAAGCGTGTTCTCTCACGGTTCCGGAAGCCAGAAGTCTGAAATCAAGGTGCGGGCGGGGTCGGTTCCTTCTGGAAACTTTCTCCCAGCCTTTGGTGGTTGTGGGCCATCCTCCGCTTGTAGATGCTTCCCTGGCTGCGTCTCATCACGTGGCCTTCCCTCTGCGTCTGTGTCTCTGTGTGTCCTCCTCTCTTCCCATAAGGACGCCGCTGGGTTGAAGGCCTCCCCCTATTCCTGTCTGACTTCCTCCTGGTTACCTGCAAGGATCGTATTTGCAAATAAGGTTACATTCTGAGGTTCTGGGTGGACGTGAACCCTGTGGGGACTCTATTCTGCCCAGTACACAGCACCACAAGGTGGAGGGAGCTTGGGTCCCTGACACTGAGGCACACCAGGCCAGGCTGCTCTAAATGCCTACAGACGTGATGAACAGAGGGAAGCAAACCTCTACTTTATTTAAGCTGCTATCACTTTGATTGTCCAGGGAGATCTGTGGTCTCTTCTAACTCATGCGAATATAGCCCCTCAGAACCCCTCATGCCATCTACACATTTCTCTTGGGGGCATTCATGAGTGGGGCGCTTGAAAGGAAGCTGAGTTCTCTTTATAATTGGGCACAGGGTGAAAACCCGAGACAGCCTGAGGAGCAGAGGCAGCTGACATCCGCCCGGATGATGTGTCTACCGAGAAGCACTTCCTGCGCTGAGCACTCTGATTTGGGAGCACTGAGGAGGGAGACAAGCATCCAGGGGGTAGGTCCAGCGGGTGGCATCTGGGGAGGGGTTGTCCTGGGAGCTGGGAGCATCAGGAGGCTGTCACTGCTCAAGGACCCAGCTCTGTCTCTGCTGCCCACCCCAGTCCACACGGCCCCACGATGTTCCTTGACCTTCTCCATACGTGACCCTGGGGGAGACATAGATTCAAGGCCCTGTCCTGAGAGCCAGTGGGCAGCTGGCGCTGCCCTGCCTGTCTGGTCGCGCAGACCAGCTTGCCTGGACGTGAGCGGGCCCACGCAGCCCATCCACTGCACGCACTCTACCTCGAGCAGGTGCCAGAGCATTGTCCCGGGCCAGCTCTGTACCTGAGCTGGAAGGATGGAACTCTGACCCTGCCTGTCTTGTCTGTCTTGACCCAAGGTCAAGGCATACCTAGAGGTGGTCCAGCAAAGACCCACAGATCCCTATGTCTCTGGTGGCCACAGGACTAGGCTTAGGGCAGCATCTTTGGGGGAGCTTAGCAGGAGGTGGAGGGAAGGGTGGCCCGGCTGACTGCTGGAACGGAGACTCACTTTGACATGATCTGGACTTGGGCTTCCACACACAGTAGGACTGGGCAGGGAGGCACAGAATGAGCTGCGATGAATCATCACCCTGTCCTGTGCCTCCGTCTCCCCCTTGAGCCTTCCCACGAGATCCCTTCCCGGAGGAACTTACCAAAAGGCTGGTAAATAAACTTTTTTGGTTCCAAGAACAGCTGGGGAGGGAGGTGCAAGGGTAGCTCCTTCTCAGCCTTCTCCCTGGAGCGAGCCTGGAAGTGCCGAGGGGGGGCTGGGGTCTGGGGGGGTGGCCCTCCCTCTGGGAAGGCGGGGGTGCTGGCTGACCCACCACTGAATCCAGGGGTACTCTGGAATGGCGGTGCAGTATGGTGGCACTGCCCTGCAGTGTCTAGGCCTTGGTCTGGACCCCCAAGCCCCTCGAGTCTATGCTGTCCAGGCCTTTGGGAGGCCAGGTCTCAGGCCAGGCCAGCTGCGACCACACAACTTCCTGAGCAGGCCTTTTGCCATGTCCACTCACGGCACCAAACCCAGAACACAGGTCTGGGGAAGGAGCCAAGATGGGGACAGGTTTCCTTCCCCCAAACCCCCCCCCCACCATCTTGGCCCCAAGAGCCCTCAGGATTCTGGTCTGTCCTGACTCACATTTTCTAGAACCATCTGTGTCATAGAAATGTGTGTGCGCCTCTGGCAATGTTCTTTACTTGCACTTGGAGGTCTGCCTTGCTCTGGATTCTCTAATCGGGGCTCCTGGGGCCGGAACCACAGTGGAGCCCAAGCTCCGGGTGAAGCCCTGTCCTGGGAGGCTGCCTGGCCCCCGGCCCTCCATAGCCCCCACTCCCTCCCTCCGGGAAGCTGTGAGAGCCGCAGGCGCCATTCATTTTCTCTGCCTGCTCAGCCTTCACATGTCCTTTTAGGGTAGAGCCTGCCGACGACGCAGCCAGCGGAGGCCAGGCTGCTGGGAGGAACGGACGGGCAGGCCTCAGAGGGGCTCCCCACTGAGGATGCCTAGCTGCCCTGGGTGGTGAGTCTCCAACTTCCCAGACGTCCTTGTTAGCCTCAAGTTTTGTAACATCCTCCTTCCTATCCTAAAATGAAATTCCCAGGTAATTTTTTTTTTAATTTTTTTTTTTAACGTTTATTTATTTTTGAGACAAGAGAGACAGAGCATGAACGGGGGAGGAGCAGAGAGAGAGGGAGACACAGAATCGGAAGCAGGCTCCAGGCTCTGGGCCATCAGCCTCGAGCCTGACGCGGGGCTCGAACTCATGGACCGTGAGAGCGTGACCTGAGCTGAAGTCGGACACTCAACCGACTGAGCCACCCAGGCGCCCCGAAATTCCCGGGTAATTTAACCTGTCTGGCCACATGACTTTAAAATAATCATTATAATGCCCTAACTGCAATAAAAAGAAGAAATCAAAGGAAAGCGATTTGTAAAAACCAAACCTATTTCCGCATGTAAGCACTTGGGCCGGTTACACCAGTCTGATGCGTGTGGCCTTCAGGCAGCCAGCGCCCTGCGGCTGGTGCACGTGTGCCGTGGTAGCAACTTGGGTCCCCGGTGCTGTGGCCATTTTCGACGCGAGTTTTCAACATGATGAGCGGCTCTCGGTAAAGGTCTGAAGCGAACCAAGACCAGTGTCACCGCAGCCACGCTCTTCAATAGTCCGGTGTGGCAGGCTCCCCCCAGGCGTGCCGCTTGGGTTCCCCAAACATCGTGGAAATGCCCCCAGTCACCCCAAAATGCCCCCACCAATGTGTGAAATGCCTCCCTCCTCGGGGCAGCTGTGCCCCTTGTCTGAAAACCACTGCTTCGGGCCCTGGGAGTGGTGGGCATAGGAACGTGAATTGACCAAGTCCAGCTAAAGACATGGCCGTGGCAAGAGCAAGTCGCCTCTGGAAGTACTCTTTTGGTATCAGATGCCCCCAATTCAACTCCAAGCGGCTTGCGTTTTGCTTAAGCGCATCATTTTGCTGCTCACGGCGTCTCAAAGTCTGGAAGTCGAGGCACAGAGCTGCCTCTTGGCTCGGCGTCCTCTGGGTTGGCATCACATCCAGGCCACATCGGAAACGGAAGAGAGGGTGGTTCCCGGTAGCCGGAACAGGTGTCCCGGGGTGGGGGCTGATCGGCCGGGGTCGGCCTGGCGGGAGTCGTTGGTTCCTCGCTGGCGCAATACCCATGGCCTGTGGCTGGAGGGTGCCGACCGACCGGTGCCTGAGCGGAGCCGGCAAGCGGCCCGTTCCTCGGGGAGAAACGAAGATACAGATGCCAGTTAGCAGAGGGAACGGAAGTGGTGGCTGGACTGCAAAGGTTATAGAAGTTCTCTGGAGAAAGGGCGATACGTGAGTGAATGAGCTTCCTGGGTCCTCTCCAAAGTGGTACAGAAGTAGGGGCTGAACCCAGTCGTTGATGGATCTGACCTCCGCAGTTTGGTTTGTTCCCGCTGGCTTCCGCTCAGACGCAGCGCTCTTCCATATTCCTTCTTTGTGGCGGCTCCACCACCACAGCCTGGCTGCGTTGAAGCAGAGGCTTGGGAATACGAAGGGACCCAGCACGGGTTACCTGTCCCCATTCGGGCCTAGCTCAGGGCCCTTGAAGACTCCAGGCACTAAAAAGATTATGGTGCTTCCACTTAACGCCCTTCCTTGCTCCCATTAAAAATAAACACATTTCTTTTCTTAAATTTTTTAATGTTTATTTATTATTGAGAGACAGAGCGAGACAGAGCACGAGCAGGGAGGGGCAGAGGAGGAGACACAGAATCCGAAGCGGGCTCCGGGCTCCGAGCTGCCGGCACAGGGCCCGACGCGGGGCTCGAACCCACCAACTGCGAGATCGTGACCTGAGCCGGAGTCGGACGCCCAACCGACTGAGCCACCCAGGCGCCCCAAAATAAAACATTTCTAAGGCACAAAATAAATGTAAGGAAGTCTAGCAACTTGTTAATTTTTTTCCCATCAAGACCGTTTCGACTACAAATATATGTTGATCAAATTATTTTCAGAAGAATGGAATTATTTCGTCCTGGGCCCCTGCGATGCCGGCTCCAGCATGCGTGTGGCCTGCTGATGGCCGATCTGGTGCTGCCGTCCTCCCCCGCCCCTGAGCGTGACCCTCTTGCCTTCCCCTGGCTGCTGGCGGAGGTGTGACCGCGCTGACTGCTCACGGTTCCCCTTAGAGCACTCGAGAGAGGGGAGGCTGTGTTCAGGCCACTGTGGGGCCGGCCCGAGGCCTGGCGTCTACTCCCGGGCGCCGTCGGGTAATGCCGCGTCACGACGAGCCGCAGTCTCAGGCTGGGGCCACAGCGGGGCACCTTCCAGGGAAAGTGGGCATCGTGGCCTCTGGGCTCCTCAGCATGCCCATCACAGGGCTCTAGGAAAGACGGCAAAGAGGCATCTCGTAAAGTGGGGTGCTGCCAGAGTTAGACAAATCCCAAGTCCTTTTTGATGGCGAGTCGCAATCGCAGGGGCGTGTCTAGGAGAGCCTGGAGACGGAGGCCAGTGGGCCTGGGCCGCGTATCGCTTGTACCACAAAGACTCCTCCAAGGGACCGCTGCAGGACGGCACTCCCACTCCTGCCGCTTGGCCGTCAGTTTGGTTTCTGAGGACCTTTCCTTTGGGGAGGACATCCTGTCTCCAGGCGCGCTCACACTGTCTCAGTCGTGAGGTCCTGCATTACCCCCGGAGACACCCCTCTCCTCGGGTGGGCCTTTGCTGAAGGCCACGCTGTTGGAGGGCTCCCCGCTCTCCCCAGATCCACACCCCATCGAGGTGGCAAGGGGACACTGGTCTTGTGGAGGCGGTTTTGTATAGGACGGTGTTTCTCGGCGTGGCCTCGGGTCCATCTGCGTCACGATCATCTGAGCGGGAGCTAAACTTGCTGGATTTCCGAGTTGGACTCCAGATACGCTGAGTCACTGCCATAGTGACTAAAATATACGCAAAAGCAAAAGCAATAAAAAAAGATTTTGTAGTCACACAGATCTGGCCCTGAGCTCCCATCTCACAACTTATGACGCGCCCTTACCCTCTCTGAGCCCCATTTCCTGGGGCAGAACTATTTACCTCACGATAGAATTGGGAGGATTAAAAATGTCAATGCGAGGGGCACCTGGGTGGCTCAGTGTCTGACTCCTGATGTTCAGGTCATGATCTCATGGTTTGTGAGATCAAGCCCCAAGTCGGGGTCTGCACCGACAGCACAGAGCTCGCTTGGGATTCTCTCTCTCTCCTTCTCTCTCTGCTCCTTTCTCACTCCTGCATGCTCTCTCTCAAAATAAATAAGCACACACGGGAGCAAAATACAGGCTTGTCGCTATCTGTCCCTCCATCTGTCTGTCCATCCGCTTCTCTATGTAATACTTAGTGTCTGCAGTGAACCAGGAACCGCTCTAGGCGCCAAGAATACGGCAAAACCATCTCAAACAAGCTCCTTGTCCTCATGAAGTTTATATGCTAATCATGTGTAAGTCAGAATCACCAGACTCCCCAAGCTAACGCAATTATTTAATCTGAAACCAGTAGGCTTTATTTATCAAACATTGTGACAGGGACTTTGGGGGATACTTTGATGCTTGCCCTTCAGGAGCTTATTTATGGACTGGCTTGTTAACAGACATCCTACACAGGAAACCATGGAAGAACAATGAATCGCCTTGCTAACCGTGTGTCGTACATGCCCGAGAGGGGCTTGGAGGAGAGACTGATTCCTGGGGCTGGCAGTGAGGTAAGTGAATAGCCCTTCCTCTCACCCTGAAGGCTTCTAATCTAAGAACAAAGAAAGGAATTTGCTTAGGGACCCGTCACCTCCCCCCCCCCCCGTCCCCCTTATTTTGGACAGGCTAGTTTATACCCCTCATAAGCGAAAGCCTTTGATGCTTGTGAACCTCTTAATCTTTAGAACATGAATCAGGGCTTCTGAGAGATCATGGCACAGGAGTCAGAGGCTGCTCACACCAGGTCCTGGGAATATGACTTAATGGGAGACTCTTTCTGTCTCTTCAACTCTTTGCCAAGTCCCAGCTGTATGTAATGCCTGAGATCTTGGAAAGTAATTATCTCCCGGATGCAAATAAATAACCCACTGATTTGGAAAACACTGAGTGCATGCACTAAAGGAGCTGCCCAGACCCCAGCAAACAGATGGGAAATGCCCATCAATAGTGGGCTGTGTTGTAGAGGCTCCGGGGATTAGAAAAATACTACTTTTGGAAGACCCACAGATGGCCAACAGACACACGAAAAGATGCTCAACATCACTGATCACCGAGGAAATAACAAATCAAAACTACAGTGAGCTATCACCTCCCACGTGTCAGAATGGCTAAAATCAACGCAAGAAACAACAGGTGTTGGCAAGGATGTGAAAGGGGAACCCTCGTGCACTGGTGGGAGTGCGAACTGTTGCAGCCACTCCAGAGAAATAGTATGGAGTTTCCCAAAAAGTTAAAAATAGAACTACCCTACAATGCAGCAAATGCACTACTATTCAACCAAAGGATACAGAAATACTGATTCAAAGGGATATATGCACGCTGATGTTTAGGGCAGCGTTATCTACCATAGCCAAATTATGGAAACAGCCCAAGTGTTCACTGACTGATGAACGATGTAAGATAGACACACACACACACACACACACACACACACACACACACATTATATATATGTATATATATAATGGAATATCACAGCCATGAAAAAGAATGAAATCTTGCCATTTGCGATGATGTAGATGAGACTAGAGAGTATTATGCTAAGTGAAATAAGTCCGTCAGAGAAAGATACCATCAAATACCATGATTTCACTCATATGTAGAATTTCAGAAACAAAACAAACAAGCAAAGGGAGAAAAGAGAGGGGCAGACCAAGAAACAGACTCTTAACTATAGAAAACAAACTGATGGTTACCAGAGGGGAGGTGGGTGGGGGAATGGGGATTAGGAGGGCACTTGTGATCATCACCGGATGTTGTAGGGAAGTGTTGAATCACTACATTGTACACCTGAAACTAATATTACACTGTATGTTAACTGGAATTTAAATAAAAACTTAAAAAAAGAGAGAACAATGAAATAAAACACTGCTTTTGTTGACAACCCCTTTTTAGAAAGGTGTCCTGGCTTAGGAGTGTGGCGGACACAAACTAGGAGCAGAGTCTGGACATAGGATAAGCAAAGAAGTAGCTATTTGCCATTTGTCTGTTGCCCCTTTGGATCAAACAAGGCCAGAAAATTAACAGGCCAGAGACCGACCAGCTTAATGGAAAGATGAACTGGAGACACAACTGTACAAATGGCTCTTGATGTTGAACAGGTCCCGTCACCGTTATGAGTGTCCTCATGTGTCAAATGAAGGGTGAGACCATACCGTTATTCAGCTAAAATTTAGTTAAGGCCTACTTAAGTACTAGGCTCTTTAATAAAGAAGATCTTGCTCTTTGAGGAAAACACGCTCGGAGCCACAGCGGAGCTTTGGAGGCCCGGCTCCTGCTCCTGTCTCACCGCTGTTCGCTGTCGCCGAGGAACAAGTCGGTCAGGAAGCCGCGCGGCAGCCGTGGCTTTTAAAGCCACCGGGAAGACACCTGTGGAACCGGAGGTGGCGATTCAGCAAATTAGAATTACTCTAACAGGCCGCAACGTACAATCTTTGGAGAAGGTATGTGCTGACCTGATCAGAGGCGCCAAGGAAAAGAATCTCAAAGTGAAAGGACCAGTTCAGATGCCTGCCAAGACTCTGAGAATCACTACAAGAAAAACTCCTTGAGGTGAAGGTTCTAAGACTTGGGATCGTTTTCAGATGAGGATCCATTAGCGAGTCATTGATTTGCACCGTCCTTCTGAGATTGTTAAACAGATTACTTGCATCAGTATTGAGCCAGGAGTTGACGTTGAGGTTACCACTGCAGATGCTTAAGTCAGCCTTTTAAATAAATTGATTATCAGTTTTAAAAAAAAAAAGATCTCAAGGTAAATGCGTCTATATCCTAGGGGGTCGTGAGGAATGAGTATATGAACACATGTGATTCCCAGTAGTGTCGGGCACATACTAAGGATGTAATAATTAGCCATTATCATTTAATCCTTGTAACAACCTTGAGGTGAACATTATTTCTTTTGTACAAATGAGAAAACCACCAAGGGACAAGATCAGGATATGAACCAGTCTGAGGCCAGAGTCCACGATTTTCCCATTACGTAGTTTGGCTTGGAAGGGCCCCTGTGGCTTTTAATCGTAAAAAAGGAAAGGGTAGAAAAGGAATTTGAACTTTAGAAACAATCAAGCTAACCACCTTCTAAGGAATTTTTCGTGGAAAGTGGAAGTGTTGTCTCATTAATAATGAAGATAAGGAGGTTGGGGAGGGGTATGGGACAAAGCCACAAAAGCTTCTTTGCCCAAGCTCATTTCTTCTCATCTCATGCCAATTATAGATTTCAGAGACATGATCTTCCCTACACACACAAAGAAAAGCCTGGGTTCTCCAAGAACAAAACTGAAAAACAGTCCTTAGCAGGAATGTTTAATCACGACAGGAATGAGAAAAGACTTTTATAGATCCCTGGAGAAGGCAGCTCCAAGACAGACAAATTAATCACCTCTTACGTGCTCGTGGACTCCGTCCCAATCCTTCTGTTAGTGCTTAGCTGTGGCTCTCAGTTCTCGATACAGGTAGTCAATGACTAGGTGATCATGCTCTATGTGCTAAGGTTATAAATGTAAGCAAGACAAATGAGGGGGAGGGGTGCCTGGTGGGTCGCTCAGTCTGCTGAGTGTCTGACTTCAGCTCGGGTGATGATCTCACGGTTTGTGAGTTCACGCCCCACATCGGGCTCCACTGCTGTCAGTGCAGAGCCCGCTTCAGATCCTCTGTCCCCCTCTCTCTCAAAAATAAATAAACATTAAAAAACAAAAACAAAAACAAAGACAAATGAGGGGGAAAATAGGTAACTTAGGCAATGAATGACGGTAGTAAGGACAATAGGGGGTGATACTGGGTGCTGGGGAAGCAGAAGGACCTAGTCCAGCTCTGGGGGTGGGGGAGGGGAGGTGGAATTGGTGTGGGTTTCTTGAAGTAAGTCTCTATAAATTGAAACCTAAAGAACTAACTAGTAGATTCACCAGACCTAGAGGGACAGGGTGGGAGTGAAGAAGAGAAGGGTATTTCAGGAACAGGGAATGGTATGTGCAAAGGCCAGGAGGTGACACAAAGCTTGGATCTTTGGAGGAAGTGTAAGTGGTTCTGGGCGTGAGGTGGGAGAAGTCAAGAGAGAAGCTGGAGAGCTGAGCAGCAGCTAAAGTCTTGTGTAGCTTTGAACACTTACTAAAGAATTTGGGCATTATTCAACAAAGAACCACTGAGAAACTTGAAGCAGATTACTATGATTTGCATTGTAGAAAGCTCAGTTTGGAGAATGGATTAGAGTGGGCTAAGTCTAGAGGCTGATAGACAGTTAAGTGCTTGAACCAGGGGTAGTGACCAGTGGGGGAAGGAGGGTGGATGAACTGAAGAGATAATTGAGGCTAAACATTGAGTCAAGGGGGAAGCGTGGGTTTTTGGTGCGAGCTGCCAGATGGAGGGGTTGTCATTAGCTCCAAAAAGTTAGAGGAGACTGGAAGTGTCTTGGATACACTGTATTAAGTGCCCGAGAGGCAGCCCGAATGGGGATCCAGTGAGTGGCTGGATGTGTGTGCCAAGAGCTCAGATGAAGAGGGTGGGAGAGATGTGGACTGGAGAATCATCTGCACAAAGACGGTGGATGAAGGTGTGGGATGGATGGGCTTGCTTGGAGAGTGGACCAAGAAGGTCAAAGACCCAATTCTGAGGAAGGCTAGAGCTCAAAAGCAGTCAGAGGGAGTGGGACCTGCCAAGGTGCCCAAGAATCCTTGCACAAAGAAATGCTCAAATTAAGTATTTTTTGAATTTGTTAAACGAACAGGTTGGTCAGAGGAGGAAAAGACTTGCTATTGATGCCATGGAGAGTACTTTTATTAATTTTTTAAAAGATAAGGTATCTTTAAGGATTTATTAGTTTGTTATACCTTTACAGTTGGAGGGCGAAGAGGAAAATATCAAAGCTCTTTGTCTAACAAAATGGCTCTTGGAGATTAATTTACATATCATTACCCATGATAACCAACTAGCATAAAAAGCAGTTAAAAATGGTTATATTCCACTAGAGACATTTACTGAAGTCATGTTTTTTGCCTTAAAGTCTAAGGAGAGTGCTTTTATTTTTAAAAAATTTTTTAATGTTTATTTTTTGAGAGACAGAGCCTAAGTGGGGGAGGGGCAGAGAGAGATGGAGACACAGGTTCTGAAGCAGGATCTGAGCTCCCAGCTGTCAGCACAGAGCCCGACGCAGGGCTTGAACCCACAAGCTGTGAGATCATGACCTGAGCTGAAGTCAGATGCTCAACCCACTGAACCACCCAGGCGCTCCATAAGGAGAGTACTTTTAAAAGCCAGACTCAGCAGTCATTTAACTGCAGATGGGTTTGAGAAAGACAGGATTCTAGTATTCACCCCAGTCCAAGAAATCAATTTCCTTCCATTTGGTTTCCTTGCTGTGCATCTCACTTGCTTTCAAGTCGGCAAGTTCGCCACAATGACATCATCTGGGAGTTAACTGCTGCCACTTTCCCGTTTCTTCTGGTGAATGTGCCAATTCTTAGCTCCTATCCTGTCTTTACACATGACTTTATTTCACCCTGTTCTTATTTCACCTTAAATTCCTTTGCTCCTTGGTTAGCTCTCAGTGCTATGCACATGCTAGGAAGTCTTCTAGGAGAACAAAAGTCATCATGAAAACAGACAATCTCATCATAATCTGATCCAAGTGGCCATTTTACTTTACAGCTTACATTTTTTTTTTTAGAGCTACAACCTCAAGATTTAAGACCAAGTTACAAATCCTAAATTGCACTGCTTACAAGGAACTAAAGCTTGACCGCTCCCTGAAGTTCAATCTATAAGTGTGGAATAACTTTGGCCAGAGGCCAGTGAATGTACCACCTCTCCCAGACTACTCAATTTTGGACAGTGACATCATTGAGAGACTTCTGTTTTATAAACATTTCATATATTAAGGGAAATGTTAGAGATAACTGTCTGAAATGCAAGCAATGTTAAGAGCTTGAACAGGAAGGACATAGCTAATGAGAGGCTAGGAAATGAGATAATCTCTTTTATAGAATCATCTGATATTGAGGAAACAGGAATTTACAAAGGAGGGGATACAATGAAATTAACCAATGAGTGGAGCCATCCTCTGGGATCAGTAACCTTTAGACCTGGGTCTAACAACAAAGCTGTGGTGGAGTGGAACAGGGCTGATCCGTCTGGGCGTTTGTTTCCTCTAATGATAGCACCCCCCGCAGAAGCCCTTAGAAGGCTGTATCCTAAATTAAAAAGTGTAAGAATCAAGGTTGCAGCAAAGAACTATTCTTGTATAAATGCTGGAAGTCACCTTTTATTTTACGTGATTGAAGGCCAAAACACAAAGAACCCCACCCAATCCCCCCCAAACTAGCTCTTATTGCTGTGTCCCAGTACATCAAAGACCCGCTTCATACGGCAAGAAGACGAGAAGAGGAGGTTGTCAGAATAATGACCTTATCTGCTTATTTCAAAAGCCCAACAGCTAAGTAAGATCTGATAATACAGAAATCAAAATAGGACTTGCCAAAACATACCAAATTGTATATACTTCAAATTTCTGCATTATTATATTACAGTTATATTTCAAATTAAAAGGCACATGGGAAAAAAGGGCAGAAAAAAAATGGGAAAAAGGGTACATTATCAAATCCCGTGGCTAAATGAAATGAATTGTATCTGTTGTCCTCAACAGGGTCAAAAGCAGGTAACAATAAGCAAAGCTTATTTAAAAATTGTTTTTTAATGTTTATTTATTTTTGAGAGCGAGCGAGTGAGTGCGGGGGAGGGGCAGAGAGAGAGGGAGACATAGAATCTGAAGCAGGCTCCAGGCTCTGATTTGTCAGCACAGAGCCCGACACAGGGCTTAAACTCACAGACCATGAAATCATGACCTGAGCTGAAGTCAGAAGCTTAACCGACTGAGCCACCCAGGCACTCCAGCAAAGCTTATTTAAAAACAAATGTTACTGAGCTGCCTAAATAAACATTTCCCTCCGACCACTACAAGGACTTCTTCAGTAGATGATGGCACCCATACCCTCAATCCAATTTTAAAAACTGCAGAGAATTCTTGGAGTCATGAACAAAGGTTGATTTTTTTTTTTTTGGCATAATTTTTCAAATAACCTATAAACTAGTTTAACTTCATCAACATGAAAGTCATGCGTACTCATCCTGACAATCGAGGATTTAGCTCTTTGGGTTTAGGCATTTCATGGTGGGGGGGAGGATATTAGGTCCATTCATTTAAAATCAAGGCTGAAAAACAAATTAAAAAGCTCTTGTCCATTTTGAGATTTTAATATATTTATTTGAAAACCAAGTTCTGTAAAGAGCACACTAAATAGTCCTATATCTTCTCTTCACCAAAGACTTGGAGACAAGGTTCTTCAGGTCAACGCAGAGGCAATGATACATGCAGTGAATAGCGGGTCTCGGCATGAACGTCCTCACAGGCATTTCCCATACGAGCCTGGACAGTCTTCTTCAGAAGAGCAATGAGATCCTAGGGAAGGGGTGAGGGGGAAAGCTAGGGTCATTCTTTTTTTTTTTTTTTTTTAATTGTATTTGAAAGAGAGAGAGAGAGAGAGAAAGAGAGAGTGCATATGTGAGGAGGGGAGAAGATCAGAGGGAGGGAGAATCGTGAGCGGGGTCCACACTAGGCATGGAGCCCAACAAGCGGCTCAATATCACAACCACGAGATCATGACCTGAGCCAAAATCAAGAGTCAGATGCTCAACGAGCAGAGCCACCCAGGAGCCCCTAGGGTCACTCTTTAAACATTTTTTTATTTTTTATTTTTATTACTAGCTGTTGAAGTCTAAAACTGGCCCCTAACCTTGCCTGTGTCGTCCTAAAAGCTACTTTTTGCTAAGACAGACTACAGTGTTTACACTCCTACTAGACTATTTTATCCTTTTGAAAAGAATAAGAATCCAACTTCTGTGGTGCCTGGCCTGGCTCAGTTGGTGGAGCGTACGACATTCGAACTCGGGGCTGTGAGTGGGCGCAGAGTTCACTTAAAAAAAAAAAAAGGAAGAAAGAAAAAAAGTCCAATTTCTAACTAAAACTTTTATAAGCCATCTTGTAATTAATTGCCTTGAAAGATTTAATCAGGGGGTTTTCAGTAAGGTGTGAAGGTGTTATAAAGGCTTAATTAAGGGGGCTAATGTGAGTCCGTTCAGTTCCACATAGACACCGAGTGCTCATTGTATCAACAGTGCCTTGTGTTGCTTGGGTAAAGCTCAGGAAACCAAAGGCTGAAAAATAATTTTCAAAAGTAAGTTTACATAACCAGGAAGTTAGTATAAATCTCCCTCTCTCAAAGGTCCAAACACTCTCAGAGGCTTGAATATAGTTTCCTACTAATGGCGGGGTTTCTGACTTAATATTTATCTGAGACTTGTGTAAAAAGCTTTCATTAAATGCTGGTCAGTGAGTAACACTCATGGTGCTAGACTTACCACCTGACGTTTAAATGTATTTTTCTTTTGTCATAATGTAATAAATGATACTGTTTTTATTATTTTTATTTCCATTTTATTTTAAGTGTATTTATTTATTTGAGAGAGACAGAGACAGTGTGAGTGGGGGAAGGGCACAGAGAGAATCCCAAGCAGGTTCCACACTGTCAGCACAGAGCCTGACACGGGGCTCGAACTCAAGAAACCGTGAGATCATGACCTGAGCTGAAAGCAAGTTGGACACTTAACTGACCTGAGCCACCCAGGTGCCCCTGTTCTTCTTATCTTCGAAGAGTAGAAGAGTAAATTCTTATTTGTCTGACAATGTACATGTACTAGGGTGGACTTAGTAAACCTTGATTATATAGTTCATAGGTTATCTTCCAAATATGTGATGACTACTAACAAGATGGGGGGAAAAAGGACAATTTCATGACTTCAGATAGATTATTCCAATCTTCTGCACCTAAAGACCTACTCCAACACTGTTAGAATACTGGAATAATAATCTTTTTCAACTGGACAAAGCTTTGTGTTACAGTCTAATGGACTCCAAAGTACCTTTAAGCACCGTGTCTTATCACATTAGATGTTCAACAGCTTCAGTGAATAAATAAATTATTAAGGCTTTCAGTGCCAAAAGAACTGCCAAAGGAAAGGGAGAGAGAGATCAATCAGTGAGAAGCCTAGACCTGTGTGATCCATGAACTGTAACTGGTCTGTAATAAGGGGCTTACATCAAAATGTAAATCAACTCTACCGTGAGCAACTTGTTAGTTCAGCAGACTTTTTTCTAGGGGGAGCAGGTAAGTAAGCAAGGTTTTTTTGATGAAAGAAGCATTGAGTAGATTTACATTCTGGAGCAAGCTCCTTACCTCCTCATGGACCTATGAAAACAGTCTGTAGCCACTTTAGTAGCATTGGTCAAACACTACAGGGCAAACAGAGTGGAGGGAAAAAGAAAAAGGAACGGGTGGTTATGTGCACAGGAAGAAATCAAAAAGAGGGGAAATTTTAATACCATTTAAGTAAACAGGGATTAAGCATAAAAGGAATGGAAGAAGTGAGACAAGTCTCTGCCTAAAACATTTATGACGTACTGACGATAGATTTCCCTTGATACACAGTTTTATTCTACACATACCTCTGGGTCCTTAATCATCGATATACTCAAATGGCTCTGGGGGTTCTGGCTCTTGTTCTTCTTCCTCAATTTTTGGGCCGTGGGCTGCCACAGGTTCTACCAGCTCTTCAGTGTCTTCACTGGTATCCTTCAGGATTATGATGCCTCCAATGGAGAGCTGGAAACACAGAGCAAGGAATGAAGAAGCACAAATTCCACTCATATTTTCAGACTGCTTCCGAGTCTAGGGCGCATATTTGTGAAATGGTACCTTTAAGACTACTCGAATGATTTGGAAGTAAAGGACTGGAATAGAACTACACTTTACTAGACAAAAGTCAGAAAACCTGGGCATCTGTGCCTGTGTGATGCTACACTGGTGACCGACTGTTCAACAGGGAGAAGGAGCTAATAAGATCTTCCACATCTATTCCTTCAGGAACAGTCTGAAGACTAAACGAGGAAAGCAACGTCAGTGTACATCACAAAGGATAGAGAACATTGTAATCCATAAGGAATATGTACAAACTTAGCCCAGTGGCTATGGATGGTAGGAGGTTTAGATGATGCATCCCAAGCGAAGAACAGTAAGCACTTCCAGTATTGTCTCAGTCTGAATGTAGTGAGAACGTCTACTGTCTAAGTATAGATATGAATTCTAATGCCCTGCTACTCAACACATGGTCCTGGACCAGCAGCATCATTCCTACCTGGGGCTTTGTTAGAAATGCGGAAAACATAGCCCTACCTAGATCTGCAGAACCTGCGTTTTAACGAGATCCATAGGTGATATGTGTGCACTTTCAAGTTTAAGAAGCACGCTAGTCTACTAGATACTTTATCATTTGTGAGAAAACTATCGTTTTGGACACAAAAGACAATCTACGAATGAAAAGCCAATTTTCCTCCGGCAATTTCAGAATGACAGAGAGAACGACATAAATATCACAGATTTACCGATTGTTTTTCACTTTAATTTATAAATCCTTGTGATACAAGACAACAAAGTAGTAGATAGGCAACAAAGAAGAACTATAGTGTAAAAGCAATTGCATTAGCCCTCTCCCAAACATATTACAAGTAAATTCAAATACCAAACTCTTCACCCATCTCTGGTGTGCTAATCTTATCTCATTTTCTTGCCTGTGTCAAAGGAAATGGAAAGCTGCTCTCTGTAATTAAATCAGTCGACAGTGGCAGGGCACATCTGGAAAAACATTATTTCTACCACAGCACATTAATGGGAAGGAAAAGAAGCACAAGCACATTAGTCAAATGATTCACGTATGTACAAGTATCTCTGCAGTTCAACCTAATCTGATTTTTACTCGTCGGAACTCTGCCCTGCCATGCTATAAAACTGGTGTGCCTTCATGAATTTCTATCTATATTCTCTTTCTCTTCTCTCAACACCCACATATCCATACACATTAATTTCTGACTCTTTCCCTTAAAAAGTATGCTTTCCTTGCAGAGGAGCCATTTTACGAATGGACCCTGCCTGTGCTATCCATATTCACCCAAGAACAATCACAGTACAAGGCCACTAATCCTCCACGGCCTGCAAGTTTACCTGAACCATTTAAAGGACCAAATGGAGATGAACTGTCTACCAAACAGAAGAAAATATCTACGTTCAACAAATAGGACTTCCAATATTTTGGAAACAGATGGCTCCAGGTTATAACTGTACTATTTTACGCTTAATTGGAATGAAATAATCCAACTCAAATCCTGCAATTATAAACAACATAAGGAAAGAGCCTTTTATAGCTATGTGGTTTAGGTTTATTTTATTCTTTTTTAAGTAATCTTCTATATCCAACATGGTGCTCGAACTTACAACCCTGAGATCGAGAGTCACATACCCTGGGGCGCCTGACTGGCTCAGTCGGAAGAGCACGTGACTCTTGATCTTGGGATCATGAATTTGAGCCCCACGTCAGGTGCAGAGATTACTTAAAAAAAAAAAAAAAAAAAAAAGAGTTGCATGCTCTATTGACTGAGCCAGTCAGTCCCTGACCTTTTTATAAAATTTTATAAAATGTTCTTTGTCTCTAGCAACAATTTTTGTCTTAAAATATATTTTTTTCTGATTTAGTACAGCTGCTTCAGCTCTTTTTTAGTTACTTGTTTGCATGGGATATCTTTCCCCATCCTTTTGCTTTTAATTTTTGAATCTCTGAATCTAAAGTGTGTGTGTGTTTAAGATTTTATTTTTTTTTGTTTTATTATCATTTTTAAATTTTAATAGTTCATTGTCAGGTTAGCTAACATATAGTGAGTATATATAGTGTAGTCTTAGCTTCGGGAGTAGATTCCTGTGATTCATCCCTTACATACAACATCCAGTGCTTATCCCAACAAGTGCCCTCCTCAATGCCCAGCTCCCATTTTCCCCACCCATCTCCCCATCAACCCTCAGTTTGTTCTCTGTATTTAAGAGTCTCTTATGGTTTACCTCCCTCTGTTTTATTTTTTAAGTAATCTCTACACCAAACATGGGGCTTGAACTCTGAGATCAAGAGTTGCATGCTCTACTGACTGAGGCAGCCAGGCACCTCATAAAGTGTGTCTCTTAATAAGAGAGCATGTAGTTGGGTCCTCTTCTTTTTTATCCATTTGGCTGATCTTTGCCTTTTAACTGGAGTGGTTAGTCCATTTACATCTCATGAGGGTGCCTGGTTGGCTCAGCTGGTAGAGCATAAGACTCTATGTTAGAGCTGTGAGTTCTAGGCCCATGATGGGCCCAGAACTTACTTTAAAAAAAAAAAAAAAAAGATATTTCATCTGATTACTAAGGTAAGACTTATTCGTACCATTTTTGCAATTTGTTTTTTGTATGTCTTCTATATTTTTGTTTCTCAATTCTTCCACTACTGGCTTCCTTTGGCATTATGTAGGTACTTTCTAGTGTACTAGTTTAATTTCCTTGTTTCTTTCAGTCTACTTTTGAGTTGTTTTGTCTGGTGGTTGTCTTTGGGGTTACAATTAACATCTTAATCTCACTGAAAAATAGCAACTTAACTTCAAAGTATACAAAAACTACACTTCAATATAGCTGTTTCCCCATTCCTTTGTTGTTACCGTGTTATGAACTGAATGTCTGTGTCTTCTCATCCTGCCAATCACATGTTGAAATTCTATCCCCCAAAGTGATAGTATTAGCAGGTGGGCCATTAGCAAGCAATTAGCCCTCATTAATAATGAAATCGGTGCCCTTATAAGGAGAGCCATGAAGAGAGCTTCTTTTCCTCTCTGCTCTCTGCCTTGTGAAGACACAATGAGAAGAAGGCCATGTGTAAAGTAAGATGAGGGCCTTTACTAAGACCCCAATCATGCTGGCATCCTAATCTTGGACTTTTAGCCTCCATAACTGTGAGAAATGTTTGTGGTTTAAGCCATTTAGTTTTAAACGATAGGTGGCAATCTGCTTTAGCAGCCAGAACTATGACATAGTTTAATGCAAATTATGCTTTTGTGCATACATCAATACCAATTTATGACTGCTTAATACAGTTGTCTTTTAAACCAGATAGGAGAAGAGTTACAAAAATACATTTATACTATCATTCGGATTTACCTATGTAGTTACATTTACCAGTGCTCTTTATTTTTTCATGTGGATTCAAATTACTGTCTAGTGTCCTTTCATTTCAGCCTGAAGCATTCACTTTAGTATTTCCTTGTATGGCAAGTTGGCTAGCAACAGATTCTCTTCATTTTTATCTGGAAATGTCTTAATTTCACCTTCATTTTTGAAGGACCCTTTTGATGGATACAGAACTTTTGGTTGAGAGTCTTTTCTTTCAGCACTATGAATATATCATCCTACTGCCTCCTGGCCTCCATGGTTTCTGGTGGCAAATCAGCTGTTAATCTTATTTAGGGTTCCAGTATATGATGAGTTGCTTCTCTCAAGATTTTTCAACAATTTTATCACGATGGGGCTGGGTGTGGATCTCTTTGGGTTTATCACTCTTGGATTTACTGAACATCTGGGATATGTAGATTAGTAACATTTATAAAATCTGCCAAGTTTTCATCCATTATTTCTTTAAATATTCTATGCTTTTCTTTTTTGGGACTCCCATTATCCCATTTTATGTAGCTTGGTATGCCTGGTAGTGTTCCACAGATCTCTGAGGTTCATTTTTCTTCACCCTTTTTTGGAGAATTGTTCTTCAACTGACCTACCTTCAAGTTTGCCCAAGCCTGCTTGAATCAGCTGTTGAGCTCCTTTAATAGTTTTCATTTCAGTTACTGTATTTTTTAATTCCATAATCTCTTATTTTTTATGATTTCTATCACTTTACTGATACTACTTGTTAAGACATTCTCATACTTTCCTTTAGTTCTTTAAACCTAGTTCCTTTAGGTCTTCAGACATATTTTAAGTAGTTGATTTAGTCTGCCTAAGGCATCTAGGTTCTTATTTCTTTGTATGTCTTGTAATTTTTTGTTGAAACTGGACATTAAAATAATATCATGCAGGCACTCTGGAAATCAGATTCTCTCCCTTCCCCAGGGTTTGCTGTTGTCTGTTTTGTGACTTTTCTGAACTTCTTCCATAAAGTCAGTATTTTTTGCTGTATGTGACCATGTAGTCTCTACTCAACTGAGTGGTCAGCTACGATTGGGCAGGGCTTTCCTTAAACACCTGGAACCAGTAAGTCTCCAGTCTTTGCTGAGGGGCTGTGTGTGCATTAGGGAAGCACACCACCAACAGTCAGCCAGGCAGCTGGCAACTCTTCCTTAGCCTTCACTGCTGGCTTGCTCTGACAAAGCCAGTCTTTTGACTCCTAGATGGACAACGGTTGCAGCTTCCTCTCATTCTGAGCAAATGCTAATAAACATTTAATTTCCAACAGAAACATATCAGTCTTCTCATATGGCCTCACGATATGGAGCGTATACTTTGCTGTCTTCGGTTCTTCGTAATTGTCAAGAACACTGGGTGTCTTGTGTGCTTTCTGTATTCACTAGTTATGTGCTAATAGATCTATTCTTGATATACCCCACTTAAACTGGCAACAGCAGTTTCTAGACACTGTTAAATACACTCTCTGTAAACATGCCACTTAGATGAACTGGGTAGTCGAGTAGACAGTGACTGCATTTAAGGTGTGCATTGGTGGTTCTATGAGTTCATTCATTGTACACTACAGACCAAGTAGTATTAGGTTCTAGTCATAATGAAGGACTAATAGGAAGTAGGAAAAGATCTTCAAACTATTCCTGCCTTCCTGGCCTGACTGCCTTGCTACCTACAGCCATCTGGTGACTTGTTACCACCATCAACCAATATTTATTAAATTTTCTTAAAAAAAATTTTTTTTTAACATTTATTCATTTTTGAGAGACTGTGAGTGGGGGAGGGGCAGAGAGAGAGAGAGAGAGAGAGAGAGAGAGAGAGAGGGAGAGGGAGAGGGAGAGAGAGGGAGGGAGGGAGGGAGGGAGACACAGAATCCGAAGCAGGATCCAGGTTCCAAGCTGTCAGCACAGAGCCCAACACGGGGCTTGAACTCACAGACCGCGAGATCATGACCTGAGCTGAAGTCAGGTGCTTAACCAACTGAGCCATCCAGGTGCCCCATCAACTAATATTTATTAAGAATTTACCATGTGCCAGATATTGTTTTAGGCATTTTACATATAAGGATCTATTTAATCTTTACAACATTAACAGATGAGGACATTGAAACATGAAAAGATCAAAAGACTTGTCTCAGTTATACAGCTAAGAAATGGCAGAGCTGGAGTATAAACTCAGTTCTACCCAATTCTAGCTCTTCACCACTAAATACAGCCATCTATCCCTGTCCTTCTCTCCTCTACTGATAATCTAGTTAGGTAAGACCTTGGCTCACAAGTGTAGGTAAGAGATGCCTTCCACTCACCACTATCAGGGACCACTTTCAAGTTGATGAGAATGGGTTTACATTTTTTTTTAGAAATCTCATCTATGGCACTGTAGACAGGCCCAGGATCTGGATGTATTAAATGTGTCTACTAATAGCTTTGTTTTCCAGTTATAAGAATGTGGAGGAAAAAAAGACATTTTCATGCTCAAATTATTGTTCAGTGTTTCTAACCTGAAACATTCTTCCTTAGAATAAATTAAATGGCAGAAAGATCCTTTTCAAATTGTAAAATTCAATGCTCTAAGGGCTTGTGTATTAACTGTTATCACCTTATTCACTCTTTCATTCCTGAGTTAGGTATAATTCTTATTTTACAGGAGAGGAAACTGAGGCAGAGAGAGGTTTAGTATTAGACTTAAGGTTACACAGGCTGTAAATGGTAGAGTGAGGATTCAAACTCAGGATGTCTGGTCCTGGAGTCTATGCTGACCTCATAGCTATCACCATGCTGTATTAGGAACTTCTAATATGTAAGCCTCTGGTAGATGAAGGACGCTTGTAGGGTTACCCAAAGGAAAAAAAAGATCTCTCCCAAATCTATATGAAATGAAAGGGAATGTCCTCTCTTTTGCTAAGAGACTGATTTGTTCTAGAGAGCTTTCTCCAATGCTTTGGAGATTTAGCCTCTTCTATCAATATGTCATTGTTCTACGAATTAATATCCCACTGGCATATAGCTAAGGGCCATAGATAACTTACTGGTTTGAAAGGCTGGTATCTACAGGTCTCTGGCATGGTCAGGACCTTAAGCTGGGCAGGCATAACTCGGGCTGGGTTATCCAATAACTGGAAGTTTGGCTCAGGTTCTTTTTTCTTCTCTTTTTCTTCCTTTTTTTCTGCTTCGTCCTGGAAAATATGAGAAAATTACCCAACAAAGGTTTACTTCTCTTCCACATCACTGAATAAAGTTTGATAAGTTTACTGAGCAACTCCTTTTAAAAATTTTTTTTTAAGTTTATTTATAGTGAGAGGGACAGAGACAGTGTGAGCAGGGGAGGGGCAGAGAGAGAGGGAGAGAGAGAGAATCCCAAGCAGGCTCTGCACTGTTAGCACAGAGCCCGATGTGGGGCTCGAGCTCACGAAATTGTGAGATCATGACCTGAGCCGAAACTGAGAGTTGGATGCTTAACCAACTGGGCCACTCAGACATTCCTTTTACTGAGCAACTCTTAGGTACAAAAGGTAGCTAGGATTAGATGTAATGAAAATACAACTAAAGTCATACCAGACTCAGGATGGACAGGACAACTGTGCTTAGGGGTGAGAATGCTATGTAACTTGGTTTTAAAGGATAAGGAAGTTTTTCTACCAGGAGAGACCATAAAAAGAGGGTCTATTTAAACAAATGATATTGTCTTTGCTTGAAAGGGCCTTTTTTTCTCCCAACATCATCTCATTGTCTGAAAATTCTACTCTGCCCTTCAAAACCCACTTTAGTTGTCATTTCCTCCAAGAACTCAACTCTCTTCCAATTAAAACTTTAGGAGTCTCTATGCTTGGAACGGGGATACTTACTTAAGGAAGCCAAGAGCAAGGTATGGAAATGTTCACTTACGAAGAACCTGGACCATGATAAAGATAGATATATCAACCCACATGATCACCAAATTATACTTACCACTTCCATTTTCTCCTCCTCTTTTTTTTCTTTTTCTTTTTCCTTTTTTTTAGCCTTGGCAGTAATAGATAACACAGCAGTGGAAACCTAGAGGAAGTGAACATGGTAAATCGTAGTCTCTTACCTACAAGGTACAAGCCCACAGAGAAATCAGTTCTATAATACTTTGTTTCCTGGAAGTAAGTATCATAAATAACAAAATAACCAGGGAATAAATGCGAAAAATAAGCAGGACACTTATTCATATAATTTTCTACTATAGTCCTCAGGTGATTCTTTAGTTCCTAGAGGCCTGCATCCAATATAACTCTTATTATTACCACTTTTTTTAATCTGTAGTCTACCTTGGATGTGGATTTGCTATCATGAGATTCTGAGATATTTGGGTGCTGCATACATTTTTACTTTATAGGGAAAGCACTAGAAAACATAAAAATTTCCTCCAAACTTGGTCATAAAGATCCTCTTACTGAATTAGATGCTCTACAATTGTAATACACAGTGGGTGAATGGTTAGCCTAGAACTACCCTTCTTGATGGGTCTTGCTAAAATCGAAGGTAAAACAGGGACTTTGAAGGCTGGCAGTATTGGTATAAGCTGATTTTGTTTCAGACCTAAAAGCCGGGGGTCTGAAACATAGCTGATGGAACAGGATGTTGTCGTCAGAGATATTCATCACCCACGACCCTCAAATTTGGTCAGTTGTATAATTATCCCCACTTACAAAGTTTACAGCAAATAATCAACTGGCTAATACAGAGCACTGTTGAGAGGAAGAAAAGTATTTTCCTTAGTATAAGGTATCAAAAAGGATAATTTTACTGAGAAAACTTCAGGGGCAAGTGCAGCTCTCTAACTCACGATAGTTTAACACACATCAGTGAGTATTCTCATACATTGCTGTTAGTAGCATAAGTTGGTTATATCCATTTTGAAAGGAAATTTAGTTAATATCTATGAAAATAAATAATGTACATTACTTCTAATCAATCACATCTAAGATCGTAACCTATAGATATACTCGTACAAGTGCACAAACACACATGTATAAAGACTCTTATTCTAGTCTCATTTGTAACAGTGACAAATTAGAAACCACCTTCAAGTGTTCATCATGCGAGGAACTGAGAAGACAGATAATGGTATTGTACATAAAGGGAATGCTCTGCAGCAATGAGATCCATATACACTGAAAAACTTAGATACTTTTAAAAATTTTAAGTAGGCTCTACACCCAAAGTGGGGCTTGAGCTCATGATCCTGAGATCAATCAAGTTGCATGCTCTACCGACTGAGCCAGCCAGGCGTCCCCTAAAGATTAACTGTTAAAGTGAAAACAATAAGCTGCAGAACAGTGTGTCAACAATTATTTGTGGTATAAAAAGTACTGACATGTGCAGAGAAAACATTTGCAAGGATTCAGAAATTATGATTCCTGTGACGTGGGACTTGGATGACCAGGAGAGAAAAAGGGCTTTTACTTTACATTCTTGTGTAATGTTGGATTTTACCATAAGAAGTATTACTTTGAAAATATCTAATTTAAAACATTAAAGTATTTAAAACACACCCAAGTAAAACACTAAGCAGCTTCTATATAGAAGTACAAATGCTGCTCAAGGGAACAAACAACCTACCTTTTCCTTTTCTTTTTCTTTTGGTACTTCCAGAGGGGCAGGATATGCAAATGTGGATGGTTTACAGTTTGATTTATACTGAACTTTCGGCATCTGAAGAAATAAAAGAGTTTTCCTCCTTACATTAAAATAACCCAAATCAAGATTTAAGTATTTTATGCTCTTAACAAGCATACAATGCAAAGGAATGCCAGAAGTTTCAATCTAGGCTAAATGTTCTCTTGCAAAACTCCCTTACAGGCATCTGTCTTCTTCACTGAATTTGTTTCTAGGTGCTTTACAGAACTACCTGCAGTTCCTTAGACTTTCCTGAGGCTCTGTGCCTGTTCATGGGCACCCCCTTGATCTCATCTCTACTGGCCACGCACCCTGCTTCATAAGTCTCACTCATGGTGTGAGCATCAGATCAACGGTTACCTCCTTTGTAAAGTGTTCTTTGATTAGTTAGCCTGCACACCTAACTTCCATGTACCTTCCTTACACCACTCTAACAATCTATACAAGTCTGAACATGGTTTCTATACCATGTAATCACTCCTTATAAGAGCCCAACATGAGCCTGATGAAAAAGTCAGCTTCACATTACTTACTGATTAGGTTTTAAAGTTCTCTAGTTTGAATTTTTCCCTATTTACCCAATTTACACTGACAGAGAATGGTAACTGGCATCATATTTACAGGATAAGAAATCTTGTCTTTTTTTAAGTTTATTTATTTTGAGAGAGACAGAGAGTGCAAGCAGTGAAGGGCAGAGAGAGAGAGGGAGAATCTGAAGCAGGTTCTGCGCTATTAGCACAGAGCCCAACACGGAGCTCAAACTCACAAAACTCTGAGATCATGACCTGAGCCGAAATCAAGAGTCAGACGCTCAAATGACTGAGCCACCCTAGCACCCTTGGAATCTTGTCTTTTTCATTCTACTTCCCTTGTAAAGAATGGAAAACAGAGATCAGAAGATTGTGTGCTAGAGGGAAAAGTCCCTACAGATTATACAGGATGCTTCACCACAATGTTAAAGGTTAAAGGTTAGGGACTGGGGAACCTAAAGATTCTTGTTTGGAAAGAATATTTACAAATATTTGCTCAATATTTACAAATGTGAGTAGTTTTATATTGAAATACTTAAAGGATAAATGACTGTATAGCTATACCGGGGGGGGGGGGGGGAAGGAGTCAATTGGATGAAATACTCAATCTTCATCAGCTATTTTCTGGTCCCAAATTTTTCCACTTTGAAAATTTAATAGAACATTTTAACAGAAGTGATGACCAGATTTAAGAGTTATTTGAAGGTCAAAAGGCTCTGAGAAGATGGAAGAACAAGAAGGTGAATCATCAGGCCACAGGATTAGGAAAGACCTAAGCACAAACCCCACTAAAAAAAACATGGACGGTGTGATGACAGGGGATGTATCACTTCCAGTCCTTGACTTATGTGACTAGTTTCTCTCTGTCAGATTCCTTGGCTTCTCATTGTTGGTCTTGTTTTCTGCCACTACCAAAGAGACATCCTCCTATTTTGCTTTTCCCTTTAGAAATAATCCTTTCTTCCATCAAATACTCTAGCATAATACAACTCTGAAACATGGCCCTGCCTCAAAGCCTCACTCCGTATTAAGATTTAGTTCAGGTCCTCTTTCTTCCTTGCCCAGATGATTGCAATAGCATTCACTGTAATGGATTTCCACGGATACCAGAATGAGGTTTCTAGAGCGCGAACCTCATCATGTCATTTATCTGCATGAAATCCTTCAATGGCTCTTACAGAACTTCAGTATTAAATAAAATTGGTAAGAGCGAGCTATAAAACCTTTTCGTATTTTTAAATTTGTCTCCTCTCTTACCATTCCCTCTCAACTGATTCATCCAAGGTTACACAGTTAGTAAGGAAACCTGATTTTCAAAACTTCCACTGACACACTCCACTCAACAAGGTGATGACTCAATTTGAAGGGAAACAAATATTGGTGAGATGCCAATTCATCTTTAAAATTTCATGAAAATCCTTTTGAGTGGGTGATTAGGTAGGATACAGTGAAGAAGACACACTATAAACGTGAAGTCTTACAAACATACCTTTAAGTCCTTGTTAAGGCCAATGACACAGGTAGGGGTATAAGCCAATGACAGGAAGTGTGAAAGAGGAAACCAGAACCAGAACTGGGTAAAGACAAGGACGCCAACTACAGAAGGCATATGGGTGTGCCCAGTCCTGGACTGCAAGGAGATTGTGACATTATGACCACCTGTAGAAAAAGAGAGAAACCATGAACATGAAACCAGTAGGGCCATAATAAAGATTTCTAAGCACTGCACTACGGAAGCATTTGGTGATTATTTTAAGCATACAGTTCACAAAATATTATATGGAGTAGCTGGAGTTTGTTAGCCAGTGAATTATCTAGGGTCTCCAAAACTGAAGTGCTGTAGACCTTCATTCTGTATAAGTAGGCATTTTCCAAAAACGAAGCCTAAAGGATATAAAAACTGAATGCTAAATTAAATATTAAAAAAATTTTAATGTTTATTTATTTTTGAGAGAGAGAGACAGACAGAGCGTTGAGTGGGGGAGGGGCAGACAGACGAAAACACAGAATCCGAAGCAGGCTCCAGGCTCTGAGCTGTCAGCACAGAGCCTGATGTGGGGCTCGACCCCACAAACCATGAGATCATGACCTGAGCTGAAGTTGGACACTTAACTGACTGAGCCACCCAGGTGTCCCACTAAATTAAATATTAATCTACATTCTACACTGGGGCTTTTAATGCTAACAAAAAGTAAAATTTCAGTACACATATTTGCAAACAATAGCAAAGAGGCAAGAGGCAGATATTGTTTGCTTAGTTTTACTCTTTCTGCTTTAGTTATGTCTGATAGTAGATTGCTCCAACATTTTAACTAGCCTTATGACCTTGGACAAATGACTTTACCTCTTAAAGTCTCTTTTCCCATTGGCAATATGAAGGTTTGAACTTGAGCACTTGAACTAGAGTACTATCACTAACAAAAGAAAAATTTTAATCTCTAATCCTTGATTCAGATGAAATTTTTTGAGGACACACAATATGTGAAACAATGAAACCAGAGCCAATTCTATGTAATCAGAAGTTTGGGCTGTAGACAGTATTATGGCTCAGAGCCTGTCCTGTTCGCCCATTCCTTGCCACATGCCCTAGACTATCCCTTGAAGGAGTGCAGAGAAACAGTTTGAAAACTAGTGAACAAGAGTGAAGATCCAACCATCAGTTAGACACCTGGATCATTATTGGGCCCTTGAAAGACTAAGAATCTAAGGCTAATAGGGGCTGAAAAGTTGAATGCCTTTAGGAACCAGTCAGGCAAACAAATAAGAAAACTTGGATTGGAAGCAATGGGAAATTGAGGCAAATGGAAAGCTCATGTCATATTTAGAGAGGACATGTTACCAAGGGTGTAGGTCCAGGGTCACTAGGTAATTTTGTTTTTAAAAGCAGATTAGAATCTGGATTTTGTCCAATATTTTGCACATTTTGTTAGGCACACAAAACAAACCGTGTTTAAGTCCGATGTGGTGGCCCACAGGCTACTGTGTTGAAGACTCTATATAAAGTATTAGTGCTGGACCCCAGAACTTTGAGACCCCAATCTTTTAGTTTATATAACATAACCTATAAATGGCGCTTGTCTGTACCTAGTCACCATCCTAATTGAATTCCAATTCTGGATCCCTACTGCTCACATTTCACTTTTTTTTTTTTTGGAGATTTTATTTTTAAGTAATCTCTATACTCAACACGGGTTCAAACTTACTATCCAAGATCAAGAGTCACATGCTCCTCCAAGTGAGCCAGCCAGGCGCCCCATACATTTCACTTCTTTAAACCTCAGTCTCTCCCAGATGCCTCCACATTAGAGTCAGGAAGTACTAATTCTACTACACTAAAAAGCACTTTAATTCTTTATAAGAATTGGGGTTCAATTGTTCAACCAAATAACCTAGATTTTATCTGGAAAAAAAATCAGGTGTACTTTGTTTTTCCAACAGGAATGAGTTATACACATTTATTGTCTGCTTGTACTTTTCTCTACTCAACCTCCCCCATTCACTGAATGCTTACAATATACATTGAGAATCTTGAACAAAATGCTGAAAGCGATCCTGAGGAGTCTCTAGTCTAGTGGGGAAGACAGATAACTACATAATTAGACCAGAGCAAGCAAGCATTAGGATAGAAACCTGTGCACTAGTGAGAACATACAGCTAAGCATGCCTTGGCACCTACCCCAACATGAGGCTGGGCAGGGTAGAGCAGAGGGGAAGGCTTCCTAAAGAATGTGATCTTTGATTTAAGTTTTGAAGCTGAATTCCCTTTTATTTCAATGAAACCCATTTTCTTCAGACTTAGAAACTAAACTAGCTTTCTGTTCTAACAGTCGGGAGATTTACTACAAAACAAGAAAGAGTTTGTCCTATTGATAGTGTTTACACAGTTTTGCAAACTTCAACCATAAACCTTAATTTTTGGCTTTTCTCCCCGAAGAGACCATATCGTTGAGTGAATTCTCAAATTTCAGTCATTCCTTTGAAGTTGCCCTCCAGATTTTCTCCATTACCACTAACTTCTGAGAGCCAGAATACATGACTATACATTTTTTCTAATGCAGTTGCAGCCCAGTTTGTAGGGGGACAGGACACTGACAAAGTAGAAAGGGGTGACAGAATAATTATGCTTGTAATAGTGAACACGACACTACAGAACCTTTATATACTAAATGACACTAAAATAAGTAAGGCAAAAAACATAAATAAAAAGAGAAATGCAAAAAAAGCATCAAAACTTGACGGGTCCATAACAATTCAAAGAGATATTCACAAAAGGAAGTGAAGGGAGAAAGGCCTGAAAGAGTAAGGAAGAGGGGAGAGAAAGGACTTCCAGTAAAGACAGCGAAATGAAGCCAAAACAAGAGAATTATCCTCCCCCAGTTTTTTGTTTTTTTTTTCTAATTTTATTTTATTTTATTTTATTTATTTATTTTTTTTCAACGTTTTTTATTTATTTTTGGGACAGAGAGAGACAGAGCATGAACGGGGGAGGGGCAGAGAGAGAGGGAGACACAGAATCGGAAACAGGCTCCAGGCTCTGAGCCATCAGCCCAGAGCCTGACGCGGGGCTCGAACTCACGGACCGCGAGATCGTGACCTGGCTGAAGTCGGACGCTTAACCGACTGCGCCACCCAGGCGCCCCTTTTTTTTTCTAATTTTAGAGAGAGGGCAGAGTGGGGGAAAGGGGCAGAGGGAGGGGAGGAGGAGTGGGGGAGAGAAAGAGCAAGAGAGGGAGAGACAGAGAGAGTGAGAGCAAGAGAGGTAGTACGCGTGTGGGCATGAAATAGACAGAGAGAGAGAGAGAGAGAGAGAGAGAGAGAGAATGAGAATCTTAAGCAGGCCTGAGCTGCTTGACCTGAGCTGAAATCAAGAGTCACACACTCAACCGACTAACCAACCCAAGCACCCTTATTTTCCCCTAATTCTTAAAAAACAACTCTGATATAGCAGAAACCAGCAAGAAACCGTAGTAGCTCTGAATGAACAAGTAAAGGGTTGGAGTGTAAAAGTACAAACTTCAAAAACTGCAGCTAAAAAAATAAATGAATACATAGAAGATTATGGAATAGTAAAATGTTACTCCTAAACCCTACTTAAAAACCAATTATCCAAAGTAGCCAATCTCAAATGGCTACATACTGTATGATTCCAACTATACAACACTCTGGACAAGGAAAAACTAAAGCTACAGTGACAGTAAAAAGTTCAGGGGTTGCCAGGGACTGTGTGAAAGGAGGGAGAGATGAAAAGGTGGCACAGAGGATTTTTAGGACAGTGAAACTATTGTGTATGATGTAATGGCGGATATATATTTATGCATTTGTCAAAACTCATAGAAAGTGAACCTGAATATGGGATGCTTGGGTGGCTCAGTCGGTTAAGCGTCCGACTCTTGATTTCAGCTCAGGTCACGATCCCAGGGTTGTGGGATCGAGTCCCATGTCAGGCTATGTTCTGAGCATGGAGTCTGCCTGGGATTCTCTTTCTCTCTCTGCCCCTCTCCCCACCTTGTGCACTCTTTCTCTCTAAAAATAAAAAAAAAAAGAAATTAATGAAATTGAAAGAAAAAGAAAGTGAACCTGAATGTAAACTAGGGACTGATAAAATCCAGCCAATTAAGTGTCAAGCCGTAGTACAGATACCCAGGAAAAAGCAGCAGTAATTAAAGAAATGGTGATGAGCACTGAATCCATTCAAATATGGAACTAAGACTAAACTGTAAGAATTACAATTTCACAAGAGGATGTAAACGTTATAAACCATGACAATATAAAAATATTAGAAGGCGATGAAGAATAAGGAAGAAGAAATTATGACATGCCAATGTCTGTATTATTCATATATGGGAGAGAATCGATACCACTGAGAACTGAAATGTTTTACTTAAGTACCTATGGAGTATTTTCCTTATTTATACACAGCTACAAAGAACTGTCTTCAAATTAAAAAGACACAAATAAATTGTGCCTTAACCACTAAAAATTTAAGCAAAAAACTCTTTTTGGACAATGAAAACAAAACAAAAACCCCCATGTGACAATGGATTAAAAGAGAAGACTATCTGCCTCAAACATTTAGGAAAAAAAAAAAAACAAAAAAAAACTAACTCCTGAGAAAAGAGAGAAAAAAGAGAGAAAAAGACAAGAGAGAAAAAGCAAATAAAAGATTTCAGCAAAATGAAAAGAATTTAGGGAGGAAAAAAAGTAGCATCAGCAAAGAAACATAAAAAGAAATCTCTGGCAAATATAATCAAGAAAACACTCTCAGCAAGTGAAAACCTGGAGAGACTAAGAAAACTTTAAAGACATAAAAGGACTGCAACTTCTTTTCCTGACCTCCTACAGAAATATACATGCATTTCTAGTTGACCAAGAAAAGACTGACTGTAGTAGCTATGGCTGAGAGTGTTTTCATTAGAAGATATACAGATGGCTAATCAATTTGAGAAAATATTGAGTAACAGAACTGTTATGAAAACCTTGAGATACTATCCTTCACAGCTTTCAAATTAGCAAAGATCCAGGTACTAGAGCACACGCTTCTACCTTGGAAGGGTAGCCTGTCTCTGACATCAAGCATAATGTAGAGGTGAAGAGTGTGAATTCAGGAGCTAGATGGCGGTTACACTCTGTATTTATTAGGTAAATATTCCATACATCCTATTTTAAGATGATTTGGCTGCTAGAATTTGTCTAAAACCTATTTTTTTTCCTCAAAATCTTTCCAGTGTCAACTTGTTTCAAATTGATATATACTAAGAAAATTAGAGAAAAAAAAATCCACGCTGAGCACTTTATTAAGTGATAGGTACTGTTTTAAAAGCTTTACATGGATTTTTAACCCTCCCAACACCACAAGGTAGACTTTACAAGACAAGAATATAAACATGGGGGAAAACTTCTCAAGGTTATACAGCTACTACTATAAAGGGCCTGGGACTCAAACCCTAACAGTCTGCACGCTTAACAACTCTACTAAAGTATTTCTATGAATTCTAGGCTCCACATTTTCTACAGGAATAATTTCCCCCAGACTCAATTTCTACTATGTCATAGAGCACATAGTTATTACTTCAATAGATTTAGTTTAAATAGATTAACACATCTGGAAGATTTAACATTTACCTGCATCCAGTATGCCCTGGGCCAAAATAGCGCCAAACTTGGCCATGACATCATCATGTTTATCATTGATAACTTTGGAATACAGCTGTCTGAACTGATTCACCTGTATGAACAAGAAAAAGAATTATAGTCAAATTCTATACATTTGCGGTGTCGTTTCAGAACAGGGAATAGATTGCTCAAATTATAATGAAACTTGAGTTCTGAATTTTACAACATTTAAAAAGAGAGAGAGATATAAACCAGACTTGAAAGCAGAAAAGTTCCATGGCTGAAATCATGGGTGTTATGACTTTCCTTGTGTGGGAGTACAAGTTCTGTTTTCAATCCTCATTCCACAGTGGATGATTCACACTCATGGGAATGCTGAATGCGATTTCATATCGCACCACGGTTAGTCAGTAGGCTTAAACAGTTCAAGCAAACACTGAGGACTTCATTGTACTGTGAATTACAGCTATTTGGCTTACCATAACCACTACTAGCAGGCATAATCCTTCAATTCTATCTTCAAATAAACTACCCTTTACTGAAGTTGTGTGAGGTATATTTTGGATTTAGTGTATATGCACACATATTAATTTTTTGAGAACATGTCACAATAATTAGTCTCATCAAAAAAACACCAAAATGGAACATGTGCTAACTTAGGATGGGATACCCAGTAATTTTGTTTGTTTCTTTATTCTTTTCTATATTTTCTAAAATTAATATATATTACTTTTACAATTAAAAAAATAAAGTTTGTAAAATAAATATTATCAATGTATTTGCGATTCCTTTAAATCTGTTTGGGTGACAACAAAGGAACTATTTTACACTTCTTCCAGGTCTTACACTTCTCTGTTTTCCCACCAGTGCTTTTCAAGTGGTAGGCACCCAGGAAGTCTGCTTGTTCAAGAAGCACATAATCAGGGAGCTCCCCAAATCTGCCAAAAGCAGAAAATATTGAATTTGAGTTTCCTAATATATTATGACTTTATCTGCATTACATATTCTTTCAGAATCTCTTCCCTTCTTCACTTGCCGGTCTTAGAGGCCACACTGTGATACAGTGCAGGGTAATCTAGAATCAGACAACCCTGGCTTATAAATATCTCTGCTCCAATAAGCTGTTTAGGTAAGCTACTTAGATTTTATGAGCTTCAGTTTCGTCATCCCTACAGGGATTAGAGTGCCTACACCTTACACGGCTGCTGTTAGGACTACCTGATGTAAATATATATGTAATGTAATGTGTAAAAGGCATTTTTGACTTCAATAGCATGGCCATCCTACCATACTAGGGCAGAATCCTACCAGTCCCCCTTGACTATGATCTCGGGAACCTAATACTGCTAACAAAACAATATTCCTTAAACACGCTTCTCATTTTTTATTCACAGGCAGCAATAAAAGGTGATGGGAAAAACAATGAAGTCACTCTGCCAATACCTAGCACTAACCATTAGTAAGCCATTTCTATCGGTCTTACTTTCTCTTAACTATAAAACCCAGCATGATTAGATCATTGTAAAATTCCCTTCTAGTTTTACAAATCCTAAGGTTTGATGCTTTTACTCTGGTTCAACAGGCCAAATTCCTTTGATTCTGAACTTATTTTAGATGAACACTTACATTACCTTATATAGGATGGAAATTTTATGTGCTAAAGGTTTATGAAATATGTCATGATCTTATAAAAAGAAACACTGGACAAAGCACTGTATGTACATTATGAGGAAGAATTTAAATATAAAACTACACCCAAAACAATAGGAAAACATTCAGTGAAACTGAAAGATTGGTAAAAAAAAAAAATCAACACAAATGTATAACAGGATTATCCAATTACTATTAAGTACATTACTTAAAGAGCTACTTTTATGTTTATCATTTAAACATTTTTCCCCCCTCACATTTTATTACTTATGCAGCAGTAACTTAATTCTCATGTTTATGATTCTTCAGAAAGCATTATCGTTTTGGGGCACTGAGGTGGCTCAGTGGCTCAGCCACTGGGGTGGCTCAGTCAGTTGAGTGTCTGATTCTTGATTTCTGCTCAGGTCATAATCTTGTGTTTCATGAGTTGATGCCCTGTGTGAGGCTCCATACTGACGGTGTGGAGCCTGATTGGGATTCTCTCCCTCCCTCTCTCTCTGCCCCTCTGCTGCTCTCTCTGTCTCTCAAAATAAATAGCTTAAAAAAATCTTAAAAAAATTATTTTAGTAGGTGAGGGCAGTTATCTTAAATTTGAAAGGCAAGTTTGAGATCATGTACTCCCTCTATTTACAGATGTGAAACTGAAGTAAGATGGGTGAAATGCCTGGTTTGCTTGTAATCACAAAAAAACTAATTGCAACCATAGTTAGGATCATGATTTTCTGTTTCAATTTCACTGTTATGCATAGTATGGCGCCCCCATATAAAGTAGAATTTGTGGGAGAAAAGCATATTTATTTCCCATTTTATATTAGATAATCTCACAGAAAAGACAATTAAACTCTAGGCAATCCTGTGATCCATGCTTTCTACTGGGCATGATTATCTAAAAACCTACCTTTTCCAAATTCATGCATTTTTAACATTCATCATATTTTTAACTCTATACCTTATACGGCTGGGGGGGGGTGGGAAATCACTCTCAGGAAAAAAAATGGGGAGAAGGGAATAAAGTTTTTTGGGGTCATTTCTGTTGGTACTTATCACCTGGGAATGTCTCCTTTCAATTTTCTTCTATTTTGCCAAATACAGAAATAAAGCAGCACATTGGCGATCAGTTTTAAAGTTGTTTTTCTTTTCTTTTCCATGAGATTTCATCTCCTCTTATGACTTAAACTAGAGGTCTATAACTCCTTCCATGAAATCCTTGAGGCCAGATGAATTTTGGAATTCAGAATTCAGAAAGATAGCATTATACATATACCCTACATTATGCAATACTCTCAATGGAGCATGGGGGCAATAAGTTATAATCAAACAAATTAATATTTTAAAAGCAGCTAAATGACTGAATATTAACACTAAATGGGATAAAGGCTATAGATGAGTTCATATTAGGTCAAGTTCTGCAGCCAGTGAGTCCTTAAAAATTTTTTAATTTTTATGTTTTTGATGGAGCAAAATAGTGCATGAGTGGGGAAGGGGGAGGGGCGCAGAGAGAGAGAGAGAGAGAGAGAGAGAGGTAAGGACAGAATCCCCAGCACTTAAGCTCCATGCTCAGCAGGAAACCCGATGCAGGGCTCGACCGCACCAATGTGAGATCATGACCTGAGCTGAAATCAAGAGTCGAACGCTTAACTCACTGAGCCACCCAGATGCCCCCCAAATTGAGTCCTTAAAAATAAACAAACCTCTCTTCAATATTCAGAGCTTTTTAGATTTTGGAACTGCAGATAATGGGCTATGACTTATATAATTTCTTTGTGGCTAGTCCCAAATCTCTTTGGTTCTGACTTTTTTCCTATGCTCTCATCTTATTTCCAGCTGACTTGCTAACATCTCAAACTCAACATGCTTAAAAAATGATCTTTATTCTTCTTTCAAGATATTGTCAATGCTACCATGATTTCCCCATTATCAATATGCCAAATGATGTTTTTAGCTCCCTTCGTAATTTTATGAGTATTATTTTGCTTATGGTAGTTGCTTGCAGCCCTTGCTTTATATTACCACTGACACTATTACAGTCCAAGTTTCTACCTAAGGTGACAGTATGGTAATATATATTATTACTTATAGATGTGTTATGCTGTAAACTATCACCTTATAATACAAAATTTCATTCTTATAATTTCATCCTATAGACGTTCAAACTTTCTCCATAGAAATACTTCTAGTTTGGGGCGCCTGGGTGGCGCAGTCGGTTAAGCGTCCGACTTCAGCCAGGTCACGATCTCGCGGTCCGCGAGTTCGAGCCCCGCGTCGGGCTCTGGGCTGATGGCTCGGAGCCTGGAGCCTGTTTCCGATTCTGTGTCTCCCTCTCTCTCTGCCCCTCCCCCGTTCATGCTCTGTCTCTCTCTGTCCCCCCAAAAAAAAAAAAACAAAAAAAAAAACAAAAACAAACAAAAAAAAAACGTTGAAAAGAAATACTTCTAGGTTACTATGATATTTCACAAAAGCCTCATCTACTTAAATTGTGATTTTAGAACTGCAAAAGCTTATCAAGCTTGGCCAAACATGATCCTACTGCCAAAAATGTACTTGTCAGTGGTGGGAGAAGCTTTCCCCCAGCAGGTAACCTCAGGCCAGGGGATATTAGGCCAGGAAGAGCACCAAATATTTTATTCCTACACTGTGATATTTTTATCTGATTCTATATATGATAATATGTATGTGTTCAAAAATGCTAAAGGTAGATTTCATTTAATAAGGAAAATAAAAGATCCTTCATAAAGAGTAGAGTTGGGTTCTTCAGAGAAAATAGTTCCAAGGACCTATAAAAGTACATTATTCTAGTTAAATGGTTCTGAGTCTGGTGTAAAGGCTTTTTAAATTGGGTTTGTAATCACCCAGGGGTATATGCATGTTCCTGGGTCTACGTTGGTGAGAGCGAGTGAGCAAAAAACCAGCAGAAGAAAAGCAAAGATGCACTGAGATTACTTAAACCAAAACCATAACGTATCAAACTAAGCATTAAGACAGCATTCTGTAAATGGATGTGATGTATATCATGATTACATAAAACATTTCCTTTGGAACGTCTCATTGTGCATTTCATAAACTGAGAAATGTCCCTTTTGGATTCCTTTGAGGGGTGGTTATAGTTTGATGAAATTAGCACTTGATCTCCACTTTACTTCCACTTTATTTCATGCACCAGTTTGCAACCTTGTGACTAGGACTCATAATCTTGAGAACTTCTCTTCAAGCTTAACAGCTTTTTCTTTTCAGCAAAATGTCACATACCACTCCAAAAGAATCTCAAGTTGTCTTGTTAGCAATTATCAGATAAAAGAGAAATGATATAAATGACAGTCCACAAAAGTCTTTACTGCATGCTTAATAGCAGAAAACAATGAAATAGAACTTAAATTTTAGAATTCATGAGCTGAGTAACAGTTTCCCTCTAAGGAATAGAGTTTCCTGAAAACTGGAGCTTTATACTGCCATACACAGCTTTGCTTTCATAGTTGGCAGGGTATACGTTTAACTTTCCCTGTGGAGTTTACATTAATGGCAATGGCTACCAGCTCTAACTGCATTTCAACATTCTTAATCAATACTCAGGATTCTGGTACAATCTGAAGATGGAAGTGTGCCCCATGTATTCACATCAGCTAAGACTTGGTTCAACAGTATTTTATGGAATGATTTTAAAAATGCAAATTAAATTCTGTATTTTTTCACTTTTTCTAAATGTGAGAAAGTTTTATTTATTAGAATAGTTGAATGCTTTTTCAAACTACACAGCCTATATCCTACCCCACCCCCATTCCAAAGGACTCTGCCATTGTTGGTGCAGAGTTTATGATTGAAAAATCAACAAAATCCTACAGCAGAGGATGGAAAGATAGTAAAACATTTGTCTTGTTCACAATACAAATAACATGAAAGCAACATGCAAGGTCAAAGTGAATAAGTATCTATATATTACTATTAGGGGAGGTGCATTCCATGGCCTAAACTTCCTTCTTTAATGACATAACTCAATTGGATAACCTCCAGCTGATAAAGCTCAGAAGATCAAAAACAGAAATAAAAGATGTGAAAACTATTCATACTATAACTGCTATATTTAAAAATAAAAACCAAAAGGAAATGCAGACTCTTTGAAAAGATGTTTATGTTTTAAAAGGTATAATATATGAAGTAATATATTATTAAAACAGAATGAGAAGTTAGATTCTATTTTTGCAATAATACAATTTTTGAAAGTCTTACAAATTATTTTGACAGAAAGAGCAGCACTGGATAAATGAAATAAAAATGACAGCAAATGCTTAGAAATGGAAATCTATTAAACAAAGTTTCATAAAATGAGAATGAATAATCCAGCATCGATGAGTTCTGGCAATTCTTCTCTTCTCCACCCGCCCCATCAATCTACTTTGCTGAAAATGAGGATGTTCTACACTTGGCAGATGAGGCAGAAGACAGTATACTAATGGTTTTTCCACTTGTTAATTTTGACTGTTTCTCAAACAGAAGCAAAATTAACACAAAACTATTAAATACCCTAATTTCAAGTTAACGAAAAGATCTGAAATTAGTGCATAAGCTCTACACATCTACTTAATATAGTAAACGTGGTAAGTTATAGTACACGTGAATAAGATCTACGCATTTTCTGTTTCTGAACAAAATGAAACATTTTTGCTGAGGTGCCAATTTACATTAGATATTATACTCTTCACATGATGTCTAGGGGATTGTCATGAGGAAATTTTAAAATAGATGTCTCTGTGAGGGGAGTCATCCACAGGGTTTATCTGAGAAAACGGGACGGCAGGATATGTGAAGGGGATTTCTGTGGGTCTTTCCCCCTCACTCCAAGCCTAAAGATGGGCTTCAGAGGGATCACTTAGAGAGCTTAATATGATCAGTGGTCACTGTGCATTGACATCTGACATGAAAAACAGGAGGCATTAGCTATCGATTGAGGTACTAGTGGAGAGGGAGTAGGACGAAGAGGAGGGAAAGGAAGACAGAGAGGAGGGAGCAGATGAAGCTGCACTAAGAGCCATATTTCCAGCTACAAGGGTAAATACGCAGGACTGCCTATGTGAACAGAAGGGGTCAAGAGGGAAAGAAGGCCGTCCTGCAGCCACGTGAAACTCTGCCCAAAAGATCACCCAGGAGGGCAGTGACACTCTAAAAGAGTCTGGATGTACTCATTTTCCTTCCTTTTTTTTTTTTTTTTTTTTTAAAGTTTATTTATTTTGGGGCACCCAGGTGGCTCAGTTGGTTGAGTGTGTGACTTCAGCTCAGGTCATGATCTTGTGGTTTGTGAGTTTGAGCCCCATGTCAGGCTGTGCGCTGACAGCTCAGAGCCTGGAGCCTGCTTCGAAATCTGTGTCTTTCTCTCTCTGCCCCTCCCCTGCTCATACTCTCTCAAGAATAAATAAAAATGTTAAAAATTAAAAAAAAATAAAGTTTATTTATTTTGAGAGAGAGACAGAGAGACAGTGAGCAGGAGAGGGAGAGACAGAATCCCAAGCAGGCTCTGTGTTGCCAGCACAGAGCCCAACACGGGGCTCGATCTCACGAACTATGAAATCATGACCTGAGCCAAAATCAAGAGTCAGGTGCTTAACCAACTAAGCCATCCAGGTGCCCCTGGATGTACTCATTTTCTAAACTGAGACTGGATATATCATATAAAGTGAATGTAAGACTTTTTATTATCTTAGAAAGATGGGATCAAAAACTCATGGACCACCTGAGTTTGCATCCTGTATCAGAGGAACAATTATCCTACTAAATACATTTTAAAAGGACAGCAGGAGGCAAAAATTAAAGTTCATTTTTATGATTTCATCAATCTGTAAGTTTTAATTTTTCAATTATGGCTATATAGCTGAATTAACAAACTGACTATCAATCTGTTAAAAATGCACTTAGGGAGTATTACTACATATTTAAAGTTTCCCCATTCTCACACCTTTTTACTTCCTGTGAGTTCAGTGTTCATCATATTTGAGTTACAAATGTCCTTAAAAGAACATAAGTTACTAAAGAAAAGCCTGCACCAGCTCTCTTCTATAGAGTTTTTTTGTTTGCTTACCTTTGGACAAGTGATTTCCGTCTGCTGGATCATGATGAGAGCTGAAGCTATAAGAGCTCCTTGCCTCACATAGTTCACAGGATCATTTGTCATCGGTTCTAGCAAATTAATTGCCTCCTGAAAGCATTAAAAAAACTTTAAATAAAGCTGTATCGCTGGATTTTCAAATTAGTTACTGTCATTCTAAGTCAGTATTTTCATCTAACATTGTAATAAGTTCATTAAAGACTACCTGGAACTGAGTATGCTTTACGTTTCAATACAATTGATGGTAAGTGCAAAGCTTATAGAACATAAGCGCTCCTGTTGTGAAGTAAAAGAAGTCAAAAACAAAGTAACAGAAAATGAGATTAATGTTTGATAAACACCTATTATTTTCCAAGCACAGCAATATTTTATATGTGTTATCCCATATAGTTCTATTAATCCCCAAACAAACAAAAAACCCACAACATAAAACCATCTTTATAAACAAAGAAACAGAGTAAGAAAGGTTAAGAAATTTGCCCAAAGTCATACAAGTAGAATGACTCCAGGCTAGTCTGACCCCAAAGCCTGGATTAAGTATCCAACTTCCTTCAAATACTAGGGTAAGGTAATGTCTTTGATGATTTTATAAGACCTAACTTAAAAAATTAAATTGATATTTAGCAGGATTTCCCTAAAATCATATTCTTCAGAATAATCAGTCCTATGAAAAAAAGGATTCCTTGGTGAAATAAGTTTGGGAGTTCCTGTGTACTATATATCACCCCCTCTTACAGATTCAAAATATATACTGCTTATCAAATACTCTGCAAATGTACACATCCTAGCAAAAGCTCCAAAAAGCCTTATTAAAGAAATCACTTGAACTTTGTATTTGTCCACTGTATTTGACCAAGAACTCTTTTGCCCTACTAACTTCTATTAACACCCTGTGGAACCTTAGTTAAGTACCACGTTATAACATTCCTTCTAAGGTCCTTGGTAGGTATAAATCTAGAGGAACAGAGAAATGGGTTTACAAGATAATCAAACTGATTTCTTAATATAATATACAATTTCTTAAATATCATTTGTTTCAAGGCCAAGGAAAGAAAAAGTTAAATCCTTTTTCTTGGGAAAACAATTTCAGTTTTCTTTACATGTGGATTTATTTATTTATTTTAAATCAGTGCTGTTAACAGATACTATACACACCAGGTAAGTGTATTCTTTCTCCTCCCCATTTCACTGAAAAATGTCATGACATTGTGCAGAGGAGTAAGTTTTTCGACTATTACTCATAATGTTGGCAATACTGTTTCTAAGATAGTCATGATACAAATATAACCAAATTTCCAGCTTGTAAGTTAAAAGACACTAACCTGGTCTTTGAACTATGTGATATAACCTCAACGATAGATATTTTAGAATAAACAGGTGTTTCAGGTTTTTAAGAACCAAATATAAAGCACCAAATGTTGGTCAGATAGGTACTGATATGGAGACCACACAAACTATCTAGAAACAAAGCAGACTTGCTTAGTAGGAGTAATAAAAATTTCTCATTGAATTAACTTGTTCAGATGCTGTGTCTCAAACAACATTTGCTCCTAGATATCATATTAAGGTTAGAATAATCTGGAAAGAAAAAAAATCTAATTTAAAATATTTAACTTATGAGGCCTGCCATAAATGTCTACTGAAGACCTGAGGGAGAAAATACTTTGAAAAAATCCATCTATATTTTTCCTTTGTTTACAGATGTATCCCAGAAAAAAAAATGAAGGCCAATTTCTATAAACTGTATTTTATATACTCAATGATATTTGTATTTTATTAAAAAAAATTTTTTTTTGAGAGAGAGAGAAAGATATCACATGTGACTGGGGGAGAGGGGCAGAGGGAGACAGAATCTTAAGCAGGTGCCATACTCAGGGCGGAGCCCAATGTGGGGCTTGATCCCATGACCTGGGATCCCATGATCTCATGACCTGAGATGAAATCAAGAGTCAGATGCTCAACCAACTGAGCCACCCAGGTGCCCCTACCCAATGATATTTCCAATAAAACTGCAGATATATTCTCATGTAAGAAATCTCCCCCAAAAGAAACAAAAGCATTTTAAAAACAAATCTCTGTGATGACAGACTATGTCCAACTTGTTCACTATCATATCCTTAAATGATCTCCACCCCATCATTGATTTTTTTTAATTAAAATTTTTTATGTGTTTGTTTATTTTTGAGAGCACGCGCGCGCGCGCGCGCATGAGTGGGGGAGGGGCAGAGAAGAGCGAGACAAAGAATCCGAAGCAGGTTCCAGGCTCTAAGCTGTCAGCACAGAGCCTGACACAGGGCTTGAACTCATGAAAAGTGAGATCATGTCCTGAGCTGAAGTTGGACTATTAACCAACTGAGCCACCCAGGCCCCCCAGCCCCCAATCACTGGTTTGACAAATATTTACTGAAACCTACTGTGTGCCAGGTCTGACCTTAGATTCCAGCAATGAACATTGTGTTCTCAGGGACCTTACAATTCAGTGGAGAGGAGATAGACAACAAATAAATAGATGTAAAAATATGCTGGGTGGTGGTAAGTGCCATGATGAAAAATAAAGCAGGGTAAGGAGATGAATGAGAAATACTGGAAGGGAATGTTTCTCTATAAATTTTTATGTAATTCTTGTCACATGTAGTGAAAATGCCCATATTAATTCCTAGCTTCAGTAACATTTTACAGGACTAGGAAAAGTTATTAGTATCCAATACTAGTACCCTTTATTTGAGAAAAAGTCAAGCAAATTAAAATTTAATTCCTGGATCAATCAATAAATACCTATGTTTTATTTTATCTAGTTTGGACAACAGAGGATAAAAAAATGATTCCTTCTGGGGCACTGGGGTGGCTCAGCTGAGTGTATGACTAGCTCAGGTCACGATCTCATGGTTTGTGAGTTCGAGCCCCACATCGGGCTTGCTGCTGTCAACACAGAGCTTGCTTTGGATCCTTTGTCTCCCTCTTTCTCTGCCCCTCTCCGCTCATGCTCTCTCTCAAAAATGAATAAACATTCAAAGTGTTCTCCTTCTCTCTGATGTAAAGACATCAGAAGCATACCCTAATTATGTTCTTGTTCTAGATGTTCTCATTCTCGTTATGTTTGTATTCCCTCAGGCACTCCATTAAAACAAAAAAGTTTGGGGCGCCTGAGTGGCTCAGTCCTTAAGCATCTGACTTCGGCTCAGGTCATGATCTCACAGTTCGTGAGTTTGAGTCCCAGGTCCAGTGAGCTCGACCTCTGCTTCAGGGGAGCCCTGCTTCTCTCTCTCTCTGCCCCTTGCTCATTTGCACCCTCTCTCTCTCAAAAAAAGGAAAAAAAAGTTTAGTTTGGGGCAGTGGTCAAGGTGTGTCCGTCTGTGTTATGAAAGGCAAAAGATGTTATTAGGTCACTGCTATAAATCAAGAATACTTGTTTAAGCAAGAGTGCATTTCTTTATGAATCTCATGATAAACTGTACTTTCCAATCATCTACTTATCTAACCCAACTCCTTATTTTGTCACTTTTGAGAACTTAACAAATATCAGGTTATCTGTTATGTTTGTGAGGAGAGATCAGGCAAATGGCACTTAAAGTGATTTGTTTAAAGTAAAACAAAAAAAGAAATCAAAGTGGATTGATTTTGGTGCTCTTATATGAGAATTTTGATTCTCTATCAAAATCATGAAAATTAAACATGTAAATCTACTAATCATGAAAATTAAACATGTAAATTACCATTTAAAATGACCAAATTCTTTAAAGAAAAAAGTATTTTATCTTTTTCTTTTTTGAAAGAAATCAATGCTCTCAAAGAGAAATTCAACAGCATGTCTCCATTATAGCCACCCCATGGAATGTGGTTTGTTCTATTTTAATTTTAATTTTTTTTTTTTTTAATTTAAATAATCTCTGGGGCACCTGGGTGGCTTAGTCAGTTAAGTGTCCAACTCTGGCTCAGGTCATGATCTCATGGTTCCTGAGTTTGAGCCCTGTGTCAGGCTCTATGCTGACAGCTCAGAGCCTGGAGCCTGCTTCAGATTCTATGCCTCCTTCTCTCTCTGCTCCTCCCCTCCTTGAGCTCTGTCTCTCTCTCAAAAAATAAACAAACAGTAAAAAAAATTAAAAAAAAAATTTAAGTACTCTCTATACCCAACACGGGGTTCAACTCATGACCCCGAGATCAAGAGTCACACACTCTTCCAACTGAGCCAGGTAGGCTCCCCTGGTTTGTTCATAACTGGCTTTGAGCAATCCAGCATAGTAAAGTGAGGAAGGAAGTTCTGGTAAGCTTTGTGAGGCAAGTTTACTCTTACAGATCACACCACACTTGTATTTTTGCAGCGGATGCATAAACTTCTCTGCGAGGGAAAACAGTCTGGTGCCAGGAAAGAACTGACCCCACCGGCTTTGGACTTTACCTTGTTTCCGGTACCAGCACAGCAGATGCCTAGGGCCATAGCAGCTCCATAACGCACGTGAGGATTGTAACTCTCTGACAACAATGAAACAACGCTGGGGCACTGTTCAGGGGTCCTGAGAAGAATAGAGAAAGTGAAGACAGTGTTATAGGTAAAATATTTTAAATCAAGATGGAAGAATTTTAACCAAATTTTTTTTAACTTATGGAAAACAATAATTATATTTCACACAGAAGTCGGAGAATTAAAAATCCACGGAATTCCAATTATTGATATTAAAAATCTATCTTCAATATTCAGAGTACACAAAGAAAGTGGAACGTATCAGTGATTCCTCAACCACAGCTCTGCCTTAGAGCATTACAGTCATTCCCTCATGCCTCCTCCATTGTGGAAACCAACCATGGGGAGCACACAATGCTCTACATCAATTCTTATATTTCCTGCTTACTGTGTTTTGTTTCAGAAGACAAAAGTTGTTACAGAGACTCCATATGTTTCCAAAGTGGAACACAAGATTTGAGTCACCCAGTATTACTGATTGAATATAAAATTGGTAAATATGCCTTAATAATGAAAAAATTCTGTTTTCAATTATTTTTGTGTTGGTAAGAACAGAAACTGTTCTCTTCTCATCCTCTTCATATACTTCGGCCAAGACCAAAAAAATTGGATGACCCTGACTAATGAAGTACCTGACTCATTAAAAGACTACCCTGTTATAGTGGTTACTCTTTAGGGGGCAGCAGGATAGGGGTAGTAACTAGAAGTGAGTGTAAGGGGAATGTATGGGAGGCTGATAATGATCTTGAACTGGGTGTATGTTATACACTGTGTTTGTTCAGTTGTGAAAATTCATGAAGCTGTTGGCTGATTATGTGCATATTTTTGGATATTATATTCAATAACAACTTAAAAAAAACACTACCATATACTACACTTAATAAAAATCTTTTAAAAGACTATCTTGTTGTGAATGAAAGAGTAATTACCTACAGACCAATTAAAATCTATAACTCTGTTTGAACTATCCTCTAGCCTCAAATTCTAGTAAGTGGCAAACTCAAATTTCAAATGCAATAGAGGCAAATTGATGAAAACCATCCAGAAAAGTGGAATTTTGCTACAAGAGAAAGTTGGATTATTTACTGCTTACAACAGAGTCCATCATTCTTTCTCGAAAATGTTCTCAGTTTGACTAAGTTTCCTAGTAGGAATAATCTGTAAATAATACTAATGGCAACACCATGGAGAAAAAGTTTGGGGCTGTGAAAGATTCAGTGTACTAGGAAATAGAAGATCTGGGTTCTAGTCCTAGTTTTGCTAATTTCTTAGTATGTGACATTAGGCAAGTCACTTTCTTCTTTTTGTAATTACAGATAACTTTTAAAAAAAAAATTTTTTTTTTAACGTTTATTTACTTTTGAGACAGACAGAGACAGAGCATGAACGGGGGAGGGTCAGAGACAGAGAGGGAGACACAGATTCTGAAACAGGCTCCAGGCTCTGAGCTGTCAGCACAGAGCCCGACGCAGGGCTCAAACTCACAGACCGTGAGATCATGACCTGAGGTGAAATCGGACGCTTAACCAACTGAGCCACCCAGGCGCCCCGATAACTTTTCTTTTTGCAGGAGTAATATAAAAAACAAAATGAGCAAATAATTAAAAATATAGTAATAACATACGTACCTTCAGTTAATGCATAGTGACATAAATAACAATATGTTACATAAAAGGAAGCCATAAAGTCAGAAACCCATGTTCCAGTTCCTGTTTTGTCTCTAAATAGCTGGGATAATTTAGACAAGATTCAATGAACCAAACATTCTGGGCTTCCTTTCTATGTATGAAAAAAGAAAAATGGGACTAGAAGTTCCATAATGTCTGTCCCACTTTACAATTAGCTTTGGTTCATAGCTTTTAATGAACCAAACATCAAAGGTTTTCAATGTTCATTATTACAGGACATTTCTTCAATGAGAAATATTCCTATGAGATTTAAAGTGGTATTACACCAATACGTTGTTGGAGAGTCATTCTGCAACTTACAGTTTACTTTTATTTAACTTTTATTTTTCACTCCTATTAGGCTAAGAACTTAGAGCTCTGTCCATAACTCGATACTAAAATTCTCTGACCAACTCAAGGATTCTGTCACCAAATTAATTACAAATAAAACCAACTCAAGACTGCACATATCCCAAGGGCTAATACTGTGTTTTCTATATATTTTATTTTCCATAAATTATTAGCAGAGTGCTTGATACTAAAGACAAAATAATTTTTATTATTTAGTAAAATGTAAAGGGACCAAGATAAATTTATAGTTACAGACTTAAACAGTAAGTATTTTTACTAGGCTCAAAGCCTAATGGTTAATTAACCTCTGGCAGAGGGTGGGGTGGGGGTGGGGGCGGGAATCAAACCCTTCCCTGTTCCCTTGCCCTCTGAAGTTTATAATTTAGCTGCATAATCAAAAAAAGGGAAAGTTAACAAGTACCTGTGCTGCCCCATTAGGGCTAATTGAGTGTCTTAATTTTATTGTGCTTTAAAGTTCTCAGTAGGGAGACCACACAGAGGGCTAGGTAAAGCCTGCTTGAAAAAATGAAACACCAGTTGAAATAGGTACCTAATTCTTTTTTTTAAAGTTTATTTATTTATTTGTGGGGAGGGGCAGAGAGAGAGAGAGAGAGAGAAAGAGAGAGAGAGAAAGAGAGAGTCTCAAACAGGCTCCGCACTGTCAGTGCAGTGGCCAATGCAGGGCTCAAACTCAGGAACCATGAGATCATGACCTGAGCCAGTTGGACACTTAACCATTTGAGCCACCCAAGTGCTCCAGTACCTAATTCTAATTTGTTGTTTCAGTACAATTTCTTGGCTTGTAGTCAACAGTCAACTTGCCAACTTTATTATCTATACAAACTTACTGTAGAGCAGGAACTATGCAAGGGCATATGCACAAGCCACTGCTATATCATCTGATCATACATGCATATATGAACTCCTTTCTCTCAACATACTGGCTATTAACTACTGTTTCTTTACTGAATATTTTGTGCAACCTCAACATCAAATCATATTAATAAATCAAATGTTTTCAAGAATATGGTGTCTTTTTTCTAATCCTTCACTAGAGAAGGAAAAATACAGCAATATAAGTATATAGGCAGAAACACTGTTCTATGCACATGGGGTCTATCACACTGGCAATCTGCTGAGGCCATAAACCTCAGGGTAGTCCTTCGGTATAACTGTGAATTTATAATTCTCACTAGGTTAAGTGCCATAGGAATAACATAATGACAAAGGAATTAAGGATACAGGGGCGTCTGGGTGGCTCAACCTGTTAAGCGTCTGACTTTGGCTCCAGTCATGATCTCACAGTTGGTGAGTTCAAGCCCCACATGGGGCTCTCTGCTGTCAGCGTGGAGCCTGCTTCAGATCCTCTGTCCCCTTTCCCTTTTGCCCTTCCCCTGCTCTCTCTCAAAAACTAAACTTTAAAAAAGAATTAAAAAAAAAAAAAAGGATATACACTCTGTTACCCCAAATATATTTTATATTGAATCAAAAAGGAGGCATCACAATTCTGGACTTTACACTGCATTACAAAACTCTAATCATCAAGACAGTATGGTACTGGTACAAAAACAGACACATAGATCAATGGAATAGAATAGAGAACCCAGAAATGGACTCACGTATGTATGGCCAATTAATCATCAACAAAGCAGGAAAGAATATCCAATGGAAAAAAGACAGCCTCTTTAGGAAATGGTGTTGGGAAAACTGGACACCAACATGCAGAAGAATGAACCTAAACCACTTTCTTACACCATACACAAAAATAAACTCAAAATGGATGAAAGACCTAAATATAAGACAGGAAACCATCAAAATCCTACAGAAGAAAACAGGCAACAATCTCTGACCTCGGCCGCAGCAATTTCTTACTAGACATGTTGCCTGGAGGCAAGGGAAACAAAGCAAAAATGAACTACTGGGACCTCATCAAGATAAAAAGCTTCTGCACAGCAAAGGAAACAATCAGCAAAACTAAAAGGCAACCACAGGAATGAGAGAAGATATTTGCAAATGACATATCAGATAAAGGGTTAGTATCCAAAATCTAAAAAGAAGTCATCAAACTCAACACCCAAAAAATGAGTAATCCAGTAAAGAAATGGGCAAAAGACATGAACAGACACTTCGAAAGAAGACATCCAGATGGCTAACAGATACATGAAAAGATAGTCAACATCACTCATCATCAGGGAAATACAAATCAAAACCACAATGAGATATTACCTCACACCTGTCAGAATGGCTAAAATTAACAACTCAGGCAACAATAGATGTTGGCAAGGATGCGGAGAAAGGGGGACACTTTTGCACTGCTGGTGGGAATGCAAACTGGAAATACAGCCACCCTGGAAAACAGTATGGAGGTTCCTCAAAAAATTAAAAATAGAACTACCCTACGATCCAGTAATTGCACTACTAAGTATTTATCCAAAGGATAAAAAAAAATGCTGATTTGAAGGGGCACATGCACACCAATGTTTATAGTAGTGCTATCAACAATAGCCGAATTATGGTAAGAGCCCAAATGTCCATCAACTTACGAATGGATAAAGAAGATGTGGTGTATATATTATATATATATATATATATTATATGTATATATACGTGTGTGTGTGTGTATAGTATATACACAATGGAATATTACTCAGTGATCAAAAGAATGAAACCTTGCCATTTGCAACAATGTGGATGGAACTAGAGTGTATTATGCTAAGCTAAATAAGTCAGAGAAAGATAAGTATCATTTGATTTCACTCACGTGGAATATAAGAAACAAAACAGATGAACATAGGGGAAGGGAAGGAAAAATAAGATAAAAACAGAGAGGGAGGCAAACAATAAGAGACTCTTAAACAGAACAAAACTGATGGCTGCTGGAGGGGTGTTGGGTGGGGATATGGGTTAAATCAGTGATGGGCATTAAGGAGGGCCCTTGTTGAGAATAGCCCTGGATGTTATACGTAAGTGATGAATAACTAAATTCTATTCTTGAAACTATTATTCCACTATGTTAACTAACTTGGATTTAAATAAAATAAGTAAAATGAATATACACCTTATTAAACTCCCTTGTATTCACTACCAAAAGATTAAATAAGCTAAGTAGTACCCTGAATTTCAAAGTGCCTACTGAATGTCTTCAACCAAATATACGACAAACACCTCAACCAACAGACAGAATTCCATACAGAAAGAGGAATAAGGGCCAGCCCTCCCATAAACGGCTTCCCTTCCCATGACATTTCATTTACACACCCAGGAAACTCACATCTTTCTTTAATCATTCTATTCTCTCATTCCCCGTATCTTTATCTACCACCAAGTCATGTGAAACCCTTAAATCTTGTTTCTGTTTCCACTGCCTGTTTCAGGCCTCAATAATCTCTCACTGGAATTAACAGTGACTCCTTAAATAATCTCTCTGCCTTCTTTTCCTCTTGCCTTCATTTTGCTGTGGTAGGGAGAACAACATGGGTTTGGAATCAGAAAGACCTGAATTCCAATTCCAGCGCAGCCATTTAATAACAGAGTGGCAACCACTAAATCTCTCTGAGCCTTAACTGCATTACCCATAATATGGTATCTGATCCACCTTATTTATGCTGGGGAGAGTTGGTGGGATGTATGACAGACAGAGTAGAATACCATATTATAATGACTGAAATCTAAATGCATTACCAGAAATTGTCTTTGGATCAGAACCAGGAATTTGGTTACTCTAGCTGTGGTTTGGGTTCTTACTTGTAAAAAAGGGAAGGTAGTAACTCATGCCCAAATATTCATGCAAAATAATATAAAGTGAGTTGGATATTAAACCTAGAAAGCTCGTTGTATTCAGGGTCCTGACCTCCAGATATCCTCATCAAGTTTTTAAGGAGCTAATGGCACAGAACATTTACCCACTCATCCCTCGGCTGCAGCCAGGGTAAGACATTCCAGGGAAAACTAACACAAAAGAGCTTATTCTAAATGTATCTTAAAACTTCATTTATTTCATGATGTTCACTTATTAAAAACGTATTATACTTAGAGTAAGATATTAATAGTTTCATAAGGTTCAGAGAAAATTTTGCCAGCAAACATAAATACTGGGAGCTTAATGCAGAGCTTTATCTAGTTGATTACCATAAAGACTGAAATAGGTTGTGAGGCTATAAACTCAAAGAACATAAAAAAATTCTTGTCAAATTTCTCAGTCTATAACATTTCCAATCCTGACACATTCTTCGGTTTAAGTGTTAAGACAAGAAATTATAAATTCTTTAATAAATTAGCTTAGACATTCAGTCCCTTCAAGAGTACAATAAAGCCAGAATATTCTATGTTTACTTTAATTTTTAGCAAGTAGCTCTAAAAGGACAAAAGATCTTTCTAAGCAATGATTGGAATGTAAATATTCGCTGAAAGCAAAATTTCTACACATTAATCTTTGTCTAAACATTATAATATATGTAGAATGTATGTATAAATATAAAAATTTTAAAGTAACAGTTAATAAATGAATAAGTGGTAAAATAATTATCAACATCACTTTGAGGCTTGGAATGAATTAATGGACTTCAGGATAATTATCAATGACTACTGATATCATAAAAATTGAAACAAGTACACCTTATGTGTACTGCCAGCCCTGTCCCTCCAAAGGGGGGAGGGGAGGGGGAAGGGAGGGAGGGAGGGAGGGAGGGAGGGAGAGAGAGAGAGAGACAGAGAGAGAGAGGAGAGAGAGAGGAGAGAGGAGAGAGAGAGGGAGGAAGGGAGAGAAACTGAGCCTCAATGTGATCAACCAAGCTCCGATATCCAATTATCAATTTACAGGAAATAGAGAAGACTAAAAACCACACTATTTTACATACAGGGATGCAGGGTGCAATTAGCAAAACCCATACTGTGGAAACTTGACAGTAATAATTGACCTTGTTTCTTCAACAAATAAACTGCAAGAAGGAAACAAAAAGAGGCGAGGAAAGGCAAGAGATGGGGAGAAATTAAATTAAAAGAAAATACACCAAATCTTTAATAGTAGCCCATAAGGCTTTCTTTCAGTTATTTTAGATAATTCTGACACTACTTAACTCTTAGCTTTTCTAAACAATTCTCTCAGATAACATCACAATATAATTCCTGTCATTTGATATACTTTCCTCAGACTCAGATCAGCGTTTATAATAAAGTATTTAAATGACTTATCCCTGATCAGCAATAAAAACTCACCTCATCTCTATGTCTCCATGAACATATTTAAAAAAATAAATGTCTAGAAGTGATCAAGTCACAGGAAAATAGTGGATTTTGTTTTATTGGAGAGGGGGAGGTAGAGAGCAAGGGATTCAACAGTTTGGAAACCACTGTATTAGCATAAAATGTATCACATATGACAGCTTTTTTTTTCACATATTTATGTTTTGGTATGTTAAATTTAAAAGTATATTTACTCAATTATAAATCTGTTAGCTGCATTTGTTTTTAACAATGGAGCTAAAAGTAGTGGGAATTGTAGCAACTTTTCTTGTTCTCCTTTACTTTTTGGTTTATAAAAATAAAAAAGTGATTATCATTAGGATAAAAAACAGAGAGAGAGATTTTTTGAATTTTATTTTCATCACAATATAAAAAAGATACATCAAATATGCATTATCAGGAAAATAACCGAAAAAGGAAGCAGTTCTGTTTCCCAAGCATACTTTTATCCCATAAACTTCCATATCACAAGCTACTGCTATGTGTGGATTTCCACTTTATCAGTTTATATCTACCTACTACATGTAAAGTACCAAGAAAACAAAAACAAAATTACACAGATCCTGTCCTAAACCTTACAAATTTAGTCCTACCTTTAATATATACATATATTTTTAAATCATTTTACTAGACTTCAGATAACTAAAAATAGCTACAGTTTTAGATAAGCTTTTGCTTTATTTCCAAACAGATTGATTTCTTTCAGGTGCTACCAAAGTGGGGCAAAAATATCTCAAAAGGGAGAAGAGAGCAGCTTCATAAGATTTGTAAATACAAAAGGGCATCTGGGTGGCTCAGTCAGTTAAGTGTCTGACCTCAGGTCATGATCTCATGGTTCACGAGTTTGAGTCCCACATCAGGCTCTCTGCTGACAGTGTGGAGCCTGCTTTGGATCCTGTCCCCACCTCTCTCTGCCTCTCCTGCTCGTGTGCTCTCTCTCAAAAATAAACATTAAAAAATTTATAAATACAAAGAAATTGCTACTTCACCATAGTAAGAAACATGGCTCTTAAAATATCAAATTTCAGGGGTTCCTGGTGGCTCAGTCGCTTAAGCATCTGACTGTTGGTTTCAGCTCAGGTCATTATCTCATCATATGTGAGTTCGAGCCCCTGCTTGGGATTCTCTCTCTCTCTCTCTCTCTCTCTCTCTCTCTCTCTCTCTGCCCCTCCCTCACTCGTGTTCTCACATTCTCTCAAAATAAATAAACTTTAAAAAAAGGAGGGACTTCTTTAAAAATATATCAAATTGCATCCCTGTATCTAGAGAAATCTGTAATATTAAAAAAGTTATAGTATATTATTAGTACATTCCCACCAGCCCTTAAAATGAGCAAACCAAGAAAAGTCTACAGTATGAGTGGGATGCTATTAACTTGTAGATTATTAAAGATTTCATTGGTATTTCCTTGATTTTATAAAAATGAAAATGTACCTCAATTCTCAGAAAGTTTAATTCATTTCTGATATTTAAATAAGTGTCCTGATGATAAAAGTCTGTTTCTAATAGCTGATTACAGGGATTACTGAAGACTTGCAGAGCTGAGCAACTTTACATAAAAATATTTGGATCTTTTATGATCGTCAACTGTAATTTCAGGTATAAGAGTTCTTTTGATTAAAGGACATTGCCACTTCATGACATCAAGCTGTATTATAGAGTTTCACTGATATTTTAAGAAATTTTATTCTTCTGTTCTTGACAAAAGTAGATACAGTCATAAGCAGCTCTGTCTGGCATTAACAATCTGGCAAAAACTGTCGAAATCAACTTTTATAGAACTCTGCAATCTAGTCAAAAACTTACAACAACCAGGGGACAGCTTAAGGAATCACTGTTGTAAGGGAGGGCTGTGACATTTTCAACTGCCTGCCTACCACTCCTACTCCCGAGATTGGTGGGTTCAGTGGAGAGCATGGCCTGTGTCCTGGTAAGGCTGCTAATGAGAGGGAGAAAGAAAGACTATTCTCACAGAATTGTGGCTATGTTTCAACCTGTCTGGTGGCTCCTTGAAGCACCAGTGTACAGTCTGCCTTTGTTTCACCAAACTTAGAGTACTCCCAGGGCTGCAGCAACTTCCCAGGTGATATTTGCTGAAAACACTTAAAGGCAAAAGTATTGGCCATAACCCTTATAAAAGGGGTTAATAGGATAGGAAATAAACAGACCAAAAAGCTTGGAAAGAAAGAGGCTGGGAAAGGAGACATGTGGAGTTAATAAGGGCTTCTAAAGCTCCCGCGTACACTGGGGGAATTGAGAATACCACACGCATACTCAGGGCTGAATGCATACTCAGGAAAGGCCTGAGAACTGTAAACTTTCATCTCAGGCTGTGCACAAACAGGAAGCGAAGGCTAAGGCAGAGTGGTAAATGACCTGGTTAAGTGTTGAAGGAGCGCCCTAGCACACAGCCAATTTGCAAATAGTCTTTTTCCTTTTCCTTTGATTTTTCTTTTCTTGGCTCCAGGCATTGAAGGAAACTCTAGCAAAAACACTAGCTCAACACTAAGCTAATGTAACACAGACTTCAGTGGCCATTCATGAGAAAGAATACAGACTTTATAAAACTACTTTAGAAAAGTCACCAATCTATAACAAGCAGCAATAATAAACCCTTGGAAGGGGGGGAAGAGTCTGATTTCCTTTGTTGCCACAGTATAATATTCAAAATACCCAGTTTTCAATAAAAAATTAAGAGTCATGCAAAGAAGTAAGAAAGTACAGCCCATTCAGAGGAAGAAAAGAAATTAATAGGGGTGCCTAGGTGGCTCAGTCGGTTAAGTATCTGACTCTTTGATTTCAGCTCAGGTCATGATCTCACAGTTCCATGAGTTGGAGTGCCACTCTGTGCCGGTAATGTGGAGCCTGCCTGGGATTCTCTCTCTCCCTCTGCCCCTCCCCACTCATGCGTGCTCTCTCCCCCCACCCCCCTCTCTTTCAAAAAAAAAAAAAGTAAGTCACGGTAAGGGGTACTGGAAGAGCCAGTAGAGGAGCGTTTAACAGTATTAATTATGGCACTCAGAGGAGGCTTCAATGATAAAGTGATATTTAGGCAAGGACAGGAAGGCAGTGAGGAAGCAAGCCAAGTGGTTATGTGGGGGAAGAGTGTATCAGGTAGAGGAAACAGCTCATGCATATCCCTATGCTGGAACAATGCCAGGCATGTTTGCGAAGCAGCAAAGGCCAATGGTTTGAGTGTCATGAAGAAGGGGAAGAATAGTTGAAACTATGGCCAAATCATAAAAGCTTTACAGGAACTTTATAGGCCAGGGGTTTATTAGAACTTTGGCTTTTACTGTGAGTGAAATTAAGGGCCAATGGAGAATTCTGAACAAAGGAATTATATGATCTGACTTGTTTTAAAAGGGTCATTTTGGCTGCTTTACTGAGAATAGAGGGCAAAGGTAGAAGAAAGAAGACTGGTTAAGAGACTACCTGGAAATCCAGTCAAGATATGATGGTGACTTAGTAAGGTAAGATGGCAGCAGTAGATGTGGGGGGGGAAATTCAGTGTATATATATATATATATATACATGTATATACGTATACATATGTGTGTGTGTGTGTATATATATACACACACATACTGAAGGTAGAACCAACAAGATATTTTAAGTTTTTTTTTTTATTTTGAAGTGAAGGGGGGGGGGGGCGGGCAGAGGCAGAGAGAATGGCAAGCAGGCTCTGTGCCACTAGCACAGAGCCATATGCGGGCTCAAACTCACACACTGGGAGATCATGACCTGAGCTGAAATGAGGAGTTGGACGCTTAAACGACCGAGCCTTCCAAGTGCCCCAACAAGATTTCTTGACGGATAACATGCAGAATGTGAGAAAAAGAGAGTGGAAGGATGCAAATACCTTTGCCAGAGATAAAGAAACCAATACATAGAGATTTGGAGGGAAAGAACAGAAGTTCAGTTTTAGACAATCTGAGTCTTAGACTGCTCTTTTAAGTCAAAGATAGAATCTGTTCCATAAATTAAAAGGAGGTGCCTGGATGGCTCAGTCAGTTAAACACCTGACTCTTGATCTCGGTTCAGGTCATGATTTCAGGGTTCGTGGGATCAAGCCCCATACTGGGATCTGCACTGAAATCTTGGATCCTGCCTGGGATTCTTTCTCTCCCTCTCTCTCTGCCCCGTCTCTGCTCATGCACTCTCTCTTTCAAAATAAATAAACTTAAAAAATAAAAAAGTTAATTAAAAAGGCACCAGGGACAAAATTCATTATTTTAGAAAAAATGCACCAATTATTAGAGTCTGAATCTGAACTTTAAGCTACTTTAGTAAGAATTTATCTGGAGTTCTTGGTAAATGAGATATTCCACACAAATGAAGTTTCCAGATATTTGAAATTTCATCCAACTAGTTAAGAATCATACTTTTATATAATTGTCATTTGGGATGGCGATCTTTTAAAAAATGCATTTCACATATTCCTGCCATCTAAAACAGAGCTAAATAAAGATGACTTAACCTTTTCTTAAATATGTAGAAGTAACCACTCTGGTAGCAAGTATTATACCACATAAAATTGTGAAGGGCTGAGTTACAGGTGAGCCACAAGCCTCTATTCTGAGTAGACCTACATGCCTATACTTTGTATTTCCTGTTTCTTCAGCGGATCCCTTTTGCTATCACCAAAGTGCTTGTCCACCTTTTAATTTGTTAATCTACTTATGGAGTAGGCATTGAAATGTTTGTTAAAACAGTCTCAAGAGTGAATTTATCACTGAACTTTTTCTTGAAGTTTCTTTATTTATTTTTGAGAGAGAGTGAGTGAGTGCGAGCAGGGGAAAAGCAGAGAGAGAGGGAGATAGAGAATCCCAAGCAGACTCTGCACTCATGTGGAACCCAATGCAGGGCTCGATCTCACGACCGTTAGTTAGATCATGACCTGATATGAAATCAAGAGACACTTAATCGACTGAGCCACCCAGGCGCCCCTATCACTGACCATTCTTTTGTACTATTTAGATTTACCACCACGTGCAAGTGGTATTTTCATTAAAGAGGAGAGAGAGACATGTTTCTGTGAGTATATATGTAAAGGGATTTGGATTGAGGACTTACAGGCTGCTTTCCATCTAACATGCGTGAGTTTTTAGAGGGCTTATAGTTATTGCCAACTGAGAGATTTGTCTACCTTTCATCTATTTATTATTATTTTGCTTTTTTCCTGATTATCAGCTATGCTTCTAAGAACCCAAAATTGCCAAACAAGTAGTTTGAACTAGCTATGTTCCCTAGCCATTAAACTAATTTAAAAATAGAAAAAAATAATCCAACCACCAATTTTAACTACTTATACTTACGATTAAAAAAAAGGTGAGTGAATGTGGGTGAGAGGGTTAGTACTGGTAAAGTAGTATAATAGTAATAATGGTCATCATTTTAAAAATATATTCCATGAATATTTTAATAAATTTTATCTAGAGGGGCACCTGGGTGGTTCAGTAGGTTAAGCGTCTGATTTTGGCTCAGGTCATGATCTTACGGTTCATGAGTTCAAAACCCGTCAGGCTTTATGCTGACAGTTTGGAGCCTGAAGCCTGCTTCAGATTCTGTGTCTCCCTCTCTCTCTGCCCCTCCTTTGTTTGTGCGTGCTCTCTCTCTCAAAAATAAATAAACACTGAAAGAATAATAAACAAACAAACATGGTATCTATAAACACAAATCCATGAAGGTATCTATAAACATAAACTTGTTTCAGACAAGTAGACAAGTCTTTTCATTGAATATAATGTTCCTATTGTGTGACAGGTACTAAACTGTGATTCAGAATAAAGCAGTGTTTCAGAATATTTCCATATTCCTGCAGAGAATCCTGGAACATTAAAATCCACTTGAATATTATTTTATATGTTTTCATACTCAAAATTCATAGCAAATATTTTTTATAAAATACTGAATTTTGAGTTAAAAAAAACAAATATTGAACAAAATCTCAATTGCTCAGTAGAACTGAAATGAATCGAGTATTTTCCACACAAGCTAAGGAATATAAATTTGAAACAGAAAAAGGGCACAAATGCTATGGCTGACCTGGAAGCAATTAAACACTTTAAAAATGAGGATCTATGGGGCACCTGGGTGGCTCAATTGGTAAAGTGTCCGACTTCAACTCAGGTCATTATCTTGTGGTTCATAAGCCGAGCCCCACATCGGGCTCTGTGCTGACAACTCAGAGCCTGGAGCCTGCTTCGGATTCTATGTCTCCCTATCTCTGCCCCTCCCCCACTAGTGCTCTGTCTCTCTCTGTCTTCCAAAAATAAATAAATGTCAAAAAAAAATTAAAATGAGGGATCTATGATGATCTTTTAAAAGGAAATTTTGAGAATGCTAGAAGTTCTAATGCTAATAAACTAGTTAGTCTTACAGTTTAGAAAAACTTTGCATAGCTGTTAAAATTTTTATATCAATTTTCTAAAATAAGGCAGAAATATATTTTCATTACATTCTGTATGCTTTCCCCAATATATCTGTGGAGGAAAAAAAAAACTGCCAAAGAACCGACTCCCCAATCCAGAGGACATCTGTTTAAAAAATGAGCAATGAAAGTTTCTGCTAAAACCTATGTATACAAGTAGAATGCAGACCTTTCTGCACTCTTCTATATAAGGTTGCAACCAGAGAGAATTAATTGTGTTCCACAGCAAACACATAAAAGCTGGATAAGAATCATGTTTTGAAACTAGAACTCTGGAAATTACTGTAAGGCTCACAGGGCAGAATCTTCACAGAATGCAAGCTCCAGAATTTCTAGACTTATTTTTTCTCAAATGGGAAAAACAGCTCAGTATTAATCTGAAACAAAACTATCTTAAACTAGAATGACAGAGGCTTATTTCATTCCCCCAAATATCAAAGAAAGCTCTTACAAACACAACATGAATAGGGTCATGAACTGGTTCAACATACTTAACTGGTAGTTTTATGAATTATAATGAATGCTGCTACTCTCTAAAAATGAATGTATCAAAGAGGAAATAACCTTCTTGGCAGGCTTGCAGCTATACAACACATTTGTTTCACTGCTTTCAAGTGCCAGTGCTGGAGGCTCTGAATAAGTCCACGGGAGAACTTCAGTCACAGCAGCAAACAGGTCTACCGAGCAGATAAGATAACATGCTTGGGAGATTGACAATACAAGGTAAGTATTTAACAAATAATCTAAAAGGTTTTTTTTTCTTTCTTCAAAAAAAACTGCTATCTTTCATTTCTATTCAGTGATTTAAAAGCCTAAATGAAAATTCACTGATGTTAAAGGAGAGATATTTAATAGGGGATTTACAGATTTTATGAATAAATGGTTTAACCTTCCTCTTAGCTTACCCTCCTTCCTAAGGAAACTGGACAGGTTAAGGGAGAAAACGATTACTTAAAACCAAAAGAAAGAACTGTTTGAAATCTGGCGTAAAGTGATAAATTTGGAGAATATTTGTTGTTGCAGAAACAGGCTTTCTTTGAAAGATGAAGTTACTAAAAACAATTATTTGGATTCTAGTAATTATTTTTTTCCTTCTCTCAAACTAAAGGACTTATAAAATGTTTCATAAAAATGTTATTTACATCAGTATTAAGATAAACTTGATCAGATAAACCTAACTACAAATAAGGATTCCTAGCTGGTAAATAATTTACTTGGACCTTACATGGGCTTGAAGTATTTCTAGGTGAGTGTGTACCAAAAAGTTCTATTCAGAACTATTTAGTGCTTTGATGTTTCTATTCTTATGTACATATTCTAGAGTAAAGGTAAAACGACATTCAAGGATTGGAAACAGCTAGCCTTTTTTTATGACTACTGAAAAAATTAATGTATCTCCTGTTTCATAACCTGAGGCATATCAGGAATATGACTATGGAACTAAGTTGCATTGCCACAAGTGCACAAGAGACTTGTTCAGATGGGAAGGGCTACTAAGCTCAAGTGTTTAACTATTTTTTTTAAATAAAGAAATAAAATAATGCAATTCACATATTTTATACATCTAGGGAGAAACTCGGAACTCACTGGCATTCAAATTCAAACAGGAGTCTACCACTACAGCAAAAAAAAAAAAAAAAAAAAGAGCAAGAGAAACTAATTAACAGTCTTTCTTTCACAGCTATCAGTTTCTTTCATTAAGCCTTACGAAAGTGGAGCCTCTGCTGAAGACTAAACACTTGGGCCTTACCTACAGAAATGGACAGATGATGTATGCTCTCATTTTAGACAACCTGAAAATATTTTTTAAAGGAAGGAGTCAACTTTGGCTTTTGAGTGTTTCTGTGGCCTGGGTACAATGCCTTTAAAAAGCAGATGACCAGCTTAGCTACTGACCATGCTGACCATTGTCCGGAATTGGATCAAATCACACAAAAACAGCAAATGGCCTTCTCTTATAGAATATCAGAACAAAGCAGAATTCCTGAGCACATTTTGCGGAGCTCATTTGATCACTTAATCTTTGCTAACTGGTCTGGATTACAGACAGAATCAACACCAGAAGAAATGAAACAGATTGGTGAGCAACAGGGAAATAAACCGCGCTGGGCTGCTCTTCTGATACTCATGGTGATAATACCCACGATTGGTGGGAACATCCTGGTTATTCTGGCGGTTTCACTGGAGAAAAAGCTGCAATACGCTACCAATTATTTTCTAATGTCCTTAGCAGTGGCTGATTTGCTGGTTGGATTGTTTGTGATGCCGATTGCCCTCTTGACAATAATGTTTGGTAAGTATTTCACTTTGTTCCTGACATCAAACCACAGAACTGTGATATACTGTTAGAAAAATGGATACTCATTTAGTCTTTAAAGGTGAACTTAGACTATTTAAAGATACAGTGAGTAAACAGACTCTTATTCCCATCATTTCCTATGGCTGATAATCAATTTTAAATTTTTTTTTTTTCAACGTTTATTTATTTTTGGGACAGAGAGAGACAGAGCATGAACGGGGGAGGGGCAGAGAGAGAGGGAGACACAGAATCGGAAACAGGCTCCAGGCTCCGAGCCATCAGCCCAGAGCCTGACGCGGGGCTCGAACTCACGGACCGCGAGATCGTGACCTGGCTGAAGTCGGACGCTTAACCGACTGCGCCACCCAGGCGCCCCGGCTGATAATCAATTTTAAAGAGCAAAAAATAATTTCTTAGAAATTCTACTCCTTCCTAGCCATCATTTAAAAAATCATCCAAGTTAGCAATATTCACAGATTCTGCATTCATCACCTAAAAATTATAGTGAAGAACAGACCTATACTTTAACTTCCCCATTATTAATATATTTTTCCCTTGACAAAGTAATAGCTAGGACACTTCTGTGACAGTTATGTGCTGAGTTACTTATTAATGATAAAATCTTTAGTAACTAAATTCCAATTTGAATCACCAAACCCAAATTTAAAACTGGAATTGTTTTAAAATTCTTGTTATATTTATCATTTGTGTACTTTAGACTTAAACATAATTCTTATACCGTGTCATGTTAAGAAAATACTATGTTTAGTTGCTAAAGGAAATGGTCTGGCTCACAGTGTTCTAAAAGATGATTCATCTGTTTAATTTTTATGATTTCTGACCATCCAGGTCCTTGATACATGTAAGAAAAATTGGACTTTAAATTGTTATTTAAAATAACATCAAAAATTATTAAACATAAGTTATTACAATAAGTGATCAAAACCTGAGTTATTACAATAAAATGTAGTTCAATATTAAAGTATTAGTTTGTTATAATAAAAAGATAATGATATTATAATGAACTAGTTTTGATTTATGCATATCCTCTCTAGTTAATAGAATGTGGGTAAATTCAAATAATTCTAATAAATTATGAGGGCTTCTAAGAATCAGAATTAAAAGGATATTTAACGTATTCATTGCCTGGCATAAATTGATATTCCATCCATTAACTGCATAAGAAAAATGATTATTTGCAGCAGATAGGGCTTCTTGAAATTATGTTTATATAGTGAGTATAAAAATACTTCAGGTTAGAAAAGTAAAATTTAACTAGAATACATATTAGAAGGAGAAGAAAAACTCCAATTTAAACTATTATATTTAGGTTAAATGTTACATTTTTAAGTAATTATAGAGATATCTAAAATTAAGTGTTTGATCCCCCAAGTATCAGATGGTGACAGGTTAAAACTTCTCATTCTAAATCAACATTTATCCAGGCTTGAAATTCTGTAGCAGGACACGCAGTAATAAATAAGTTTCCACTGCTTTAATTGACTCTCTAATCATTAATAATGTCTATCTTTCCCCTTCTCTTCTGTAAATCTGTAACCTTCTGAATAATTTAGTGCTACATGTAACCATGGAAAATAATTAATAAATCATACTCGAAAGGAGAACCTAAAGGATCTTAATCCTGAATAAAGTTTAAAAGAAATAAAATGAGGATTATATAGAACCATTTGTGTATATTTGGTAAAGACTGTACAGAGATTTGATTCAAGCTCTTTTCTCTGCACACACAATAGTAACTTAACAGTAAAATCACTCTTTAAATAGGCATACAGCAAATGTTACAATGCTCATCTTATACTTTAATTGATGTTATATTGAACAAATGAGATAGAATGAGTTACACAGAACTAAATTTTAACTTTAAAGTCCACGAGTCCAAAAATATCAAAAATCTACTACATACAAAAAAATACTGAGGTAGATATTCAAGTTATCAGCTAAATAGTTAAGGAATCTTAAAAAGCAAAGTTCCATAGTATTAAAGTGACCTGACAAAACACAAAAACAGATGGGAGATAATTCCATGTATTCCATAGGAAAATAGTAGGTATGTGCAACTGACAACTAAGTTTATATTTACATTTTTTGGGCCCAACATATTCTTGCCAATAAATGTTAGCAGAAAACCCAACATATTTTAACATAAAATATATGGAATGTCTTCCTATTTTTGTCCTAATAATATGTTTTAACTACACTTCATTCTTTCAAATGTTGTTAATTTTTAATTACAAAATAAAATCTTTCATAGTCCCAAACACTTTTACTATCAGTAATTAAGCTCTATAGGGGGATTCGATTTTTAAAAAATAAACTAACCTGGAAATTTAACTTCTATTTAAAAAATTATTGCATTAAATTCATTATTGAAAACACTGTTTTTTTTTTTAACGCTGTTCTTTTTCTATGAGAAAGTATATGAGAAAATACATGCTCTGCCTTCTAAAAAGCTTCAAAAGGATACATTCATAAATTGGGAACTGCACATACTATAAATTGGGACCTGACTTCAAATACTAAGATTTTTTGATAGGCGTTCACATGTTAACAAAGACTTTCTAAATTAATGCATTTATAAGAATTTCTAATAAATCTAAAAGACAGGAACAGATTTTGTGTATTTTTCTCTCATTACAGGAATAATCTTCCAAACTTCTGAAGTCGGTACAGTGTCCCCAATTCTGTAAACATAAAAAAATTAACTACTACTGAGTGGTATGAGTGATTTTAGTCATCTCAGGGAAATTTAATGAAATTATCATAAGAAACTTTACATTAACTAATGTTCTACTAAAATTAAGTTTAAAAAAAGGAGAGAAGTTAAACATTTTAAAACTGGTTCTTATGGTACAGAGTATTTTATTCAACCAATGATTTATATACTATTTGATCATAAACTGTCTGAATTTTTTTTTTCAATATTGTCTGAATTTTTTTTTTTATAGAATTTCTATTTTACCAAGATTATGACTGGCCCAACATGGTCTCTCAAATGAATTGTGATACCTATGTCAATGCTCTGGGAGCACTAACTTTGCTTTATAGTTCTAGTTTTTACTGTCCTGCATGTAATTCCAAAAATGCACAATCACAAGTTAGTAGCTTACGACAGAAGGCTTGGAAATGCCTACATTAGAAATACTTGAATAGGATGCAAAGGAAAACAGAACATCATGTGCTAATACCAAAAAGACAGAATGTTCACTCACAGTTTAAGAAATTCTCTGGACTTTCCCTTCTCTCCTTAAATAAATGATTAAAAATGTAAAGGAGAAAATAACAGTGTTTGGTCATTCATTGATCATTACTAGTTTATTTATAACTTAAGTTTTAACTCATGCCTCACGATTATAGCTGGAACAGTATCTGTCATACAGCTGGAAGAGGGTGTATAAAATAAAATGGCTGAAAGACAGAGGTTACAGAGGTTTAAAGCAAGACAACCCAGGCTCTGAATCCGGGTTCTCCTGTGTTGGCTTAGGAAACTCACTCACATCAGTTCAATCACCTTGTCTGGAAAACGGATATGCTAAAACTGACATTGCAGATATCTTAAATGGTCAAATAGGGACACATTATAGGCACAAATAATTGGCAAGTGGAGTATGAGAAGAGTTTATATACTTAAATATGTGATTTAGTTTAGGTGTAAGTCTGACCAGAGATGAAACAGATGTACAGCAGTAAAAGAAAAAAACATCAGTTATTCACTTACGCAGTGAAATGTTGCTCTAATTCTTAAATGAGGGAGCAAAGCAATTAAAGCACTTCTTTTTGGAAAAGTGGAAATGTAAAAACCAAGAAAAAAATTTTCCTAAGTATTAAATCACTTGAAACATTTAAAACACTATCATATTAGACATCTAATCCCAGAATATTTTATATGCTCTAATGTAATAGGAAAATGACAACAAAAACAAAACAGAAGCTTCATAATAAAGACTGAAGCACTGATCTATGTCTCTCTTTTCTGGAAGATAAAGATACAAACATAAGAATTTCTGAGGTTTAAAAAAATGGCTATTTTGAGAACTATGCCTTTTCGGATTATTAGGCCTTGTCCTGCTCTAACACTGTTTACCTCGGTAATCTCTAAAGGCACAGCCCTCTTGGGATAGCTTTAAAAAGAGTCTTTTAGGGGCATCTGGGTGGCTCACTCAGTTAAGCGTCAGACTCTTGATTTTGGCTCAGGTCAGCATCTCATGGATTGTGAGTTCAAGCCCCATGTCTGGTTCTGTGCTGACAGTGTGGAACCTGCTTAGGATTCTCTTTCTCTTCCTTTTTGTCCCTCCCCAATTCATTCTCTCTCTCTCTCAAAATAAATAAAAAAGCATTAAAAAAAAGTCTTTTAAAATACTCAAAAGGCACATATCTTATATCCCAGACTTACATATTAATTTTAATTACTTTCTAAACTAATAATTCAGCTTTCCAAACTAAAAACGTGCCCAAAGATTAAGCAAGGTTCAGATAAAATGAGTCTATCTCATCAAGAAATGGAGTTTCTGGTTAAAAAATTTAGGTTTTTATACCAGTTAAAAAGAAAGCAAAATAAACAAATAAATACACATAAATAGCCAAGCATGGCAATGAACATTAGTTATTTATGTTTGCTATTTATAGTTAGACACACACATATAGACAGTTAAAAAGGCATACTTTCATGACAAATTTAAACAGTTAAACATGTTCCCATGCTTTTTAAAGAGTACAGATTTAAATTCAATTGGATACATGCACTCATTTTTTCCCCCCCTTTGGAAACAAAATTTTTTTCTTTGAGAGAGAGAGAGAGCACGTGGAAACAAGGGAGAAGGGCAGAGGGAAAGTGAGAGAGAGAAAGCGAGAGAGACAGAGAGAGAATGAATGAATGAATCCCAAGCAGACTCCATGCTCAGCATGGAGCCCAATGCAGGGGGCTCAATCCCACAAACCTGGGATCATGACCTGAGCCAAAATCAAAGAGTTTTGGCTGCTCAACCTACTGCATCACCAGGTGCCCCTGGATACATGTACTCTTGCTACAGCAGTCAGGAAGACAAACATACTGATTTTATAGCAATGATATGACTTACATTTCTAAGTAGCAGTGTTTTAATGGCTACGCTACTTGGCTAGTTTTTGTCAGATAATAATAGTAATAAGAACTAACATTTGAGTGCTTTCTCTATGCCAGACATTTTCTAAACACTTTACATGTAGTACAGCATTTAATCTTCAAAGCAAACCTATAAAATGGGCATCATCACCATATCCCTACTTTACAAGAGAGGACATAGGAATAAATAAATGGAAGAGACATAATTTGAATCTGGGAGAATGACTCCAGAATTCATACTCTTAACCTCTTCTACATTGCTTTCTCAAATGAAATGAGAAATCATACCAACCTAAACAGTCATATTTGGCAAACAGCCAACACTTATATCTTAAATAACTATCTAACAAGACAGCCATTGGGGTACCTAGGTGGCTAAGTCAGTTAAGCATCTGACTCTTGATTTCGGCTCAGGTCATGATTTTGAGGTTTGTGAGATTGAGCCCTGTGACAGGCTCTGCACTCACAGTGCACAGCCCACTTGGGATTCTCACTCTCAAAATAAATACAAATAAAAGCTTAAAAAAAAAAGACAGCCACAGAATTTTCTCTAGGGACAGCCAAAACCCAATATTTTTTAATTTTTTTATTTATTAAAAAAAGTTTTTTAAACATTCATTCATTTTTGAGAGACAGAGTGTGAGTGGGGGAGGGGAGGGGGGGAGGGAGAGAGAGAGAGAGAGAGAGAGAGACAGACAGACAGACAGACACAGAATCCAAAGCAGGCTCCAGGCTCTGAGCTGTCAGCACAGAGCCCAATGCGGGGCTCGAACTCCCGGACTGCAAGATCATGCCCTGAACTTAAGTCCGACACTTAACTGACTGAGCCACCCAGGTGCCCCTAGTTACTCTAGTAAGAAACTTTTCTGACCTTGAGCCTATCAAATTAATGCTAACTGAAAAGACAATTTGAGAATGATAACTTGAGAATGTCTAGAACTGCTTTTAATTTGTATAAATTCTTGCATTACCTGAACCTACTTAAGCAATTAGACAAGCATATAAAAGATTTCTGTTAATTAAATGCAGTCATGTTACTTTTATATTCATTTCATAAAAAGTCTACTGACTAGTATTTCATGAAACTTGCAATTATAAAGGTTAATCATAGAGATCCATCTCTCTTAATCCTAAACCTATTACAGTCTCTTTTTCTATCACGCCTCAGTACTTAGCAATACTTTTTCTATTACGCCTCAGTACTTCTACTGTTAGCAGTAAGTATTGACTGAAATAATAAAATTCTAGTGATCTGCATTAATTTTAATACCCACTTTGTGTTCCAAAATTGGAGTTTATAAAATAAATTCATTCTATTGGAAAGTGAGCTTAACAAGGCTTCACAGGCTTAATTAAAGGAGCACTAAAGAGCTTTAGCTCACAACTAGGAATATGTAGGTCAAATAGTCTATTTTCCAAAGATCTGTCCTTTTTACATGAGAGTTCTATTGTGGCTTCCTATCACAGCTACTAGATTTATGACTAGAATTTTCCAGATCTTAATTTAAAGACAAAGAACCCATAATTAGAAAAGCTATATAGGCACATTTAAAACTATAATCAGTATCTCTTGTTGTAGCTCTAGACTTGAGTATTTTTCTACTACTCAGTCCTAAATGTAGAACTTTACTACAGAATGTAGCCTCATTTCAAGTCATTTCCACTGCAAAACTCTCTTAATCATATGTCATTATTTTCACTCACTTAGACTCTTAGTTTACTTAAGCTCAGGTCCATTGCTGTCTTTCACTGTCCAAAGTCCTTTTCTACTTAACAGAAAATCTAAATACTATAGATTCTTTAAAAATAGTATTAGATTCTTTTAAAGACAGATTTCTCTACCATACTTGATTAATTTTGAGAGGTCTTCCATAAATTTTTTCATATGAGGCATTCTGAGCACCTAACCTATATCAGCAAACAAATGTAGGTGCATCTTTTAAGACCCAAGACACAATCTTTCTCAGAGCCTTCTCAAACATTAATTCGCATACTTTTGAAAATAACATATTCAAGTCTATTTCAAAACTCTTTTCCTACACTATAGTCTTTTTTGTTGTTGTTCTGGGATACTAACCTCTCTCCACCCTCAGGATTCCTGAATTTAAACAGATCACAACTGACGAGTTTCTTCTTGGTGCTCTGAAATCCTAAAATGGTTATCTTGGTCCTCCTTCAATTATCCTAATCATTTTATACCTGTCAAAGTCAGATCATTGTGGAAAAACCAACAAAAGTAATTTATGTTGTCTGTGCGCATACAACAGTTAAACTGTAAAAAGATTTAGATATTCTCATATATATATGACGTTTGTTTCAAATAGAAGTAATTTGCTTTTTATAGCAAGTTCTAAAATCTGTGAGTGTGTGTTTTAGTAAAGTGGATTCTAACTGAAATATTCTAGGGCAAACCCTAAAATAAATTTTAGGTGTTTTAGAACTGTAAATATATATATACTGGGTGTGTGTATAATATATTATGTGTCAAACCCACATATGTATGGATACTTGTCTAAGTAAATTTATTGGAAAGCTATGTAGAATATAGTTATCATATCCAAACCCTGAAAATTTTCAAAGTATTTCTTAAGTGCTCAAGACTATATGAAATATTGAGTAAATGCTTTTTTATAAGAGTTTGTTACATAAATTAAGTACTATGTCTAATACTTGAGACTTTTTAAACCATAGTCTCCAGTGCCTGGAGTGAATGAAGGAATACGGAAGGATAACAATCTACTTTTCTTCAAAATGATCTGAAGCCATTCCTTTTGCAAACTTTATTAAAGAAGTACTTCTGTCAAAAAGAAAACTCAAATCATTCCACTTAATTATTTCACCAAATGAGAGTTTGGTATAAACAAAGATCATACTGCTAGTTATTGCTAGAACTGAGCCCAAATCCCAGGTCTCACTGAGACTCCCATTCACTTAAAAAAATTTTTTTTTTTAATTTTTCATTACAGAGAGAGGGAGAGACAGAATTTAAAAAAAATTTTTTTTATGTTTATTACTTTTGAGAGAGAATGTGCGTGCACACACACAAGTGGCGAGGGGTGGAGAGAGATGGAGACACAGCATCCAAAGCAGTCTCCAGGCTCTACGCGGTCAGCACAGAGCCTGACACAGGGCTCAAACTCATGAACCATGAGATGATGACTTGAGTCGAAGTCAAACGCTTAATCAACTGAGCCACCCAGGCGCCTGAGACAGAATCTTAAGTGGTGGTCTTCACGCTCATTTCAGAGCGCAACACGGGGCTTGATCCCACAACCCTGAGATCATGACCTAAGCTGAAATCAAAAGTGGAATGCTCAACTGAATGAGCCACCCAGGCGCCCCGACACTGGAAATTTTTAAAAGATCACAAAAGGAATAGACAAAAGAGCAATGGTATGTTAAAAATATTAAACTACAGATTTTGAAAGAGTGTTGTAATTATTATATGAAATAGAAAATGTATTTAAAAGGGGTCATTTGGGGCGCCTGGGTGGCGCAGTCGGTTAAGCGTCCGACTTCAGCCAGGTCACGATCTCGCGGTCTGTGAGTTCGAGCCCCGCGTCGGGCTCTGGGCTGATGGCTCGGAGCCTGGAGCCTGTTTCCGATTCTGTGTCTCCCTCTCTCTCTGCCCCTCCCCCGTTCATGCTCTGTCTCTCTCTGTCCCAAAAATAAATAAACGTTGAAAAAAAAAAAAAAATTTTAAAAGGGGTCATTTGCAGAAATATACTTAATATTACTGACTCCATTGTCTTAAACATCTTGTGGAGGATAAACCATAAAATTTCAGATGAATAACATAAAAAGTTTAAAAATCTATTATCACTTTAAAAAGAAATTACAGATTGAAGATTGCCATTTTGCAGGAGAATATGTTTTTGTTTTGTTTTTCAGAGGCTGTGTGGCCCCTCCCACTTGTTCTCTGCCCTGCCTGGTTATTTCTTGATGTTCTTTTTTCTACCGCATCCATCATGCATCTCTGTGCCATTTCAGTGGATCGTTATATAGCCATCAAAAAGCCAATCCAGGCCAATCAATATAACTCACGAGCTACAGCATTCATCAAGATTACAGTGGTATGGTTAATTTCAATAGGTATGTGGGGAATGTCAGGGTGTGTGGGGTGGTGTAAATAAACAGTCTTTGGTTCCATTTGGCTAGGAAATATAGCAGACCTGGTAGGCTGTGAAACCCAACAAAAGACGTCAAGGCAGGCTACTGATATACCAACACAAGCTCCTTATGCCATGTCATCATACAGCTACTAACCCACACTATCAGCAATACGTGTGAAAATGGAGAAAAGTTCATGTGTTCTGAAGGAACCATCTTCACAATGTTTACTGAGATATCTTCCTGCTTTAATTTTGACATGTAGGAAGACTAAGTCTGAAAACAGTTTTCATTTTTGTCAAACCGATCATTAAGGTCTAGGCAGCATGCAAAATCGCAAGTGACAAAAAAAAAAAGTATCATCACATTTAAGAAGATAAACAGGAAAAGAGAAAAAAAATCCAAATGTTTTATATGCGGATATTAAAGATCATAAATTCATCTTGGAAGCCAGTATGTGTATAGACTAAAGTCAGTAAATGTCTACATGTTTTGGATATGTGTTTAATCAGAGATTTTAAGAGAGATGCAAGTGATATTCACAAATGATTTACAGAAGGAGATATTTCTTCTAAACTGTTTTATGCCGTTGTGCTCATCTTTAATGCTCAAAGATAGCTACTAAAATAGACTATCTTAGCATCAAGTATAGCATAAAAAACTCAAACCGTTTATAAGTTAACATCAGAAAAACAAATAGATTCACAACAGTTACTATGATCATTACATTAATAGTCTGACAAGTGGATTCATTTCTTCCTAGCAAAAAAAGAATTTAAAGAGGAATAAAATCAAGAGAGATCTGGAATGGTAACAGGAAAAAAAGAAAAAGATGGTCTCTTTCTCTCTCTAATCATAATAAGGACACTTGGTTAAAAAAAAAAAAAAAAGGCAAGAAAGCAAGACAATGAAAATGACCTTTATATTCCTGAAATGATGACACCAGGGCCAAACCTCTTCTGAATAGTTTGGAGGTAAAAGTAAGGAATGTTACTATTCTGGCTTGGGAAGAAAGTTAGGGTCAAGGAAAAGTCTAGTCAGAATGGACAGATATGCAAGTGGTGAGAGGACAGTTTTAGGAACAGATGCTGATTGACAGAACAGAAGAGGCCCCCCAAAAAGAAGTTAGAGAAAGGGCATGGGAGATAATGGGTAACAGTTACCAAAATTTAAAGTGCAAAGAAAGACAACTATAGTAGCTCATGGCAAAAGACCCACATCTTTCTGGTAAGCTCACTGCAATGAGGGAGAGGAAAGGGAAGACAGTGTGACGTATGTGTGTTGGGGTAGGGTGGGGAAATGGGACAAAGGCAGGGAGAAAACAGGAGAAATGATCTTTAAGAAGAATTAAAACATTTGAAACCATGAAATATGATCAAGCCAATAAATAGCCTATTGTTAGAAGTGATACCTCAAGGCTGGATCATATGAATCCATAAACAGATCAAATCTTTGAGTACCTATGACATGCTAGGTACCAAGAATACAAAGAAAGATAAATTAAAAAGAGCCTTTATATTCAAGGAAGGTAGATAATAAATTAGACTAATACAAAGTGTTAAGTATGCAGAGGGGAAAGAATAAAAAGAAGACTCCAGATTTATAGCTTCAGAAGGGATCTTATAAGTCCACTTTTTCCTTTTACAGATGAGAAAAGAAACCTAGAAGTTTTAAATAGTTGGCTTAAAGACTGCTTTCAGCTTTTCAGCACCAAGGCCAAGATCAATGCTCTGTTCATTTCATCACACTGTTTTGTAGAACCAGTGACAACTAAGTAACCTTGTAAAAGAAAAAGCAGAGGATAGTAAAGGTTAGTTTAGGTTTAAATTCTGCAAAGTGCTTTGAAAAGAGTTCAGTTATCCTAGGTAAGACCTGGCATATAAGCTAAGGTATGAAAGAATAAGGGGAAAAGGGTATAAGAAGTACCAGTGAAGGGGTGTCTGGGTGGCTCAGTTGGTTGAGTGTCTGACTTCGGCTCAGGTCACAATCTCACAGTTCAGTTCGTGAGTTTGAGTCCCACACCTGATGACTCTGCTGCTGTCAGTGCAGAGTCCCCTTCTGATCCTGTCTCCCTTTCTCTCTACTCCTCCCCCACTCTCTCTCTCTCCCTCTAAAATAAATAAACATTAAAAAAAAAAAAACAAGTACCAGTGAAAATGTAACTTACTGACCACCAAGTTGGTTGAGACAGGTATTGTGAGCCTTGATAGAGGGTTAATGGAGTGTGAAAACAGAAGGAAGAATGGACTAGAGGTCAAGATAATAGGAAAGAGAAGTTCCACAGTAATGAAGAGTAGCAGGACAAGAAAGGGAAATAGCAAACAAAGTTCATAGCTTTAGATATGGGACAGTTTTAAGAGGGCTTATGGATGGCTTCAGGAGTCCAAAATACTACTACTACTACTACTACTAAGAGCTGATACATCTGAAAGTAATATAACAATGTATGTTTAACTACATTGGAATTAAAATTTTAAAAATAATTTTAAGAATTAGAGTTGAGTTCAAGAGACATAAAATGACGGTGTTAGAAGGGTCATCAGTGAGGTGAAATCATGGAAGGTAACGGCAACGGACCAGCAGACAGGCAATAGCAAAGCACTGAATCCATTGAGGAAGACAGACAAATGTTCTGAGGGCTGGGTAGATGACCCGGATGGGGAACAGAGTGGTGTAAGTAGATTAAATAGACTTCAAAAGGGAAGGATTTAGGGGGGAAAGAACAGTGGAATGATTACCTAGAAATAACAGGGTACATACAGCAGGGGTTAGCCGACTTTTCCTACAAAGGGTAAGATAGTAAACATTTTGGGCTTGCAGGCTCTATATGGTTTCTGTCACTACTACTGAGCTCTGCAGTACAGTAAAAGCAGCCATAGAATTGAGGAAAATATTTACGGCAAAGGTTCTTCAGTAACGATAAAAAGGCTGTGTACATGACAAGGTACTTTCAGATTCATAAAACACAAGCGTTCTACAGGTTTCCAAAGATCAGTTAACTCAGACTTCTTTTAAGGATCTGCTGTTTCAAAGGGAAAGGATGAGGATAACACCTGTGTACTTTCTTCCTAATTAGCTACTTCACTAGGCAAGATCATATTTAATTACCTACTTCATGGCACTTACAGTATTAGAAGATTAGCATAAGATACATTTCTTTCATATCTATGAGAGGAACTCTCAACTTGAAAATAAATTTTATGATCCACATCCTCTCAAATTTTTAAGTAGCGTTTTTTAAAAAAAACAATGAAACCTTTAGTTTTCCCTAAATCAAAGGAAAAGATGAAGACATTCATGAATTTCAAAAAATGAAAATGTCTGTTCAATGAAACTGTGTAGCTCAAAGATAATAGGTCTCTATCCAGAATTAAGATATTCTATGAACGTACTGTGAAGTCTCTTTAAGTCAACTACATCGAATATAAAGATAAAAGCAAATTCTCTTCTGAATTCATTTTCCTTAACCTGGGATAGATCAATAAACAGATATAAATGGACACATTCTTTGCCATTTCGTGGACATACTGCAGATTTAGGAAGCTTTTTTTTTTTTAGTTTATTTATTTTGAAAGAGAGAGAGAGACGGTGTATGCACACATGTGAGAGTGGGGAAGGGGCAGAGAGAGGGTGAGAAAGAAAAACTCAAACAACCTCTGCATTGCCAGCACTGAGCCCAATGCAGGGCTCGATCCCACAAACTGTGAGATCATGACCTGAGCCAAAACCAAGAATCAGATGGTTAACCGACTGAGCCACCCAGGCACCCCAGGGAAGTTTTAATTATAAACTCGAAATCAGTAATCAATGTCTGTTTAAAAACAGCAGGTTTGCTTACTGAGGTTCTATTGGTTAAATCTTCCAAGGATTAAGTGCTTTGACAAATTCTGCATTGTGTGTATCAGGAATTACAATACACTAACCACTAACCACATTAAGTCACTAAGATAAAGTCTAAAAGGACATAATCTAAGAGGTGAAAGTCATAAAATTAACTAGATTTATCTCGTTTCTTCTTCCTTAGGCATTGCCATTCCAGTCCCTATTAAAGGCATAGAAACTGATGTGGATAACCCAAGCAACATCACCTGTGTGCTAACAAAGGACCGTTTTGGCAACTTCATGCTCTTTGGCTCACTGGCTTCCTTCTTTGCACCTCTGGCAATCATGATTGTCACCTACTTTCTCACTATCCATGCTTTACAGAAGAAAGCTTACTTGGTCAAAAACAAGCCACCTCAACGCCTAACATGGCTGACAGTGTCTACAGTTTTCCAAAGGGATGAAACACCTTGCTCATCACCTGAAAAGGTGGCAATGCTGGATGGTACTCACAAGGACAAAACTCCGCCCAACTCAAAGAATGATCTACTCATGCGAAGAATGTCGACAGTTGGAAAAAAGTCAGTGCAGACCATTTCCAATGAACAGAGAGCCTCCAAGGTTCTAGGGATTGTTTTTTTTCTCTTTTTGCTTATGTGGTGCCCCTTTTTTATTACGAATATAACTTTCGTTTTATGTGATTCCTGCAACCAGACTACTCTCCAAATGCTCCTGGAGATATTTGTGTGGATAGGCTATGTTTCCTCAGGGGTGAATCCTTTGGTCTACACCCTCTTCAACAAGACATTTCGGAATGCATTTGGCCGATACATCACCTGCAATTACCAGGCCACAAAATCAGTAAAAACTGTCCGAAAATGCTCCAGCAATATCTACTTTCGAAACCCCATGGCAGAGAACTCTAAGTTTTTCATGAAACATGGAATGCGAAAAGGGATTAATCCTGCCATGTACCAAAGCCCAATGAGGCTCTGCAGTTCAACTATTCAGTCTTCATCAATCATTCTACTAGATACACTTCTCCTCACAGAAAATGAAGGTGACAAAACTGAAGAGCAAGTCAGTTACGTATAGAAGGAATGTCAGTTTTCATCTAATATAACGAGTATGGTGATGAAGCAGATATAAATGTGCCAAGAATCGTATAAAGAGGAACTTTATGCCATGTATCAAATCATCTCTTTATCGAGATTATGTAATTTTCTTTATTTGGACAAAACTACTCCATGAAAAAAAATCATTTTGTACAGCTGCAAACGAAAATGACCTAGCACTCTGGCTAAATGTTACAGCATTCAAATGAAATAAAATTAAATAAATAATTTTAAGCTTAAAAATAAATAATGTCACTGTAAGAATTCGTTTAGTTCCTAATTGTATGCAAAGCTGTGCTAAGAGTGTCATTTTATTAAATGAGAAAACACATTAACCCCCTCAAAGCCTTAAAAATATAAGGCATAACAGAACAACAGTGATAGGAAGAGAAGACTAAAACTGAATGCATAAAATGATCACATGTGGTGGTAAGCTAAGACTGTCATTTACAGTCTGGCTTACTTAGATGTAGTCATGATTTTGCTTTGATCAGGAAACTTGTCTTGATGGAAGGGATAGGGACGATAGTGGTTGGATATCACACACAATAACAGCATCTTAGAACTGGAGCTCTTTGTTAAATGGCTGATACCAGGAATCTACTCAGCAGAGGTGGGGCTAACTTAGAGAAGGAGGAGGAAACAAATGAAGTCAGTCCAGGGTACCTGAAGCTCAGTTTGTTCCTTAAAGAACATGTACAAACTGGAGCTGTGGGATCTCAATCCAGGAATCTAACCTTTAATGGCCACATAAAACTGTGATCATGGTTGCCCAAGCTCACCCAAAGAGTCTGTTGAACTTCTGGCGCAACATTTTTTATTCACCCTTTCCTCATTTCATTTTGCATTGCAAGATCTGGGAATAAATCCAAACCATGTCACTTACTAGCTAACTGACTGAATTTATGAGAGGTACTTAAATTTCTCAGTTTTCTCATCTACATTTCATATGGTTCTTATGAGAATTAGTACATGTGCACAGTCTGTACATGCTAGCCAATTCTATTTACATTTGATATTTTATTGTTACACTATTCCCATAAATGGTAAAGAAATTTAGGCTGAGGGGGTCTGCAGTAAAGCCAGTCCATATCTTAGCTTTTCCTTTTCGTGTTGACCCATTCTTATGTCTCAACCTATTTATTACTACTGTTTCGCTGTCCCTTTCCAGGTGATTAAGTTTAAGAAAATTACTTCAAGAAATGCGTTGGCTGTGGAGCTCAGCATAAGTGAACCAGATACATATTCTCCACATGGTAGGATCCTTTCCTAGAACACAGTTAGAACATAGACCTTATGGGCTCTATGTCATCTGCCAGAAAGAAAAGATTACAAATTTAATCCCTAAATCTCAAAGCTTTAGGCACTTTTCCCTACCAGTCTAAGATTCTTCAGCAGCATTAAGGGTGGCCCATTTCAGATAGGCAAAATAATCTACATTCCTAAAAAAAAAAAATAAATAAATAAATTGTTATCTATTTTGGTTCTAGTCTCTAATATGATGGGTTTGACATACATTAAGATTTATATTCTTGCAAAGTCACATAAGATTAAGTTTTCTGGTGTCACTTTAAAAGTATCACAAACTGAATCTTATCTATGTAAAGGCATATAAAATTGTTTCCGGAAAATCTAGAGATGGCACTCACACTGCCAAAGCTCTACCCCTAGACGAACTAGATTAGATGGACTACCTTCTCACATGCTCTATACTGCCTCCAAATTCATGTATGTACTTAAACAATCACACACTTACAAAATTAACTATATGACTAGTTAGCTTCAATTCCTGGGGGAAAAAATCTTTGTTTTATAGTTAGCTGAGAGATCTTTCTCTAGTTAACCATTCTAGTACTTCCAGAAGATTGTAGAAAATGAAATACAACTCCAATATAAACTATTTCTGAAAAAGTACAACATAGCACAAACTTTTACCATTTTGATACAAAACTGACACTTCCATTTCAAAATACTTTTAAAAAATCTGTAATTTGAAAGCAAATTTCAGATGTTAACCACATTTATGGCAATAAAAAGACTATGAAAAAGAGTAGACTGTATGTCTTTAAAAATAATTTTGGAAGAAAACTTTCATTAAATTTCATATTTATTAATTACTGGAGGGGGGGAAGGTATAGAAAAGGTTTAAAAAGACAGAAATAAAATAAGGAAGTTATAGCATCAAGAACCTAAACACAAAGACAATGAGGCAGAAACAGAACAGAATACAGACAATATGTATCAAAGTGATAAAAAAATGTGAATGGAGATATTGTAAAGATGATTCATGCACTTGGTGGTAACTAGCTGATTGCTGGGGTTCCTTCAAATTCTAAGACTCTATAATGGTGCAACATTTTTATATTCAAGGAAACATATCTTATGGTCTAAAGAAATATCTGCACCAAGACTCTCCCTCATATCTTATAAGATCCATCCGTACCTGAAAGCAAATTAATGTATACATTGGAAAATATGCAGTTATTGTTATAACGTAAAGTTATAGCAAAGATATCCAGGGGCCTCTAGGATTGTCTAATTTTAAGAAGAATCTGTATCAGATCATTATAGCAACTTAATTTTAACAAGTATATAAAGACCAATGCTTCTTTTAACTTTTCTTCACTTTGCTTTCCAATGTCAAGTTAAAATAATTCAGATTATGCTCAGTTCCAACTGAGTTTCAGTCAATGCCAAGTATTGTATCATAAAAAGAGTTGTTATAATAAAATCTGCTTACTCGATAGATAACAATGGGCCTAATAATCACCTATTTATTAAACAAAAATGTACTAGGTTCATTTCAACTTGGCAAGAATGTTTTCAACTCAATTCTCAATATTTATATACATTATAAACAAATAACTCACAAATATCAGGAGAAAGAAACAGTGAAAATATTATAACTGTCTGGACTACTTGAGGGTAAAAGAGATAACATACATAAGAATTTTTAGTTTCCCATGAAGACAATTTCACCTTAGTGGTTGAAGTACAAATACATGTTTACCCACATATTTTCAGTATTCATGTCCAGTAAGTACATTTGAAAAGAAGATTAAAAAAGTAAGAAGAAATAAATTCTTAAAATATGGTTCAAGAAGGTGAAATGTCTGCAGTTATTTTAAAAGTAAATCTAAAAGGGAAGAAATGATAAAATGGAGCAATTTCTAAGAAAATAAATGATGATACACCAGAAAACATTAACTATTCTTAAGAGAAAGGACAGAAACTTTCCAAATATTAAAGGTAACGAGGAAACTTGGGAATAAAAATGTTCCATGAGAGTTGCTCAGGAAAATAGTACTCTGATAGAAAGGCATGATGTAGAAAGCCCTGGTCTCAAAACAAGACCTGTTTTGAATTTCAGTTCTACCATTTAGCTCTATGACAATGGGAAATTTTATTAACTATTTTAGAATTGAATTTTCTTCTCTTTTAAAAAAATATTTCTAAGTTTCTTTCATCTTTAAAGATTCTCCCTCCAGGGAAATGACACTAATCTAAAATTTAGAGAATTTGGTTTCAACTGCAATTTCTTAGACAAGTTGATTACATTTAATTTTCTTCATCTATAAAGTAACTTTTAGACAAAATCATCTCTAAAGACTTTTCCAGTTTCTTCTACTTATAAAGAATCCTATCATGAAAATAAAACTCAGAATGATCCCTAAGAAATAACAAACACATAGAACCACTCATTAGCTGGATCTATCGTAAGTAACTGAGATCTTAGCAAAGCCTAAAAGCAGCTCATGGGAGACATCTGCTGCTGAAACTGGGAGTTTAGCATGAGTGTGAACTACAGGAAATGCAAAGGCAGAAATGAATTTTGTTAGAGAGCAAAGTGCTGTCAGGTTAAAAAGGGAAGAGAAACAGTCTTCAAGAAGCTCAACTTCCTATGTGGCAGAATATACATACTAGGCCACTGATATAGAGAATATGAAATGGAAAATCACCAGTAAAAATTAACAGCTGACAACAAAGAAACAAAACAGAGACCATCATGAGTAGGATGGTTTACACAAACCAACAGTTATTAAAGGTACTCCTAGAAAAATATACTTTCCAAATCAAAATTACCTAGTTCTCTGATAAGAATTAGAACAAAAACAAAAACAAAACAAAAGAACCTCTCTGGATGGCAATAATTACCCATGCCCAGCCCTACATTGCGTCTAAATTCTAAAGCAAAACCAGTGAAAGTTTAGGGTCATAACTTGGCCAAAGATGACAGGCAGAAAAGAGAACTATTCAACCTCTGTTTTGCTTCCTTTTTTTTTCCCCCTCAGGATAATGAGTTTTAGACCAGCAAGATAAAAAGTAATGGAAAGAGTGATCAAAATGTAGACTGGGTGAAAAGACTAGCTGCCTTAAATGAGTTCAACTCTCTAAGCTAAATGAATCACCTCCCTGAAACAGAACTTTGTGGTTGTAATTATGGAACCACTGCTGACAAATCTGAGAAAAAAAGAAAATGGCAAAGGTACAAAAAGACTGTAAGTGGCTAAATATTCTGATGTTCAAAAAAAGATAAGAGAAATAGGAATCAAGAAATAAAGCGTGTAGTCTACTGCAGATCTTTTTTAAAAATGTAGAATAGCTTAACGCACATAGGCTCTGACATCTTAGAAAAACAATCAATGAATATCTGACACTTGTATGGATTTACTAAAAGCAGTAATAACCAACTAATCACATATTCTACTTTGGAGATGTTAGACAGTAGATCTGTGTAAATACTATGTCTTTGGATTTCAAGAAAGCTCTCTACTGTCTTTGTGAACAAGTTGAGCAAATAAGGGTTTGAGGACAACACAATGAAGGAGGTTAGTATGAACAACCTTATTTAACAAAACTGGTGTAAGGAGAAACCTATTAGCATGTCGTATGGGTCTGTACTTTGCTGTTTTACTCAACATTTTTATCCACAATAAGAATAAAATTATTTACAGCCTTTCTGGATAACTTCCCGATAAATGGAATAAGCTCCTACCAAGATGTTATGAAGAAGATCCTATAACCAGTTCACGGTGGATGTTCAATATTTGTAAACTTACATTATGACCTTTGCAACAAAGGTTCACTCCCAGGGACTTGGGGTAGAAAATCTATCCTAGATTTAAACGGACATGAATGAGACTCATCTGACTCATCTAACATATCCTGGGAACTTTACTGTGTAATTTCATCAAAAATAAGTTGTTATAAGCAGTGTACAAATAGAGCTAAATGAAGCTCTTTTAATCTGCCTTTGTTAGATTTTAATATAAAGTATCTTAGCTAAAAGAAACAATGGTATGAGATTGGAGATAATAAGCAGACAGGAAGAAGAACTACTGCAAGAAGTACTATTGCAACTACCACTATTACAGTTACCACCACTATCACACGCTTAAATAACACGTAGTAGTGCCAGACACTGTTCTAAGCGCTTTAGATATTAACTCAGTTATTCATCTAAAGACACATTTCTTAAATAGGCACTATTATTGTACCCGAAATCAGAGATTCAAAAAGGCTAAGTAACAAGCCCAAAGTCACTCAGCTTGTAAGTGGCAGAGCCAGGATTCAATCCTGGCAGACTGGTTTCAGAGTATGTCCTCTTCATCACAACTGTACTAAGCCAAGGCATCTCCAAATCTCAAGTCCAAAACAGTTTTCTTAACTCCGCAAATTTTTCAGCCTTCTTTAAACAAAGTCCATTACCTTTTATTCTCATTAAAGAGCTTCAAGAACTCTATAAATCTGTGTAAGAGACAGCATCCAATTTGAATTACCAATGTTCATGGAAAGAGGAGTACTAAATATGTTATCTGGATTTAAAAAACTAAACAAATACACTGAATGTTATGAAAAAACAAATAATAAAGTCATTTTACTATTTCTCAAATAGGTTCTTGGAATCTCAAGACACACTTGCTTCCTTTTTCAGATGAACAGTACTAATCTTATTGTTAAATGGTCTTCACTCTGAACCTAGACATATTTCTCAGACACTAGTTTCTGTTTAGTTACTATTAAAAAAAAAAAAAAAAGGACTATAAAGAGAACCAGAAATTAGAAATTACCTGAAAAGAATGAACCCAAGTGATTCTACTGCTGCCCTCCTGACATCATCATTAACGTCACTTACCTAGGAAAAATTTTAAAGGATTACATTATACCATGCATTCCATTACTAGAATAAACTGATATGAGGCTCACATCATTCAAATGTAAATTAGACCTCATTAATTTATTACTATTTAATTAGAATGTCCTCCTCACTTTAGAAAAACTCATCTGATATAGTTTTCATTTCAGGGCTTTTAAGCTTGGTGAAGTTTAGGATTCAGGGCTACTTCTAAAGATTATTTCAGCTGCACTATATAGCTTTTGTGGGCTACACTGAAAATCTAACCATTTCTTCAAAGTTATTTTCAAAAAAGTATGTCCTAAATTCAAGCAAAATACAAACATTTAATATTTACAACATACCACATGTTGCACTGATAAAAGATAAATTAATAATAAATACAGCGGAATGTGAGTATTTCTGGGAAGAAGATAATAATAGTTCTAAACCCTTTCTGCATGGGAAGATGACCTGAGGTTTACCTTCTCCTGGCACCAAGATGGTAGAAACCTACTAAGTGAAGACACATGTACAATGTCCTCTGTGTTACCAGGCAACATTACTATTCATAAAATCCATCTGGATTGGGAGGACTATGAGTGGGAAAAGCCTGTTGGAAAACACGGACACTGGCTTTCCTGTATAATGTATCTCTTGTAACAGACCATGTCACTTAGGGCTGCCTGGAAGCTAACTTCACAGGTTGTAAAAAAGAAGTGACTTTTACTGTTCATTAGATTTCCCTATCCTAGGGTGGCTGCACACACTCATGTGGTCTTGTTCCTTACAAATGAGGATGCCCCTTGGAGTAGGTTTTCAGAAGTTGCCCCTGAATGATTTTAAGGACTTCTATTCATATCGACTTACTGTTATCCTGTACTACATCCTTCTGAAAAGCCAAGTGAACCTGGTGCTTAGGTTACAGCTGATTGTGTCCAGCGAATGAGAATCTGTACCTGAGATCACTGGTGGTGATCATGTAGTGTGGGTGCTGCAATAACCTAGACATTTAGTGTCCATCTGCAAACTTTCCTTTCCCCCTCCAGCCAAGAAAGAGTACTTACAGCAACATGTAGCAGGCGCCGGATAGCTTTGTTGTTACCCGAGCCACAATAAGCCATGGCTACAGTGTACATTCCAGATCGTCGAAGAATTGGGTCCTAAGAAGAATAATGTACATCAATAGACAAGTTAGCATTTCAAATAGTAACTGGCATCCACCAGGAGAGTTGGTTTTAGGTAGGAAACGATGGAAACAATAAACTTAAGGAGAACTATTTTGTGGTTGGTAATTTGCTAAAACAAATGTGGAAATAAAAGACTCTAATACAGGAGGAGTTAACTTCTAATTCCCAACATTCTGTGCAACATGCCTGTACTGCCTCACACTTACTAGGAAGTATAAACTCAAGTCCAATACCAACACTATCCTGACACTCAACTTCCATTATTAAATGAGTAAGAAAGAAGCTCGCTTCTAATTCTACATTGTAACCTCCTTTTACCTTGTTTAATTCTTGGGCACTGATGAGCACTGAATGGAAGAGATACAGAGTCTGAGAGCTGAGCAAAATAGTCAGTAGCTTTATCATTTAATACAGTAGTAGTTCTTTTTATCAAGACTATAGAGGACAGCATTATTTACCACTGAGTACCCACCATATACAATACCACTGTCAAAATAAAACAATACAAAAGGCAATGAAAAACACTCACCCAAATAAATAAGCATGGGGATTGGTACTGGTTTTTGATGAAAAAACAATAAATTTGTATCTCATTAAATGATTATGAAATAATTCCAAAAATACTATTTCTAAAAGAAATCAACTTGTAAATTTCTAAATACCTTTTCTGGATCTGCTTATCTGAAAATTACTGGTCTGAAATCTTGGTTAAATTTAAAATCCTCAAATTAGTCCTGTTCATCCCTTCTAATCAGTGTTTTTCTTTCCTACATTCTATTAGGCTTTATATACCTTGTTTCATCAACGAGTATAGTTATGCGTTCTGTCAAGAACAGAGACAATTTCTAATGAAAAGTATTTCTGTAAATGCAGGTGATAACTAGGGCATGAGGGAGTACAGGGGGAAAAGGATAAACAATGTATCGTCTCACCTTATCACGGCAGAGAGATTCAATGAGAGCATCAGCCTCCTCCATCCTCCCATACATCACTAATGCAATGCCAACTGCAAGACCACGCAGAATCTTCTCGTGTTGAGTTTCCTGTGCATAGCCGACCATGTCCTCAATAGCCTGGGCATTTTTAGAGCCCAACATAACCAAACCTAGGGCCAGGCCAGCTGCTTCCCCTAGTGAGTAAAAAATAAAACATTAAAAAATATAGGGCGTCTGGGTGGCTCAATTGGTTGAACGTCTGACTTTGGCTCGGGTCAAGGTCTTGAGGTTTGTGGGTTCAAGACCCACATTGGGCTGTCAGCGCGGAGCTCACTTCAGATCCTCTGTCCCCTTCTCTCTCTGCCCCTCCCCGACTCATGCTTGCTCTCTCTCCCTCTCAAAAATAAATAAACATTAAAAAATAAAATTACATATGTAAACTCAATAAAACATATCCTATTGGAAGTGGCACTTATTATCATCAACTATCAAAACATCTATTAAATGAAAATGAAGGCATTTTTTCAAGCCAGCGGATAAAAAGCACATCCATATATTTATAGCTATTTTCCTTTTAAATCGTGACAGAATGTACCATCAATCCAACAGTGATTTCAAAAGAGACACAATGATGTTTTTCTATGTTATCACCAAGCAGTACAGATAGCTCTGTGATACAAATAGATCACTCTAATAAATTTGTTTGCAAAAATCAATTATACACACACACAGGATGTATCATTTTTAAAAACTTATACATCACAAAATCTATTTTTATGAGTTTGACAAATGGGGCAAAATCCACTCCCTATACAAGTAATCTATTAGATTTTTAAGAGGCTACAAAACAGAAGTAGAGGGGCGCCTGAGTGGCTCAGCTGGTTAAATGTTGGGACTCTTGATTTCAGCTCAGGTCATGATCTTACAGTTCACGAGATCAAGCTCCACGTCAGATTCCATGCTGACAGCGCGGGTTCTTTCTTTCTTCTCTCTCTCTGCCTCTCCCCACCCCTGAACCCCTCCCTGCTCACACTCTCTCTCAAAATACTTAAAAAACAAGACAAAACAAAATATAAGTAGAAAACAAATTTAGTCACGTTAATTAATCCTAAAGTGAGTTGTCTTTGCAAAGAATCACTTACCTGTCACAGCATCATCCTGATAAAGGTTCGTTTTTAGCAAGTCATATACATCCTGGCGTGCAGTCCCCATGGCAGCCAAACCCAGGCCCAGGCTGCCCCCATGTCGAACGATCTAGGGAAAAAGCATGGGTTCCAGTGATTTGGAATACTGTACTTAAAAATCCAAGCTTTTATTCTAACTTCAAAATGTATTGTGATATTAAACATGCAGGGCAGTTGACCTAGTGAGTATGACCAAAGGATTTGACTCAGATGGCCAGTGGTAACCTCAGCAATTTCAGATTCAAAAGAATGGTGCTTGCTGATGCAAAATAATAGTAAGTTGAGAAGTGAATGAGAGATAAAGTGGAGAGAGAGGGTATAGCTCTTTTTTAATAAGTTTACATGAGAAAGGGAGAAATATGATAACTAAGAAGGAGAAGCAAGTGTCAAGGAAAGATTTTTTTAGGATAGGTGAGACCTGAATATGCTTACTGGCTAAGGGGAAGGAGGCTGAAGAGAGGAGGAAAAGGTATCTATGGAACACAGTCATGAAGAAGTAGGAAAAACGGGGTCAAGGGCAAAAGCTGGTCTTTATTTCAAGACGGACACATTAGTGGTCATCTGTCATTTTTGAGTGCAGTCTCCTTTTACAGGAGACAGCACCTCAACGTTGCTTGGGAAATACTCTTCTCCCACTGGTTAGTTTTGGTGGAATTGCCAACTTAATACGTGCCCACTTTCTCCTACCCAAAGTGTGGGACTGTGAGACCCAAGACAGGCCAACTGAATGCTCTTTCTCTGAAATTCCAATCTTTCTTAAGTGAAATGACCCAAGGACAAAAAACATTTCAAATTCCTTCATCCTGACAGCAGGGCCCTAGAAAAATGATACAATTAGTTCCTGTTATCTAGATCTCTAGAATTGCCCTGGCTCTTAACTGTTGTGAGAATTGGTTCATCAGCTTTTCCTTTAATTATATAAACTACTTCCAATAAACATTTTGTTTAAAGTCAATCAGTGGAGGTTTATATTGCTGGTAACCAAAGAGATTTGTCTGATTAGAAAATTTTTACCTGAGAAGGAAATGAGGCAAAGCCATGAATAAATGTATATAAAATTCGTGGATGAGGGGCTTATTAGTGGAGACAGATCATCCTATTGGCCTCAATCTTTTCACTGAAATAGGAGGACAAAGTTATCTTTCTTACTTAGCTAATCTCCTAATAGCCTTCTAAAAAAGAGTCTACTCTAACATAAAAGTTAAAGTCTAAAATCCTATTTCAAAGTTCTGTAAAATAAGAACAAGCTGCTTAGTAAGTTTTTCCAAAACAATTACATGTAACAAATTATAAAACACCAAATAACTAAGAATTGATTCCTGACAGTTACTTCTTTGGGACTTAGTGTCCTATAAAATAACAAGATTAAACCAAATGATCATTAAGGTCACTTACAGTTCTAACATTCCAAAACTCTTAAGTGTGGAAATACAACATATATTTTACAAACATATGGTACTTTATTTTGCTTGTCACATACCAATTTTAAAGGACTGAGAAGCACAATTTTAGTTTATAGAACAGGAAGGAAAATTCCCTTAAAAAAGAATTCTTTAAGAACAGTTCCATTTTGGGAATTTCAAAATGTATAAAATTTCTATTCACTAAAGTAATTTGGCAAATGTAATATTTTCTTGGACTCTTAAGTAACAGACTAGTTTTCCATTTTCGTACTTACATCATTACTAGCATTCTTAAGCTGGTTAAGCAGATAGTCAATTATATCACCACCATGATTGGCATGAATAAGACCTAATGCATAGAGACCTCCACCTTCCTGATAGGCGGATCCTGGAGAAGTGTCCTTGGGAAGATATGTTGCCATTAACTGTAATGCCTCCTTCTCGTGACCCTGTAAAATTGAGCCACAATAAAGGTGTCAGTAAGAGAAAAGTGAGAGAAAAAAGATGTAGTATTTTCTAGAATTATTTTCTTTTCTCCAGAATGTTCACTTTCTAAAAGAGGAGGAAGTGGGGCTCTCTCCTATACAACTTTATAACTCAAATGAGGAGAATCTTTAAGAGATTGAATCACATCCTTGTTAGAAACAAACGCTTCAATTTTTTCCCTTGTTTTATAACATTTCCCCAAATTCATTTCAGACTATACAAATAATTTATTTCAATTCATCCTGTGAGAAATGGCTTAGTCTTCATAAGGAAAGGATTTCCACCTTTTATTAAAATCAAACACATACATATGTATTTTCATTTCTTATTTACTTTATTCTTTCCTGTAAGAGAATCTATCTGATTTAAAAAAATTTACTTATGAAAGAAATACAATAAACTTTTACGTTTTTTAACTCCAGAAAAATTGGTTCTGTTCGCACTGATCATTGTATATTACCTTATGAATTACACCCAAACTGGCTGTAGCTGTAAATTTCGCCCAGTTAGTGGCTCTGGCCAACCATTCCAAGTTATCTCTGCAAGAAAATTCAGCAATACTATTGAAATGAATGCCATAAAGTTTTTTATAATACTAAAGTCAAAGCATTAAAATTTTACCTTGAACTATTACAAATCATTTTACTTTACGGAGCTCAAATTACTGGTGATTCTATTTTATCTACTAAGTTCTTAGTATTCTAGAGACTTTAAAAAATGCATGATATGTAATTTCACTATGAACAAAAGCAGAATTACATTAATATTATGTCATGAAAAAGCCAAGATTCAAGCCAACTAATAAAGGGAATTAATTTTACCTTAAAATAAGCAGGCATATGCACTAAAAAAATGTATAAAATAGCAAAAACAGAATTTAAAATTCAGGACTGGCAGCTACATCTATGTAACAATGTCAAGTGTCTCTATTAAAGATGATTTTAAACCAAAGTGGAAACCTTCGAGTATATTTACCTAAGAAACTGGTCACTGGTAGTCCCACAGTGCATAAAAGAATTTGCTATAACGGTTGCTGTGTGACATACAGAATTCCTTACTGCATCCTATAAAAACAAATACATTTGTACCACTGGCAAAGTATTCATACATACACAAAGTCACATGTAGGTACACAATCAGAGGCCCTGTTTTGTGATGAAAATATTAACTGAACTGACATTAAACTATGAATCTTGGACATTATGATTTTTAATGTTTATTTATTTTTGAGAGAGAGAGAATGAGAGAGTGGGGGAGGGGCAGAGGATCTGAAGGAGGCTCTGTGCTGACAGCAGAGAGCCCAATGCAGGGCTCAAACTCATGAATTGTGAGATCATGACCTGAGCCGAAGTCCGATGCTTAACCAACTGAGTCACCCAGGCGCCCCTGGATAATTTTTTATAAAGATTAAATAGGTAGTTTATAAACACAAGCAAGTCAGAGATTTATCTGTAGTCTTGAGATCAGTAGGTTTTAGGTAGCAATTTAGGTAGTACATTTTCTATTTATTGGTTTCTGAATAGTTTAATTTGCCATTTCTTTTCAGCATCTTGTCTAAGGTCTCCAAGGTATCAGGCTAGCCTAGAGAACAATGCTGCATCTCTTCTCACTCTGCACCTCTGGCAGTAACCAAAGGGATTTTGTTTATTTCTAATGAGACTATATTATAAAGATTAGTTTCAAAAAACTGTCATAAATACAAACTGTGTAACTGTGTCCATCTGACATTTGTAATTATTAAAAATTTGAGAAGTATGATTACATATTTCAGTCAAACAACTGTGTAGTATTGAAATAGTATATAGCTGTAAAAGAGGAATAAATGACTTTATCAAAAGCTACTGGGTAGATAAGACAGGAAAGGGAAGAAAAATACGTTAAGTTTTTTCGTATGAAAACATTTTCTTGAACCAGATGAATATATTATCTATTCAAAGATTAAAATTAATCCTACTGTTAGGATCAGTATCTCAACAAACATTACACAATATCAAAAACCTGTACACTCAAGCAGTTTGCAGTTCAATGGGAAAAAAGACACATAAACAAACTGCATCAGTGCTCTCATTGGGCCATTCATCCAAGTGCTACATGTACATATTAAAAAGTTAACTAAAAAAAATTAAAACAAGGAGCACCTGCGTGGCTCAGTCCGCTAAGTGTCTGATTCTTGATTTCGGCTCAGGCAATGATCTCACGGTTTGTGAGTTCTAACCCCAAGTCAGGCTCTGACAACCTAAAGCCTACTTGGGATTCTCTGTTGTCTCCTTCTCTCTCTGCCCCTCCCCTGCTCACACACTCTCAGAAATAAACAAATGAATGTTAAAAAACAAAACAAAACAAACCACTAAACTTCCCAATGAATGTGAAACACAAAAACAGGAACTCAATTTTAATTTCCTTTCTTCTCTCAACAAATTCAAGAATTTCTCTCTTTGTTATTCTTTTTAAGTTACTTTCTTGATTAGAATAGAATGCAACGAAGTATTCAATAATAAATAAGTATACATACTAATAATCAACAAAGAAATAAATACAAGAAAGCCTCCATTACAGATGAATTTCCTACCTTTGTGTTTTTTAGAATCATGAGATCTGTGTTATTATTTCGTATTAAAAACTGTAGATGTAACTCAATAGCCATTTCACCGCTTAAAATTTTAATCATTTTCAAAGTCTGGTCCTTGGGCTCTGGACTCTGCCAAAATAAACAAACAAGAAGAAAAATTCATATATTACTGATATCCACCAATTGTGCTTTAACAGCCCTAAACCAGTGAAATTCACAATCCATACACAGAGCAAAACTTGTATTTTAATAGTAGGATCTAGAAAACTCATATCACTTATTTGAAAGAAAGAATATTTCTTATTAGTTACCACTGAAATATGATACCAGTTTAATGAAAGAATATAATTCACTCTGAAGAAACTTCCAATGTAAAATTATTTTAATGTTAAAAAAAAAAAACCCAAACTGTAAAAGAATGACTACTGATGATATGCAAGGAAAACTATTTTATACAGAACAACTCATAGTTTAGGTGAGAAACTGCCTACTCCAAACTGGAAAAATCAAAAACACATTTAACCAACGCATATATATGATCTCATCAACTACCAAGCTATCCAGGTAAATAATAGTTGACATTTATATACCTGAGTATCAAAAATCAAAAGTCTTGGTGGAGGAAACATTTACATCCAACAGACCACTGTTCTAATACTTACCCCATTCCTCAATACACCATGAATATTAAAAATAACAAAGACAACTAAAGTACCATGCCCGTCTACAACTAAGTTGTCATTTAGTTGTTAGAGGCCATACTTTTTTCTCATCCTGTGACAAATAATTCAGAGTTATTCTAGACAGAGGTCAATCTTTTGTAAGGATCTAAGGATTTGCTTTCTTCTAAGTTAAGCACTTTCTAGGGTCAGTCTTTAAAATTTTACTTTTTTACAGAAGATCTATTTTTATAAAATAACATTGGTATTAAACTTAATATTAAACCACTAACAAAGACAGATATATAACACTTTAAAATAACTTACAATATAATTGTATGTTAAATGGTAACCTCAACTTCAAAAAACACACTTACCACTTCTGGTGTCTTTCCCACAAGTACACTACCTGGCTTTTCTTCTGTTTCCATTGAGTCACTAAAATGAAGAGAATCAACAGTTACTAATCTGATAAATCTTTTCTGAATAGTATGTATAGGTAACTAGTTATCAAACTAAAGAATCTGAACCATGTTCAAATAAATATTTTGCAAGGAAAAAATGTTTAATTACCTAAGTATTTCCCTTAAGAAACAGAGACGATTCTATTAAGATGGAAGCAGCCCAGTGATTTAATTTCCTCCAAATAAATTCATAAAACCACACAACTAACTAGGTTAGCACAAACAACAAATACAACAAAACCAGATGACAAAGCACCCACCAAACTCCTAAAACACAGCCAGGTGGAGATACACCATCACCAGCTACACCACCAGTTTGAAGTGAAGCAGCTGAGGACCCCAACGACTCTGAAAAACAACCAGCCAATACTCCCTTCTAGGCGAAAGCATTTTAATGGGGATAAAATGCTGGGTACAGAATCCAATTACCATGGCAGAAAGAAAGAAAAAAGAAAGACCAAATAAAAGTGAGAAAGTAAGGGGGATTGGGTGGCTCAGTTGGTTGAGCATCTGACTCTTGGTTTTGGCTCAGGTTATGACCTCACAGTATGTGAGTTTGAGACCCGCATCAGGCTCTGCACTGGCAGGGAGGAGCCTGGTTGGGATTCCCTCCCTCCTTCCCTCTCTCTCTACTTCTCCTTCCTCATGCTGTCTCTGTCTCTCTCGAAAGAAATAAACTTAAAAAAAAAAAAAAAAAAGCAAGAAAGAGAGTTAAGAGATCTCAAGTTGTAAGATACCATTTTAAAACTCAGTAACACAACAGAAGAGGAAATTCTAGAGAGCAGTAAAATTAGAAAAACTATCCTAAATAAGCCTCCTTTGCAAAAATCTAGGGAACCTAATTTCAGTAAAGACAAGCTACTGACAAGGATCAAAGTTAAAGCCCATATAATATTAAAAGAAAAAAATTATTTCAAAAGAGGTAAAAGACATTAATAAAATTATACAAGATATAAAAGAATAAAACATACCAGAATCAGATAATTCAGAAATGAAATTATAAAACTGGGGGGAAATTATAAACGAAGGAAGCAAAATAGTAATTTCAGAAAATTAATTCAGAGGAAACATAAGACCAGATAAACACAAATCAAATAAAGGAGAAGGTATGAAAGAAAAAATTTAAATTAACAAGAAATAAAACAAATGCCATTCCCCTAAGATCAGGAATGAATGGATGTTCACTCTTATGTCTACCCAGTAACATTGGAAATCCTAGCCAATGCAGAAAAACAAGGGTGGAAAAGTCATGAAAATTATAAAGGAAGAAGTAAAATCGTTTCTATTAAGGTAACAGGATCCCTATGTACAAAAGTCTATAGAAGGATCTATAAAAAAAAAAATTACTAGACCTAATAAGTGATTTAAGCAAGGTTGTGGGATTCACATTAATATAAAAAATCAACTGTATTTCTACATATTAGTAACAAACAAATAGAAATTGAAATTTAACATACCACTTACAATAGCATCAAAAAACATACTTAGGAATTAATTTAAGACGTACAAAATCTCTGAACTAAAATCTATAAAATGCTGCTGAGAGAATTTAAAGAAAATCTAAATAAATTAAGAACAAAACTATGCTTATGGATTGTTAAGACCCAATATTGTGGGGGTCTCAATTTGTTCCAAATTGAAGAGATTCGACACAATCCCAACCAGAATCCCCTCAGGCTTACAGAAATGCAAGAGACCCAAAACAATCTTGGTGGTGAGGAGAGAAGGGAGGTCATAACTGTATGTCTTCCACTGACCTGATTTCAAGACTATAAGCTTTAGTAATAAAGACACTGTTTCCTTATACTGGTATAAGGAAAGACAAATAAATGGAAAAGAATAGAGAAATCGATCCACATATCACATGTCCAAGGTTCCAAGGCAATTCCACAGGGAAAGGACAGTCTTTCAAACAAATGCTAATGGAATTACTAGACATCCATGTTTTTAAACAAACTCTTTATTCCTGACACCGTATTACAAACCTTAAACTATACATTTTCTAGGAGTGTGGCAGAACAGCAGAATACCTTTGTAACTGTGAGACTGACAAAGAATTGCTTAGATTGGGATCCCAAAATGGAAAACAGGATTATAAAATATAAAAATTTTTGGGATGCTTGGGTGGCTCAGTCAGTAAAGTGTCCAGCTCTTGATTTCGGCTCAGGTCATAATCTCACGGTTCATGAGATCGAGTGCCGTCTTGATAGTATTCTTTCTCTCCCTCTCCCCACTTATTTATTTAAGTAAACATTTTTTTTTTAATTAAAAAAAATTTTTAATGTTTATTTAAAAAAAATTTTTTTTTTCAACGTTTATTTATTTTTGGGACAGAGAGAGACAGAGCATGAACGGGGGAGGGGCAGAGAGAGAGGGAGACACAGAATCGGAAACAGGCTCCAGGCTCTGAGCCATCAGCCCAGAGCCCGACGCGGGGCTCGAACTCACGGACCGCGAGATCGTGACCTGGCTGAAGTCGGACGCTTAACCGACTGCGCCACCCAGGCGCCCCTTTAATGTTTATTTTTGAGAGAGAGAAAGAGTGCAAGCGGGGGAGGGGCAGAGAGAGAGAGGGAGATGGAGACACAGAATCCCAAGCAGGCTCCAGGCTCTGTCAGCACAGAGCCCAACACGGGGATCAAACTCATGAACTGTGAGATCATGACCTGAGCCGAAGTAGGACACTTAACCGACTGAGCCCCAAATAAATAAACATTAAAAAAAAATAAGTAAAAACTTGTGTTCATCAAAAAATACCACTAATAAAATGAAAAGATAAGCCAAAGACTGGGAGAAAATGTTCAAAACAATATATCTGACAAATTACTTGTATAAAAATTAGCAACAAAATATCACTTTATACCACTAAAATGAGTAATATTAAAGAGACTGATAACATCTGATGTTGGCAAACAAACAAATGGAATGCTAATACATTGCTGTTGGGAGGGTAAAATGGGCAACCATGTTGGAAAATATTTCGGCAGATTCTTACCAATTTAAACATATACCCTGTGACCCAGCTATTCTAATCCTAGGTATTTACCCAAGAGAAATGAAAATATTTGTCCACAAAGACTTGTATAGGAATGTTCTAGTAGCTTTGTTTTGAAACAACCCAAATGTCCATCAGTATAAGAATGAATAAACAAACTGTGGTATATTCATACAATGAAATGCTGCTCAATGATAAAAAGAAATCAGTTACTATTTCATCCAAAAAACACAGATATATATAACATGTTCAGTGCAAGAAGCAGAAACAAAAGAATACATGCTATATGAACCATTTATATGAAGTTTAAGAACTGGCAAAACTAATCTATTCTGACGGAAATCAAACCAGTGGTTGCCTCAGGGGCAGTGGGTTGACCTCGAAGGGCACAGGGCAAGTTTCTGGGATGATAATACAGATGATGGTAATATGGGTATTTACACTGTCAGAACTCATTGAACTGGATCATTAGGATATGTGTATTTAATAGTATTTAAATTATCATTCAATTAAAAGAAATAATTGAAGGGGTGCCTGGCTGGTTCAGTCAGTTAAGTGTCTGACTCTTGATTTTGGCTTAGGTCATGATTTCACAGTTGGTTTGTGAGATGGAGTCCCAAGCTGGGCTCTGCACTGACAGCACGGAAGCTGTTTGGAATTCTCTATCTGCCTCGCTCTGCCCCTCCCACAGTTGCACATGTGCTCTCTCTCCCCAAATAAATAGTTCCTTTTAAATAAAAGAAAGAGGGGCGCCTGGGTGGCTCAGTCGGTTAAGTGGCCGACTTCAGCTCAGGTCGTGATCTCGCGGTCCGTGAGTTGGAGCCCCGCGTCGGGCTCTGTGCTGACAGCTCAGAGCCTGGAGCCTGTTTCAGATTCTGTGTCTCCCTCTCTCTGACCCTCCCCTGTTCATGCTCTGTCTCTCCCTGTCTCAAAAATAAATAAAACGTTAAAAATAAATAAATAAATAGATAGATAGATAGATAGAAAGAAAGAAAAGAAAGAAAGAAAGAAAGAAAGAAAGAAAGAAAGAAAGAAAGAAAGAAAGAATTGAAGAGCTGAAAAGGATTCAAAAGAAATGAGAAATACAGAAGATGGGCAAAGAAAATCCAACTTACATATAACGATAAGCCCCAAATAAAGAAAAATAAAGGGCAGAAAACAAATACTAAAAACTAAAATTCAAGAAAACCTTACTGAAGCAGGACTATTTCTAGTGTTTTTGAGTAATAGTAAAAAGGCCACTGAGATCGGAGGGCAGTAAGTAAGGAAGAAAGCAGCAAGAGATGAGGTGAGGGGTATGGAGAGGACGGATCATGTATAACCTTGAAGGCCATGTTCAAGACTTAGAATTTTATATGAAATGTGTTCACCAAGTATTGGAGATTCAAAGAGTTGTGACATTTGTTTCAGAAAAATAACTCACTGCTGTGTGAACTTTAAAAGGAAAAAAGGAGGCATAAGAAAAACATTTAAACATTTTAAATAAGTGGTCTAAATGCATAAAAAAATACAGTAAAATAAAATCTAACATTGCATCAGCCTAAGATAAATGTATATTTAGTTCTAATAAAAGCACAAAAAGCTGGAAATGTTTACTTTCCAAATACTAAAATCTAGCCCACCTAACCTGAGATTTTTAATTTACTTGGTTAGATAGCACACATGCAATTAGCCCTCCCCGTCAATCACTTCCATTTCTTTCCAGAAGAGTTCCCAGTTTTGATTTTCCTTAATGTACCCAGCACAGTGCAAAACAGAGCAATAGCCTTAATAAGACTTTACAATCTATGAAAGCTAATTCTGAAAATAATTCTTAGACTACACGGTTGATGAATATTCCACCTATTCTCAAAATGAAATAAAGGTTGTCCAATTAGTTCTGATGCAGAAAAAGATACTTATACCTGTCTTTCTCTGATCCTGGGACAGTACCCGTATTGGTGGATCCAGGCACAGAAGCAATAGGGGTGCCAACAGTTCGAAGATTCTGGATTACAGATGACAAAAACTGCTGGCTAGCACTTTCATACAAATCAAAACAAATCTGATAAGCCATCAGGAGGTTGTCTTCCTTGACCAGTTTTTCTAAGATATCACTCACGGCCTGAGGATCATCTAAGAAAATTAAGCACTGAAATGCAGATAAAAAACAATTACATAATAATCGAAAACTGTGTATACAAGATACTTAGAGACTGACGAGCAGTTGATAATAATACAGGAAACCTGAAAATATAAGCACAGGCAAACTGGGGCAGATAAATTGTTCCAGCACTCCATTTCTTTTTTTCTTTTTTTAAATTAATTTTTAATTTTAATTCCAGTGTTAGCACTCTATTTCTGATCCTGGCACTAGACAAATTTTTCCTGAAAACGGCATCTGCTTTCCATAAGAAAACCCATACAGATCATACAGCTCCTAATTACTGTGTCTGGCAATTAGCAGTACTTAATGACTGATAGGTAAATGAATCTTGGATTCTTCAAATCTTATCTGTATATTATTGTTAAGTGCTCCTTAATTTGAATTTTCTGCTTAACCATAAATTGTAGGAGTCACTGATTCATTTAACACATGTTGTATAGTGCTGGGCCAGAACAGGGGGCACTGAAATGACCATTTTGAAGTATTTCTCTTATCACTCTTACAATCTGTCATGTTTTAACAAAATTATCTAATAAATTTAGGATTTTTTAAAGAATTCAATTAAAATTTTCTTGTTCCCTTAAAGTAGCAAATAACTAATTTCAAAATGGACACATTAACCAAAGTTATTACAAATTAAGAATGAAAATAATGGAGGAGCACCTGGGTGGCTCAGTCAGTTAAGCATCCAACTCTAGAGCTCAGCCCAGGTCTTGATCTCAGGGTCCTGAGTTCGAGCCCCGTGTTGGGCTCAGCACTGTGCGTGGAGCCTACTTAAAAAAAGAATAGGAAATAATGGGGCTCCTGGGTGGCTCAGTCAGTTAAGCATCTGACTTTGGCTCAGCTCATGATCTCACGGTTCTTGAGTTCAGGCCCAGTGTCGGGCTCTGTGATGACAGCTGGGAGCCTGGAGCCTGCTTTGGATTCTATGTCTTCCTCTCTATTTGTTCCTCCCAAGCTTGCGCTCTGTCCCTCTTCCTCTCTCTTTCAAAAATAAACATTTAAAAAAAATTTAAAAAGAATAGGAAATAATGGAAATAAGATAAATAAAATAAATAGAGAAATGGTTAAGTAAGGCAAAGTACATCCACTAAATGCCTACTGCACATTCAAGAAAGTTGGAACAAGAGTTTGTGAAGACTTAAATATGGAAAAATGTTAAAATTGAAGGATTTATATAACTGGTAACTGTTTGCCTCCCGAGAAAGGAACTTAGGAGCCAAAGGAAAGGAGTGGGAAGACTTCTCCCTGTATACCCTTTGGTTCTTTTTTTTTAATGCTTATTTATTTTTGAGCCAATGCGAGAGACAGAGTGCAAGCAGCGGAGGGGCAGACAGAGGGAGACACAGAATCCGAAGCGGGCTCCAGGCTGAGCTGTCAGCGCAGAGCCCGACGTGGGGCTCAAACTCATGAACCGTGAGATCATGACCTGAGCTGAAGTCGGACGCTTAACCATCTGAGCCACTCAGGCACCCCACCCTTTGGTTCTTTTTAAGTTTTGAATCGCATGAATGTATTATTACCTGTTCAAAAAAAAAGTATTTTTGAAATGTAAAATAAAGTTTTTAAAAACCTTGAAAGGACAAAAAATAAAACAACTACCAAGAAATAAAATTGCCTCTGAGGAATAAAACTGAAATACACAGGTGAGCAGAAGACTATTGTTTCTCATGTACGTTTTAAAACACAATTATTTAAAAAACAAACACAAACAAACAAAACCTATTAAAAACTACTTAGAAGCAAACAAAACTCCAAAAAGCTATACAGGGAAAACTGAAAGGAAATACACTTAAATGTTGCCATTGGGTGATATATATGATTTTTCTTCCAGCCTTTTCTGTGTTTCAAACTTGCTTCAAAAAGCATTTAAAAAAGGATACATTACTCTAAATTTTAAAAACATATAGATGATGAAATTATATGAGAACACATTATAGTGACAAAGTAACAAAATCTGTGATGAAATGCTATGCTCTAAGCAGAATACAAAAATTGATACAGTATGACAATTGTTAAAAAGCAAACTCATGGCTTCCAGTCAATAAAATACAGCCATTTAAAAGAAATGTGCTAATGAGTGCAAGAAAAACATCTATGCATTCTCTTTGAGAAAAGGCCCAGAGAAAGGGAAAGATACACTTTTCATTTTCTGGGCCATCTGAATTTTTTAAAAATGTGCAAGCAAATTCATACATGAAGAGGGGAGCCTGGCTGGCTCAGTCAGGGAAGTGTGCAGTTCTTGATCTCGGGATTATGAGTTTGAGCGCACACTGGATGCAGAGATTACTTGAAAATAAAATCCTTTAAAAATTTTCAAACATCGGGGCGCCTGGGTGGCGCAGTCGGTTAAGCGTCCGACTTCAGCCAGGTCACGATCTCGCGGTCCGGGAGTTCGAGCCCCGCGTCAGGCTCTGGGCTGATGGCTCGGAGCCTGGAGCCTGTTTCCGATTCTGTGTCTCCCTCTCTCTCTGCCCCTCCCCCGTTCATGCTCTGTCTCTCTCTGTCCCAAAAATAAATAAACGTTGAAAAAAAAAAAAAATTTTCAAACATAAAAAGAGATAAAATATACCCAAATGTGTTGGTTGTGTTTGGGTAATAAAACCAGAGATCATTTACCTGAAATTCTTTTTAGAATGACACAACAAAGGTACTGTTTTTATCTTTTCTTCTTTTATTTTATTTTATTTATGAAAAATAAAAGTTTTCAAATTTTCCATAAATGTTTGGAATACTTTCAAAATGAAAAAGAATATAGGGGTGCCTGGGTGGCTCAGTCGGTTAAACATCCATCTCGACTTCGGCTCAGGTCATGATCTCACAATTCTGCACTATCTGCACAGAGCCTGCTTGGGATTCTCTTTCCTCCTTTCTCTGTCCCTCCCCTGCCCACGCACGCACATGCTCTGTTTCTCAAAATAAATAAACATTAAAAACAAAAAAAGATTACATAGGATGCGTTGTAACAAAAGTTTTTTAGTTTTTTAACATTCAGTTTCTTATCAGTAAAAAGGAATATAAGCATATACCTTATCTTCACAGAGCTGTTGTGAAAATCAACTCAGATACATGTATGAAACCATTACAGTAACATAAAGTAATGTAATGTGGTAAGGTCTAGTCCACCGATGCAGCATAAAGTAGTGTGACATAAGGTAAAGTAACATAAAGTAATACAACGTAATGTAATGTAAGTACCTGACAAACATTGATGAAATCGGGTTTCTCCAAATTCATGTAGATTTTCACTAGAACCCTTAGTACCTTATTCCGAAACTGTTTATTCTGCATTAAAGACATGCAGAGCTTGAGGCTATAGGCTAGCATTCCTGGGACATCATTCTGAAAGAGATAATTTAAAGATATATCATTATCTGGTTACTGAAGTATTATGTTTATTTAGAAATCAAATTATTTTAATCTACATTCTTTAGTTATTTTAAGCAACCAAAGATTTATTTGCTACTTAAATAGCAAAACTTAAAAACAACCATTTTAAGCGGATGCCTGGATGGCTCAGTTAGAAAAGCATGCAACTCTCAGGGGCGCCTGGGTGGCTCAGTCGGTTGAGCGTCTGACTTCGGCTCAGGTCATGATCTCGAGGTCTGTGAGTTCAAGCCCCGCATCGGGCTCTGTGCTGACTGCTCAGAGCCTGGAGCCTGTTTCGGATTCTGTGTCTCCCTCTCTCTGACCCTCCCTGTTCATGTTCTCTCTCTGTCTCAAAAATAAATAAACATTAAAAAAAAAAAATTATTCAGTAAAAAAAAAAAAAAGAAAAGCATGCAACTCTCGATCTCAGAGTCATGAGTTTGAGCCCCATGTTGGGTAGAGAGATTAAATAAATAAAACTGAAACAAAATAACTGTTTTTAGGGGTGCCTGGGTGTTTCTGCCAATTAAGTATCCAACTCTTGATTTCAGCTCAGGTCATGATCTCACGGTTCATGGGATCAAGCCTGCAACAGGCTCTATGCTGATAGCATGGAGCCTGCTTGGGATTCTCTCTCCCCCTGCCCCTCCCCCAAGCTCTCTCACACATGTATGCATGCACTCTCTCTCAAAATAAACTTTACAAAAGTTTAAAAAATTAAAAAGTAACCATTTTAAGTAAAAATCTTTAAAAGGGGCGCCTGGGTGGCTCAGTCGGTTGAGTGTCTGACTTCAGCTCTGGTTGTGATCTCACGGATAGTCAGTTTGAGCTCCATGTCAGGCTCTCTGCTGTTGGCACAGAGCCGATTTCAGATCCTCTATCTCCTTCTCTCTCTGCCCCTCCCCGGCTCTCTCTCAAAAATAAACATTTAAAAAATAAAAAAATAAAAATATCAGAGCTATATCATAAGTAGTAAAAGCAGGTACTGTTTCATAAAACCTAAGTTATATCCATATGTATACGTGCACTGAGATGCAAAATAAGATGCATTTCTTACTGAGCTTTGTTCTTGATTTGAACATGTCACCCCTTGACTTTAAATTTTTACTTGCTCAACTGCCTATTCCCCTAATGGTTTGTTCCATCTGGTCAGAAACTCTGTTGGTCTTATTTGCCACTGCATCTCCAAAGCCTAGAATAGTTGTCTGACATACAGGAGTCAGTCAAAAAATATTTGTTGAGTGAATGAAAACAAATTCTATTCACATGAAGACAAGGAGAAGCTACAACTGCACAAAAATGAAACAGTATAAAACAAGGTCCAATTCCTTTTTTTTTTTTGGATTTACTTTGATGGATGCAAACTTTTTATTTTATTTATTTATTTATTTATTTATTTATTTATTTATTTATTTATTTTTAATATATGAAATTTATTGTCAAATTGGTTTCCATACAACACCCAGTGCTCATCCCAAAAGGTGCCCTCCTCAATACCCATCACCCACCCTCCCCTCCCTCCCACCCCCATCAACCCTCAGTTTGTTCTCAGTTTTTAACAGTCTCAAACAAGGTCCAATTCTATCACACAAGGTTGCCCATTCATTTACTCGTTTAAACAAATCCTATCACACTGCTGCTAAACACTGCCTCTGGCTTTGGAGACACAGTGGTGAATAAGGCACAAAGTACCTGTCCTTATGGAAGTTATAATCTAGTGGCGAAGACAGATGTTAACTACCAAGTAACACAATGAGTTAATTACTTTAATAGTAAACCCTATGAAAAAAAAACACAAGGCTCCAAGAGGTTAATAAAAGAATTGGAGCTAGTCTGCAGTAGGGGTTGAGGAGGTATGGGTGCTGGGAATCGATGGATCTGTAAAATAGTGACAGTTGAGCTAAACTCTGTATCTTGTACAGGAATAAAACAGGTAAAGAAAGGAAAGAACATTTTTGGCAGAGGCAGTATTTCTGGTAAGGAGAATGGGGCAGGGTACATCTAGGAACTGAAGTGAGGTTAAACTGGCTGGAGAACAGAGCCAGCTTATGGATACAGGTGGTTAGGCAGGCAAAGTGGGCATAAAAATCAATGCCCACTTAACTCAGTCTTATACCTTCCCGACCACTTCCTTACACTAACTCACTACAAATGTTATAATTACTGCAAAACACCCTCAAACAAGAATCTAGTCTGCAGTTTTAACCATAATAAATGCATTAAAATAGCTTATCAGTACAGTCTTCTTAACAAGGGTAGGATAATGAAAAACAACTTCCCTATGCAAGACTTCAAAGGAACGAATGTGATAGGATAAAAGCAGGGATTTGATGACCACAAAACCTAGCCAAAGTTCATATATATATACATGAAAATAAAACATTTGGTTAAAAAGCATCTTATTATTTCTAAACTAGATTTTCTTTTCACTACCCTTGAGGTTTTTTAGTTTTAACGACTTGCTTTGCTGATTCCCCATTAATAACAGTCTCTAAAATCACATCATCTACCTACCGACTCCAGTATAGTCTTCTCAAAGACGTCCAGTCTTCGTGTCTCCAGAGCAATGCCAATAGCTTGCTTATACTTGTGATCATCTAGACATCGCTGGAACATTTTATTTACAATTCCTTCTAATCTCTGGTCAATTGGTTTTTTTTCTCCTTCTGGCAAATCTGCATTTTCCACACATTGTTTGGTGTAGTGATCAATGCATTTTGCTATGAAGAAAATAAAATAACGAATCACCTTATAAACAGGACTGAACTACTAGAAAAGAGAAATGCCTACATTTATAATCATAAAAATTTATGGGATAACTATAGAGTAATAAGCAAACTTCAAAAATTTTAAATTCTAGAAGTTATATATTCAAATTAATATTGTTCCCTTCAAAAGTTATACTGGAGGGCTTACACACTAATTCCAGTAAGGCTGATGTCATTCACTATATTTCTACTTTGTTACTATATTTTAACCAAAATTATACTCTTCAACTTCACTGTGCTGCTTATTAGACAGAATTGGCTACAAGTGCTCTTTCACTTTCAAAATCAAATATTTGCTATCATTGAGGATATTAAAAAAGACCTACTGTAACAATTATCACAGAGCAATAAATTATTAGACTTCTTCACGTTAGTAAAACAGTAGAAACCATGTCTAAATCATCTCTTTAAAATAATGGTGGGGGCGCCTGGGTGGCTCAGTAGGTTAAGCGTCTGACTCTTGCTTGTGGCTCAGGTCATGATCTCACGGTTTGTGAACTGGAGCCCCATGTTGGGTTCTGCACGGCAGGGTGAAGCTTGCTTGGGATTCTCTCTCCCTCTCTCTCTGCCCCTCCTCTACTCTCTCTTTCTCTCAAAATAAATAAAACTTAAAAACATGAACGTAGAATTCTAGTTACAACATCAGAGACATTTGAAAGTATCCCTTTGGACCACCTTGTGCAGCACTTCCCAATTTCTGAGAAAGAATACCAAATCTCTCCTTTTAAGGGTTCAGGTGAATAATACAGATCTCTTCTAAATCAGCAATTCAAAAAAATACCTACACCGCACACTCCTGAGAAAACACACCCTTGGGCTCTCTCTATAACTATGACTGAAAACTTGATATTCCTACACTTGCCTGGAGAGTATGCAGTCCTTTTTCCATCTATTAGATCAGTTTCCAATCGCTTTTTTAAAGTGACACATCTTTGAACAAAACCTTACATAGTTATAATTCAATTTATAAGATAGAGAGCCTAAAGCCTTGCCAGTATCCTACCCCCCACTTCAAAAATAAAGAAACAAATTAGAAAATGATGGTTTCTAGTAGAAACAGTATGGACTCTGAAGTGAGTAAGCCTCAGTTTTAAATTCTGACCCTCCTATTTAATAGCCCTGTGTCTTTATCATCTCGAAACCTGAGTTATAGCACCTTCCTCACGGAATAAACCACACCATGCAGAATGAGTGGCACAGTGCCTCGCACAATGAAGGCAGTCAATAATGGTTTCTGGTATTAGAAACAACTCTATAAATTGCTGTCATTTAATTTGTCACTCATAATAATCTGACTGAACTTTTTCATGCTACAGAATGCTCACTGGAGTAGCAATAACCATAATGTAAGATAACTATCTTTGTGTTGATTAGGCAGTTTCTGAATAATTTATCAGATTAATTCTTAAAATGTTTTGTGAGGTAGGCATCTTCATTATTACTGTTACTAATGTTACTGCTCATTATGTCAAAAGATAATAAAGCACAAAACTGGAAGGCAGATCTAAAAACTCAGCTTACATAAAATTATAAGATTATAAACTTCCAATTAAAATTAAATTTGGCAGCGTGCCTAGGTGGCTCAGTCAGTTAAGCATCCAACTCCTGGTTGTGGCTCAGGTCACAATCTGACAGTCTGTGAGATCAAGCCCTGCACAGAGCCTGCTTGGGATTCTCTCTTCCCCTCTGTCTCTCTGCCACTCCCCTGCCCTTGCTCTCCTTCTCTCTCAAAAACTAAATAAATAAACTTAAAAAAAAAAAAAAAAAGATTAAGAATTAAATTTGGCAAGAGCAAGAAGTAATCGGAAAAAAAAAATGTTATGTGCACTACGGCAAGAGAGAAGCCAACAAGATAAAGCCTTACCAGATGGAGAATAATTACCTATAATAGTCTCCACGTATTCAGAGTTATCATTGACATTGAAGAGGTCACCGGCTCCAAGTGCATAATTCAGAGATTCCTCAAAAGCCCCAAGGTGATAAAATACTTTAGATGCCACTAAGGCTGCAAACTGCCGACTCCGGAAACCTTCATCTTCATACAAAACTTCTCTGAAAGAAATTTGGAAGTATGGGCAATCTTAAACTGTGGTTCTTCTCAAAAATCCCAAATCTAAATATGTTTAGTAGCAGCAAATTTCTAAAGGAATCAATAAGCCATATGATCCACATCCACAGAGATTAGTTGATCTACTTGAATCCAGTTTATAGAAATAAAATAATTTCTTACATTTTATCTACAGACTCAGAAATTTCTGCCCAGAAATCATTGACAACTGCATTCAATTTGTGTAGTGCAAATTCCTGTAGAAGATAAAACCAAAATTCAATTTTGAGAGAGACTTACAATTACATTTTCTTAAAAAAAAAAAAAAAATGTTTCCAATAAATCAGTGGCCAAATTCTCAGTCACATTTACTAAAATTTTTACTATGACAAACACAAAAATTAACTGACTTATGTTGTCTCTTAGGTCCACACATTTCCTTGGTTTTTAATCATAAAACATCAGACTAGCCATAGGTCATTCCTTACCATAAGGAACATTTTTCTTCTCTGTATATACAAAGTTGACTATAACTCTGGACATAAATGAATTCAGGTGTGTAGAGCCTCTTAACATACATTCCAAATTTCAATCAAATAAAAATAATTTAAAAATACGTGACACACGAGAATCAATTTTTTGTGCTTTCCTTTGATAAAGAAACAAGGGTGAAGGGAGTGTTCTGGTGGCATATTGAGAATTATTTACCTTAGCTTTGTTAAATGAACAACTGCTATTGCCAAAATACTGTCCTTTGGGGCTAGATTTGAATGGGTATAGACTGGGTAAGATGGCTATTTTAAATGATGGAAAATACACAAATATCACTATAGCCAAAGAGTTTCACAGCACTCCTATCAACCCCAGTTAATTTTTCTTCAACTCATACCTTAAGCTGTGGTTCTTCCTCATCCAGAAGAGAAATAATTCCAGCTATAAAACAAAAGGTTTATCATGATAATGAAGTATATGCGAAGAAAGAAGCTACTGCTTATTCAAAAATATATCACAGTTGGAAAAAATAAGTATTTTTTGAGGAGTGACTTCACTACAATAATTATTTTTCTTTATATCTATAAATGCGTATATTTTGAAGTTTAAGAATTATGTTATCAAATCCTTATGATACCATGACACCACATATATCACATTATTTGCCAAATTCAATAGTTTTCTAAGTGTAGTCCTTGCATCCACAGCATTAGCATTACCTGGGAACTTGTTAAAAATGCAATTCTTGGCCTCATTCCAGATCTACTAAATCAGAAAATGTGGGGGTGGGGTCCAGTTACAGGGCAACAAGTTTTCCTTGGGATACCGATAATACAGTTTGATAATCACTGGCCTAGTTACTGATCAAGGGGAAACCTTCCCAGACAATTTGTTTGAGAACAAATTTATTCACACAAAATAAACCAACAGTTATAAAATTATTTACCAAAAAAAAAAAAAAAAAAGAGCGTAATCAACTCAACAGGGTAAAATACATCAATTATTTCAAGGCACCTCCTTGTTATCACAAGTAACCTAGAAGTTATGTGAAATGATGAGCAATTTGACTTGTTCTGAATTCTAAGTTCCCAAGCACAGTGTTCCTCCCGTGACCCTGAAGTGTTAACATGAACACTGGAGAGTAAAGGAAACAACTAACCTCTCCAAAAGAATACACCTTGAAATACAGTCAAAGGGATTATTAGAAAAAATATATGGGAAATTAGTGTCCTTAGACCACAAAGAAACTGTCTCTCAGATACAGGTTTTCCATGTAGGTCTTAAAATCATTCTGGAACACTGAGTTCAAACTGTGAGTTGATTAAAGTTGATCAAGACAACTTTACTTAGGAGATGTCGCCATTTTTAATTGGTGTCAGTCTGCCAAATAACTCCAGCAGTCTTTAGAGAGCCATACAGGAAAGGATACAAAATATAGCCAACAAAATCACACCATGGTGCTGGCTAGGTCATAATGCTATTCTAAAAGCAAAAAGCAAATAGAAAGAACTTCTTGGTACTCTAGTTTGGTAGGACAAGTCCAGAACAGAGAGGCTAAACTGACAGAGTGGAGAGAAAACAAATTAAAAAATGTAATGGGTGGGATTTTGAACTAGTGACGTGGATAGCTGATAGACAAGAATGCTTTAAATGTGGAACAGATCATGAACAACCGAACACTTCATCAACGTACTACAAATGCTACCCATTGCCCATCATCAATGATGTGTCTGAACTGCTTTTACCAAAAGAGATAATGAATTTTTTACACTCTCCTATTTGGTTTCACTTATGACTAGCTTGTTACATGGTTATCCTGGCTTAGAAATACAGCCTTTGTTCATGGAACACAACTAAATCAGATACTCTACACTCCATACACAAATCTTTCTCATCTTAAAAACAAAATAGAACGCTCCTTTGGACAGGGGAGGGGAGATACACAAGGCATGTGAAAAGTTTAGCATGCTAGAAAAATCTCTCCTGCCCTAATAAAAAGTAAGCAGATCCTATGTAACTTATCCAATCAGTTTATAGAAAACTTTGGATGTGATTTATAAATAGTGACGTATGTTCCAGTGGAAACAGCTTAAAAGTTGAAAGTGGCTGTCTCCAGCGATTAAGAAGAGGAAAGAGGAGTGGGAGGCTACTGTTTTAAAGCTTTGTAGCATAATTTCTCTTTCTGTGCCTATATTATGTTAAAAAAAAAACAACAATTTTCCATCTCTCTCCTGTAACCACCTATCTTTCTATCTCTCCACTCCCTTTCTCTGCCAAATGGTTTGAAAAATGTAACAATCCACATTCACCTCTTATTCGTCACTGTGTTCTTAGTGCCCAGCAAGTGAGTAGAGAAATAAACAAATGAACGGATGAATCCACACCAGAACCATGAAGCTAGCCTGTTTAGCACCTGGGACAGATCCTAAGCCACTGTGAGCCAAAGGACAGGAAATAAGGTGACAAAAGGTTTGGAGCAGAAGCTAATTCAGTAAACATAACAAATGATAGTAACAAATACACACTCACCACAAATATAGCACATCACCACAGTCTCAGAGTAGGACCTCAAAGGCCTTTATTCTTACCACCAAAAGGCTTAAATTCTTCCCATTATATTCCCACCAAGCGCTTTTTCAGCCTCCAAAACACTTTAGGGATCGATTTATTGATTTGATTAGCTGACTAATGATTTCTTCATTCAAGACATACTTGTGAACTTTTGCCATCTGCCTGACGGTGCTCGAAGAATTATGAAAACGACAAGTCTGTCGCCCAAAATTGTATCAGAGAGAAAGCTATCAGGCAAGTAAACAAAGTAATCACAGGACTGCGATGAAGGGAGGGGACAGCCAAGGGGAAGAGAGGCAGGCAGCACGTTTTAACAGAATGATCAGGAAAGACTAACATTTGAACCGATACTAAAGACGGAGAAGTTAAGGGAAAACTCGAGGAAAAAGAGTCTAAAAAGAGGGAAGGGTCCTCAGGTAGGAGAGAAACTGACATACTCAAGGAACAGAAAGGCCGGTAAGATTCGGATGCAGTGAGTGGTGTAGGACAAGGCAGGTATCCAGCCAGGTAAGTCTCGGGTTACAAGACTGGATCTGGTTCTAAACACAGTGGAAATCACTGGAGATTCAAAGCCAGAAAGATGATATTGTGTGATTAAAGTTTGAAAAAAAAGGGGCGCCTGGGTGGCTCAGTCGGTTAAGCGTCCGACTTCAGCCAGGTCACGATCTCGCGGTCCGTGAGTTCGAGCCCCGCGTCGGGCTCTGGGCTGACGGCTCAGAGCCTGGAGCCTGCTTCCGGTTCTGTGTCTCCCTCTCTCTCTGCCCCTCCCCCGTTCATGCTCTGTCTCTCTCTGTCCCAAAAATAAACGTTAAAAAAAAAAATTTAAGTTTGAAAAAAAATACCCTGACTACGGCAAGGAGAACGGAATGTATGCAGGTAACAGTGGAAAAACCTAATCTTCAGGCTGTTACGGTAACCCAAGCAAAAGAAAAGGCGGTCTCCGGCAAATAAGCGGTGGTAGTGGACGGATGTGAAGTAGAACGAGGCCCACGTTTACAAATGGCAAGAGACTTCATGCTGATTGTACCTTTGGAGAGCCGGGACTGGAAAAACTCTTCCCTATTCAACTCAAATTCATCTCATTTGTATTCTTTGGGGGCAAAAGTCTGATTCCAGGTGCAGGTGACGGCTCTTGAAGTCTTTGAGAGTAGCTATTACGTCCCTGGGGTCTCCACCAATTTCTTTAAGCAATCCTCACAAATGCATGGTTTTGAGCTCCTTACAAGTTATTCTGATCACCAGCTTAGCTCACAACAAAATGCTTGAGGGACAAGCATAAATAAAACAGGAGGAGAAAAGGGTGTGTAAGCAGGCAAGCAAAAAAGGAAGAAAGGAAGAAAGAAAGAAAAAAAAAGAAAGAAAGAAATGAAAAAAGAAAAGAAAAGAAAAGAAAAAAGAAAGAAAAAGAAAGAGAGAGACATCAAGGCTGGGGGCAGCTACACGCAAATCAATTTGTAGCAGGGGGCTTAAAAATCGCCGCCAGACCTGTACAGCTTATCCCATTTCAAATGTCATTACCCGAATCTACATCTACAACGTTAAGCGTGTGAAGCCGGCTCCGCACACCCGCGAATTCTTTGCTCAATGCAGAATGTTTACTGAGCACCTCGCCTCCAAACCACACAATGATTCGCAGCGTAATGCTGTCTCCGGGTGTTGTCTTCACCGCACACAAAAGTTGTCTGGGCGTTTTAACTGAATCCTCTTGGAAGAGGCCCAGAAACCACCCGCCTCAATATAATTATCAGGAGGATGGGGCCAGAGCACTTGCAGGGAGGCCGCCCTATCGGCCGACCGCACAGGGGGACCGGCCCATCCTAAGCACCTGCGAGGAAGCCCTGGGATGGATGAGACGGCCCCACAGGGCCGACTTCGGGAGGCGCAGAACTTAGAACCTCCGCCGCCCCGGGGCCGGAGAAGGGCCCAGGTAGCTCCTCGGGACCGGGCACGGGGGTGTGACTGGGGAGGGATGCCCAGGCGGTCGAGCCGGCGCGATTCCCCCGAGCCCGGGGGGGGACGCGGGGCCCTCAGAGAGGCCGGACCGGACTGCCAGCCCCCGGCCCGGGGGCTGGGCCGTGGGCAGCGAGGGGCCGCGCGGGCCGGCGCTCCGCCGGGAGGTGCCCAGTCACCGGCCCTGACTCAGCTAAAAGCCGGCGTGGCGGCTCCTCCCTTTCGGCGCCGGCTGCGGTCGCACTCACCAGCTGAGGTGATCATGGCTGCGTCCCGCACAGGCCTGCCCGCTCGCTCGCCGTCCCGGCCGCGCCGTGTATCTGTCAGCTCCGGGCCCGTCCACTCCGCCGCGCCTGCTCGCTCTCCCGGTGCGCTGCTCAGTCAGTAGCCTCCTCAGGCCGCCGGCTCGCTTCTCTTCCAGGACCCCGCCCGCTCCGGGGCTGCCCGCCTCCCCGCCTGCTGCTCGGCGCGAATTCTCCCCCGGCCTGCGGTTCTCCGCGCCCCGACCGCCGCCCTGGCCCTCGCTGAAGGGTGCAGGAGAGCTCCATGTTTTTCTTCAACCCTCCTCGAGGTTCGGCGCTCCCGCTGGGGCGCGGACACCACTGCGCACCTGCGATCAGGCTTCAGAATGGCCACCCCCAGAAAGAGGACCCCATCATCACCCGCCATTGCTCAGAGAAAGGGTGTTGCGGGCAGGTGCTCGCGGAGCTCGCAGCGCCACCTGCCGCCTGGGCGGTCTCTCTGCAGCATCCACCTCAGCCAAACCTTTGGCATCAGGGCAAAGAGCGTTTTCTTAGAGAAATGAGTTTCAAAAGTTTTTATTTCTTTGTTAAAAAACACTTTTTAATGTTTATTTATTTTTGAGAGAGGGAGAGAGAGACACAAAGTGCAAGTGGGGTGGGGGCAGAGAGAGAAGGAGACACAGAATCCGAAGCCGGCTCCAGGCTCTGAGCTGTCAGAGCCTGTCGTGGGGCTCAAACTCACCAACCGTGAGCAGGGGTCGGATGCTTAACCGACTGAGCCACCGAGGCGCCCCGAGTCTCAAAAGTTTTTAAAAAGCAGAACCCGTCTTCTAAAGAAATCCTCACAGAAATGCTTGATTGTCATAATGAATCCCTAAGTATTCACTGCTTTCGAATAAAATTAAACCATGAGAATTTTGTTTTACATTTAGAGTCATTAACACAGTACATTGTTTTATAGAAGTGTAGAAACATATACAGTGAAAATGTCCCAAAGGAAAAAAAAAAAAAGCTTTCCATTCTTGTTTCCACTTGCCTAATTCTTCTTTCCTCCAATAACAACAGGTTCTTGGTGTTTCATATACCTAATTTGAAATGGCAGTTGTGGTCCCTGTTTGCAGTCATACACCAGCTTCAATGGCCAATTTGCTTCAATAGCCAGTACTGAGAAAGCCTTGACAAAGGTTAGAGACAGATGGTGGCATTTTTAAGCCACTTGCCTTACATCATCAAGTTACTCATCGATTGGATAGCAGTTAGAAAAGATTATTTCTGAAAGAGAAAAATTAGGATTATTTCTGAGGCCTTGTGAAAGCAATGTAACCTACTGGCACAAAAATATTTTGCGGTGCAATTAAAATTTGCTTGATAACATGTTGGAGTGTATGTGTGAATTTTTTAAATTAGTATTCTTAAGCTAAGCTTGTTAAAATATATCAAATATAACTATGAAACACTTTTGAAGACCCTATAGCTCAGGATGAAAGGCACTGCCCTGGGAAGTGTGCACAAAAAATAAACAGATGTCTGGGAGTATCATTTTACGGATGCATTTTGGACAATCCCTCATATAAAGACGCTTGTATGCCCGGAACTTCTAGAGGAATCACAAATGTAACAGGTGATGTAAAGGAGTGAAGCAGTCTGAGTATAATATTAGATCAGCATGATGGTGAATGGCAACTAACAGTGTCAGGGAGGCAGGAGGGCATGGTGATAACTGTACGAACACGAAGAATGAGTGTCCCATTGAAAGAGAGTGGGGGCTGAGTAGCCCAGCGTTGCTGTGCAAAATGTAGGGCTGCTGTTGTGAAAGCTTATGACTTTTTAAATTTTTTAAACGTTTATTTATTATTGAGAGACAGAGAGACACAGAGCGTGAGCAGGGGAGAGGTGGAGAGAAGGGAAGACATAGAATCTGAAGTAGGCTCCAGGATCTGAGCTGTCAGCACAGAGCCTGACATGGGGCTCGAACTCATGAACTGTGAGATCATGACCTGAGCCGAAGTCAGTCACCCAACCAACTGAGTCACCCAGGCGCCCCTGAAAGCTTATGACTTTTGCAAGAAAAGCCAGAAATCAGAATTTCATATGAAATATGACTTTTAAATGGTGATAACTTGGGGGCACTTGAGTGGCTCAGTCAGTTAAGTGTCCGAATCTCGGTTTCAGCCCAGGTCATGATCCCACTGTTTGTGGGATTGAGCCCCATGTTGGACCCTGTGCTGACAGCATGGAGCCTGCTTGGGATTCTCTCTCTCTCTCTCTCTCTCTCTCTCTCTCTCCCTCTCTGCCCCTCCCCCGTTTATGTGCATGCTCTCTCTCTCCCTTTCAAAATAAATTCTTAAAAAATTGTTTTTTAATTTAAAAAAATGGTGGTAACTTGGGTGAAATGGGTGAAGGTAGTAGTCAAAAGGTACAAACTTCCAGTTATAAGATAAATAGGTCTATTAACCTGAAACTAATGTATAATTGTGTGTCAACTATACTTCAATCTAAAAAGATGTCCTGGGGATGTTACAGTATGGTGACTATAGTTAAAGATATTGTATTGTATATATGAAAGTTTTTAGAGTTCTAAACACAAGAAAAAATTTATACTGACACCCTGCTGGATGGTAACTAAACTTATTGTGGTAATCATTTTCCAATATATACACATACCCAGTCATTATGTTGTACACCTAAAACTAACCACAATGTTACGTTATATCTCAATAAAAAAATAAATGTTGGCAACTAGTTCAAAATGTTTTAAAACAAGAGGAGGGGTGCCTGGGTGGCTCAGTCAAGTTGAGTGCCCAACTCTTAATTTTGGCTCAGGTCATGATCTCACAGTGGTGAGATCCGGCCCCACGTGGGGCTCTGCACAGAGGTATGAAGCCTGCTTAAGATTCTCCCTCTCCCTCCGGCCCCACCCATCTCTCATTAAAAAAAAAAAAAAAACCCAAAAACAAAAACAAAAACCAAAACAAACGAGGAGGCCAGTCGCCACCCCTGCTCTTCAAAGAGAAGAAATCCCCTGTGGGAGGACAATCATGTCTCTGGCTTGAATACTGTGTTTGCAGCTGCCACAACCTCATCTGAGCCCTGTGGGAACCCTGTGAGGGGCTCCCTCTCTTCCTGGGGATTCTGCTTTTCCACCTGGATGGCTGTTCCAGGCCTTTGGTTTCTTCCTCTCCATTCAATTGTGCATTCTTTACTCAGGGCGATCTTTTCAAAACTCAACTCTGACCACTGCCTCCACTCCTTGAAACCCTCAGCCCTCATCCCGAGCTCTATTCTTATGCTTTGTTCTTCTGAGTTTCTTTCTGTCTCATTCCGCATTCTCCCTGTGAGAGATCAATGCCTCCCATTGCTATACACTAAAATAGATCCCTGCATGCCTGTCCTCTCTCTCGAGCACCAGGCCCACACACGCACCATACATCTCTGCTAGATAATCCTTAACTCGACAACCTCAAAGCTCCATTCTTGTCTCCTGCCTTGATCTCAGTGTGGCGAAGGGCACCCAACAGCTACCGTAGCGGGGCCCTGGGGCGTGCACTTGACTGTTCACTGCCCCTCACCTGGTCTGTACCCGATCCGGTCAGTCTAATGTCTCTCACATTAGTGCAGCTCCATTTCCCAACGGTCTTGGCTGCCCCTTTTCTTTCCTGGCTGCAACAGCTTCCAACAGCTTTGACTTCCTGCTTACCATCTCATGATTCCCCAGTCCATTCTTCCCAGCCAGCCCAGAGCACAATCAAAAACAAGGAAGACAAGGACTCTCTCCCCCAAGACCTTCACCCAACCCTGCTTACCCTCAATCTTTATGTCCCAGAGTGGCCATGCCGTCACGCACCTCGTCTCTGACCTTGGTACTTGCTCTTCCCTCTGTCTTCCTCTCCCTCTCCCCCTCAGCTAACAAGCAGCTCCTCCTCCGGGTAGGCCTTCTTGACCACTCCACTATGTGCCCTCTTACGGACTTTACCCCACACAGTTAGTATCCTGTCTCCTTGCCCACGTTCCAACTGGACCAGGACCTTCTCAAGGGAACAAGCTACATCTTATTCATCTCAGTATCCCCTATAGTAACTAGCACAGTGTTAGGCATACAGTAGGTGCTCAATAAATGTTTGTTGAATGAATGGATGAACGCAGGGTCAGTTATTTATTGGCACAATGCTAGAACTCATACCTATGTCTCTCAAACCCTTGCCCTCTGCAAGATTTTTTTTTTAAGTTTACTTATTTATTTTGAGAGAGAGAGTGAGAGAGAGAGTAGGGGAGGGGCAGTGAGAGAGGGAGAGAGAGAGAGAGAGAGAGAGAGAGAGAGAGAGAGAGAGAGAATCCCAAGCAGGCTCTGTGCTGCCAGTGCATAACTGGGCGCAGGGCTCAAACCCACGAACCATGAGATCGTGACCAGAGCAGAAATCAAGAGTCTGATGCTTAACCAACTGAGCCACCCAGGCTCCTATCCCTCTCCAAGATTTGAAAATGAGATATATTTATCTTCAAAGAAGTTTGAGGACATACCAAAATCACAGAAATAATTCTTAGCCAGTGCTCTGTTCATAAACAACTATCTCCCTCCAAATTTAGGAGCGACACGAAAGTTCTCAGAGCCCAGACAAGGTCATCTGTGGGCTCACCCGGGTATCGGCCTGGCCGGGGTCTCCGTCAGGGTGAAGGGAAGAAACCCACCTCAAAAAGGGTTCAGTACCACGCTCTGCCTGGAGCCACTCCCTGATCGGCGCGGCGCCCTCTAGAGGCCACAGTGCTCCCCGGAAGGCAGAAAACTCCGCTACGTGCGAGACCCTCTGGCCACCCACATCCCCCGCTCCCTGCCACCCCGGCGCCCCACCTCCAGGCATTTGAATCCTGGGTCTTAGGAGGGCTCATTCCTGCCAAGAATCGAGCTTGATTGCTTTTTGAGCAGAAGCGTGATGAGTTGATTAGGGCAGGCGTCGGAGCCAGGAACAGCAGGATCAAATCTCCGATATTTTGCCGCTTAGCGGCGCTGTGGCGGTGGGGTCACTCGATCCCAGGCGTACAGGGGGCGGGTCCACCTGCCTGGCGGGGCCACTGGTCCGGGGTGGGGGGTGCTCTAGTCAAGGGTTTGGCATAGAGCAGCGTTCAATGAACCTCAGATCTTATGTCACAGGGCCTGGCGGAGAGGCTGCTGACTGCTTCACGTACAGCACGCCTGCCACGTGCTTTTAGAGGGAAGGCATTTGTTCTCGGGAGTAGAAGCGTGAAACGCAGCGGGTGACGTGGGCCTCCGGTGGGCGGGTGCTTGGTGGGAGGGAAAGGCCTGGGTGGGGCGAGAATCGCCCCGGGTGGACCGAGGCCCAGAGACCCGCAAAGCCATCTGAGATGCTGAAATCTCTCCACCCTGGGCATGGTCTCCATGAGGACAACTCCTTGCTGGGAGTCCCGGGGGTGGGGTGGGAACCCCACAGTGAACCCCCAAGACAGGTCTCCACCTTTCCAGTGTTCTCTAGACTCTTGCTTTCACATCCGGTGGCCACTAGCGACAGGTGATATTGAGCCCTGGATATGTGGCTGTTCAATCCAGGAACTTTTAAATTAAATTTTATTTTATCTCATTGAAACTTAAAGACTGGCACCCAATTCAGTTATGGGAAACTTCTAAGTATGTTTGGAACAATATCAAGTACTTTGAACAAAAATTTAGTGTCTGAATTGAGCTCGAAGTGTAAAATTCTCACAGAATTTCAAAGATGCCAAATGTCTCAAAATCTTTCTATATTTAAGTTGAAATAATATTATTTTGGATATATGGGGCTAAATAAGATATATTATTTAAATTAATTTCATTGCTTTGTCAATTATTTTTCTTTCCTTTTTTTCAAGTTTATTTATTTTGAGAGAGAGTGAGAGAGAGAGAGTGCTCATGAGCAAGGGAGGAGCAGAGAGAGGGGGAGAAAATCCCAAGCAGGCTCCACGATCAGTGCAGAGCCCGATGTGGGGCTTGACCTCACAAACTGTGAGATCCTGACCTGAGCCAAAATCACGAGTTGGATGTTTAACCAACTGAGCCACCCAGGCGCCCCTACTTTTTTCTAATGTGGCTACTAGAAAATCTAAACCGACATATATACGTCCCTGATGTTAGATTTCTCTTAGACAGGGCCGGTCTAGACCTACCCAGAACTCTCGTTCCGACTTGCCATTTGGGCCTGGTTCTGCTCTTTGGTGCTGGCACGTGCTGGACCAGACCGGACTGAGGGGCAGAGGCTAAGGGTGAGACCCACTCCCATCAGGGAGCAAGGGGCTTGGAGTGGCTGTCCTGGCAGCCAGGAGTTCTGGAGTGGGCGATATATCTGGGACAGCAGGTGGTCAGGGTTAGGATAGTCTGGGGTTGGGGGAATGATCTGAGAAGCCCTCACTGACCAGTGAGGAAAAGGGAACGCAGGGTGACAAGACAGAGGCCCAGTATTGGTAACCAGAACTCAAAATGAGAGCTTAGTCACAAGGACTAAGTGCCTAACTACTCCAAATGAGTGCAGAGAACGATAGCAACAAGCCTGACTTAAGACTTAACATCTGAGGGGCGCCTGGGTGGCGCAGTCGGTTAGGCGTCCGACTTCAGCCAGGTCACGATCTCGCGGTCCGTGAGTTCGAGCCCCGCGTCAGGCTCTGGGCTGATGGCTCGGAGCCTGGAGCCTGTTTCCGATTCTGTGTCTCCCTCTCTCTCTGCCCCTCCCCCGTTCATGCTCTGTCTCTCTCTGTCCCAAAAATAAATAAACGTTGAAAAAAAAAAAATTAAAAAAAAAAAAAAAGACTTAACATCTGAACTCCTACTGGAGTGTCTCTGAATTTCACCAGCCATGGAACATGCAGGTGTGGGTCTGCATTTGAAGCAGGAGCCCTGGCTGGGGCTGGGGAGCTCAGGGAAGAAGCCAGAGGGGTCTCTCGCCCTTGCCAAGCCCTGGACCCACAGTGGCCCTAGTGCCCAGCCCAACTTCGGACCCAAGCAATCCCACACCCTGGTCCCTTCGGTAGGTCTGTGAGCCATGGCATGGCCCGGCTGGTAGGCTCTGTTTCTGTTCCCGATTCGGCAGCCCCAAGTATAATGCAACCAGAGGGCTCTGGCTCAGGGGCCAAAGGCACCTGAGGAATTCATGCAGGATCCTGGTCATCCACGCTGCCTTGTACCTCATTTCCTTTGAACTCTAAAATTACACAAACAACGGTCTGTCTCAATCCTTGATCCACTAACACACAAAACCAGGTCAGAGGGGAGTTGTGCAGCCCCTGGGCACAAAACAAAAGGCTGTCTCCACTGCGCTGATCGTGTTTGCCATCCAAACAGGACAAAGTGCAGGCCTGCTGACTACAGGGAACCCAGCCCCGCACCGCGGTTCTGTTACACTTTGAAGTGCAGCTGCCATCAGGTTAACATGGCTGTCATCGCCTTTTCTGGTGAGGCTGGGCCCTGGGTTCTCTGTCTGGGATAAGAGGGACTTGTTTAGAGCACACAGGTATGGGGGGCTCGGCCCTTGGCCCCTTTGCAGCTTTGCCTTGTTTTTGGTTTGACAACCAAGGGATTCCTTGTGTGTGGCAAGTCTTGGAGACAAATTCTTTGAGAGGAAAGGCACCATGACACAAATGATAAAGGGCTCTCTGAGACTCAGGCAAGGCCATTTGGTCTCATTAAACATGCTCATATGGGCACACAAAACACACACATCCTGTTAAATACCAAGCTAAATGTTATCTTTTTCAAAAATTTCAAGTATTTACTTTCCAGCTATAGATTTTCCAATTCTAGCCAATAGGGTGGTGGAGGTGTGATCTAGGGCGGGAATGGAAGTGTTTCAGGCCAAACTATTCCAGAAGTTCCCACCTTTTGCCCAGATGCTCTGCTCCCAGGGGCCCTTGCAAGGAACACCTTATGAAAATGAAAGGGAAGATCCATTCTGGTTTTGATTAGACAGCAATGAGGTACCGTTTGGTTTTATTAGATATAAGGAATTATTGATTCAAGTCAGAAGCAGCACAATTACTGCCATATTAGAAGGATTAATACCCAACAGTCCAGACCATGACTTGACCGGAGGCCTTCGCCAATGGCTCCTGGTACCACCGACTTAATCCAGGGCCTCTATTCTCGGACAGGCCCATCCAATCTTCATGCCTTGGAAGAGTCCTTGGAAGAGATCTACCACCAAGGTCATCCCTTCCAGCACCTAACTCCTCTGTCTGCTAGAAAATATCAACTAGGCTGTTCCTAAAAGGACAGTGCTTATCTTAGCCATGTGTCAAGGAAGCCAAGCTAGACCCGGAAGGATCTCAGTCTTGTGTTTATCTGTTGGGAGGCAGAACACAAATCGCAGTAAAGACCTTCTCTCTTCAACTATTCACCAGAGATACTGAAAGCAATGAAAAAATAATATGCAAACCACCCTTTACCCCACAGGCTTGCAAACTCATATGTCCTCCAGGATCAGGCAGGTGGCTTACGTGAGTGAAGTGCAGTGGATGGGGGGCGGTGTAGATGGCTGGGAGGGGGCCTCCAATCAGGGGAGGGGGGTTGCAGCAAACTGGAGATGATGGCATTGCCCCATCCTCCACCCTAGAAAACTAGCTTTTTTATGTGCAATCTCTCAAGTCTCAAATATTGTTAACAAATACAAAAGATTTTTGAACACAGCAGAGGCGGGCTGCCTTGGAACTTCTGCCTTAGATAACTTCCTAACTTAATAAAAGCTCCCTCCCCCCACCAAATAACAAAACTCCATCCCGATTATTACAAAGAAATTAACAGAGAAATAGAAAAATATAGCAGCTTCAAAAATACCAGTCTCCCCATTTTAAAACAAAATCAAAAGTTAATTCATTGAGTTCATTCTTGCGGAGAAGGAGGTCAGCTGGGTCCACTTATCGGTGAGACAGCCTTGCATTATTAAAATGACACCTGCTGTTAACCAAACCCCAAATAAGATGTCACCCTGTCTGCCCTTACACTATCCCCATGAGGCAGAGAGGGGTTGAATTAGGCTGATTATGAAGAATAAATTGAAGCATAGAGCCAGGAGGGACCCTCCTTGATCTCATACAGCCCCTCAACCCCAATTCCACATTTTGGTACCAGAAATGGAAACCAAAATAACTACTGGAAGTCATGCAGCATCTTGCAGAACCCTGGGCAGAAACCTGCCCAACAGCACGTCTGCTGAGCAAACCGTGCACGAATGAATGAATTCAGCTACTTTGCTTAGATAGCGCTTCCTACCATGGAAAATCAGGAGATGCGCTTGCCACTCCAAAGACCGTATTAACTCCAGGGGCAGGCAAGGAAGGCAATGGAGGTAATGCAGAGCTCCTTCTACAAGTGAACGGATGGCTTTCCTGGCTTTTAAGGGAACATCATCGACCCTGTCTGACTCATAAACAGAGAAAAAATGATTCAGGAACTTGGCACCTCTGGGCTGGGTTTGCTTTGACCTTGGACAAGGGCCCGAGATCGAGAGAAAGTCCCATGTCTTTATTCCTACCTTTCCTTGTTTGGTGCTGTGGGCCATTCCTATCATTCTTATTCTCAAAGGCTTTGGCACAGATCAATGTCAACATGAGGAAGAGAGAGGGCATGCAAAGTACTTGGATGTCTTGTCTCTGGCCCAATAGGCCCCCAGGGCAGCAATGCAGTCTTTATTTTGGCTTGCTCTGGGAGCCAGGTTCTTGGGAAGCCCAACCCTCTCTGCTCCAGGGGACTCTTCCTAGAATTTCACAGGGAGAAGGGATTGGCTCATCCAGAGTTTCTCAAGGTTGCCATGATGAGCAATTTGGATGGAACAATAATTTGCTGTTTGAGATTGTCCTGTACGTTGTAAAATAACCACTGAGTGCCAAGGGCACCTCATAGTTACAGTAACCCTCCCAACACACACACACACACACACACACACACACACACACACACACACACACACTCAAAGTTTCCAATGCTGCCTGGAGCATTGGGTGAGAGCCCCTGGGCTGGTAGTCCCCTCATGTATTTGAGAAACAGAAGCCACAAAGGTTCAGTGACATGTCTAAGACCACTCCCCCCAGATCTGATGACTTCTGGTCCAGAGTTCTTTCCAGTCGCACTTGAAATGATGGATGCTCATGCAAACACACCACAGGCTGCCACAGCACCACAGAGCCTCAAAGGAGACAGCCATCTGTCCCAATGGTACAGGGAAACTGAGGTACAGAAAGAACAAATAACCTCACTGTGATCAGAGATTGAGCAAATTATGAGGTGGGGGCAGGTTCCAGGAAAATAAGTTTTCCCAGCTGGCTCAATGCGGCAGCCCCCTGGCAGCAGGGGCCTTTGTGGTTACCACCATTCCAAGGTCACCATGGAGGCAAGGGGGCTCAGTGAGAAGGCGCCAGTCCCCAGAGTGCAGGTTCGAGCCCAGGCAGTCCGGGTGTCCGGCCTTCATCTTGAGTCTCCAGCGGGCTCAGCCGGAGCGTGGACAAATCCATCACAGGCTCTCAGCCCCTTTCTGGGGTCCTCACAGTCTCCATTGGGAAACACGTCTGTCAGGGCCAGCTCCTCCTCAGGGTCCTGGAGGTGACCTGGAACACAAGAGCAGGAACCACCCGATCAGAAGGTCAAGTTTGGGAGTGAATAAACTAGGAGTGAAAGGGAGAGAGTTGGCCTCAGCAAATATCTACTTAAAAACCACAGTGAAATACATATCAAAAACCTTAAAAATGTACATACCCTTTGACCCATGAATTCCACTTCTAGGATTTTATCCTATGGAGATAATTAGGGATAATTAGTGGAGCTGCTGCGGCCGTCTTCCTACCAGCCCAAGGATGAAACAACAGTGACGGCAGCCCAGCGGAGAGAAGGAAAGAATCTGGGCCCCTGAATCGACCAGCTCTGAAGCGGACTCTACCACTAGACCGTCTTTTAGGTGAGATACTGAATGCCTGTGCTACTATGCCTGCTTTCTCTGCCTGCAGCTGAAAGCAAACATACCGATTAGATGTGCAACTACGGGATGGGGTAACCACGGCTCACCCACAGGATGGGAGTCAGGCATTAAAAATGATGCATGGGGCAGGTGCCTGGGTGGCTCAGTCGGGTGAACATCTGACTTCAACTCAGGTCACGATCTCACGGTTCGTGAGTTCGAGCCCAGTCGGGCTCGCCACTGTCAGCACAGAGCCTGCTTGGGATTCTCTCTCCCCCTCTCTCTGCCCTTGCCACTCCCCTGCGTGCACACATGTGCACGCTCTCTCTCTCTCAAAATAAAGAAATAAACCTTAAAAAAAAGATACATAAAATTCCATAGAACTAAACACACACACACACACACACACACACACACACACAAATACAAGTAAAACTGGGGAACTCTGAGGAGGATCTGTGGATTGTTTCAATGTCAATATCCCAGTGGTAATATTATCCGATAGTTTCACACAAGATGTTACCATTGAGGGAAACTGGGCCAAGTGCACAGGATCTCTTTGTATGATTTCTTACAACTGCATGTGAATCTACAATTACACACTATCCCCTCAAAAGAGAAAAGATATCGTTGATATGCAATCATTGCCGTGGAATACTGCAGCCACCATATGTTATTGTGAAGGAAGCTGATTGCAAAACTATGTATAAATGTCTGTCTGTATAATCTTATATTTATTATGTATGTTATATCATTGCCTACACATAGTCCATGAATGCAATTTTCATTTTAATACATTTGCTTCTACTTGAGATTAAATAATTTGTTATATGCTACAGAGACACCTGGGTGGCTCAGTCAGTTAAGCATCCGACTCTTGGTTTCGGCTCAGGTCATGATCTTGCGGTTCGTGGGTTTGAGCCCCACATCAGGCTCTGTACTCTCAGCACACAGCTTTCTTGGGATTCTCTCTCTCCCTTTCTCTCTGCTCCTCCCTCCCTCTCTCTCTCTCAAAATAAATAAATATACTTAAAAAAAAAAAAGAAGAAGAGCATGTGACTCTTGATCTTAGAGTCATAAGTTTGAATACCAAGTGGGGTGTAGAGATTACTTAACCAAACAGAACTTAAAAAAAATTGTTGGGACGCCCAGGTGGCTCAGTCAGTTGAGCATCCAACTCTTGATTTCACCTTAGGTCATGAACCCAGGGTCGTGGGATCGAGCCCTGCATCAGACTCTGCAATGAGCGTGGAGGCTGCTTGAGATTCTCTCTCTCTCTCTCTCTCTCTCTCTGTCTCTCTCTCTCTCTCACCCTCCTCTACCCATGCACATGCTGTGTGTGCTTTCTCTCAAAAATAAAAATAGGGGTGCCTGGGTGGCGCAGTCGGTTAAGCGTCCGACTTCAGCCAGGTCACGATCTCGCGGTCCGGGAGTTCGAGCCCCGCGTCAGGCTCTGGGCTGATGGCTCAGAGCCTGGAGCCTGTTTCCGATTCTGTGTCTCCCTCTCTCTCTGCCCCTCCCCCGTTCATGCTCTGTCTCTCTCTGTCCCAAAAATAAATAAACGTTGAAAAAAATAATAATAAAAATAATAAATTGAAAAACACTGAAAAAATTTGTCATATGCTACAGAGGGGGAAGTTATACAAGATCTCTGTAAAATTGTTTAGGATTCCTTTGCTTTATTATTTTTTTCCTTTGGTTCCCCAAAATATCCAAAATGATGATTGAAAAGTTGAAGTGAACATTTTTGTAATTGTTTTAAATATCTGATGCATTTTGCAGATGATGCATACATTATATAGAAGTATATTTATTAAAATTTCTATAACACAAGTGGATCTAGATAGGTAGAACGATGAATAGACTGGTCTACACCAAAATGCAGATTATAGTTACTTTTAAGTGGCAGAATTAAGCAAATGACTTAAATACTTGTTTTGCTTTTTCAATTTTTTTGAGCTTTCACCTGTGATAGGCAGAATTCTAAGATGACCCTTAAGATTTCCATTCCTTGGCATATCCATCCTGTATAATCCCCTTCTCTGAGTGTGGGTGGGACCTGTGAATCCCTCCATTAGGGTACCGTATATGACAAAGGTGACATTTGATGATTAAGTGACGTAACAGGAGACTAGAAAGTCTCCTGCTAATTGAAGAAGCAATTGTTGTGTTGAGAGATGTGTAGAGGTGTGACTGTCAGAGCAGAGAACAGCCCCAGCTAACAGCCACCAACAAGGCAGGGGCCTCAGTCCTATAGCAGCAAAGAAGTGAATTCTGTCCACAACGAAGTGAGCTTGAAGGACTCAGGCTCCAGAAAGGACTGCAGCCCGGCAGACACTCAGATGCAGCTTTATGAGACCCTGAACGGAAGGCCCAGCTAAGCCCTGCCCAGGCTTAACCCATGGAAATCGAGAAGAATTCATGGGCATTGTGTTAAGCCACTAAGTTTATGGTAACTTGTTACGTGCCAGTAGAAGGCTGATACCTCACCTTCTGATTTTTGATTTGATTTATGATTTTTTTTGAACATAAAGAACATTTGCCCCTGGGGGCGCCTGGGTGGCTCAGTCAGTTAAGCGTCCCACTTTGGCTCAGGTCATGATCTCACGTTCGTGAGTTCGAGCCCCACATATAGGGGCTCTCCGCTGACGGTGCGGAGCCTGCTTCGGATCCTCTGTCCCCTTCTCTCTCAGCCCCTCCTTCGCTCTCAAAAATAAATAAACATTAAAAAAAATTCTTTAAAAAATAAATAAAACATTGCCCGTTCTGTAACAGAGCTGTACTGTTCAGTACACTTTGGGGGTGCAGGCCACATACATTCGGCTGGTTACAACTTAACTCCCCTGGTACTTCTTGTCTCTGTCACAACAGCCTCAATGCCTACAGAGTGCTTCTGGGGACTTCGTAGGACTGTCTTCCCTCCCCTTCTCCTATTAGTGGCCTGATGATCCTACCCTAAAAATGGCTTCAGGCTGAGTTGCTTCCTCTCCGTTCCCAAACTGCCAGCATTGGGTCCAGGCTGCCCATTGTTCCTCCTAGGACCGGGCGGTCCCCTGCTAACTGGTTCTGCCTCTTGTCTCTCCCTGCTCCGCACTCTGCCACCTCTCCCAAACACCTCTAATCTGGACACCCCCCCCCACCGCTCAGAATGACCAGTGGCTCACTATTCCCCAGACACTTGGGTCCAGGGGCCCAATTTGGTGTAAACTCTCCTCTTCAGCCTTAGCCCTACCAGTCTCCCATACCTCACCCCCGGCTCTCCCGACAAGGGGCTCCTTTTTGGAGCATGACATCATGCCGTCAAGCCTTCGTTCACAGTACTTCCTCTCTAAGTCTTACCATTTCCGCCTAGGACGATCTCCAACCCCTAGCTGCCTGGTCACTTGTTCCTGATACTCCCCGGATCCTCAGGGGAGATGGAATGCGTCTGGCTCCAAGTGCCCCGCTATGCACCTGGCGGGCACCTGCAGGGCAGCCCTGCCCGCACCAACTGCCTTCATTAGTCAGAGACCCACGGGGCTAGAGCCCTGCTGGGGAGCCTGTGTGCCTCGCCCAGTGGCAGGGGCACCTCACATCACTCACCTCCACGCCCCGCACATGGCGGGTGCTCCATGGATGTTGGTCCACTCTATCCCTCAGGTCCCTGTGAGCACATGACCATTCCCATAATCCCAAGCACCTGGCCCTCAGGGTCCAGAAGGCCAGGAAGGCAGCACACTCACCCTGAGCTGGGTCACTGGGGGAGGTGGCATCTGGCTCCTTCCCCCGGCTCCAGGGACCCCAAGAAAAGCACGCCAGCAGTGCTGGGAGGCCGGGTCTCTCCCAGGCTCCTGCCACTAGAAAGAACACAAAGTCCCAGAGGCAGCAGGTGAGTGTGCTTGACAGGACTGAGAGATTATCCGTTCAGCAAACCAAGAGCTTCAATCATCAACTGCCCTAGTTTCAACTGTTTGATTAAAAACACAAGGATTTTGATTTATAAAATGGGGTGGACTTTTTATACTTAAAAAATTGAGCCCCCCCATAAAAGATTGCTTTATATATATTATGTTATTTTATCTTCTCAAAACCCTATGATGTGGGTATCGTGCCTGGGAAACCGTGTAACACAACTGCCATGAAACTAACAATTCCATAGCACCAAAGAAAATACTCAAAGAGCAGAAATTCTCCCCCTGGGTTTAGTTCAAACTATTTCTTAATGGGAACAGATTTAATCTTTTTTGATAATTACAATAAAACAATTACATGTTGAGTCTAGTTTCCTTATTATATAGTAGCACCTCAGTCCCAGAGAGTCGCAACTCTCTGGAGAAAGCCAATTGGGACACAAAATGTCCTGTTCATAAATCCTTACTTGGGATCTATTTACTCTTAATTTGTACCCTCTCCTAACGAGACTGGATGCTTAGTTGGATTAGGATTTGAACTAAACATAAACTAGGTAAAAGGTCACTGCCAAAAGGCAGGCAACCTGAAAGTGTAATAACTATCAGGCAGGGAGGAAACAGACTGGAAAACTTTAAAAAGCCAGACCCAGCTGCCAGCAAAACCGTAGCAAAGGAAGCCATGGTGCCACCCACTGCAAGAACCCTGAAGAAACCAGGGGACAATGAGTTACAACCACACTCATGACTTTTGGTCATGAAAGGTTTCATTGTTGTTTAGTATGTTTTTAAAAAAGTAGAAACGAGTTTAAGCAGTAGAGAATGATTCCCTTGCAGAGTGTTAAAATTTCTTAAGTGTTGGGGCGCCTGGGTGGCTCAGTCGGTTAAGTGGCCGACTTCCCCTCGGGTCATGATTTCGTGGTCTGCGAGTTCGAGCCCCGCGTCGGGCTCTGTGCTGACAGCTCAGAGCCTGGAGCCTGTTTCAGATTCTGTGTCTCCCTTTCTCTGACCCTCCCCCGTTCGTGCTCTGTCTCTCTCTGTCTCAAAAATAAATAAAGGGTAAAAAAAAAATTAAAAAAAAATTTCTTAAGTGTTGATAGGAGGCAAGGATTCTGCAGGCCAGGCAGGGTGTTGGGAAATGGGAATATAATGTCACTTAAGAGGGAAAGTGACAAAACCACCCGGTTACGAGTTCTGGGATTTCACTTGCAAATTTACAAGGGGGAGTAGGGAGGGTTGGGGAAGGCTTTCTGGAAGAGGAAGTCCAGTCCCAAAAGATGAGATGGGATTGGTCAGGTGAAGAGGAGGATGGGAAAATGGCTTTCATCCGAGGCAACTGCATTCAAGGCAACTGTAATGTGTACAAAAACTTAGGAGGCCAGAGCACGCTTGGCTCCGGGGAATTAAAAGTTGCTTCTGGAGAATGGAAGAGGGCGAAGAGACTGAGAACTCAGAATTTTCTAGGCACCAGCTCATTAAGCACAGAATATTTGGTTGTGTAAATTCCCTCCTCTGCCCCATGGGGCCAGGTCAGTGAAGAAGCTGGCATCCACAATCACAATAATAACCCACCTCAGGACATTCCCCACGTCTTTCAGGCTACTGCTTGCAGAGTTTCAAATTTAGCTGGCTAGCTCACAGATTCGAGAGAAAAGGGTTGCAGGCATGTGGGGGAAGGTTGGGGCAGGCTCTAAGGCTGAGCTGCACGGCCTTCACCGTGGCAGGCCAGGCTAGCTTGTAGGTCTGTGACATCTGTGCCATCAGAGGTCCCAGGTCTCCTTGCTGGAAAAGGCTCCCCTGCAAGCCTGGCATCTCCCAGTTTCTGGTTAACACACCAGTGCCCAGGGAAGCAGAACACAGTCTTTGTCTTCATTAACTCTTTAGCAAGCAGGGAAGGCTGGAGGGCTTGGGGGGCAGCAGATGCTGGAAAAGTGAGGGTGGCGAGGGATCTGGGAACGCAAAGAACAATCCTGCCACCTCTCAGCTTTGCCGGATCCAGCTACACTTAATGTCTGTACTTTAATCCTGAGATACAGAAAAGCTCTTGTTGGTGGAGGAGATTCTGACACTGCCCCCAGCGTCGTCACCCAGGCTGGGAAAAGCCTCTCACTCCCCTCCTCCCACTTCAGGAGAACGTAGAGGGAAACACAGCAGTGGGTGCGCACAGAGTGGGTAGCCAAGAAGGATTAGAAAATTCTGGGCCCCCAGTCCCTCACACCCTGTCCCCCTACCTCCAAGTCTTGGCGTCTATTCCTTTCCTTATTCCTATGATAAGCCCTTGGCGCTTCTGCACTGAGCCTCCCCGTCCCCGTCGCATCTCTAGCTGCACAGCGTCCTAGAAGCTCCGCGCACAGCCAAGCCCTTAGTCCCGGGTCTGTTCTCCTCCCCACCTTTAAACTTGGGCATCCTGAGGCTTTCTCACCTCCTCTCCCTCCCCCCAGCTCCCAGCCCAATCCAGTCTTCTCTCCACCAACTTCCCCTGCCTCGAGCTTGCCCGCTTGGCTTTTCCAAGCCCTCCTGCATCTCTAAGGCTCTCTGGATCCTTCCGGAACAGACTGGATCCCGTGCCCAGGGCCCACTGCGCTAGCTGGAAGACCTAGTGCTAGGCACCTCCCCTCTCTCCCGGCCTCAGTTTACTGTGGTGCACCAGGAGGGAAGCCGGCCTAAAGAGTTCCAACTTGGGGGTCCCCCCCCCCCCCCCCGCCCCCGACGCCGCCCGCCCGCCCGCCCGCTCCCGGGCCTCGTAGTCTCACCTGCTCGCGCGGGCCCCGCAGCTTGCAGCGCTCTGCAGGCGGCCGCCTGGACGGCCAAGCTGGAGGCCGGGTGGCCGGGGCGGTAGGCGGCCGCCTGCACCGGGCCCCCCGCCTGGCGGCCGAACACCGCGCGCAGGAGCGCCTCCAGGAGCCGCAGCCCCGGCGCCACCGCGTCCTCGGGCCCGGCCTCGGCCACCAGCACCCCGACCAGCGCCGCGCCGGCCCGCCGCCGGCCGCGCACGTCCCGCAGCATCTCCCGCAGGCGGCGCCGCGGCTCGCGGGCGGTCAGCGAGGACGCGCGGCACAGCACGAAGACGAGCGGCGAGCGGATGGCGCGCGCCCCCGCCGTCCCGGGCGGCCTCTGCGCCCCCGGCGCCCCGGCCCCCGGCGCCCCGGGCCCCGCGCCGCCGGGCTTGCCCGCGCCTGGCTCCGGCGGGAAGACGGCCCGGGCGAAGTCCCGCAGCAGTGCGCGGCTCTGCTCGCGCTCCCACAGCTCGCCCACCAGCAGCACCTGCCCGCGGCCGCCCGCCGCCTCCACCAGCGCCTGGAAGGGCGGCTCGGCCGGGCGCGGGGGCCGCGCCGCCAGCTCCTCCAGCTCGCGCTCCATGCCCGCCGCCGCGCGTCCTCTGCGGCCGCCGGGGCCAGGGCGCGCCAGAAGCGCCCCTCTCGAGGCGCCGGCGCCCGGGCCCAGTAGGACACGCCCCCGAGGGCCAAGCTCCGCCCGACCCCCGGCCCGCGGGCCGCGTTTTCCGTGCCGCAGCCGGCTGCTGGGGGGGGGGGGCGCGGCTGGGGCTCTCCCCCCAGGGCTCTAAGGGCGGCTCCTCCCGCAGTGTCTGTGGCAACGCGGGGACACCGAGCCGGCCGGCCGTGTATCCAGGCACCGATTCATCCATCCATTCAACAAACACAAATTGAGCACATACTAGGAACAGGGCAGCCGAAGGGGAAGGAAGACAGAAAATTATGTGAACAAATACACCTTCACAAGTTAGATCGGTTTGAGACCTGGAACAGATAATTCTTTTTTTCCCCCCTAATGTGTATTTTTATTTATTTTGAGAGAGAGAGACACACACAGAAAGAGAGAGAGAAAGAGGGAGAGAGACAGAACGAGCAGGGGAGGGGTAGAGACAGAGGGAGAGAGAGAGAATCCCAAGGTTCCACACTGTCAGTGTGGAGCTTGATTCCAGGCTCCGTCCCCTGGCCATGAGATCATCACCTGAGCCTGACAATTAACCTTCCTCTAACTATGCCGCTTTAGAGTTGATGGAGGGGTGGGGTGGGGGGCACCAGAGATGGAAAGCAGACAATGGGGTAGGGAGGTGAGAAAAGAGTGGAAAGAGGGATTTCTTCTCTTCTGTCACTTAACTCACCTTTTGGGTCTTAGCATTTAACAGAAGCTAATTGAGGGTTCAGTATTGCAACAAATACTTATCGTCCACAGGGCAGTGCCCCAGGTGCTGGGGGGGAAGGAGGTGAAAACTAAGAAGGCCGACAGCTTTACTCCCTGTGGAACAGAAAGCTTAAGAAGGCGGATAGGGGCACTGATGGTGCTGTGATCTGGGCAGGGGTAGTGGTGGTTTAGGGGGTGACAAGGGGATGTCAGTAGGCCAAGTTAGAAGCAGGGGTGCATTTACTTTCATTCTAAGGGTCTAGGTCAGCTTTGTCCCATGGAACATTCTTTGATAATGACAATATTTTATATGATCTATACTGTCCAATGCAGTAGTCACAAGCCACATGTGGCTGTTATTAGCAACTGAGGAGCTGAATTTTGCATTTTATCTCGTTTTAATGAAATGTAAATAGCTGCACGAGGTTAATGGCTGTGGCAGTGGACAGTGCTTTACTTCCGCTGACTCCCTTTCGGTCTAAAGCATATTCATGCTCAGCTCTCTCCTTCACCATATAACCCCCAATGTGCTCTTCAGTTACCCTATTGCCTGCCCCCCCCCCATAATGATACTGAAATATCTCCTCCCGGAGAAATTGTGTGTCCATTCAATAAAACACACCTTTTTTGAGCACCTACTGTGTGCAAGCAGTAGGAATTTGAAGATGTGCAAGCAGCCCTGCCCTAAGTCGAAATTATTCAGCGGTTGTTTTAGCCAGTGCTTGGAGTAAGGACCCCATATCTTTGTTGTGAGCCTAGTTCATAGAAAGCTCTTCTCATTGTGTACGGTCTTTGTTCAGGGCACAGATCCAGGGGCTTGGGTGGGAAAAGCCCAAGATTTGGAAGCCCTGGGCCAGAATCAGGGTTGGGTTCCAGCACCAGCTCAGTGATTCAGTCCCTCAACTTGTATGTACTGAGCATCTCTGCTGTGTATTGTGCCCGGTGCTGGGGAGACAGCTTACCCTATTGGATAGGCTGTTCTAGTGGGGACTTGTAGAGAGAGAGAGAGAGAGAGAGAGAAAACAATACACAAATAATAGCTTCAGATGGTGATCGGTGCTATGAGAAAAGTAATGCAGAGCTGACAAAAGGGTCACGTACTTGAGATGCTCGCCTCTTCCTGTGAATACAATCCTGAAGATGACACGGAAACAAGAGGGGGGTTGATGAGAATTAAGAAAGCAACGCACAAACCATGAGAACTTCTCCCCGCCCCCCCATCCTACCTCCTTGGAGGCACCAGGTGGTTGGGTCATGGAGGGTGGGAAGGAAACAGCAATCCCTTGCAGGTAAGGGCTGGGGGCCCTAGAAGGGGGTAGGATGAGTGAATGTCTCACAACATGTACTTTTCTCTGCCCGCATCGGCTTGGATGGATCGTTGCCCAGCCCCAGCCCCACAGTTATCGCCATCGCTGCCCTGGCGCTCTGAGGCAGAAAATGGTTGTGCTAGCCAGGAATGGTAACATCAGGCTGGAGTTGGAAGCATAGCACAACCGGACCTGGCAGCCCCTCGAAGTCCAGGCCCTTCTTCCCCCTGCCTGGGTCAGGGCATTCCACTCACATGACCTAGCTCATGAAAAGAGTAGCGGCCAAGGGAGAGTGCCTAGAAGTCCCTTGAGCAAGGTGCCTGGTAAGGGTCAGAGGGGGGTCTGAGGGACCTGGAGGTAGCCAAGTCTACACTGTAATGCCAGAGGCAATTCCCTTGTCCTCACCACCACCCTCCCTTCTTTGAGCTCCCCAGGAGGGATACAAGGTAGGATTTAGGCTTTAGCCTCTTCCAGGGTAGCTGATATCCAGGTGAGTATCAATCACTGGGAAAACTAATCAGATTTAATTAAGACATGAATTACGATTCATTTCAGCCACTAATAACACAGACTCCAAATAACAGCTACTGATAATACAGACTCCAAACACAATGAAAGTTTATTTTTCCCCTTTTGTAGAAGTGTGGGGGTGGACCGCTCATGGCCGACATAGTAGCTTTGTATCACTAGTTCTTGAGGACTCAGGTTTCAATCCAGATCACTATTCCCCCATCTCATCTTCATAATCCAAGCTAGCAGCGTCCGCGCCAGCCATCACATCTGTATTCCAGGCACCTGGATAGCAGAGGGCTGAGTAAGGAACAAACATCAGACTGACTTCAGATTTCTTCACAGCACCACTGCATTTAAGACGATAGTTGAATCATACTTTTAATTTTTTTTTTTCAACGTTTATTTATTTTTGGGACAGAGAGAGACAGAGCATGAACGGGGGAAGGGCAGAGAGAGAGGGAGACACAGAATCGGAAACAGGCTCCAGGCTCTGAGCCATCAGCCCAGAGCCTGACGCGGGGCTCGAACTCACGGAGCGCGAGATCGTGACCTGGCTGAAGTCGGACGCTTAACCGACTGTGCCACCCAGGCGCCCCAATTGAATCATACTTTTAAAGTATCAAAGAGAAAGAACTTCGAACCTAGATTTTTGATTTCTAGCTAAATTATCAGGTATTTAAAGGGTCGGAAGTTTTCTCGCAAATAGCCACCCTTTGAAAACACTGTTAGAGGAAGCACTCCAACAAGACAAGAAATAAATACAGGGGTGCTCAACAATACTGAGTAAGAGGGATTAAATCATTTGCTTAAATCACTCTTGTCTAAGTAAATGTTACAATGCAGGGCCAGCAAAGCACAGCCTGGGTGCATAGAAGTGCAGAGGCGACAGCCTGTGGGAGTCCTACCTAGCGAATAGACAGGTAATGGACCCCAGCGAGGTCACTTCTTTGAGGAAGAGAGGAAGACACAGCAGCTGACTAGAGCATTGCTCTTATTTTTGGACTGTCTTGCCAGGCTTGTCTAAACCCAACATGCTCTGCCGCGAGCCATTTATTCTATTTATTCTTCGGCTTTAAACTTCCAGGTAACAATTCCAAGCCTTCCAGAGGTGGGATGGAGAATGAATCAGACAAGGGGTGGGTGTTAAACAAAGGTCAGAGTCCAGGGCCAGTGAAGTTTATCTTTACCTGCGCTATTTACATGGCGAAGGTTCAGGGATTAAATTAACAGGAAACTACAAAGACCTTAAAAAAAAAAGAGGCAGGAAGCCAAGATTATTTTTCCCTCCTCTGTGTCCATGCCCTCGACAATATCATGAAACAAATAGGCTTTTTCTGATTTCTCTGGTTTTCAATGAAGATGTAGAGTGAAACTGGGATTTCTGGAACAATTTGCTTCCTCATGGTCCCTCAAGCAGAACTTGGTAGGAAGAGTGACAGAAAAGTGTTGATTTGGAGAAAAAGGAGTGATTTTGGTCTGGTTTCCGGTGCCTCCTTTCTCCTCTAGTCTCCCGATCTTTCAGGCTATCTTTCCTTCTTCCTTCCCTCAACCCCTCCCTCCTTCCCCTCCCCATCCTTCTCTCCCCACTCTCCCCTACCCCTCAAGCCTTCTCTCGTTTCGCCTCCCCATCCCGCTCCCCATCCTCCTCCCCCTTCCCCTCCCCCTCCTTCCCTTCTCCTTCTACCCACTCCTCCTTCCCCTCCTCTCCTCTCTTCCCCTGTCCCTAAGTCTTTTTTCCTTCCCCACTGGTCTTCCTTTACATCTTTCCTTCCTTTCTCTTCACCCACGAAGCAGTTGTTTTCGGAGCTCCAAGGAAAGTGGGACCTGGGGAGAGTGTATGGGCTCCTGGGGATCCCAGTAGAGGGAGAAAGATCTTCAATGTGAGGAAGACCGTGAAGGGGAAAGAAGTTGGAGGAGACCCCAGGACTCAGAGAGGACCAAGGCTGGAGCCAGAAAGGTTTCAAGACTGCGTCTGATGGGGGCGCTGTGGGCCCGACAGAGGAGCAGCCCCTGTGCTGGGTCCCGGCTGCCGCATGACCACGAGGGCACCCCTGTGCTAGGACTTCATTTCCTTGTTGTCGAGGTGCAACGTTTGTTTTCCTTTCTTCCTTTCTGGGTTCTTTGGCTGGTCTAATGACGAAATTTACATAAGGCAGGTTAACGGGAGAAAAAGAAATTTAATTACATCCTTATGGGAGGCAATTGAGGCTCACTTGTTGTCCTGAGCTGAGGAAAGGGATAGGGGCCTGGGGGCTCCAAAGGGCAGGAGGGCAACTCACAGGACGATGAGAAGGCAAAAGTCTGGTAATCAGATGTTGGCCCTACCATGCAGGTGAGTCTCTCAGATAAAAAAAAATTTAAAAATATATATATCTCTGGTAATGATTCTCTTTCTGGGCCAGGTCCCCTATCTAAATTCTTCTAGGCAGTTAAAGGAGAGGTAAAAATCTTTTCCTGAACATTTTGGGTCTTGATTGCCTTCAGCTCAAAATGCCAAAGTGGCATTTTTGGGTGAGGTATTCTGTTCCCTTTCATCATCTACCTGACCAGGGCTGGTTCCTGCCAGGGCACTGGGGATGTAGATCTCCGTGACGGCTCGTGCTCCTATGAGGGTCAAGCGTCTCAGTTTTACTTGAACTTTAGGTAAGTGAGGGTCTAATGAAGGTCTGTTAAGAAGGCCGGGCAGAAAGACCCTAGCTCTAATCCTTACTGCACCCTTGCCGGGCCCGGGACGGGTCAGCGGTGTCAGCAGGAGGGGGGGCAGGCCCCCTGGGCACGTCTACACAGGCTGAGGGCGTGGGGGGCAGGAAGGCGATCCCCCATCCGCAGAAATGCGTACTCAGCCGGTGCCTGAGCATTCTACCCGCCCCCACCCATCCCCCTCCGAGGCGTGCACTAGGAGACCTGGGAGTCACAGCTGAAGGAGCAGCCATGCAAGAGCGGGGACACCCTCCAGCTCTGCCTGGCAGCCGGGAGCAGGTGACAAGCTTGCCTGAGCATCGCCAGCATGTCTGCAGCTTCAGCCCGGCAGAATGTTGGCAAAATGCAGCTTCAGCATGCAATCCCAGGGAGGCTGTCTGCACCTGCTGCCCTGGCCTTGGCCTCAAGGTGACTTCACGAGGATCCGCCTATGTCTGAGCCTCCGGCACAGCGCGGAGGGGAGCAGCGGCTGACCTGTCCTGCAGTGGCGGGGGGTGACCTCGAAGCCACTCCACTTGGTCCTCCTTTAAAATCCCCCTGGCCAGGTCAAGTTAGAGTTTGAGCAGGAGTCTCCCAAGATCCAACCTCGCAGGAGAATGGCACTGGCCGGTAGTGGCCAGGAAGTGGCTGCGGTCTCCAAGAGCCGAATGGGGCCTTTATCTCCTCCAGGATATGAATGTACCAACCTCACTCCAGCTGGCACTTAGTTGTCAGGCCTCTGGAGGTTAGAGTGGAACTAGGGGGGGTTATCACAGGACACATTCCTCTTCCTCCGCCAGGGTTCAACATGCGCACCCGTTTATAGACAATCAAGTACAATGTCAGCTGTGTCCACGGGGTGGACCTGAGGGATAGCGCTCCCCATGCACTTCCTGCCCCTGTCTCATTCTGTGCCCCTTCTGCAGCTCCTTAGTGCCCTCGCTGATGAGCTATAGGAAGCGTGTGTATTTTGGGGACACGTGCAGTGGGCGACTTCATGACCACTCTTCACAGGGTGCCTGGCGTAGGACAAGAAAACCATTAAATATTAATCTCATGATAACTTTATTTGCTCAACCAGCTCCCGGCCAGCACCTCTCCTGCCCAGAGAGATGCGTTGAGGATTCAGTCAGGACGGACTCCGTGAGTGCACGAAAACACGGGTTTCATTGCCAAATCTGTATGTCGAATGTGGCTCCACGGCTCAGAAAGCTTCTGCGATTTCTGGCTTGGAGACTGCTCAGCTCCCCAATTTCGGGTTGTGCTGGGCAAAGGTGATGGGGGTGTTGCCGATGACACGATAGTGGCATGACACTGGTGGGACAGTGAAACCCTCACCTCGTAGCTTTAGAAGAAGCCTCTTCTCACTCATCCCTGGCAGCAGAAGCTGTGGTTGCCAATAGAACCTTCTGTGATGATGAAGATACTTTATGTCTTTACTGTCCAGTATGGTAGCCACTGGCCACAGTGGCTGGTGAACACTTGAAATATGGCTAGTGTGACTCGACTCAAATTTTTATTTAATTTCAATTATTTTTAGGTTAAATTTAAGTAGCCACAGGTAGTCAGGGGCTATCATATTGGGCAGATCTAGAGGTATGCTTTCATTTTCTTCCAAGGATGATTTCTGTGACTTTATCGACAATTTAGTTTACATCGTTTTTCAACATTAGACAGTGACGGCGTGAGGGTACTGGCTGTGGCAAACGTTGGTGGTTCCCTACTCGCTGCCACTCCATGCTCGCCGAGCTCTGACTTTGTTACAAAGGGCCAGGGGTTGGATCACTGGTAGATTAAGCCACCTATGATACTCCCGCTCCTCTTTGCCAGTGATTGGTCTTGGGGTGGGTTTGTGACTCAGTTCTAGCCAGTCCAACACAAGAGGAAGTCCCCTGGAGAGACTTCTGGGAAAGATTTTCTTTCCCAACCAAGGAAGGTGAATAACCCCTTTGAGCCCATCATTTTCCATCTTGTTTGGGACACTGTTATGTGGATTTGATATTTGGACCTGGGACAGCCAACTTGTCATTGTGAGGGAAAGGCCAAGACAATCAATATCTTTCTTTGAACTGTTGATAATATTTGGGGAAACTCAGTGAACCCATGTCCTGTGAGAGCTTCTAAGGCTCACCTTAGTCTAAGCACAGTATCATCAATGAGGTGGACCGACATGGTGTTCCATAGGGCAGTGAGATGGTCAAGGTCATTCCAGCACAAAGTCTAGAAGCAAGATGGAGGGGACTCGCTGTTGTCCACTTCTGTCCCACACTTTCTTCGGCACTGGCCAAATGGGAGACTTGTGCAGGACTGAGAGAGAGTAATCATCCCCCTGTACACACACACACACACACACACACACACACACACACACACTCACAGTGATACTAATGGCTGTACTACCTTCTGGGCTTGGTCTTCCTTCAGATTTGCCGTTTGTTGGGTGGCAGTGGGGGGACTCCAAGGGCTTCTCCTCTGCCCTTCCTGTCATAATAGCCCTTACTTTTGGGCCAGAGAACCAATGCGAGGGTTCTGCCTGAGGTTTAAGGCATCTGTTTCAATCCTACACCCAGGCTTTGGAGAAGTAATGGGCTCAGGGTTCCAGCAGCCCTACTATGAGTGGGAACTCAATCAAGTCTCCATTTATCACTCAACCCAGTGGTGTTCTTGTCCCCTGGGATTACTGTCGGCTTGAGCTAGCATCCCAAATCCCCTGAAAGGGGGTATTCATTGTTTTCCTTGGGGCACAGATTCCCTGACACATGGTCAGATCCCCTGTAGGAAAAGCAGGAGTAAGATAGGCAGAATACATTTTTGATGTTATCACATGTTTGTTTTCTTTTCCAAGGGGACCCAGTCTTCATTCAGTTCAATGGACTGTGAACTGACACATCAGAGAAGCCACACTGCCACTCTGGGACCTTCTGCTGAAAATAGAGAGGCCATTTTGATGGCAGTGTCCTCTTAGTAACAGCCTGCCTGGGATGCTGGCCCTGACATTATTGCTGTTGGCCTCTCAGGATTATGCTGTTAGACTCCCGACTCTGCTTCAGCCACTGTGAATATTATCTGATTGACCATAGGGCCTTTCCATCATTCCTTCACAATTCAATTAGGCAGGAACACCTAATTGTCTAGTTTAGGTTACATGATGATGTACTAGTTACAAAGAAGCTGAATGAGAATATTTGATTCCCCTTTGGGTTCCATAAAGAGGAATAGATAAGAACCTTGCCTGCCACCTGTCCTAGAGGCTGGGCAGCCAAAATACTGGTGATTTTTATCTTCACTTATTCCTTTTCTTTCTTTCTCTCTTTCTTCCTTCCTTCTTTTCTTTTTTCTTTATTGAGGTATAGTTGGTATATAACATATTTGTTTCAGGCATTCTACAAATGATTCAATATTTGTATATATTTCAAAGTAATCATAATAATTCTGTTTAAGATCAGTTACCACACACAGTTACAATTTTTTCTATAATGAGCATTTATTACATGCCTAATTTTTATTGTTCTTTTTAAAAAATATTTAATTTATTTTTTTTAAGTAGACTCCTCACCCAATGTGGGGCTCAAACCCATGACCCTAACATCAAGAGTCTCTTGCTCTACCAACTAAACCAGCTAGGTGCCCCTACATGCCTAATTTTTAAAAAGGAGTCTGTCATTTTAAATATTTTTCAGTCAGCCAGTTCCAAAGCTATAATGACTATACATGCTTGAGGCGGGGAGGTGGAGGGTGGGCAGGCATTAAAAATGGTTCTTGGGCTTGGAAAGGTCAGGAATACTAGCCTGAGAATTTGAGGTGTTGGTCATTTGTGTGTGAGGGCAAAACTCAAATGGCCCTGCCTGGGTCCTGCCGGCTGCCCCCCCCACCCCCGCCCCCTACAGTATGTGTATATCTGGTGACCTCTATTCAGGCTCCTTGACTTTCAGAAGAGGCTGTTAACCCTGCCCCAATCTCAGTTGTCTGTTTAACATTCAGGTCTGCCTTTAACCAGCAATATAGAATATCAAGGGCTCTTGTCAGATCGGAGCCACAACCTAAAACTCACTCTTGTTTGATACTTAGCAAACATTTGGTTGAATTTAACAACATTTAGGAAGACTTGTCTGAATGGCAGTCACACTGTCATGCATAAGAGCTCTAGTCTTTTTTATTTTTTAATTTTTTAAACACTTATTCATTTTTGAGAGACAGAGACGGTGTGAGTGGGGGAGGGGCAGAGAGAAAGGGAGACACAGAATCTGAAACAGGATCCAGGCTCTGAGCTGACAGCACAGAACCCTATGTGGGGCTCGAACTCACAGACTGAGATCATGCCTTCAGCTGAAGTCAGACGCTTAACCTTAACCGACTAAGCCACCCAGGTGCCCCGAGCTCTAGTCCTTGTTAGCATTTATTTTAGGTTTGAACAATACACTTAGATGATCACGTGCTCTCTGCCCTGGTAGGATTTTTTTTTGGTTTGAACCCAGATGGAGTCATGCCATTGAGTTAAAGAAGGAAGACTGTCAACACCAACCCCACAGCACTCATTGTTTTATTTCCAGTAAGGATGTTTTTAGGGCCTTGTTCACTAAATTACATAGGCCCTTTGAATGAAAGCATATGGAAGAAATTCCTTTCTGGTCTTGGAATTAAGCTCCTGATTTGTTTTTTTATCTAGTGAACATTGTGAGTGATATGGCTGGCCTTGCTTCTTTCCTTGCATGGGCTGCTAGGAAGCTCAGAGTCAAATTGTGGCCCATATCTAGCAAGTGTAGAGGATTTTCACAGTAAGCATTTTGTGTATTAATTTTATCTCTGGCTTCACACTATTTCTCCTAACCTATTTTCCCTTCTTCTTAATGTTTCCTGTGACTTTTTATTTTTAAATGTTTATTTATTTTTGAGAGAGAGAGAGAGCACGCACATGAGCGAGGGAGGGGCAGAAAGAGAAGGGGACAAAGGACCTGAAGTGGGCTCTGTGCTGACAGCTGTGAGCGGGATATGGGGCTCGAACTCACGAACCGTGAGATCATAACCTGAGCAGAAGTCGGATGCTCAACCGACTGAGCCACCCAGGCGCCCCTCCTGTGACTTTTTAAAAAAGCATTTTATTGGTATATTTTGTAAGCCAGCTTAAATGTTTGTTCTTTTTTTTTTAGTCAAAGAAAGATAAAAACAAAGATACACGCAAAATATTTAAAATTTTATATTTTCACTTGGACCCTTATACTGAACTCTGAGCTATTCTCTAATCTGGGGAGCTCAGGGATCTTATTGGGTCTGAAGTTTTCATTTTAGTCTTTAAGAATAATCATTTTGGGGGTGCCTGGGTGGCGCAGTCGGTTAAGCGTCTGACTTCAGCCAGGTCACGATCTCGCGGTCCGTGAGTTCGAGCCCCGCGTCAGGCTCTGGGCTGATGGCTCGGAGCCTGGAGCCTGTTTCCGATTCTGTGTCTCCCTCTCTCTCTGCCCCTCGCCCGTTCATGCTCTGTCTCTCTCTGTCCCAAAAATAAATAAACGTTGGAAAAAAAAAATAATCATTTTGTCACCGCTCCTGCGATCACTGTGGTGGAAAGAATTTTCATCCATTTGCATTCTTTCAAAACTCTTCTTCTGCCTTCTGATGTTACTTAGTACCTGACACCATCGTCATGGATGCATCTTTATTCTCTGGAGAGTGGAATGGGATTCAGAGACTCGTGTTCTCGTTCAGTTTTCTAATCCTCTAACAAGCATTTTGCGTTTTTACACTTTTTTTTCCTCTTTGCTGTGGGTATGGGACAAATCAACATCAAAAAATCACTAGTTTGCTTTAGAGGCAATCTTGAGAGACCAGTCTGTACGCAGTGAAGTTCAAGTTCCCTCAGCCACCAACACAAACGACAGAAACCTAAAAGCAGTGTTTGCGTACGGAGGAATTTATGTATTCATTCTGGGATAAATCTGAGACAGCAGTTACAATCCTCTACTCACCATGTTTTTTGTGGAAACAAAAACAGAGCATCAGGACAATGAAAAAGAAAAAATATCACTCAGTTTCTTATTATTAGCAACTCGGGGATTAGCCTTCCAAGTTTATTTATTTGTTTATTTATTTATTTTAATGTTCACTTACCTCTGAGAGAGACAGAGAGACAGGGCATGGGCAGGGGGTGAGGTGGGTGGAGGGTAGAGAGAGAGGGAGACAGAGAATCCGAAGCCGGCTCCAGGCTCCGAGCTGTCAGCGCAGAGCCTTACACGGGGCTTGAACCCATGAACGGTGAGATCATGACCTGCGCCGAAGTCAAACGCTTAACCACCTGAGCCACCCAGGCGCCCCAGCCTTCCAAGTTTTGAACAAAGTGCTTGTTATAGTCAACAAATATTTATTGAGCACCTACTATGTGTTATGTCCTGGAATATAGCATTGTTCAAAACTAGACACAGTCCCTACTCTGTGCTTCCTATCATGCATCTCACAGCCCATAATACCTTTATGCGAGTGGTTATCCCACAGTACACAGTGTTATCATACCTACTCTTCTCTCTGGACCATATAGTTTAGATACCTTTCCATATCAACAACTATGGACTGGCATCATCATTTCAAAACGCCAAATAGTGTTATGTATCTGATTACCATACTTTATTTATTTTGAGAAAGAGAAAGTGAGCTTGAGCAGGGGAAGAGTAGAGAGGCAGAGAGAAAGAGTCCCAAGCTGGCTCCACGCTGCCAGCACGGAGCCTGATGCAGGGCTCAAACCCACAAGCTGCGAGGTTGTGACCTGAGCCAAAGCCGGACACTTAACCGACGGAGCCAGCCATGTGCTCCTAGCTGTACTCTGTTTTAGTCAGTGCCCTCATGTTGTAAACTTCCATGCGATTATAAAAAGCACTTCTGTCCACAACTTTACAGAAAACCTGTGCACCGATGCTTTCAAGGTGCTTTTAAGTCATCCTCAGAAGCACCAATGTGGACAAGTGACCCCACATCACCCGTAATCTTTCTGACTTTTCTAGTTCAATGACTTTGGCTGTACTTTTGGCACATGAAGCCTGACTTGCTCAGGCCTCGCTACCCACAACTGTTTGGGAGATGACTGAAGAAAGTGTCTGGCTTCCTCCTTACAAGGACCTTCCTTTCTACAATGACAGCATCATCTCATGTTGGTCTCAGTGATTGCATTGCCTCGTCATTTCGGGTAGCAGAAGGAGCCGACTCCCTTTCTATTCATGCCTTGCTTGAGAGCTGGCACTCTCTTCCTGCATTATCTTGCTGTTCACTAAGTGTGTGCCTGCTAGATGAATGCACGAATAAATAGATTCCAGGAGCACAGAATTGGTGTGAGTGAGGGACAGCCAGTCCACAGGGAGGAGGTGACATGTGGGGGTGATGGGCAGGCTTAAACTCAACACTATGGATGAGTTAAAGATACATGTTTCAGTTTCTAGAAAAAAAAACCACTAGAAACAACACGAAGAAGCTTACCTAAAGAGCTAATAAATGAGATAAGTGGCAGAGTAAATGATACTCAATTCACCTAAAGAGTGGCAGAGAAGGATGAAGAGAGGAAAAACAAACTTGGGGGACAAATAGAAAACTAAACCAAGATGGCAGACTTAAACTTAACCATGTTAATAGTTATTTATTATCAACAAAGTAAATACTTTTTAAAAACGTTTATTTTAGACAGAGAGAGCATGAGCGGGGGAGGGGGAGGGCAGAGAGAGAGGGACACAGAAGATCCAAAGCAGGCTCTGTGCTGAGAGCAGAGAGCCCAGTGTGGGGCTCGAACTCACAGACTGTGAGGTCATGACCCGAGCTGAAGTTGGACGCTTAACTGAGCCACCTAGATGCCCCTAAATACTTTTATGTAAAAATCAGTGATTATGAGATTGTGTAAAAAAGCATACGGAACGTTCACCAAGATAAACCATATGCTGGGCCATGAAACAAGTCTCAATAAATTTCAAAGGATTGAAAACATGCAGAGTACTTTATCTGAGGTATTAAATTAGTCATCAATCATGCAGGTATTAAAATTAATTATCAGGGGCACCTGGTTGGCTCAGTCGGTTGAGCATCCGACTCAATTTCTGCTCGGGTCATGATCTCATGGTCTGTGGAATCGAGCCCCGTGTTGGGCACCATGCTGAGTGTGGAGCCTGCTTGGGATTCTCTCTCTCCTTTTCTCTCTGCCTCTGTCTCTCTCTCTCAGAATAAATAAGCATTAAAAAATGTAACAAAATTGTAAAAATATATATATGTAACTAATAATCCATAATAATATGATATCCAGGAAGTCCTCAAATATATAGGAATTAACCGAACAATCCCAAATAACATCTTAATATTTTTAATTTTTTAATTTTTTAAAGTTTAATTATTGATTTGGGGGGAAACCGCGTGAGTGGGGGCAGGGGCGGAGAGAGAGAGGGACTCTCTCCCAAGCAGAGTCCTCTCTGCCAGCTGTGGAGCCTGACGCAGGGCTCGAACTCACGAACCATGAAATCATGACCTAAGCCAAAACCAACAGTTGGTCATTTCATGGACAGAGCTACCCAGGGTCCCCCTCACATAAATCTTAAAACACCACACGTGAAATGAGGAAATATTTTTACTTGAACAAAAGCAAAAATGAAACGCCAAAATTTGTGAGCTGCAATTAAATGAGCGCGTGGAAAGATTTTTTTGTTTATAGCTATGGGCTACTGATTATCATGCGCCTCCCTTTCCCCTCACCTTCTGAATGAGAGAATAAGCTATTATATTTTCCTATCTCTGTCTCGCCAATATGTGTCAGGTGTGCGTTGGGGAAACAACATCGTTAGTCCTGGTTCCCAGGGCTCTGCACCTAAGAAACCAAATCTGAGGGGTACTTGAGGAACCAAACCAGGAATCATCCCCACCCGGATCTAATCTTGACGCTAAGATCCCGGACCTCAGACCCGAGGGTCGTGCTGGAATGGCGAGATAACTTGGGACGTTTTATCTTGCTTCGTTTTGTGGGGTGACTCCATGTCACAAGTGGATACAAATGATTAGGAGCTGGAGGGCTGACCTGTGTAGATTGTCCCGCATCAGTTCCACACCGACTCATTTAGCTCTATATCGACTCAGGGCTTGGCTATTGTGACGTTGGTGAGAATGATGCAAATAGAGACTGGGTAAGGGCCTGCACCGTGGGGCTTTGTCCTCTTGGAATACCCCCTTGGAATTCAGCTGCCACGCGTAAAGAAGCCCCGTGTTAGGCTACAAGTGAGGAAGGCAAAGGGGAGCCGACCCTGCAGGATGAGAGGCGAGCTTGGGGGTTCCAGGTCCTGCTAAGCTGCCAGCTGAACGCAGCTGCAGGAGGGACCTCAGCTATACCATGAACCACCTCGTTGAGCCCATTGACCCGTAGAAACATGAGACATAACAAGTCATCGCGCCACTGGTAAGTTTTGGGGTGGGTTGTTATGTGGCAATACGAAACCGGAACACACAGGAAGCTTTGGAGCTGGGATGGTCTTTCAGAGTTGTCTCAAAACGAGACGCAAGCGCAGGCCTTTTCATCCCCACATGGACCTGAAGGGGAGCAGAATATGCCACCCCAAACTTGGGCATGTGGATTATTTTGAGCAGAAGGCGATCAAGTCCCAGCAGACTCAGGAAAAGCTTTTTTACCTCTCCCTTAAATGCCTAAAATAATTTACATCGGGGGCCCGGCCCAGAAAGGGAGATGTTATCAGAGATAACTTCTTTTTATGTGAAATCCATCTGCATGGCGGGTCATTTGATTACAGAACATCCGCTCTTCTCATCTTCCTGTAAATTTCCTTTCTCCCCTTTGAAGCCCCAGGTTCCCATCCCTTCCTTTCCTTAGCTCACGATGGCACTGAGTGCCTTTGAGTCTCATATTTTTATGGGGCTCCCTCCCATACGCCTGTAATTAAATTTGTTTTCTCCTGTTAATCCGTCTTATGTCAATTTAATTATCAGAGCAGCCAAAGAACCTAGAAGGGAAGAAGGGAAAAATTTTCTGCCTCTACAAACCTGTCATTAAATTCATCTTGCCTCTCGGGAGGTGGCATGATCTTGGGTGAAGCAACATTTTTTTTTTTTTTAACCAACGGCAGTTCCCAGAGATGGGCACCGCCGTGAGCACTCAGCAGCCAACACTTCTGGCATCTAAGGGAATGAGTGCTTGGATGCAGTAGAACGGTCCAGCATTCACTAGAGTCAGATTTCTATAGGCTTCCACTATTTTCCCATTGGTGGGATAAATGAAGGGGGCTACAGACACTTTATTTGATGTCAGGTCAAACTTCCGGCATGATGTGCTTGGCTTAAAAGAAGAGTTTAATATAAAAACACATGGTAGGTGGACCTATGAGGGTATCTCTCCTGGATTTCTGGCCCTAGGGGAGTACTTTCCCACCATAGCTGGCTGCTATGCAGCGAGAATTGAACATCACGTATCCCAACCCTAGAAGGCCAGCCTGACTCATTTCTGTGTTCATTACAGGCTGTGGAAGTAATGATAATGAAGTCTGACCTTGGAGCAGCAAATACACAGAGAGAGGGGGACAGGGCAAGTCTGAAGAGGGTATGGGGGGCTCTGGTGATCAGAGGAGCGTGGCATTGAGAAGGAATCTTCAGCAAAAATGTACGTATCTTTAGGGATGTTCATGGTAGCACTGTTTCTAAAAGTGAATGATTGGAGAAACTTCTTTATCCATCAGCAGGTGAACTGCCACAAGAGGAAAAACTCATAGTGAGAACCCACCTGTGTTCATCGTCTTCCCAGCATTATATGCTTCCTGAACTAAAATCACCTAATTTTCATTCATTTTCTGCCTTTCCTCAGGCAGCCTACTCAGGGGAAGCTAACCTCAGCCCAACCTGCGGCTGGGCCCGGGGTGGCCTAAGTCAATCAACACATGCCTTTGGTACCAATCATCGGTGGTCATGTGACCCAAAGCCGTTCAATTAGAGTGAATCAAAGGACTCTCGCTTGGAATGCTGGGAAGGGCACCTGCTTGTGGGCACTCCTGCTGGATGGCTCTAGGCAATGCAACAATTTCTTTCTACCCTCTAAGGGTTTTTTTTTTTTTTTTTTTTTTGGTTGAGACTGAGAATTAAACACCTAAGGCCCGTCAGCAGGAGAAAGGCACACAAATTTATATAAATCTTCTGTGACCTGGGAACTCGTAAGGGAATGAAGACCCAAAGAAACGGTGAAAACGACTTACTCCTCCATTAGCTTGAACAAGGCGAGACAACCGTGGAAAAATTACTAGGCTACGTGGGGAGGCTAAAGGAAGATGAGTATCTTGAAGAGGCCTGTTTGTGTAGAATTCCCCAGCTCTCAACTGCTTGTCCTTGATAAGAGTGTTGCTTCCCTTCTGGTACAGGGAGGGCATCTTTCTCATGGGACTTGTTAATCTCTGGCTTTCAGAAAGAAAGGGGGAGATTAGAATGCCCTTTCTAGATCTGCTGTTTTTAAAGTGCTTTTAGCTCAACCCTTAGGCCAAAGTGGCGTCTTGTGGGACGGCGTAACCGGCCACCCTTTGGGGTCTCATTTGAGCAATTCTGGAGCAGTCGTCTGATGGGACATCATGCAGCTGCTAAAACTGAGCGATTGGAAAGATTTCCATGAGAAATGGAAAGAACGGGTATCAAATCTATGGTACGAAATCCTGTATAATCGGGGGTGGGAAATGTCTATTTTTTTTTTTAATTTTTTTTTTCAACGTTTATTTATTTTTGGGACAGAGAGAGACAGAGCATGAACGGGGGAGGGGCAGAGAGAGAGGGAGACACAGAATCGGAAACAGGCTCCAGGCTCTGAGCCATCAGCCCAGAGCCCGACGCGGGCTCGAACTCACGGACCGCGAGATCGTGACCTGGCTGATGTCGGACGCTTAACCGACTGCGCCACCCAGGCGCCCCGGAAATGTCTATTTTAATCAAGTGGTCTCTTGGTTTGGGGGGGGGGGTAGAAGAGGTCGCGGGAGGAGAGAGGAATCCTGTTTTCCTCCCTTGTCTCAGCTTGGATCCCGCCTGAGGCCTGAGGGAGGAGAGGGCACCCCTCCTCCAGGGAGAGCTGCTGCAGGAGGAGAGGCTCCCAGGGGACCTGGCAGGAGGTGAAGCCTGAGGCACTGGAGAAGGGGCCTCATGTACAGACACAAAGACGAGACTTAAAATACCCAGTCTTACTGACCCAACAGCCATCCCTGTGGGGATCTGTCCCTCTGAGAAGGGGCTGAGACCACACACAATCTCAGGGTTCTACGGGCTGAAAGGAGCAGGAGGCCTCAGGGCCCCAGGAGAGGGGAAAGTTTGCTCCTCTGGAGGCTTGTCTAGCTCCCTGGATTCGAGCTTCTGGTGGGCAACAATTCTGTCTTGTTGTTGGGTCCCAGTCACCCGGGACTAACGTGGGTATCGGCGGGCGCAAGACTGTACTGAATGAAGGAGGCAAGGCCAAGTGGGGGAGGGCCCCAGAAAGCAAAAGGGGGGGGCTTTCCACCTGCATGCCCCCAGGGAGGTGAGGCCCAGAGAAACTGGGCCCCCCTGGCCTTTTGTCGTCAAGCCTGACTTCAGCTGGGAGTTCTGCTTTCTGGTTGTTTCAGACATTTCTCCTTTCAATGTAAATATTATTTTTAAGGAGCCTCCAGCCCAGGGCAGTCTTGGTCAGCTTAACCGCTCTCAGTGGGAATACGCAACTTTGAAGTGTTTGAAAAGAATCTGCTTCTGAGGAATTTGCATTTCCAGAAAGCTTTCGATAGAGGGCCAAGCGATGGAGCCTGTGAATAAGGGCTTTCTGTGTTTACTGCTCTATGTGGACAGTACAGGAGGGATAAGAGGAAGGAGGCACACTGCATTCCCCTCACCCCCCACCCCAGCAGCTGCCGCTGAGGGGGCGGGGGAAGGCTCTTTGCCAAGAGCCAGTGAGGATTCTGGGATGTCTGTGTTGAGTCATCTCTTCCCTGCAGGTTTCCAGGGAGCTGGTTTGCATGAGGTAAACTCGCGACCCGATTCCCAATTCCAAGGGCCGCTGTTCCTTGCTCTGCAGCCTTCTCTTGCCTCAAGGAAGTGGCCTGGTGGGGAGGGGGAGGGTAGTCCTGAGTGGGGGAGGGGGAGTGTTGGGGCAGAGCCCGGCTGACGTAGAATTCGGTCCCACACTCACGTGGGCTCCTTTTCCAGCCCTCCTCCCTTCAGTTGGGACCAGTGGCTGCTTGGGCGGTCAGAAGACCTCCCCGTGTGGTTTGCTAACACTCCCTTTGGCCCCACCCCTTGTTCATCTTCGTTCTCTGAAGAAGCTGAGAAAGTGGTCTGTCTTCACTCTCTGGGGCTGAGAAAAAAAGCCTTGAGAAGGAAGGTCACTTTAAAGCCCCACGCACCAAGAGTCGGCCATAGGCTTCCTGCCCCCAGCTTGGGGGTCCCCCAGTTCTGGGTTCTCGGCTCACTCCGGGAAGCTCCCCCTAGAGGTCACAGTGACAAGGAAGGGCCGTTCACCAACACTCCTTCCCACTCCTACCCCTCCCCACAGGAGTCCCTCCCCTGTGGCCTGTGGTCAGTCTGTTGGGTGTGTGGGTCTTCTTGGACGGACACAGACTAGCAGAGTGCCAGAGGAGCCCCGTGGCACCGTGAGGGTGTTGACCCAATTCTTAGCGTGGGGCCTGTGACTGTACTTGGCTCCAAAGAGCTGAGGGGTCCAGATGTGTAACTTTGAAGCCCTTTGAAGTCACTTGATGTGCATGGGACATCACTTCAGGAGAGCTTATTCTTTTTTGAAAATTATTTTTCAAAGTTTTTTATTTATTTTTGAGAGAGAGAGAGAGAGAGAGAGAGAGACAGAGGAGGGGAAGCGAGCCCGATTCGGGGCTCAAACTCACAAACCGTAAGATCATGACCTGAGCTGAAGTCGGACGCTCAGCCGACTGAGCCACCCAGGTGCCCTTTTGTTTTAAGTTTTTAATTTACCTTTTAAAGCAATCTCTACACCCAATGTGGGGCTCGAACTCATGACCCGGAGATCTAGAGTTGTGTGCTCTTCTGACTGAGCCAGCCGGGGGCCCCTCAGGTGAGCTCATTCTAAGACCAGCCTATACACTAGACCAAGAAAAGCCCTTGCTTTTATTTCTGACATTAACCAAACAGGGTAATAAAATGGACAACACACTAATCGAACAAAAGTGCCTCCATATGTGGCTTCCTTCCCCTCGAAAAATGTTATCCTATACACTACTCTTTCTTCTCTCTGCATTCCTTCTTTTTTCTCTCCCTCTCTGCTTCACTCTCTCCCTTTCTTTCAATCCATACAAAATATTGACTCTTTCTGTATGCCAGCCACTGGCATTGCCAGGAACTGGCAGTATACTTGTGAACAATAAAGAGATCCTTGGCCAGTACATCTTCCAGGCTAGAGGCAGGACACAGGCAATAACAACACCATAAGCAATAAGTGAATTTTACAGTGTTTTATAGAGGACTGAGGGTCATGGGAATAGAATAAGTGGGGGTTTGCAGTTCTAAGCAGCTGGTCAGGGTGGACCTCGTTGAGAACGTGACATTTGAGCAGAGACTCGAAGGCAAATGCAGAGAAAGAAAAACATCTTTCCCCCTACCCGTCCAAGTTCTTGGCTGGGGCTTCTGTAACAACAACAAAAACAACAAAAAACCAGATTAATAAGAGAAAAGCATGCAGACTTATTTAAGTTTTATGTGATGTAGAAGATTTTATAAGGAAATGTAGACCTGAAGAAGTGGTTATACCTGAGCCTTTCAATGCCAGGTTGATGAAGAATGAAAAGTTGTAGGAAAGTGCGATAGGACAGCTGTCTTAGAGATAAGGCTTATTATTTTTTTTTCTTGTAGGTATAGAGAAGCCATCTCTCACCTGAGGGTCTATGACCTACTTGAGGGGAAGGTCACAGAGTCCTTCCTGCACCTGCTGTTTTTCAAATTCCTTCGGCTCAGATAGCCATGCGCTATGGAGAAGAGCGTGCCAGGCACAGAAACCAGCCAGCACAAAGGCCTAGTGCAGGAGGGTGCCCGGCTCTGGGGAGACACAGCAGGGAGGTCTCCCTAGCTGGAGCACAGTAGGTGGGGCATAACAGGACATTCGGCCAGAGAGGGAGGGGCCTTGGAAAGACCTCAACTGGAGGATTTTTAAAACACTTAAAATGTAAAGAATACATTTTTATAAAAATGTTTATTTTTGAGAGTGAGAGGGAAAGTGGGCATGAGCAGGGGAGGGGCGGGGGGGGGGGGCGGAGACAGAGAATCTGAAGTAGGCTCTGTACTGTCAGCACAGAACCCAACATGGGGCTCGAAGCCACGAATCATGAGATCATGACCTGAGCCGAAATCAAGAGTCAGGCAGCCAGCCGGGCGCCCCAAAGTCTCTCTTCTTGACCTAATTGTAGCCAGGCTTATCTGGCCCAGACCTTGGCCTGCTTCATCTGGTTTTAGTGGGAATCCTGCTGGGTCAGTTTACAGAATCCTTGGTATCTAACTATCCTTGATATCTGATCAAAATCCTCACCCATCCCTCTCAATATCTTTCACCCTGGTTTGCCTACAGCAAGAATCCTGTCGAGTTGGTTAAGCCAGAATTGCCCCTTACCCTATGTTTCCTCTTAGTAGTTTTCTATCCATTGACCCCACCCTGCTCCTTGACTCTAAATCTCCCCTTGTCCCTATGTTCAGAACGGAGCTCAGTTCTACACTAAGGTCCCTCTTGCCCTATTGCAATGTTTCCAGAATAAAACGTGCCCTCACTGCTTTAACTTCTGTCTGGCTCTGGTCCTCTTGCAACACAAAAGTAGAGTGAAGAAGATGATAAACTCAGCGTGAACCGATCACACGGGTTCCACAGCGATCAGCTCACGGCCACCTTGTTTCATCCGTATCTCCATTTCCCGTGTCCCACATCATTTCATCCCTAAGTATTTCTATGTGTATCTCTGAGGAGGACGTCTTTTAAGCTGAACATAAAGTCATTTTCACACCTACAAATTTACAATAATTCCTTACTGTAATTAAATATCCTGTCCTTAGGTCATTAGAGGGTGTTTTGCAGAGGGGTAATGTGCTCTAATTTACTTCCTTAAATGGTCAGAGTGTGTGGTATACTCTGGTACAGGAGGGTCAGATGGCACAGCCACTTTGGGAGTGTGGCAGTTTCTTTTCAGGTTAACCATGGGCCTACCTTTGGACCCAGGAATTTCATTCCCAGGTATACACCAAAGAGAAAGGGAAACTTTAGCCCACCAAAAGAATCACACAAACATATTCATAGCAACTTTATTTTAAAATCCCCAAACTGGAGGGGCGCCTGGGTGACTCAGTCGGTTGAGCGTCCGATGTCAGCTCAGGTCATGATCTCGCAGTTTGTGAGTTTGAGCCCCGCGTCGGGCTTTGTGCTGACAGCTCAGAGCCTGGAGCCTGCTTCAGATTCTGTGTCTCCCTCTCTCTCTGCCCCTCCCCCGCTCATGCTCTCTCTCTCTCTCTCTCTCTCTCTCTCTGTCAAAAATAAATGAACACTAAAAAAAAAATTTAAAAAAAAATCTCCAAACTGGAAACCATCTGAATCTCCATTAATGCGCAAGGAGATAAACACATTGTGGCATGGTCACACATGGAAATACCCAGAAAGAGAAAGGAATAGATTATTGATATATACAAGACTATGAATCAGGTTCAAAACATTGAGCAAAAGAAGCCCGATACAAGTGTGTGTGCTGGTTGATTCCACTTATATGAGTTTCCAGAACAGGCAAAACTATGTGTCTGTCTGTCGGTGGGTGTAGAAATCAAACCCGTGGTTGTCTTGGGTGAAGAGGACATGAATATTGACTAGAGAGGGGCTGGTAGATGGGGAGACTTGGCGGTAAAGTTTGAAGACAGAAGAGTATCAGGGAGATGTGAGGTGATTCAATCCCCGCCAGCACTGAAGCCTACTTGGAATTCGAGGTCATAAATTTAGAGTAATTCCAGGAGGCATGGTTGTATTTGACCAAGTCCCGCTGGACGTGCACCAGAGATGGAGAACTGGTTTTTGAACCAGGATGTGGTTTTGCTAAGTGAGTAAGAGGAAGAAAGTGGGCAAATCGGTTCCTAAGCCCACTAGAACAAGAAGACTTTCCTTTTGCTTCTTCCCACAGAGAAAGCAACACCCCCCCCACCATATGCGCAAAACACAAATCCCCCCAAAGTGCAACGTAGACCCCAAAAGTTCCTCCAACCCACTTCTCCTGGTCAGCTCTGCCCAGCTCCAGGGGCTCGCCCGGGGGGCCTGCTGGGCTCTTTGAGCTACAGTAGCTGTGGGATTCTTCCACACCACTACCTCCTTCAAGATCCCTTATCAGCTCATCAAAACACCTCCTACCACATCTGCAGAATAGAGCACCAGAGGGTAAATCTAAATCCCAGTGGCATTCTGCAGCCGACTTCAATCCACACAGGCATCCCGGGTATCCTCGGATTTCCCAGAACAAGGTACAAGCAGCTCACCCTTGACCACTGGAGGTGGGCAGGCAAGAGAAAGGCAGAAAAAGTGGAAGAGGGAGGAAGAGAAAGGTAAAAAAGAGAACACAATCCCAGGGGTTCAGCATCTTCATGGAGCTGGCCCACCCAGACCTTTCATCCTGAGTCTAATGCAAGACAAGATTGTCAATGTCAAGACAATGTACTGTCAAGACAATTATGTACTCCTTTTTTTAATGTTTATTTATTTTTGAGAGAGAGAGAGAGAGTGTGCACACAAGTGGGGGAGGGACAGAGAGAGAGAGAGAGAGAGAGAGAGAGAGGGAGACACAGAATCCGAAGCAGGCTCCAGGCTCCGAGCTGTCAGTGCAGAGCCTGATGTGGGGCTCGAACCCACGAACTGTGAGATGATGACCTGAGCCAAAGTCAGATGCTCAACTACTGATCCTCCCTGGTGCCCCTATTTTATGTTCTTCGTAAGTGGGATCAGTCGCCCCGGACTCGAACAGAACTCCTTAGCTCTCAACCTCCTGGAGGAGTTTGAGCCTGGATCCCTTGCTTCAGCCCTGCAGCTAAGACCAACTGGCCTTCTTCCTTGGATACTTCCCTCCTTGGAAGCTAACAATGCAACACTCCCAGTAAGGAGGTACCTTAAGACTTCTTAGCCCCAGTCCTTTTGCCAGCTCATGGCTCAGTTCCCTGACTTTGGCCAGTAACGTATCATGAATCGTTCACAAGGCCACTTTGCCAACTCAAATTCCTGCTCCGAGTCTCCATGACTGGCTGTGTGAGGTGTCGTGAGAGTATAGTATCTGCATGTTATTAATGTGTGTGCTGTCGCTGCCTATACCGAGGAGCGCTGGCTGGGGAGAAAAGGTCTTCCAGAATCTTCCAGTGAAGCCAGAACTTGCAGCAGCAGCGTGAAAAGCTGTCTTACCTCTATGGGCTACCAGCAGCCACAGGCCTGATTTACTGCCCTGCCAAACATGGCATTGAGCCTGGGACCTCAGAGGAGATGGAAGGGGCTGCCCTTGGGTGTTCCACCTCAGTTTTACGACTGGACTTGTCATTTTAGTTCCCTGCATCCTGCTTACTCATTCTACCTGTGGCCCACCAGGTTTCGTGGCAGTGGGAGAGTGGTTGTCCTCTGGAGGGTAGGGTGGGAAGGAGGAGGACCAGAGAAGTATCTGAAAAGCTCGGGACCTTTCAGTTGGTCCTAGCACCTGGCGCCAGTTAGCTGGGTGGGCCAGATGGGCAGCTGCAGGGGGCTCGGGCAGCCTGGACTTGGCTCTTCACCTCTTGTAGCCTCTTCCGGTGTACCTCTTCCGCCCTCAGAAGGACTGCTCCAGCGGGATAAGGCCCAACTTTCTCAGGAATAGCCAGTCTGTGGTCTAGAGACCACAGTCAGAGCCAAGGTCTGAATCTAGCCTGGTGAAGATGCTAGACCCACAGGCCCAGCCTCAGCCAGGCTGTCCCCAAACTCACAGCCACGGTAGCCTTAGTTCTTGCACTGTGGTCAGAAGTATACTTGGCCAGGCTTCTTTCTAGCTCTCCTCTTCCTTCTCCAAAGCACCTGTTGGGGCTGTTGCTCGAAATTGGTGGTAATTAAAATAGTTCAATCCAACGATCACTGTAAGCCACTCTGAATGCAATGGCCTAACCCAAATCTCAGCTTATCAAAAAATGGTCCCAGTGGGGGCAGGCTTATTCATTCATGAGATTCTATTATGTGCCAGGAAGGATTCGAGAGAGGAAAAACAGCCGGTGTCTGCCTCCAGGACCTAACAAATAGAGGGAAGAGGGTATGTCCTACAGGAAATACCAACAGAACAGAACATACCAACATCCCCCCATTACTTGGGGGATGCGTGGCATGTGACCGTTTATCATGCATGGTTTCTGCTCTTCGAGAGTGATGCCTATGGTCCATGACCAGTACCGTGAGACCCAATGCAAGGGAAGTGTACTACCAGAGCGTCCACGGGTGAGCCCCGGTGGCAGTGATTGCCAAAGAAAATGCTATTGGCATTTTGGGTGGGATAACTCTTTGTTGTGTGGGACTGTCCTGTGCTTTGCATTCTCAGCCTTCATCACTAACAGCCCATAGTATCCCCCAGTCATGGTGACAGCCAGTCACATTTCCCGCAGGTGGGAGGGTGGGACTGCCCAGGTCACCACTGCCCTGAGGAATCCAAATGCCATGGGTCCGTGGCTCAAGGCAACTGTGAATTCTTGACTCCTAGCGACTCAGGCATTCATCCTGGTGAAATGGTGGGGGTGGAGGGGAAGGGGGCAGCAGAGGAGGGCAGCACTAGAGCTCTGGTCACAGGCTCAAAACCATCTGGAGTGGAAAGGTGTGGTTTTTAGCTGCCTGGCATGGGTTCCCACTTCTTTGGGTAATAGGTTTCCAAAATTATCCTTTGGCCTCTTCCCTGCTGTCAGTCCTCAGACCTTCCATGGGGTTGACCCTCAGTTCCAAAGGTGGTTGTAGCCTGGCCAGTCAGAGCATTGCCTTCCCCTGGGCAGAGCATGGGTTCCAGGAGGGACACAGGACCTGATCAGAGGCTGATCAGAGCCCTTTTGCTGCTGGGAAACAGACCACCTTCCCTGCCAGACTTGACCTTCAGAGGCTGGGGGGCTGTTGCTGCTGCAGCCGTCAGGCCCCCTGCCTGAAGATAGGTGACGCTGCAAAAGCAGAAACAGGTTTGGGGGCACGGTCTGCACCCCCGGAACCAGCCACATCTGCGCTGGAATTTCCCTCTTGACAGGAGCCAATACATCCCCGTTTTGTTCAGGTCAGGTTGGGTGAGGTTGTCCGACGGGAACAACGAAAAGGGACTGATTAATATGCCGGGAAAAGGAGCTGAGTGTCTTCAGTCAGAGGAGCCAGGCTGACCAGGGGTCCCAGTCCTCGGCACCAGGTCTATGCCCCCTTCATGCTGACCCTCAGGACAGGACTGTAGCGTGACCCTGCCCCAGCCTGGAAGTCTGCATTCTTCTTGGGGGGGCTGCTTCCCAGAAGAGGTGACTCTCAGTCCAGGGGTAGAGACCCTCTCCCAGCCTATCAGTCAGTGCCTGTTTAGGAAAGGAAATCCCGGGATGGGGAGGTGATGAGTGGGCTGCGGGGTTCCTTGGGACTGGCCCGGCCCACCTGGTCCAGTCCCGCCTTCCCTGTTACAGGTAGGCTGGCTCCCTGCCCCCTCACACCCCCTGGTCATTACTGAGGGCTTCAGTGCATTCTGGACTCCCAAGTGCAGCCATCTGCCTTCTTTGCCTGGGAGCTTCATCTCTGGAGTGGAGGAAAGTCCTGGGAGAAAGAATCATCTCCCTTCCAGCAGCCCTTAACTGAGGACCAATGGGACGGGTGTCTAAACATCCAGCTTTCCTGCCTCCGGTGGGATTACTCTGAGGTATATGGTCTGTTTCCCATCGTTGCCCCAGCAGAACTGGGTAGGCCTCAGTTGTCCTCAGGGGCCACCGCACCTGAATGGACTGTCATCTCTTCCCTGTTTCACACCCCTCTCCTGTACTCCCACTTTGAACTGAGACCTCTGCCTCAGCTGCTCAAGCCCCACCAGCCTCTGGCGGGTGTGGCTAAGTCCTCAGAGAGAGCACAAGACTGCAAGTGGTGACTAGCCCTGACCCCGCGTGTCCCCCATCACAGGTGAAGCTAAATGAAGCCATTTCCCAGAGACAGAGTGTCCCCGGGCACAGGGCCCCTGTTCCCCAAGGCGCAGGCCTGGAAGAGGGCCAGCACATTCCTCCTGTTCCCACTAACCGGAATTACCACTGGACGGAAGTACAGTTGACTGTGTTAGGTATTGAATTAAGTTCTAGAATTCTTGTTTTTAGGTTGGGAAAATCAGAAACAGTTTGCTCTGAATGTGCAGAGAAAGTTGCCCTCCCCCCACCCCCCACCATCAGGTCTGTGGCCCCAACCGGAAACTGCAGGATCCCACCCTCATTGCCTGGGGCTCTCAAAGTCATCCCAAACCCATCTCCCAACGCACTTGCCAAGTCGAACTTTGTGTCTCTGGGTAAAACACACTCATGAAACAGAATTTTTTGTTTTGTTCTATTTTGGTGACAAGAGAGATCCTTGATGGAAACTGGATCTGTAAGAAAAATGAGGATAGAGCCATTAGCTTAGACAATATTCCATGACCTTGGAATTTTGGTGGCTTCCCAGTTTTACCACCCCATGGGTGAAGGTTCAGCAGCTAAGATCCTCTTGTGGAAAAATAAATGATTTAGGATTCAAATTTCTGTCATTGTCTTGTCAACTAGTTTCATCTAAACACAGCCACTTAGAGCCTGGTGTTCCCTTTAGGCTATAACGCACTTATGCAAAGTTCTTGGCAGGTACTTGGCTCAGTCAACATTGGCGCCTTCTTTTCCTGTCCCTTCTCCCAGGGCTCCCAGCAGCTACGATAGAGCCTCACGGCCCCCAAGCTGGATTGTGGCAATGAATTTTACTATGCTCAGTGCCCAAAAGGAGAGGGGAAATAGCCCTTTGCTTGTAGTGTCTCATCATTCTTGGAGGGATGCTAAGAGAGGGGCTTCCCACGCTTTAAGAAGGATGATTCTGGAAACACCTTTTCCCAGAGAGGAGGCTTTGTCACTGTCATTAGATGGTTCTATAGTCTATGGACTAAGAAGGACACCAAACTCTCTATTTCCCTTCTGCAGTGTCTAATTGCTGAGCCTATGGAACCCAGGATGACTCAGTGTACCCCCCATGCACACACACACACACACACACACACACACACACACACACACTGACTTTCATATAACCTCAGGGTCGCTTTCAGTGGCTAAAGCACTTGTCCAAGCCAACAGATCCGCATTGGGCGTTCATTCTGCACTTGGCTCCCATATCACCTTCTAAAAACATTCCTACCTATTGTAGTGGGTGCTTTCCCCTTAGGAAAGGGAAGCACATGTCTGTCTGTCCACACTCCGTGGACAAACAGAAAGGTAGCGGCAGGGTCCTTATGATCAGAGGTCTCAGCCCTGCTCAGCCCCTTCCACTGAGATTCTTGTCTCCTTGCTGCCTTTCCCTACTTGTGGACACCACTTGTTGACCTGAACCTATCTGTTCTTCTTATCTCTGAGAACTTACAGGGACCCTGCATACTTGCCTAGACCCAGAGCAGACCCACAGTAGGTGTCTTCTCCATAGGCACCTTCCTTCACCAGCAGACTTCTAAACGACCTCTTCCTGGCCTCAGTTCCTGGCTCTCTACTCTATTTATGCCTTCTCTCCGAGTCATCTTAGCCACTGCCTGTGGCTGTATATCTCAGCTATTTCTAATCACTCCTACGCTTAGAGCTAAGACCGGGCTTTTCCGCTGACTTCCATATACCCATCTGCCTATGTGACATGTCCTTTTGGTTGTCCAACATCTTAACGGTAACAACGAACAGAACTCTTGATTACTGCCCCCTCCTGTGCCTTATGCCTCTGGCAATGGCACCTCAAGGACTCCTCCTCGAGGCTTCCTTTCCCTCATTGCTTCATTCAATCTATCAGCAAGACTTGCTGGTTCTATATCCGTAAGAGCCATCACCCTGTTCCAAGTGCCATCTTTGCCTGCCTAGAGCAGTGCAAACAATTCCCATCTCGTCCTCCTCCCCCTTTTCCATTCTCTACTTGACAGGACCTGCAATTATTTTGAAATCTAAATCAGCAGCTTGAGAGACTTCCCTCTGAGGGGAGAATGAATGAATGAATATATGTAAAGCACCCGGAACAGTGCCTGCACACAGGAAGTGCTATATAAGAATTTGCTCTTGCCCTGCTTCTGGGGCTTCCAACCCATCTGGAACACAATAGAAATCTTCGAGGCCCTACCTGACCTTGGTCCCTCCAGTGGCATCTTGGCTTCAGTCATACTGGCCTCTTGTCTAGCCCCCAAAACGTGTGAGGCTCCTTCCTGCCTCAGGGCTATTGAATTTGCTATTCTGTCTGCAAGAACACAGACATATTTGCATAGTCTGGCTCTTTCTGCCATGTGTGCCTCAGTTCAGAGAAGCCTTTACAGACCAGCCTGTTCCCAGGAGCACCCCCCCCCCCCCCGATCATTCTGACCTTCTCTGTTCTTTATCAGATCAACTTTATGTCTCTATTTCCTTCATAACATTTGCCACACAATCAAGAGATCTTGTTTATTCGTTAACTTGTCAATTGTCTGTCTGTGCCCTCTAGAATGCAGGCTCCACCAGGGGAGGGCTTTTGTCCATCTTGGTTTACTCCTATCGCACAGGGTACATACCCCAGGAATATTTAATGAATGAATGCATTATTTAATTAATGAACACTCTTTCCCCCCATCTGCACTCTGCCTTCTAGCTTGGATGTCAGGTAAGCATTTGTGTCTCCCTGTGAATTATTATCCCCTGTTCCCCTCTCTTGGGGGCCTTGGCCAGCCTAGATGCACTGACTTTACCAGACCTACCAAGCCTAGCCGTCGGCTGTTGGTGGACCTTGGTGTCATCAAGTCTCACCGTACCCGGTGTGGTGCTGGGCACATGGTCAGTACTGACATGTCACAGCCGTGCTGCCCCACTTGCCTGTTGACAGAGTTCGCAGGGGTTCTTGTGGGGGACAGTGGGAAGTCAGAGCGGGAGACACTGTGCTTGACTAGTGTCCAGGAACTGTCACTGCAACCTCTAGGCTTCTAGAAAGGCCTCTCCTGCCCCCTGCTGGTGGTGCCATAATCAGACCCTCAGACTCACAGTGTCTACTCAATGATGGGATATGACCCTGTCGCACAGGCTCGGACAGAAGCAGGTCTGGAAGAGGATAGGCCTGCTGAGGTCGGTTAAAACACATTTCAAGTACCCCAATGCCATCGCAGTGCTGGAACAGTAATTTAACAAAAGCAGTGGGTTACGTGGAGAAAGGCCACCTCATCAGGGCTGTGGGGTCTGGGAAGGACCCTGTCTCAGGCCACTCAGGGTGGGTGGCACAGCCTCCCTCTCCCTCAGGGGAAACCAGAGTGGTCGAGGGACAGCTCCGTGCAGAGAGAGGACTAGCATGTCCCTGGTCCCTGGTCGCTGGCCGGACCAGCCTGTCAGGTTGGAGACCTGTCCCTGGGCTGGTTTCGTCTGGCCCCGAGAAAGCTGCACCCTAGCCCTGCATCCAGGCACCGGGCCCACCCTGAGAGGACATAAGGAGTTACCCCTCGGAGCAGAAGAAAGCTGGGTGAAGTTCGTGCACTGCGTGCGTTTCTAAGTGACATCCGCGACATAGGGCCCACCAGCCACTTGAACCCCCACCCCCAACACACTCGGGGCTTCAGTCTCTGGGGTCTTGTTGACTCTGCCACTGATTCACTCTCAGGCCCTGGGAGAGTGACCTCCTCCAGACCCGGGACGGGTTTCCATTCCTCTCCCGTCCTCTCCATTTCCCCCTCCCGGCCACCTTCGCTTCCCCTCCTTGCCATCAACCATCTCCTTCCTCCCCTCCCTGCACCCTCCACGCAGGGCTCAGCACTGTGTGAACTGCAGTATATATGATGCTTCACATTAAGTAACTGGGGTCCCTGCCATTCCTGGGGTCTCTCAACTCCGGTTAAAGTGGAAGACAGCGTCTCAGTGTGGCGCTGCCTGTCTTAACATCCAACACCTGTCCTTGGAGCACACAGGGCACTGCCTTGAAAGCGGAGGCTTTCTCAGGTATCCTTATCGGCTAGAATTCCATGACATTTTGGATGTATATTTACTGTGTAGTCTTTTTATGGAAAGGGATAGGATTTTCCATTTATGGCCAGAACTAAATTTCCCTTGAAAATAAATGCGTGGAAGTTAAAAAGAAAGCTAATTAAAAAAAAGAGGAAGTGATATTACAGGTGTCAACCCAGTGAGAGGGATACTATCATTACCTCCATTTAACAAAAAGAAAAACGAGGTGTCAGGAGTTAAGGAACTTGTCCCAGGCTCCAGAGATCCTGGGTATGGAACGGGATCTGACGTTAAACTTGCGTGCCTTGAGGGACAGAACCCAAGCTGACACCGTGGGCCCTGTTGTAAGGAGCCTCTAGAACAAAATGGCTCAAGGGCATTCTTCAGACTGCCGGTCACCATCTACCCATCCCCTGTGACCCGCCTGGCATGTCTGAACATCCCCTCAGTGCATCCTCAAAACCATCGCCCTTGGAGGTCGTCACTAGTCCCCCTACGTTAGCCATGACGTGGCTCTCACAGAAGTTAAGTGATGCATCCCCTAAGACCAAGCCACCAGGTAGCAGAGTCAGGCCTGGGACCTACTCCAAAGCCTGCATGTTTCCAACCACCCCCATGGTGGTAGGGGTAACAAGACCCGCCACCTGGCCACCTTATCTTACATTCCAATAATCTTGAGAAGAAGGCCCCACGGTCTTCCCTGTTTCTAGATGGGGAAATAGAGCCTCTTGGTGGCTCTGGAATTTCATGAAACTTAAGGTGCGTCCACAATAGTCCCTCGATCAGGCAGCAGAGCCCCTGAGCAGGTGGTGAGTTTACTGTCTGGGTCAGGCTTTTGAGATACTTTGAGCATCTGTTCCCATCTCGTGCCCTGCTGTGGCCACTCCCTGTCCATTCTGGGGCCGGTGGAGGTCTGGGGGTGGGTGGAAAAGCTGCCATTACCACCCGACCAGCATTAGCAGGCATTCACTGCAATGGGGACTTGGGCACTGGGGACAACTGTGGGTGCTCCTGGTGCCCACCCAGATCCCCACCAGCTCTGTGGTGTAATTCACGCGCCAAAGCTCCCCTGGGGCCGAGCTGAAGCTGGACTCCCCGCTGAGACCTCCTCCTCGCTCTACACCGTCCTCTGTCCTCTTACCTCCCTCACTCCCTTTTTCCTCCACAAATCCTGTGCACCCAAATCCCTGTCTCAGGCTCTGCCCCTAGGAGCCTGGCTAGGAACCTCTTCTCCACGTCTCCCATTTCCTCCCGTCTGGTATCCCAGGCCAGTGGGTGTTGGGGGAACCTTGGTTTGACAATCCCAGTATGGGTCTGGCATTGTCCAAGAGCGTCGGGCTGCTTGACAAAGCGAGGTGACCTTGAATCCAGGAAGAGTCCCTCGGTTCTTAAGCTTTCCCCGAGAGGCTGGGGGCTTGGTCCACCCATAAATTCCCCCTTTATTCAGAGAAGGAGAGACACTCCCTCGGCCCGGTCCTGCAGGGACGGTGGCTCCGTGGCTTGAGGACCAGCTCTGCAAGGGGGAGCGGGCACAGAGGGGGTCCACGTACCTGCCGGGCTGCGGGCCTGGGGTTTGTTCACAAGGATTCAGTGATGTAACAGGCAGCCCCCAGGGCTCCCAGAGCCACAGCGGCAGGCCCGAGAGCTTGGAGCACGTGAATTACGATGAGTGGAGTGTTTTCTTGCAGGTTCTCTGTAGAGCGAAACAGAAAGCCCACAGGTTGGGGGAAGCTGGGACTCTAGTGCCCGTCTACAGGCAGGGAAAGCAGAAATCGTAGGGTGGCCTCGGGATTTCAGGAACGCCTTCTCCCCGTGACCGAGCCTCCTTTCAGGGGGACACAATTCCGCCCACCCCTTCCAATAAATCCCTGTCGCGAGAGTCCCTGCGTCTGAGGATGGGCTAGCCTGGGGTGCCAGCTCCCGGGGACACCCAGGGAGCAGGGTACGAAGGCGGCGAAGGCCGCAGTGTGCCAGGCCCCGTGCCAAGCATCTCACACCCAGCGTCTTCCTCAAGCCTGACAACCACCATGTGAAGCGGATTGTGTCACGTGACTCCATTTTGGGGGTGAGGAATCCGAGGAAACAACATATGACGCCCACCACACGGGGGAGGAAAACAGATGATCACGCTCCCGAGGACGGCTTTGACAAAATGCAGTATCCGTGTTGACATCAATCCTACTGAAGTAGAGAACCTTATTCAACGTGACTGTGTGTTTCAGGCCAAGGTCTCACATTCCACTGCACCGAGAGGTGTCAAGATGATGGACCCTGGTGCTAAAATTTGAGCGGAATCAAGACTGACACGTCTTACCCCGGCCAGACTGGATCTCTGCCCCTTCCCCTCACTTGCCTAATTCTGAGCCTTTTACCTTTCCCTCTGCCACCTAGGATGCTCTGTCTTTTCATCTTAAGCCACAGAGGATCCCAAGACCCTTTTTGACTCAGCTCAGATACCAATGACACTGCAAAGTCTCCCTGGACCCTGATTTAGGAGCGAGCGCTCTTTTCCTGAAGCTCTTAGAACATCTCTAGGACAGACGTCACTTCCCGGCTTGCATCTGAGATCCTAAGGCCCATGTCTCAGCTTACCACGTAGACGGTACGGTTTTTAAGGGTAAAGTTCCCTGTTCTGGTTTTCCTCACAGGGCTTAGTATTCTATCCAGAACAGGTTTTCCCGCTTGTTGGTTTTAAAGTGATACGAATCCGTGGCTCGGCTTAGCACCAAATGGATAGGAATACTAAGTGTGTGGGAGGAAAGTCAGTAAAGGCGAGTGGTGGGCAGATCATTCCTCGACGGGGACTTACCAGGTTGTATTTTTGGCTTTACACATGTTCTCCCAACACACCTGGGTATCCGTTTGCTTCTCGTATGTCTGAGAGATGGTGCGTTTCAAGGATGGACAGGACAGGGGATTTGGTGGTGGAGACACCAGCCAAGAGGAGGAGCAGGATGAGGGTGAGGGGGTGGGTGGGCTCTGCTTCTGGGTTAGGGGTGTGAGATCCCCAAGTGGGAAGCCGCTTCGTGGACATCGGGTGAGACCCCGCATACAGGTGCAACTACTCTGGGGCCCAGCACTGGGGGCAGATGATGAGGGCTCCCCTCCAACCAGCCCTTGCACAGAGCCCTGCACCACTGGGCAGGGGGACTGACACGTTCAGTCCAGTTTTCTGCACAGGGGTCTTCCCATGAGGGGTGGCTTTCTCCTGATGGCTCCGTGGAAGAGGAAAGGAAGGCCAGATACTGTGGAAGACTCTACGGGAGGCTGCCCAGCCTGGGGGCATGTCTCCTGCGGAGCTGCCGGAAGTAGCCAGAAACTGCTGAAGGAGTGGGGATCTTGCTATTACCAAGGGCACGTGTGAGTTGCAATCAGCATCTGTCACTAAAGTCTGGGGGGTAGTGCAGATGCGGGTCAAGAACCAGAAGCTCTCAGCTGTGGTATGGGCCAGAGGAGGCGGCCAATCGCCAAACACAGCATTTAATCACAAAGCTCTGGGTGACAGGGGATTTACTAAGGGCTGTGAGGGCATAGACTCTGAGGAAGCAGTGGGCCTACGGAGAAAAGAAAAACGTGCCTCCCAAAGAAGCCATTTTCAGTGAGGAAGAAAATTGGCACCCCTCCGTGCAGGTGGGGTACCCTGGGGATGTGGGTCTGGTCAGAAAGGGCAGGGTGCCAAACCCCAGGAACTGGCCACCCCGGGAGAGGTTTCCTTTCTGCCTGGGCTTCCCAAGAAGAAGTTACCCATGGCTGCTACTATGGTCCGGGGCAGAGCCTGACCCCAGGAATTGTGCCCTGAGGGTCCAGCCCCCCACGCGCTCCAGAACCTGTAGAAAGTGAGGAGGCTTGGAAATCCTCTTCCTGGCATGGTCGGCCAGGGTAGAGGAAGGAGGACATCAAAGATGCGGCTGTGACACAGGCCCAGACGACGCCAGCAAGCAGAGCTTCCGGGGCAAGCGGAACAGGAACAGAAGGCCCGCGGCCCCGCACGAGTCAGAGACCCTGGATGGACAGAGAAGGAGACAGATGAGGGACCCCCTGCCTCCAGGAGGCCGGCAGGAGCCAGGGAGACACAGGAGAGAGAGCAGGGGAAGCTGGTTGTTTTAGGGACCGGAGCTCCCTGGGGATTGCAAAATCATGCCGTTAACAGCTCACACCCGAGCAATGCTTCCTCCCTCCCCTCGTCATTATCCTCTCATCATATCGCCATTCTCAGTTTGCAAATAGGGAAACAGAGGCTCAGAGAATATATGGGCTGTGCCCTTATAACAAGTAGATTCAAGAAGTGGGCTTCGGCTCAGGGGTGCTAACTCATTCGGCGCTCCTTCGACAGACTTCACGGGAACGGACGGCAGCAGGGGACCGTCCGCTTGGCGAGAGGGGGCATCTGACATTGGTCCAAGGTCCATTTGCCCGGGGTTCACTGACTTATCCAGAAGCCAGCTGCTGCTCTGATTTACAGTCCTTGAGACGCCTCCCCAAACTTGTCTCCCATGTGTCCCCTGCCAAGGATCCCAGCGGAACTCGGAGATGTTGTGCTGTTACCCAAGGGGACTTCCGGGCGGATAACTCCCTCCTCGTGCAGTGACTTCAGTCCTGGCTTCTTGACTGAGCTACAGGTTCTTCCGACCAAAGCTCGGCCAGCGGTCCACCGGGCAGACTCAGCACCCTTCCTGCTTAGACCCGCCCACGACAGATACTTTTTCTGGAATGGGGAAGGAAGGGACTCTAAAGGCAACACTGGTCTTTTTTCTCTGTTAAAACAATTATTTAATAGGCTTTTAATTCCTGTACACGACATTTACCCCTTAAAGTTTTCAGTGGTTTCGGTCAATCAACAGAGGTGTACAACCATCATTACTAATTCCAGAACATTTTCATCTGTCCCCCAAGGAAGCCCCATAACCATTGAGCGGGCACTGCCTTTCCCCACTTCCCCTGGTTCCGGGCAAGAAATTTGCCTATTCTGTACCTTTCATAAATGGAATCACACATGTGGGCTTTTGGGGGAGTAGCTTCTCTCACTTAGCCTAATGTCTTTGAGGTTTACCCGTGTGGGAGCACGTGTCAATATGTCAGATAGTATTTCATTGTATGGATACCCCTCACGTTGTTTATCCATTCATCAGGTGGTTGATATTGAGTTTCTTCCCCCCACTTCTCGACTATTATTATTGAAGCTGCTGTGAACATTCACGTACAAGTTTTTGTACGGATGTTGTGTTTTTAATTCTCCTGGGTATGTACCTGGGAGTGGAATTGCTGGGTCACATGGTAACTTCACTTTTTTTTTTTTTTTTAAAGTTTACTGATTTATTTTGAGAGACAGAGAGCATGAGCTGGGGAGACAGGCAGAGAGGGAGAGGGAGAGAAAGAGAGAATCCCAAGCAGGTTCCATGCTGTCAGTGCAGAGCCCAACGCAGGGCTCGATCTCATGACCATGAGATCGTGACCTGACCTGAAATCAAGGGTCGGTTGCTCAACTGACTGAGCCCCCCGGGTGCCCCTGTCCATCTTTTGATTACAGCCATTTTAGTGGAAGACTTGTACTTTCCTGAACTACAATGTTTTCTGCATACAAAGAGATTTGGATTTTAGAAAATGGCACCCTTTATTTAAATAAAGGCCTTTGCCCCTTATCGCCAACATTGTTTCCCACTCCGGTTCAAAGGGAGAAAATTCCTCTGGCGGAAGAAGTGTAGGGGGTCCACTGTAACCGCTGACAGGTCATCACTGTTTCCTGCTCGGCCATCTCAAGAAGCAGAATCCTTTCCCCAGGGGTGAGCCACATGCATTCATCAAAAGATTTGAGGATGGAAAATTTTGCTTTCTACAGACACCCGTTCTGAAGGCCGTAATCCAGAAATGTTTATGTCCGTGGTTGATGATCACAATACACATGATATATCACACTTATAACGATTTCTACATGTTAAAAATGAATTGATTCTCAGCCATGGAAATAGGATTGTTGTCACAGTGGTATGTTGGATCCGGCTCTCTCACTAAACCCCATTTTTTTTTTTTTTTTTTTTTTTGTATCCACACCGTCGCAGAGGAATAAGCTGCAGCCCAGGGAGCATGGCCTGCTCACGACCATAGAGCCACCGGCACTGGCTCACTGTGAATTCAACAGAATCCCAGAGAAGGGTGTTCTTCCTCCCGGGGAAACCACCGGACTCTTGGGACCAGAAGGTCACTCAATGTCACAGTGAAGAGCAAGGGTAGTGGAATCAGAGTAGATGGAGGCTGCCCTCTCCCCGCTACTACTGCTTGCTTGAGAGTGTGTGGTTTGATTTCTTTGAGCCTCAGTTTCCCCATCTATAAAAGGGAGACGATGATAACAGTAGCTCCTTTATAGGACCGTCAAACGGGAAGGTTAACATAGGCAGTTGAGCCGAATGCTGGGTACATCGTTGATACCCAGTGGCGAGAGTTAGTTAGTTATTACCACTATTAGCAAAAGTATGAACCAGCCCGTCTCCTGAACGCCACTCGAGTTCCCTCTACACAATCCAAGGTTCATTCGGACCCCGGCTACCCAGGAAGACGGGGGACCACTTTTCCTAGACAGCCATTCCATTTTCAGACAGAACTAATCGTCGGAAATGTCTTCTTCGTGTTGAGCAGAAATCTGCCTGTCTTCCACGGTGTCTTCCACAGGGAAGGCGGCCAGATTTAGCAAATAAAACTGCAGAATGCCCATGCCATGTTAGGACACACACTAAAAAATCATTTGTCTGTCCGAAATTCAAATTTTACTGGGTGTCCTGTATTGTATTCAGCAACCCTACTCCTGGGCGCTTAGTCAGACGTCGGAGGGCAACACGGAGCAAGTGTGCTCCCGACATTCACTTGACAGATTTCCTCCGATGCCTTCAACCAAACCTCATACGTCAAATGGTTCTTGCTTCCCTGCCCTCTCATCCCCCATTAACCTGCACTATCTCTTTTGGACTGGATTGTGAAAAAGCATCTTTTACAGCACACAAGGATAGTCCGACGAGGGCGGAGTATGACCACCTCCCTCGTCCTAAATCGTATATTTCTGTTAACACATCCGTGGTTTTTATTTTTGAGCAGCCGCACGGCACTCCTGACTCCTGTTGAGCTAGTATGGTCGCAGAGCCAAGGCAAATGTCGACATGTACGCGTGGCTGCCTTCTTCATTGAGACTCAGCATGGTGGGGAATGGCGAGATCCAGGAATCCCAGTCTCTTGGGTAAACGCGAAACCCCCAAACCCGCACACCCCACAAGCACAGGTCCAGGATACGTGTCAACCAACGCCACGACCCGAAACGAGCCAGCCTCTGGGGGACCCTGCGCCCACCTGATTTCCTGGATCGAGAGGGTGCTTTTGTGGTAGGGTCCGGAGGCAACCGGCCCAGGGCCGGTGCAGGGGCCCGGGCCGAGGGTCTGCTTTCTGGAGCTGGGAGAGCCTGGGGTGCAGGCTGCTGGGGGACGGATCCAGGGCTGGGCCGAGGGGTGGACTCCGAGCTGGCGTGCTGGGGTGTGGACTCCGAGCTGGCGTGCTGGGGTGTGGACTCCGAGCTGGCGTGCTGGGGTGTGGACTCCGAGCTGGCGTGCTGGGGTGTGGACTCCGAGCTGGCGTGCTGGGGTGTGGAGCCGCGGCGTCTGGACTCCGGCTTCTTCTTTTTGCCCTTCCTCATGGTGGGTTCTGTTCACCTACACGTGGACCTACATGGAGCTGCCTAATCTTCCGGCTCCCTCCCGGAAGGGGGCCGTTTGCCCCTGCCCTGGGGGAAGGCTCTGCGGACCTCAGCCCCGCAGAGAACAGTCACCTACAGCCCTCCTGTGAGGTCACAGAAGCCAGGGGGGCTCCTGTGGCAGGGCTCTGCGGACGGCGTCCTCTGCCCACACTAGCCTGCTGCCCTCCCTCCTCCCCAGTTACTGGGATGGGCAGAAGGCACCTGCTGGGCCCTCCAGCACCTAGTTCCGCCTGGCCACAGGGCCTGTGACAACCTGGGCCCCCACGGTTCTGCTACCTGAGCGCCTCCTTCAGGCACCTCCCCGCTGGTGTGTTCCTGGGTCCCTGTGCGCTTCCTGTGTCGCTCGGAGGCACCCTGGCTGTAGCTCATGTGACGCTCAGCTCTGTCACCGGTTTCCACATACCAAAACCAAACGATTTCACCACGTGCTCTGGGAGTTTTAGGTAACTTTACCGAAGACTGGGGAGTGTGTGGATCAGCTATCCCCCCTTCCCCCTGCCCACTCAGGTTCTCTTAAAGTAGCTTCTCCTTTCTTCCCAAACCTGCCCTCCCTCCTGTGGGAAGGGGCAGGGGATCCCCAGGTGTAATAAGAACCCTTAGTTATGGTGAAAGAAGTTTCCCTGAAAACATACCAGCTTTGTTCGAACTCATTACGCTGGCAACAACTGACTACCTCTTAAACCCCAAAGTCGTCGGGTCAATCAGGGGACCCTGAATCTTTCCTGAAGGTGAAAATATGATTTTCCTTTTAGGATGGACGCGGATAAAGCATTTTTGAAAGACAACCTGAAACGTCACACTGACTGCAGCACAGGATGTGTTCAGATTAGAAGACCCTATCTCCACTACTGATGCATCACCAGGTGGGTGAATATTCAGCTGTTAACTGCATGTTCCTAGGGGGTGATGCCCTTGCTCCAGGACAAGGTTGAGGGCAGACGTAGCCAGAAGTCACCTCCACGCAAGGCCAGAGCCAATACGAAATATGAAATGACAGAAAGTAGTTTAGGGATCCTAGAACCTGAAAAGAACTTAAAGAAGAGAAACTGAGGTTTAGGGAAGTTAAATCACCTTCCAAGGTGACACAGCTGGTTGGAAGCATCGACAAGGCCAAATTCCCATTCAGAGCTCTTTCATGATTTCAGAAGGCAATAGGGAATCGGATCATTATATAGGCCTTAAAGTTAATGAACTAAAAAAGGTCTTGAGAAGATTGAAGAAGAAGAAAAAAAAAAAAAAGGCACCAGGGATTAGAAGGGGAAGATGGCTCAGATTGATAAAGTTGCATCGAACTTGGTTGACCCTTAGCATGAGGAGGTTCAGGGAGCAGGTGAGTAACTCCCTGAAGTCAAGAGCGATGGATCCGTCTGGGGGATTCAACTTAGAATCAGAGACTGGAAACCCGGGTCAGGGACCCCGTCCAGATAAAGCAGACAGGTCAAGAACTCCTAAGGCATTCATCTCTGCAGTATTCAATTTTCAGACACCAGTGGGCTTTTGCCTGGGGTTTCCACCTGGCTTAACCCGGGGTTTCTCAACCTCAGCTCTACTGATATTTTGGCTCAGATAATTCTCCTGTGTGTTGGAGAAGTTTAGCAGCATCCTTGGCCTCTGCCAAGAGATGCCAGTAGCATGTCCCCCTGCCCTCCCCGCCCCAAGTTGTGGCCACCAAAAATGTCTACAGACAATGCTAAATGTCTCCGGTGTGTGCGTGTGTGTGTGAAAATTGCCCCTGGTTGAGAACCACTGGTTTAAATGAATTAGATAAGGCAAACTCCTGTGGGCAGTATTTCCTGGCAGATGAAAGAAACGTGCCACGTCATACCGAGGGGCCAAGTGGCACAGAAAAGAAGTCCCTGTTCCCGGGGAGAGTGATGGAGGAAACACAGAGGAGTGAGAGGTTTACGGCGCGAGAAAATACGGGTGCGTTCTTTAAGCAAGATGCAGGGAGACAGTGCCTGGTGAGTGAGGCTGGCCCAGAGGGGCGAGGAAGAAGGGCATTGCAGGACTTTGCTAGCAGGTCTTCCGTGGGCCCCCTCTGCCTTCTGGCTGGAGCACAAGGTCCTGGCAGGAGTCTGACTCCTCTAGAACACAGTCACAGACCAGTGTCCCAGGCTCATTGACCTTGTCCAGCCCTTGGCAGCCGCGAGCGCGGAGGCCTGCTTCCCTGCATGTATGAAAGCCCTTCCCCTCCATCAGACCCCTCTCCCTTTCTGTCCCATCTTCCAGATCCATCCCAAGTGGACTCCTCTCCTCCTACAGCCTTTCTCGAGATCCCTGCCTGGAAGTGACCCCTCCCTTTCCAAGCCCCAGATCATTCATATACTGCGTGGAGTTAGGATGATGTTTCTCCTGTCTTTTCACGTGGTCCCTGCTCACAGGCAGTGCATGCCCTGGAGGGCCAAAGACCAGAGAAGAAACTCAACACAAGCTGCTTGAAGGCGACGGTAGGAGGAAGAAGAAAGCAGGAAATCATTGCAAGCAGGGTGGGCATGGACGACGGGGGACAAGGCACTCACAGACTGCATCACCATGGGGTTCTTTTCAAGGACGGACTGGGGCTTTCTGGCCTTGGCTGAGGACCAGCCAACAGTCTGAGCTCTCCTCCCGGACATGGCAGCCATGGGGCAACCTCATGGACTATTCAGGAAAGTGAGAAAGATGGAGTCTATGGGGGATGCGAGGTCAGGCAGTCAGGATACAGTTCCGAGGGTGTTAAAATCCACACCCAGTGATCCTGGCCCTCTGGCTGTGTCCAGGGCACGAGAGCAAGCGTGTCAATATTTGTCCTGAAGCTAGTGTCGTGGAGTTGGATGAGACCTCAGACACCAACTGACCCTTGGCCCCCACACGTCGGGAGGGCAACTCGTCCTCAGAGGAGACAGCTTGCTCTGGTCACCAAGTGGGAGGGTGGCAGAGCCTTGAACAACTGGACATTGGACCACCCTGGCCAGAGCACTTCTTTCTTCCCTGCTGCTGCCTCTGGAGGGGACTTCAGAGACAGAAGGCACTTGGTGCTCGTTTCTGAGCCCCCTGTCCAGGGCCCGAGACCCACAGATTGACCCTCTGGGCCCACAGGCTGGATTCCTTGATAGGAAAGCTCTCAAGGGCTGAATAAGAATCGCGCAGGCGGCCAGCTACTCTGACATAGCACCTCTTCCGGAACACAACTGCGAGGCTAAGACCCAAAAAGCCCTCAGTACAGTGCCTGGTTCACAGTAGGCAGTTTTTACTGTAAATTGTGATTTCTTTGGAGGAGAAGCCCACAGAACCAAGCAAAAAATAAGTGGATGTGAGGAGGGAGGTGTGGGCCCAGGTCCTACAAACTCCCAAACCTGTACCTTGCAAAAAAGTGTGATTTGGAGTACGGGGCAAGGGGGCAAGGGGTCGGGTGGGTGGGTGCAAGTGTAACTCTACAAATTAAATAAATTCGAACATTTTTGACCGGAGATCGCCCGGTGAGCACACCTGGGGTGAGAAATCTAATTAATCTGCACCCAGAGTGGTGCAGGTAGGGCCACGAGGAGAGGGACGGTGACATCGGGGGTTTGTCCACCACACTGGACCAGCACAGCACTCCCTCCGTCCTTGCAGTTTCCCACACCCCCGCTTTCGGGCCCCTCACCATCCGTCTGGGCCTCCGGACGCGCTAGGGGGACGCAGCCCCGCGCTCGGCTGCCGACGCGCGGGACGTCCAGGCTGCCCTCGGGGCGGCTCGGGCTGAACACCGCCGTGTGCACCTCCACGGTGGGGCGCGAAGGCGCTGCAAAGCAGGGTCTCCGCGGGGCGGCGCGCCTCTTCCTCCTCTTCGGGCCGCGGCGGCACGACGATTCCGACGAGCGCGGCGAGCGGCTGGCGATCCCGCGCGTGCACCTGCTGCAGGAGCAGCGGCAGCCGCCGCAGGTTGGAGCGCAGCGGCCGACGCGCAGCACAGCGCCAGGAGCGGCGGCGCGCCCGGCTCCCGCGCCTCCGGCGGCTGGCAAGGCTCCCGGCGTCCCGGCGCCGGCTCCTCCACCGCCTCGGAACCACGGGTCCCGGCCAGAGCCCGAGCCGTCACGCGCTCGCACGGGTCCGCAGTCTTGCACCTGTGGCGTGGCCGTTCCTGGGTGGGGCGCTTGCACTTGGCGGCGGGGCAGTCGGCGGGCGTCCACAAGCTGTCGCCCGAGCGCTTGGGCCGCCGCGCGGCGCAGTTGCTGGAGCTGCTGTGCCCGCTCGTGGCTCGGGTGGACGAGGGCCGGGAGGACCGATGGGCAGGGGCCTGCTCCGGAATGTCCTGCAGGGTCAGGCAGCACTGGTCGCTCTTCCAAAGCTCGCCCAGCAGCAGTATCAGGCGGTGGCCCTCGACGCACTGGGCCGCAGCCCGCTGCGGTGACTCATCCGTCCCGTCGTGCGGGGCCCTGGAGGGCCCGTCCCCGGGCTCCGTGTCCAGTCCGGCTCTCTTGCCCCTCCGGGCCCGGGCCCCTGTTGGTCACGGGCCAAGCTGCCCTTCCCCGGAGCAGGCCACAATACCCCGGGGTCCTGCCTCTCCCTGTCCTGACCAAGGGCCTGCGCTCTCTACTTTTTGGAAATCTTTCAACACAGGGAAATTGCTGTTGCTGGCTGCTCTAACGCCAGCTGTGTTTAGTTTCTCTGTCACTTCCTATGACTTCGGTGTCAAAAGGGCAAAAGCCTTTACCTCGCGGATGCACCATTAGGCCCCAGCCTCCAAGTAAAACAGCTTTTTGTGCACCTGGTGGACGTTTAAAAAGCAGTGGACCCGGGTGCTCACTGCATCTGCGATATTTGAAAAACAGTGAGGAACAAAGAGGCTGGTTCTAGACGGCTGAGCCTGGGAGGCGCGCCCTACGGCGGCTGGGCCCAGCTGCTCTCTGGATGAACTGGGAGCCAGGGTCCCGGTCCAAGCCTGAACTACTGGGGCTGCAGGAGATGGTTTGGGGTCCGCTCCCATCCAGTCTTCAATGTGTATGTATTAGAAAAATCTAGCCTTTCCCCACTGTATTTCTCCTTTGCTACTCACACCAAACCGCGTTCTGACACTTCTGGTCACCAAAACATGTTTTTGTTTTTGTTTTTTTTGTTTTCCCTACACTGAGCAATTCTGTGACACCAGCTGGGAGTCCTACAATTTAACTCAGTTCTTTTTTTTATTTTTTCAATGTTTACTTCTTTTGAAAGAGAGAGAGGGAGCGTGAGCGCATGAGTTGGGGAGGGGCAGAGAGAGAGGGAGACAGAAGATCCAAAGCAGACTTTATGCTGACAGCAGTGAACCCCATGTGGGGCTGGAACTTAGCAACCGTGACATCGTGACCTGAGCTGCGCCACCCAGGCGCCCCAATTTAAGTAAATTCTGACGCTATCTTCCTGGAGATGCTATCAGATCCCATAGATTAATTCCACGAGACTGCCCCCACCTCCAGCTGCCAGTCGTTACCTGTGCTTCTGACCAGTTGGCTGTAAATCTGAGTTTCCCACTGTCCCCTCCTCTGGTGTGACTGATTTGTTAGAATGGCTCAGAGAACTCGGGAAAACAGTTTACTCAATGTTGACCAGTTTATTATAAAAGGATTTGATATAAGACACAGATGGGTATCCAGAGGGAAGGGATGTGAAGGGCAAGGGGCGTGGGAAGGGGCACGGAGCCTCCCTGCCACTTCGGGGCACACCGCTCTCCCTGAACTCCCACGTGTTTCTCAACCTGAAAGTTCTCTAAACCCCAACCCTATTGGGATTTCACGTAGGCGCGATCAATGATGAACTCTATCCCTAGCCCTTTTCCCTCTCTGGAGGTGAAAAATCTGGAAATCCCAAGCTTTTAATCATGACTTGGTCTTTCTGGTGGCCTGCCTCCTTCCAAGAGCCTACCCAGAGTCACTCCATTAGAACAAAAGCCACTCCTATTACCTAGGAAATTCCAAGGGATTTAGGAGCTCAGTGTCAGGGACAGGGTCAATGACCAAATGTTAGAACAAAAAAATGCTCTTAGTGCCCTTATGACTTAAGACATCGCAAGGGTTTCAGGAACTGGAGGCAGAGACCAATATGGCATCAGAGGCTTGTCAAAGTGCCAGAAAAATCTTTAGCAAAACCAAAACAAAAAGCATGAAACCTCCTTCCCTGCCCTGGGGAGGTGGGACAAAGGCAGTCAAGATGGCCACAGTGACTAGAGTTCAATGGTGGGGAAGATTTTTCCCTTTGCTGATTTTTTTTTTTTTAAATAAATGAGCTTTGGGTGGCTTAGTCAGTGAGCGTCCGACTCTTTAAAAAAATTTTTTTTAAAGTGTTTTATTTATTTTTGAGAGAGAGAGAGAGAGAGAGAGAGGGAATGATTGGGGGAAGGGCAGAGAGAGAGAGGGAGACACAGAATCTGAAACAGGTTCCAGGCTCCAAGCTGTCAGCACAGAGCCCGACATGGGGCTCGAACCCATAGACCACGAAGATCATGACCTGAGCTGAAGGCGCCCCTGAGTGTCCAACTCTTGATTTCGGCTCAGGTCACAATCCCAGGGTCGTGGGATCAAGCTCCACTTCAGGCTCTGTGCTGAGCGTGGAGCCTACTTGAGATTCTCTCTTTCTCTCTCTCTGCCCCTCTCCCCTGCTGGCGTGCACGATCTCTCTCTCTCTAAAATGAATTAGACGAGGGGCACCTGGGTGGCTCAGTCGCTTGAGCGTCCGACTTCGGCTCAGGTCATGATCTCGCAGCTTGTGAGTTCGAGCCCCGCGTCGGGCTCTGTGCTGACGGCTGGGAGCCTGGAGCCTACTTCGGATCCTGTGTCCCTCTCTCGCTCTGCTCCTCTCCTGCTCATGCTCTGTTTGTCTCTCTCTCAAGAATGAATAAAACATTAAAAACAATTAAATGAAAAAAATGTTTAAATGAGCTTTTTTAGGTTGTTTAGAATTATTTTTAAAAATATGTAAGTTGAAGACTCTGAAAAGCAACCTGTCAACCAGAAAACCCCAGCTGGAATCCTGCCGAAAGCTGCAGGACCCCTCAGGCCTGGGAACTGGGGAAGACCAGGTAATGGCAGAAGACCCCCACAGCTTTGCGGAAGCAGGATGGACATTGTTGGGGTCCTGGTTTTTCAGCCTTGGACCAGACACTCAGCTCACCTTCCATCTGGACAGTGTTGGTAAGAACATCTCCAGCCCCTTCCCTTCCCCTCAGCAAATGGAAAAGGTCAGAATTAGGGACTCAAGGGTGACCCTTCCCTAGGGTGCTGGGCCGCTGTATTATAAATCGATGCGAGTTTCTTCCAGGATGCGTCATACCTGTCGCCGTGCCACCCGGGTGTCTGCTTTGCACAGGTTAACCTGAGTGCGTGAATCTTAAAAAAAAATTTTTTTTAATGTTTATTTTTGAGATTGAGAAGACAGTGAGAGCGGGTGACGGTCAGAGAGAGAGAGAGAGAGAGAGAGACAGACAGACAGACAGAATCTGAAGCAGGATCCCAGCTCTGGGCTGAGCACGGGAGTCTTAGGATTTGGATCACGCTGCGAGGGAGGAGGCCCTTACCTGGGCCAGGACTTGACTCGCCCTGCTTTTATCAAGTCCCGAACTGGGGAGTACCAGTTAGGAAGGGCTAGAGTTGAACTGAACTGTCAGGAGGGTAGGGTGCTTCGCTCTCCTGCTCTGTCCCCCACGCCTGGGGGCAAAGGCAGCCCCAGGCTGCAGGGGTGGGGCCCAATGTTTTGTTTCCCCGACATCAGTTCAAAGAGTCAGACAGAGGTATCAGAGGACCATTGCATTCACCTGTCTGACACGGAGTACTGCCCTTCAGCGCAAGGTTAAGACTCAAGGGCCACTGCCAAAGGGTCCCACCTAGGCCACATCCCTGGGCAGAGTGAAGACACAGCATGGAGAGAGGAGCAGGGAGGTGGCAGGACTCTGTGTGACCTTAGAGAGTAGGAGGATGAGGCCGGAGCCCAGCCATCCCTAACAGCCCTTCTTGGGGCCTTTTTTCTTCCCCCCGGGAGGGAGAGATCTGGCAGGAAGTGGCACTAAAAGCAGGTGCTGTATGTGCTAGTGTTAAAAAGTGGATTCTAAGACTCCTGAGCAGACGCTCTGAAGGGAGGCAGAATATATGACCCCAAATGCATTACTTGGGCATGTGGATTATTTTGAGCTGAAGGCAGTCAAGACTCAAAGACTCAGGAAAAGCTTTTTACCTCTCTTAACTGCCTAAAAGAATTTACATGGGGGTCCGGCGCAGAAAGGGAGATATTACCAGAGATAATTTATCTGATAGACTTACCCGCATGGTGAGCTCAACATCTGATTACTAAACGTCTGCTCTTCTCATCGTCCTGTGAAGTGTCTTCCTCCCCTTTGGAGACCCAGGGCCCCTGTCCCTTTTCTTAGCTCACGATGGCACATAAGCCTCAATTGCCCGACTGCCTTTGAGTCTCATGTATTTATGGGGCTCCCGTGTGTACAGAATTAAATGTTTTTCTCCTGTTAATCTGTTGCACGTCAGTTTAATTCCTAGACCACCTAAAGAACCCAGAAGGGAAGGAGGGAAAAAGTTTCCTCCTCAACAACTTTGAACTCCTTCATGACTCATCTAGAAGTTGATGTAACAAATAGATCCAAGGACATATTGGCTTAGAAATGACATTTATTTCTACGGAGCTCAGTGATCTAGAGGTGGTGGAGAGGCTCTCTGTCCCTTCAAGAGGCGGCTTCCTTTCCTGCCTCTAGGACAGCTGGCCCGGGACCCTTCATCTCCCGGACAGTGAGACATACAAAGACAGGAGGGAGAGGAAGGAAGCATCCTTTCTAGGGCATGATTAGAAAGTTGGGTGAATCATTTCTACTCCTATGCCATTGGCCAGAATTAGCTGTGTGACCATGTTGGTGGCAGGAAAGGCTGGGAGATGTGGCCTCTGCTTGAGTGGCCAGGCACCCAGTTAACCCTTCTATTACAAAAAGGAAGAAAGGGTGAGAAGATATTGAGGGACATTTAACAGACTCTCCTTTGCGTCTGGTAATAATTGCCCCCATTGACCGAGGTCCTTCCATGTGCTGGGTATAAACATATGTCATCTTTACTGCGAATCGGCAATGGATAGGGCACTGTCTCCAAGTTATAGATGCAGAAACCAAGGTTCAGAGGGATTAAGTAACTTGGAGAAATTCAACTAGCTAGTGAGTTAGGTCTGGAATCTAAACCCAGACTGGACGGGCTGCAAATTGTAGGTACCTTCCAGGACCTAGTGAGTCCCATGGCATCCTGAGGCTGAGGTGGGGCTAACCGTCTGTCCTACTGGCTTCTGGAGGCTAATCTTGACTGATATAGGGTGGGGAGATAGGGAGGGAAGGGGAAGGCTGGTTGAGGAAGGGGGAGAGGAGATTACCCGGAAAAAACCCCTTCCTCTACTTATTTTAGGCTCTTAGGTTATAAAGCCTTCTGGGTACACAGTTTTAAGGGCACAGTGAGAAAAGGTTGGAAATTTCTGTTCTAACCAAATGATTAACCCTTTCTTCCTTCCTTTGAAGGTGGCAGTTTTCTTTCCTTTTTTTTTTTTTCTTTAAGACGTTTTCCTTTTTAAAGAATTTTTATTTGAGAGAGAGAGGGAGATAGAGCATGTGAGCAGGGGAGGGGCAAAGAGAGAGGGAGAGAGAGAGAATCTCAAGCAGGCTCCTCACGGCCAGCGCAGAGCACAATGTGGGGCTTGAACCCACAAACAGTGAGATCGTAACCTGAGCCGAAGTCAAGGGGTGGATGCTTAACCGACTGAGCCACTCAGGCTCCCCTAAGGTGGGGGGTTTTCTGACTAAAATATTTATAAAATACAATACTTTCATAATAAGATATTGAGAAGAAAGGATCGACTATTTCAAATCTCATAAAAGCTCTCATTTCTAACTTTGAAAAGTCAGGAAGTTCCCGCTCAGATAAAAGGTTGAATCCAGAGGTTTGTAAACTGAAGTGTGAGAGGTGTGTAGACGGTCCCACGCCTTGCACTCATTGGGGTCCCTTGCCTTTATGGCCGGTTGCCAAATTGAGATGCCCTGTGACATTTCATTTGAGGAAGGATTCCGCTGATAATGCTTAGAAACCCCTGAAATAGATCAAATAGAGTGATGTGGGTGATTCTTACTTATTTTGAAAAATCATTTAATTATTTTAAATAGGTAAAAAGACATTGTGGCTTCTGTTTGGCTCTCCCGGATTGCTTTTTCTAGGGGAGCCAGCTGCCACCTTGTGAGGACACTCAAACAGCCTGTGGAGGGGTCCACGGGTGAGGCACTGAGGCGTCCTGCTAACAGCCACACGGGGAGCCGTCTTGGAAGCTTTCGGCCCTAGGCAACCTTTCAGATGAGTGGACCCTTGGCGGATACCTTGACTGCAGCCTTGTGAAAGACCCACACTAGACTACCCAGCTAACCTCCTCACTGATAGCTGACCCTCAGAAGGGGGTGAGATAATATTGTTTTATGCCGCTAAGTTTTGTGGTAGCTTGTTACACAGCGATAAATGACTCATGTGATCACCACCCTTAATCCCTGCTCCAGCCACCTTTACGAACTTTAGGAACTTTATGACGAAGTGAACGCTCGGAGGTTATGTAATTACTCTAGGTCTGTGGTAGGCAGCATAATGGTCCCCCAAAGTTGCCCGTGTCCTCATCCCTACAACCGGTGACTTTGTTAGGTTACCTGGTAAAAGGTGAATTAAAGTTGCAGATGGAATTGTGATTGCTAGTCCCTCACTTTAAAATAGGGAGGTTATTTTGGATTACCCAGGTAGGCCTGATATAATTAAAAGGTCCTAAAAGGGAAGGAGAAGGGATGAGTCAGAGGAAGATGCGACTGTAGAAGAATGCCAGAGCGTTGGCTTTAAGGGTGGAGGGGAGGGGCCACGTGCCAAGGAATGTGGGCAGCATGCGGAAGCTGGAAAAGGCCAGAGAACAGTCTTAGTCATCTTCGGCTGCTATAACAAAAATATCATAGTCCAGGGGTGCTTATAAACAACAGAAATGTATTTCTCCTCCTTTTGGAGGCTGGAAAGTCCAAGATCGAGCCGCCAGCGCATTCCGTGTCTGGTGAGAACCCATTTCCTGGTTCATAGACAGTCGTCATCTTGCTGTGTGGAAGGGGTGGGCCAGACGGCTCCACCCTCAAGACCTAATCAAGTCACCTCCAAAGACCCCCCCCCCACCCCCAATGCCATCACATCAGTGGTTGGGATTTCAACATGTGAATTTGGGGGGAACACAAGCGTTCGGTGTATGGCAGAAATGGATTTTCCTTTGAGCTTCCAGGAAGGAACACAGCACTGCCAACTTCTGCATTTTAGTCCAGTGAGACCCGTGTTGGGACTTCCAAACCACAGAACTGTAAGACAGCAAATGTGTGTTGGTCTAAGCTGCTAAGGTGTGGTCATTTGCAGCCGTAAGAAACTACTACAAAATCACATAGCCAGGGGGCACCTGGGTGGCTCAGTCAGTTAAGCACCTGACTTGGGCTCAGGTCATGATCTCACAGTTTGTGGGTTCAAGCCCCTCGTCGGGCTCTGTGCTGACAGCTCAGAGCCTGGAGCTTGCTTCCGATTCCGTGTCTCCGGCTCTCTCTGCCCCTCCCCTGCTCATGCGCTCACTCTGCCTCTCTCAAAAATAAATAAACATTAAAAAAACAAAGCCACATAGCCAGAAAGTGGCAGAGCCAGGATTCAAGTCCGGTCTGTCTAACCTGAAGCCCACCCACATACTAGACAGACTTACCTTTTCTGCCGCAGAAGGAGCTCACAAACCTGATGACTGAATTACTTGAGCCGGAAGTGTGGCAGCTGTCTTATTGTGGGAAGAGGCCACGCAGGCTAATCTGGCTGTTCAGGAACCTGTAGCTACAACACAGGTCAGATCTGTTAAATTAATTCAACAAGGAAGCCATTAGACTCATGTGTCTCTAATGCTGTGGCGGCCTGTGGAGGCAAACCAAAATCTAAGCCTGTAAATGCCTCGGGATTAAGAAATCAAAATGCTAAGAAAAACCAATCACAGACAGCCAACGAGGCTTTAAGCTACACTCAAAGAATTTCCTTTCTTTGCTTCTACACTTTCTCTATTTGTCTTTCCCATGGCTCTGACCAGCGAAGTGCTCCCAACCAGTTCCAGTTTGGTGCTTCCCAATCTGAGTTGAGTTTTGCTCAAATAAACTCAAAAATCTTAAAAGGCCTCAGTTCATCTTATAACAGATCCTAATAGCATTGTACTATCTCCCTCAAAGTGGACGGTCACACTCTTTCCTCCTGTGGAAAAGCATCTGAAATTTGCTCATTTGGTATATACATATATATACGTGTGTGTGTGTGTGTGTGTGTGTGTGTGTGTGTGTGTGAGCACGTGTATTTTAAGTAGGCCTCACGCCCATTGTGGAGCCCAGTGCAGGGCTTGAACTCATGACCCTGAGATCATGATCTGAGCTGAGGTCAAGAGTTGGATATTCAACTGACTGAGCCATGCAGGTACCCCGGTCAGCATACATTTCCTGAATGCCTGCGATGTGCAAGCATTAAGTATATTCTATGAGAATATAATGGTGGCCATGATGGACAAGAAAGTTTCTTGCCCACGTGGAGGTTGCCATCTGGTGAGGAAGTGGAAAGCTAATCTTCCCAGTAACCCTACCATGATCACCAGCCCCACTTTGCAATCAAGGAGGCTGTTGCCAAGAGGTTACGGGCCATGTCCAAGGCCTTGGTGCTGTTGAGTGAGGAGTGGCAGGGAGGGTTTTGACCCCACAGTCTAATTCCTGAGCCCGGGCCTCAGTGGTTCTCTGAGGAAAGGCCCACTTGTTGCTTTCTTGGGTTGCAGAATTCCGGCTGGTACCTGCAGCAAGGGCGGAGGAAAGCGAGCCTGGTAGTGGAGTACCGGAAACCAGAGAAGGCCCAGGGCAGTCGGGCCCTTGAAAACAAGAAGAAGGTCAGGAAAGCATAATTACGTCCAGATGTCAGAGTCTTATATTATGCCAGCACGGAAAACTAGGCTATAAGAGAAACTTTGATGCTATTAAAAAAACGTTCACGGGATATTGTTAAGTGGAAAAATGAGGTTGCAAAACAGTCTACCTTATGAGCCTCTTTCTGCTTTTTTGGGTAAAAAAATGTACATATACGGATTTTAAAAAGCTGTATAAATATACTTCAATGTGTTGACTAGAGTGTAACTAGGTTATGAATATAGAGGTGCCAGGTTTAGCAAATAAAAAAAAGGACATCCAGCTAAATTTGCATTTCAGATAAATAGAAAATTTTTAGAACAAGCAAGGCCCACGCAATTATTCATTGTTTATCCGAAATCCAAATTTAACGGGATGTCCTTTTTTTTTCTTTTCTTTTTTTTTTTTTTAATCTTGCAACCCTATGGGTGGGATTTTGTTTGTTTACTAGTGTGTTTCATATTAAATATACATTACTTTTGAAATAAAAAGGGGAATCAATCGGAGTCCTGCCTTGGTAAGGATTAGTTAGAGGCGCGCGGGGATTCCTGCATTCCCAAGGGCCAAGTCACCTGCGGTAGAAACTGCCCTCCCACACCGGGTCGCCGGCTTGACCGGCGACTCCCAGCGCGGGCGGAGCGACTCCGCCCACCAGGTGGCGCTGCCGGGCCGCGGTCCCGGCGGCCTGGGCTCGCAGAGTCCCGGGAGGGGGAAAGCTCAATGTGCTTCCTCTGATCCAGGTGCGTTTCGGATCCAGGTGGCCCTGAGGCGTCCCCAGGGGCAGGGCCAGGCGGGGTTTCAGGAAGAGCTGGGTGCAAAGTCGGAGCTCTGCCGCCGAAGCACACCCCTCGCCTCTTTCGCCCCGGAACTGACTGTGTGGACGGATCCGCGGGCCGAACAGAGCTAGCCGCCACCTGCCTCGTCCTGTGTGCTCTGCTCCCTTTCCTCCAACTTGACCCCACGCATCTCTCACTGACTCAGCTCCTATGCCTCTGGGGACGCAGTCCTTGCCCTGGGACTCTCAACTGGGGGCGGACTCCAGGAGAGAGGCGGGGAGGCGAATCCACGGCTCAGAGAAGGCAGGGTCTAGTTCCCAGGCAGAGAGAAAGGAAGGCTATTTGGCACGTGTGTGGAGATGCTCAGAGATCGTAAGTTGCTGACTAGCGGAGCTTAAGTCCACACTTAAGCATAGCATATGTTGAACAAAAAAGTTTAGTAAATGTTTTTCATTCAATCAACAAATACTCTGAGACGCTCTTTGTGCCCGTTGCTGGGCTGGGCTCTGGGGATGAGATCTCCGCCCGCCCGGAGCTTATATTTTCGTAGGAGAGAGACAAACAACAAACGGGTAGAACAATACTATTGTTTCACATGGTGTTAAACTCTAGAAGAAAAGTAAGCAAGGTAATTGATCCCAATTAATCCTAATCCTGTTTCCTGCTGGTCCCGGCTGGCAGTGATGCAGTGGGGAGGGAGGAGCAGGAAGAGGGGGCGGGGAGAGCCACCTGCACAGCCAACAACCCTTGATTCCATCTAGAGGTCTCGAGGAGAATAGAATTCTGGGAGCTGCCAAAGTATTGGGAACTGCCTGGCTGGAAAAAGAAAGGTCCAGGAAAGAGGAGTTTAAGTGCCTGGACCTCTTTGGGTAGAACAGGGCAAGGGAGAGCTTCAGGGTCAGCCCAGCCTGAAAGGGAGAGGCAGAGAGAATGAGAGGGAGAACCAGAATCCTCAGCGATCCCCAGAAGGCCTTGGTGGGACAGGTGTTGGGGAGTGTGATGGTTAATTAATTTTATGTGTCAACTTGGCTGGGCCATAGCACCCGTATGTTTGGTCAAATCTTCTAGATGTTTCTGTGAATGTATTTTATTTTTTTTAACATTTATTCATTTTTGAGAGACAGAGACAGAGCACGAGTAGGGAAGGGGCAGAGAGAGGGAGACACAGAATCCGAAGCAGGCTCCAGGCTCTGAGCTGTCAGCACAGAGCCTGACGCGGGGCTCGAACTCACGAACTGTGAGATCATGACCTGAGCCGAAGCCGGACGCTCAATCAACTGAGCCACCCAGGTGCCCCTCTGTGAATGTATTTTAAAGATTGGCTTAACATTTAAATCAGTGGACTCGAGTAAAGCAGACTGTTCTCCATAATGTGGGTGGGCCTCATCCAATCAGTTGAAGACCTTACGACTGACCTCCCTCAAGAGAGGGGGAATTCGCCAGCAGAATGCCTTCGGACTCCAACTGCAGCATCAGGTCTTCCCTGGGTCTCCAGCCCACCCAGCAGATTTTGGATTTGCCAGCCTCCAGAATCATGTGAGCTAATCCCTTAAAACAAATCTCTCTCTTTCTATGCGTCCTGTTGGTTCTGTTTCTCTGGAGAACGCTGACTGATACAGGGAGCCCCAGGGCCCTGGCTGAGATTGGCAGACCGAGAATCTCTGAGACAGTCAACATTCGTTAGGCCTCCACTATGTGCTGAGCTCTGTCTCAGGCACCGGGCACAGTGGCTCTCTTTCATGGCTGCCGCCTATAACTCCAGAGCTGGCTGGGTGGGCCTTTGTCTGTCCTTGTCGTGGCTTTGGATGGGTATTTGGCCCCGAGGAAAGGCACTGAACCTGGGGATTGAGGTGAGAAAGCCATCTATTAACAGCTCACCCCAGAATTCCTCTTGATGGGAACAATCTCCGTTTGGGAAAATATCCGAGAGCCACTTGGGTTAGTGAGACCCAAAGGATGCTCACATCCTCCTCCTTCCTCCCTACGTCGCCTCAGTGACCTTATCCGGCTCCTGCTCTGTCCAGCCTTGTACGGGCTGCTCTTTGGCCCGATCCAGGGGGAGATGAAGTGGTTTCCTTCTGCTCTCAGGGAGCTTGGGTCAGCGTGGCTCATCCATGAGAAGAATAACACACAGTGAATTGCCACCAACATGCCCATAATTTAGGAAAGCCAACTGTGAAATCTGGAAATGAAAAAATAAAAGAGAAAAATCCCTCTACCCTCTTCCCACCTCCGTTTTCAAACTAGATCTGCCCCAGGGTAAGGAATAGCTTACCAACCGAGCAAGGGAACAGATTTTTGCTTTAGAACTTCAGGGTCTGGTTCTTGGTGGTTTAAAGGTGGTCTCCGAGAGTGATTTTGGCTAAAGGAATTTTAGCGTCTTGTACTGACCTTTGAACCTCTTGCTAACCCTCCCCTCCCCCTCGAGGAAATCTGGGACTTCACGGTACGGGTCCAAGGCTAGCACGCCACAGCCATTAGCAGGGTTAATTGCCAAATGGGTTTTCTCAGAAGCCTGGGTCCGGCATAAAGTGGGCAGCTGGCAAATGCTTGTCCAGGGGTTCAACAAGATCGAAGCCCAGAGTCATAGAGTCCACTGGAAGATGAGATAGCAAGGTCCTGGGGTGGCCAGCAAAGGGGGGGGGGGCTTGGAAATAGGCCCAGAAGAGGAGGTATCATTTGCATAGCTGGGAAGGGCTTTGGGGCCTATCAGCATTTCCCAGAATGCCTTCTGTTTTCTTCTTGAGAAGTGGTGAGAGCCCAAGGGAGTGATGGGTTTCTCAGTGCAGTTCTAGTATGAGTGGCCCTGCCCACAAGCTGCTAGTACCACGCTAGAAAGAGAGAGATCTTAACCGCTGCCTCCTAACCCCCATGTTCTGTGAGAGCCTCATCCTGTAGTGGGTTGAATGGTGGCCCCCAAAATATACGTCCACGTAGTAATTCATGGGACCTGTGAATGCGACCTTATTTGGAAAAAGGGTCTTTGTAGACATAGTTGAGGATCTTGAAATGAAGAGATCTATGGGATCATTATCTGGATGGGCCCCGTATCCCATGACAAGTGTCCAAGTGTCCTTACAAGAGACGCACAGGGAAGAGACACGCAGACAAGAGAACGCCACGTGAGCACGGAAACAGAGATTGGAGTGATGTGGTCACAAGCCAGGAAACGCCCAGAGCCACCAGAAACTGGGAGACGCAGGAACAGAATCTTCCCTAGAGCCTCCGGAGGGAGTGTGGCCCCGCTGACACCTTGATTTTGGACTTGCAGCCATCGGAGAGGCAAGACAATAAGTTTCTGTTGTTTCCAGCCAACGAGTTTATGCTAATTTGTTGCAGGAGCCCCAGGAAATGAATGCACATCCCAACCCACATTTTCTACTCATCCCTGGGGGTTTGCACCCCTATGACTCTTCCTTCTTCCACATGTGCCCTATTTTGCCCCATTTTGCTCTAGGTCCACCCAGAAGTGAGACAGTCCCCTGGGCTTGTTGCGTGTGAGACGTGCTCGCCCCGAGTTTCTTGTTCTGGGGAAACCATGGGGCAGGAGTGTGGCAGAGAGGGGCTCCATTCTCCAGTGCTGACACTGAGTTTTCCCTCAACGGAATTTGGGCAAATAAAATGATGCCCAACTTTTGCATAGTTAATCAGACACGTGCGGGATAGCAAATCCTGAGAAACAGAAGTGTGCGTGTGTGTGTGTGTGTGTGTGTGTGTGTGTGTGTGTGACAGAGAGGGTGTTTGTGCGTATGTCCCCAAGCGGTTCCCCTCTTCCACATCCCCGCCACCCTTGCTGTCAGGGGCGGAAGGGAAGGCATCCTTCCAGCCAGCCAGCCAGAGCCGCCTTGCCCTGCTCCGGCCACACATAGCCCCTGTAGTGACTCACAGGTCCCCAGCGCAGCCCATGCTTCTCCTCTGTGTGCCTTTCTGCCGTGCGGTGGCCTGCGTGGATGTCTGTCACTCCCCTTCACTGCAGGCCTTTTCCAGGATGTCCTTTTGAGGCCACCATCATCATCTAGGCAGTTATACAGGTCAGAACCCTGGGAGTGTCCCTCCACACCCTCCTCCTTATCGTCACCCAAATCCATCCCAGCCCCAGAGCCCCAGATTGTATTTCCTGCTTGTCACTGAAATGTCACCTCAGCAGTTTTTCCCCTTACCAGCTCTGTTGGCACCTCGTTCCTCCCCTTCGTGGCTCTTTTCACGGTTGCGATTTGCTTTGAGAACAGAAACCATGGCTACCTGTTCTTCAGGGCATCCCTCCTGCCCCAAACAGTGCCTGATGCTCAAGAAATACTTGTCAAATGGTTGAATAAATGAGCGAGTGAGTGGACAAATGCTATATTTGAGCCAGGGTGGTGCTGGAAAGAAATAGAAAGGCTTCCCCAGCAGAGTCCGAGGTCCACTTAGGAATAGCCCCAGGTGTCCTAGAAGATAAGGGGGGGAGACTTGGCAGGTAGACCCCCTCCCCCCATCTGAGCACAGGGCTGCAACCAGCCAGAAGCCTCACAGGTCCTGGAACCTGGAGTCCTCATCCCGGGACTCTGGAAGACTCCTCTCTCCCCCCGTATGTGTTTGCCAGGTGCGTTTGCCATTCACTAAACTCTCCCAAAGGGCGTTGCGTTCAGAGCATCCGCAAATAGTGGGAGTTTTACCAGATGCTGAGCGCGGGAAGGGGGGGTCAAGGAAAGTGAAATGTACACCCTTCCTGCTGCCTTCAGGAAGACTTAAAAGGAGGGTTAGTCTAGGGGCGCCTGGGTGGCTCAGTCGGTTAAGCGTCCGACTTCGGCTCAGGTCATGATGTCGAGGTTCGTGAGTTCAAGCCCCGCGTCAGGCTCTGGGCTGATGGCTCAGAGCCTGGAGCCTGTTTCCGATTCTGTGTCTCCCTCTCTCTCTGATCCTCCCCCGTTCGTGCTCTGTCTCTCTCTGTCTCAAAAATAAATAAGCGTTAAAAAAAATTTAAAAAAAAAAAAAAAAAAGGAAGGTTAGTCTAGTGCAATTCAGGGAGCTGTTCTGAGCTTCCCGCGTGGGTGGCAGCCGGCCTTGGCCTGGCAGCAGGCCTGTTAGCACGCTCTGCTCACCGTGCAGTTGCCCCCACCCCAACATTTTAGTCTGACACTGTGAAACCCACAGAAAAGTTGAAAAAAGGGGTACATCAAATACCCCTCCGCCTTCCCCTAGATTCTCCAACTGTTAACGTTTTGTCAGGTTTGCTTTCTCTTTCTCTCCCCCTTTCTGTGTTACTTTTATTTTGCTGAACAATTAGTTGCTGACAGCTCGATGCTTCGCTTCTAAATATCTCAGCATCTCCTACCAAGGATGTTCTGCCACAAAACCACAACGCTATTTTCACAACCATAATAGCATCCAGGACACCATCTGTATTCAAATCTTTCCAATTGTCCCCCACCTGTCTCTTAAAGCTGGAGGTTTTTCCTGCTCTCCAGAATCCAGTCGAGGTTCGCCCATGAGACTTGGTTATGTCTCTTTAGTCTCTTGGGATCTAACAGTCTGTCACCTTTTGGTTGTTGCTATTGCTGTTTGTTTGGGTTTTTTGGTGACATAGGCTTTTTTGAAGAGTCCCGGCCACTTGGGTTTGTAGGACATCCCACCTGCTGGATTCGTCTGGTTATTTACTCATGGCTAGATTCAGGCTTAATGTGTTTGGCAAGAGTACTCCCTAGGTGATGTCGTTATTGCCACTTGTATCATGTGATGTCAGGTGGTGCCTTCGTGGTGACGCTGAGTGACGTTCTCCATTCTCTCCTTTGCGATTGATCAGTAATTCATGGGATCCTCACACGGTCCTGACATCAAGGGAGTATCCCGTTCACCCAATAGTTCCTGGCAATCACGGATGAGGCTTGCCCAAAGCAAGTACCACAACGGAGGTTAAAAAGTGGGGGTTTTTCATTCTTTTATTCCTTCCACATTTAGTAGCTGGAATTTACTCCACACACCGCCCCCCCCCCCTTAAAAATCACAGTGGATTCATGGATTTTTAAAAATGTGTTCTATGGGGCGGCTGGCTGGCTCAGTCGGTAGAGCACACACGTGACTTTTAATCTCAGGGTCATGAGTTCGAGCCCGATGTTGGGCATGGAGCCTACTAAAAAAATGTGTTACAACCTGCTACTATCGTTATCCATTTTGGCATTAATATAATCCCACACTGAGCAGTGGGGAGTCGCGTAGGTCATCCCTTTGACACGATCGCATTTATCTTTGGCACTACAGGATATTCTGGGCTCACGCTGTACATGTTTAGCCCTAGACCTAGAGCTAACTGTTTCTTCAAGGAGTCCTGGCTCCATTCGTGGTGAATGACAGCTAGCTAGATCACAAGAGCGCAGGGCTCTATTGAATATATAATGTGTTCGTTGCTACAGCAGTGTCTGTCAGGGAACAGAACCTGGAAATTCATTTTTAAAACAATCATGAGTTCAAACTGATATTTCCACCTCAAATTTGACATTGTAGGGTTTTTCTTTAACTTCTTTTACTTATTACTAGTGTTTTTTTCTCTTACAGTCAAATATGTATTTTCTTGATACGATATTATGCATCAAAGAGTTTCAGAATTACAAGACCAATGTCATTACTAACAGAACACCTACTAAGTAAAGCATAAGATTTTTTTTTTTTTTTGCAGTTGATTTTGTTCTTAGAACAGATCCCATTAGGGATGTACCGAGTACTCGACCTCAGTCCTTGCTCTGTGCGGTTATCAGTCTGACATAGTATCACTTTGTTCTGTTCCCGTTCACACTCTGCGGTAGGGTTTGCCTTATCCCATCCTTGCAGACTTTAATTTTAGTTTTTGCCTACATAAGACATTTATATGGTTCAAAGTTAAAACGATAGAGAAAGGTGTATAAGAGAAGTCTCACCACCCTCTCTGTACCTTCTACATCATTCCCTCCCACCAACACAGTTAACCCTTTTCATTAGTTTCTCTTACACTTCCTGTGTTTCTTTTCGTGAAAATAACACACACGTATTCTCATTTTCTCTGGTTTCTTATACAAAGACAGTAGGGTCTATTTCCTCTTTTTCACATTACCCTGAACTTTGTTACCCACTTAAATAGACCTCTGGGGCTCACTTTCATTTCCTCCTGTTTTAGAATGTTCTGACTTCACATGGAACCTGTTCAGTGCTGACTTTTGTCAATTGATGCTGGGTGTTAGGGAGGCCCCTGTGATGTCTGACGCCAGGGTATTGGGAATATCTAGGTCCTCCTGGGGCTCGGATGACCTCCAGATTCTGCGAGTGGCGGGAAAGCAAAAGGCACATTGGGGTGAAGGTCACGCAGCAGGCTGACCTCTCCTGTCCCCGCCTCCAGTCCTCGGGCATCTCTTGGGATGTGGGTGGCCTTGGAGAAGAGGACGGGTGACCCCGGAGGATTAAGAAATATTGCAAAGAGAGAAACAGTTCCTGCGACAAACTCTTGCCTCCGTCAAAGTACACACTTAAAAAAAAAAAACTGAGATAAAATTCACATTACATAGAACTCAACACTACTCTGAAGGGTCTATTTAGTGGCTTTCGGTACATTCACAAAGTTGTGTGACCACATTTTCATCACCCCCAAAGGAAACCTCACACCCGTTAACAGGTTGCTTCCCATTTTCTCTCCCCGCCCCCCCGCCCCGCCCCAGCCCCTGACAATCGTAAGCTGCTTTCTGCCTTTATGCATTTGCCTATTCTTGACATTTCGTATAAGGGGAATCATACGGACGTGCCCTTTATGTCTGGCTTCTTTCGCTTGCCTTAATGTTTTCAGGGTTCGTCCGTGTTGCAAATGTATCAGTGTTCCATTCCCTCCCATGACTACACCTTCCATAGCACGGCTGTGCTCCAGCCCGTTTACCCGTCTATCAGCCGATGAACGGCCGGGCTGTTTCCACCTTCCGGCCGCTACGGCTCGTGTTGCTATGAACATTCTTACACACATCTGACACCCACTTGAGCACCTTTTTTCTATTCGTGTGGGTGTGTACCGACGAGTGGAATGGCCGGGCCGTACGGTGCCTCTAGATGTTTAACCCTCTGCGGAGCCACCGAACTGTTTTCCACGGCAGCCACACCAGTTGACATTCTCACCAGCGACGTGCAAGCGTTCCCATTTCTCTGCACCGTTGCCAACACTTTTTATTTTCTGTGCTTTGGATTACAGCCATCCTAGTGGGTGTGAAGTGGTCTAACTGCACACTTGGCTCGCGAGCTGGAGATGCACGTTATATGTTCTCATAATGCTGCCCTTTGGTTTCGCGGGGCTACCTGAGGCTTCCATTTCCTGTGGGATTAGTCCTTGTTGTCTTTTTTTTTTTTTTTAAATTTTTTTTTTCAACGTTTATTTATTTTTGGGACAGAGAGAGACAGCGCATGAACGGGGGAGGGGCAGAGAGAGAGGGAGACACAGAATCGGAAACAGGCTCCAGGCTCCGAGCCATCAGCCCAGAGCCCGACGCGGGGCTCGAACTCACGGACCGCGAGATCGTGACCTGAGCCGAAGTCGGACGCTTAACCGACTGCGCCACCCAGGCGCCCCGTCCTTGTTGTCTTTTAGGCTGGTGACCCTGGGGATCCACGGCCATACGAGAGGAATCTAGGTACATACTAAGCGTGACGGTAGCTGGACGTTTGCAAGGAACCTCAAATAAACCAAATTTTTACTGCACAAAGTCATACTCACAATGTACTCTGGGAGTACAGAAACACAGGGGTGACATTATTAACTTCGGGGGAGGGCTGTGAAATGCTTAATGAGACAGGTGACCTCTCGGACTGTCTCTCAACCTACAATGACCCGTGTGATCAAGGTAACCCGGCCCAGGCTTGTGGGGTCCAGGCATCCTGACAAAACCACGTGAGTGTGGAGAGTAACACCTCTCAGGACCAGCGTCCCCTCCCCACCAGGGGAATTTTTCAGCTAGGCACCTTACTGTTTAGGGCCTTAGCGGCATGGAGGCCAGGCCCTGGGGGGTGGGGGACCCCAATGAGTCAGAGCTCTGAGACCAGGGAGGGTGAGAATTACCACTTCCTGTACATGAAAAACACTAAGAGGAATGTCAGTTCCCACCATGGCCAAGAACCAGATCAGATTCTTTCTCCAAGCCTCAGCCTCAAGCACCCCCAAACTCCTGAAAATCCAAAGGGTTTAAAGAGAGGAGGCCCCAGGTAATTTTCCTTATGGCGATTAATGATTTTAATTATGGTTATTTTTCAGCGTTGGCAGCCAAGCAGATGTTAATAACATTCATTCAGTAATCGAGGTCTTATGTAATCCTCATGCCAAATAAAGGACCAGTGAAGTGTGAAAGTGGAGGAACTCTACCTCGTGGGTCGGGAAAGGCTGGACTTTTGGGGGGGACCTACCTCGAAGGACGGATGCGATTGAGATGGAAAAGGGAAGAGGAAGGATAGGATAGAGGCAGGAAGGAAAGGTGTGTCCCACATGCACATACTGACAGCGGAGCCTGAAAACCAAAGTCAGAGTCACAAAGTACAAGGGATTTCTAGGATAAAACCATAAATCTGAAATACATCTAAAAATTATTATGGCAATTTTATTTTAAAAGTTTCATGGCCGTGGGGCACTTGGGTAGCTCAGTCGGGAAAGCATCTGACTCTTGATTTCAACTCAGGTCATCATACCAGAGTATTGGGATCGAGCCCCGCGTCGGGGTCTGCCCTGAGTGCAAAGCCTGCTTGGGATTCTGTCTTTCTCGGCCCCTCTCGCCCCACTCGCAAGTTCTCTGTCTCTAAAATAGAAATAAAAAATAAAAGTTTCATGGCCAAATTTTAAAAGCGTGAGGTTATAAAACAGGGATAATTATTTCTTGGCATGGTTAGTTGTGAGATCCCTAGTTACTCTAATGAAGAAAGACACTCACTTTCAACTGAGATAAGTGGGTATTTTTCAGCTGAGGTCAGAGCAGGATATTTGGGGGGCACTTGGGCTACCCAAGACAGTCAGGTTTCCCTTTGGGGGCCAGGTCTAGTTGTTAAAAGCGTCGACTTCCACAATCCAAAGTGTCTCAGTTTGGACAATAATTCACATGGTTGCCCGATTTATCACGAATTATTATTATTATTTATTTGAAAAATTGTGGTAGAATATACATAACATAAAAATTTACCCTTGGAACCATTTTGAAGGGTATAGTTCGATGGCATTAAATACATTTTCGTTGTTGTGAACCATCACGACCATCCATGTCCAGAACCACTTTCACCTTGCAAGCTCTGTGCTCATTACACATTGATTCCCATTCCTTCCTCCAAGCCCAGGCCCTGGCAACCACCATTCTACATCCTGTGCCTATGAATCTGACTACTCTAGGGACTCCATATAACTGTAATCGTGCCGTGTTTGTCTTTTTGCGACTGCCTTATTTCACTTAGCATGATGTTTTTAAGCATTCATCTATAGATGGACAATCAGGTTGCTTTTACCTTTTGGCTACTGTGAATAATGCCGCTATAAACTTGGGTGTGCAAATATCTCTTGTGTCTCTGCTTTCAATTCTTTCCTTTTGTTTTATTAAAGATTTATTTTATTTTATTTCTTTTTTTAGAGCATGAGTGGGGGTTAGGGACAGGGAGGGAATCCCAAGCAGACCCCATGCTCAGTGTGGAGCCCGATGCGGGGCTCAAACCCACGACCCTGGAGTTGTGACCTGAGCTGAGATCAAGAGTCTGATGCTCAGCTGGGACTGAGCCACCCCGGCCCCCCTCAAGTCTTTCCACTTCCAGAAATGGGATTGCTGGGTCATATGGAAATTCTACTTTTGATTCTTGGAGGAACTGCCATCCTGTTTCCGACAGGGGTGGTTCCACTTTCCTTCCCACCGGTAGCACACGAGGGTTCCCGTTTCTCTACCTCCTCTTCAACGCTTGTTTTTTTCTGCTAATTAATTTATAGTAGCCATTCTAATTTTTCTCACTGTGGTTTTTTTCTCTTTTTAAAAAGTTTTAAAATTGTAATTCTAGTATAGTTAACATGCAGTGGTATATTAGCTTCAGGTGTACAATATAGTGATTCAACAATTCTATACATTATTCTGTGCTCATCATGATAAATGTGCTCTTAATTCCCCTCACCTACTTCACTCCTCCCCCCCCCACCTCCCCTCTGCTAACCATCTGATTGTTCTCTGTAGTTAAGAGTCTGTTTCTTGGTTTGTCTCTCTCTCTTTTTTTTCCCTTTGCGCATTTGTTTTGTTTCTTTTTAAAAAATGTTTATGTATTTAATAAATATATAGAGAGAGCGTGCAGCAGAGGGGCAGAGAGAGACAGAAGGAGAGAAAGAATCCCAAGCAGGTTCCGTGCTGACAGCATGGGGCTGGATCCCACCAACCATGAGACCATAACCTGAGCCAATATCAAGAGGCAGATGCTTAACCGACTGAGCCACCCAGGAGCCTCTTGTTTTGTTTCTTACATTTCACTATGAGTGAAGTCCTATGGTATTTGTCTCACTCTCACCGACTTATTCCGTTTAGCATTATACTCTCTAGCTCCATCCATAGTGTTGCAAATGGCATCATTTCATTCTTTATTGTGGCTGAGTAACATTCCATTGTATGTATATTATATATTCCACATCTTCTTTATCCATTCATCCATTGATGGGCACTTGGACTGCTTCCATAATTTAGCCATTGTAAACAATGCTGCAGTAAACATAGGGGTGCATATAGCCTTTCGAATTAGTATTTTTGTATTCTTTGGGTAAATACCCAGTGGCGCAATTGCTGGATTGTAGGGTAGTTCTATTTGTAATTTTTTGAGGAACCTCCATACTGTTTTCCACAGTAGCTGTACCAGTTTGCATTCCCACCAGCAGGGCACGAAGGTAGCTTTTTTCCCACATTGTCACCAACACTTGTGTCTTGTGTTTTTGATTTTAGCCATTCTGACAGGCGTGAGGTGATATCTCATTGTGTTTTTGATTTGCATTTCCCTGATGATAAGTGATGTGGAGCATCTTTTCATGGTCTGTTAGCCCTCTGTATGCCTTCTGTGAACTCAGTGCGGGTTTTTTTTTTTTTTTAAGATTTTATTTTTAAGTAATTTCTACAGCCAACCTGTGGCTTGAACTCCCAACCCCAAGATCAAGAGTCACAGGCTCTACTTACTGAACCAGCCAGGTGCCCCTGGACTCACTGTGGTTTTGATTGCATTTCCTTGATGATTAGTCATGTGGAGCATCTTTCCATGTGCTCAGTGGCCATATCTTTCTTGGGGAAATGTCTATTCAAGTTGTTTGCTCAGTTTTGAATCAGGTTGTTCAATTTTTCTTTTTTTTTGAGTTTTAGGAGGTTTGTATATACTCTGAATATTAATCCCTTATCAAACACGTCATGGATATTGTTTTGTATGATTTTGGAACTTTTCAATCTTGCAAAATTTTGAGCTATAAAGAATCCCCAAACGAGGCTTTTTGTTTGAATGATTCATAGTCTAAATGTATAATTGAATTGTATAACTAAAAATTTGACAGCCCATCTTAATGGTTATTTAGTTTAATGTTACAAATGCAAATACACCAAACAATTTTATAAAGATTAAAATTGTGATACAATCTAATCTGTTATTCTGCTTAATATTGTCATTTAGATCTGCGTTATGTGTCACACTATAAAAGATAAGTTGTTTTTTTTCAGAAGTTATCTAGCTAACACATTCTCTCAACTATCAGTCTGCTTTCTGATGTATCCATTGGAAAGCTCTTGATAACTGTTTTGGATTATAAAATAAATGCCTCCCAGTCATCACTAATTCTTGCAGAGTTTCGTCTGTTAGTTAGATCATTTTTTTCCTTAAATGTTCGGTAGAATTCACCAGTGAAATCATCTGGGCTTTCTTTTTTTGAAAGGCTTTTGATTCAATTTCTTTGAATAGACTTATTCATATTATCTGTTTCTCCTTACTTGAGTTTTGGTAGATTGTGCTTTTTTAGAATTGGGTCATCTCATCTAAAGGATCAAATTTGTGGGCATAGAGTTGTTCATCATATTCCTATATTATCCTTTTGATGTTCGTGGGTTCAGCATTGACTGCCCCTGTTTCTTTTCTGGTATTAGTAATTCAGAGGCTTATCAATTTTAAGATAAGTCTGGCTAGAGGCTTATCAATTTTATTGATTTTTTTTTTCAAAGAACCAGTTTTTGGTTTTGGTGATTTTCTCTATTAATTTCCTATTTTCAATTTTATTGAATTCTGCTCCAATTTTTGCCATTTTTTTTCTTCTGCTGGTTTTGGGTTTCTATTACTCTTCTTTTTCTAGTTTATCCAGGTAGAAGCTTATATAATTAATTTTAGATATTTCTTCTTTTCTAATATGTGTATTCAATGCTATAAATTTTCCTCTAAGCACTGCATTTACTGCATCCCACAGATTTTGATAAGTTTTAGTTCCATTTTCATTTACAGTATTTTCAAAATAAGTTCTAGAGACTTTTTTTGGTCCATATGTCATTTAAAAATGCGTTGTTTAAGGGCACCTGGGTGGCTCAGTCGGTTAAGCTGCTGACTTTGGCCCAGGTCATGATCTCACGATTGATGAGTTCGAGCCCCACGTGGGGCTCTGTGCTGACAGCTCGGAGCCTGGAGCCCGCTTCGTATTCTGTGTCTCCATCTCTCTCTGTCCCTCCCCTGCTCGTGCTCGGTCTCTCTCTCTCTCTCTCTCTGTCAAAAACGAATTTAAAAAAAATTTAAAAAAAGAAAAATGTGTTGTTTAATCTCCAAATATTTTGGGATTTTGCAGCTATCTTTTTGTTATCGATTTCTAGTTTAATTTCACTGTGGCCTGATAACATAACTTACATGATTTCTATTCTTTTCAACTCATTTAGATCTGCTTTATGGCTCAGAATGTGGTCTATCTTGGTGAATGTTCCATGTGAGCTTGGCGAGAATGTATATTATGCTGTTGTTGGGTGAAGTATTCTGTAAATGCTAATTAGATTCAATTGATTGATGGTGCTGTTCAGTTCAACGATAGCTTTATTATTTTTCTTTCCGTGTGTCTGTGTGTATCCTGTGTGTTCTCTTCTTATGAGGACATCAATCATTGGATTTAGGGTCCACCCTAACCCTGTATGACCTCATATTAGTACAGCTAATTACATCTACAAAAAATGTTATTTCCAGATAAGGTCCCATTCTGAAGTTCCAGGTGAGCATGAATTTGGAGGGGACATTATTCAACCCACTACATTTACCACATCAACAAGCTCCAGTATAATAAAAGTAGATTATGACTGGGGCGCCTGGGTGTCTCAGTCGGTTAAGCAAGCATCAGAACCAGACTCAGAATGACAATGGTTTTGGAATTACCAGGTAGGGAATCTGAAATAACTGTGATTAATGTGTTGAGGGCTCTAAAGGGAGGGGGAGACAGCCCGAAAGAAAGCGGATTGAAAGCCTGGAGGCGTTGGAATCGTCTCCTTGCCCCTCTCCCAGGGCAGATAAGGCTCTGGTAAAGCAGTTCGCCTGGATTCAGGCCTTTGTTAAGGAGAAGATGCTCTGCTCTTTCAAAACCGTTACATTCTCCCTGAGTGTGTTTGAAAATGGTTACTTTTCCCTCCCCGAGCTTGACGCCTGGAGAAGTTTCCCTACTTTCACAGTGAGAGCCTGGTGGGGCTCCTGGAAGTAAATAAACCCCGGGAAAGTATTCCAGGGGCTTGTAACCTTCAGGCTAGTCTGCACCCAGCCTCTAGCAATTCATCAGACTGCTTGAGGGGTCCTACGGATTGCCGGCTCCCATGGTGACTTCTGTTCCCGGTGAGTCTCGCCTTTCTGTCTTCTCTAACCCCCTCTCTCTGGATTTCAGGCTGGTGCTTCACCCTATGACCTCATTTCTCCAATGCATCTAAGAAAAGCTGTTGACTCGCAGCCTGTTCACGGTTTTTTTCTCTTGAGGTTGGAAGTAGTTGACCTCCCAGCGCTCCACATGTAAGAGTTGTCTCGCCGTGGCTTTTTGTTATTCCGAATTACACAGTTTTGCCCTTCAGTTCCATCTTCCTACTAATTCTTCTGTTTCCTTTTTAAAGGCATTTCCCCCCTTCTGCCGAAGACTATAGGGAAACAGACTTGCAGTAACAAGCGTAAGAAGCATGAGAAAGTTATAAAGGCCCAGAATCTTATAAACTGTCTCAGAGGAAGGACTTTGTGGTCTGTGATTCTGACTTCCCCCTCTGGAAATTTGTCGAAGCCTCAGTAACTTCTTGTGTATCTGGCCTTAGGGAAGGTGGCCACTTCTCTTGCTCTGCTGACAGGGCATTTCTTAGCTTGGCTTTCTCAAAAAGTGTTTCTTGTGTGTTTCCTTGTCTCGCTGTTACCTTGTAAGGTTTGAGGCCCCAGAGGCTCAGTCTCTGTCCTTGAGAGCCATCTGCAGCCTTCCACAAAGCCAGGCTGTGATTCGGACTCCGGGAAAATGGACCGTCGGTTGAACTGCGTTCTTTCCCCCAGTTGGTTCGGTGTAGAACGAATCACCTATGTCCCTGAAAGGCCACTTACCAGCACATAAGCCCAGGCATGTGTCCACGTGTTGATCCTCTGGGCCTGGCTCTAACAGGGACAGATGGCTCTGAAGAAGAGCTTTTCTGAATCTGTCAACTAGAAATTTGCCCACACTGTCGATGCGTGTTCATTGTAGAAAGCTTGGGAAATACAGACAAGTATAAAGGGGAACATAAAAATGATCCATGATCCCACAGTCACTATTTTTAGTCCTTTGGCCTTTTTACTATGCATGGCTAATACTCAGGGGGAAAGGATGAGGAGTTCTCTAGGAATCAGCAAAAAAATCAAGGACAGCTACTACCCGAATTGTTGTATCTATATACAAAAGAGGATAACACAGTGGTTTAGGAAAGTGGCCGGGCAGGAACACAGCCTTTTTGGTCAGTTGTGTCCGGGTTCCAGATCTCAGGTCTGTCACTTACGGGATGACCTTGGGCAAGCTGCCTCTTGGTGTTTCAGTGTCCTCATCTGCAAAACGAGACTAACACCAGCTAGCCCCCGGGGGGTTGGAGTTAATTAAATGATCTCGTGTACCTAAAGTGCTTTGTACAGTGCTGGGAGCAAAGTACTCAATAAATGGATCTATTGGAGGGAAAGAAGCGTGAGGAGAAGGAACCGGAAACCGTGTACCGACATGGTGCCTGATCATACTTCCAGCCGACGATTTCCTGCCGTTTTAAATGGGATTTATGGCGATTAGAGACCCAGGTTCCCAGGTTTCAGTGCGTCTTCACAGAGGAAAGCCAGCTAATAAATAAAGGAGGAATAATAGAATTGGGTAATCACCATTCTGCAAAGACTCCCATAATGACAGATTCAGTCAACATCATCAACCTTTGCCAAAGCCATTGAGCAAAGCACCGTTGGGTACGGGACGCTCACGTGGCATGAAAGTATCTCTTGGCAGATTACGTTTTGGTAACAGTGGAGAGTTCTGTCAGACCTCGCCTTAACTAGACGTGCAAAATGAGCTTCATAAATAACGGGACAGACTAACATTATGTGCCTCCTGATGTGATCTATTAGGAAAGGGCACAACCTCACCTCGGTAGCATCTTGCCCCAAATAGTTAATCTGAATTATATCATGAGGAAGCCACTGGGTAAACCGAGATTGAGGGATAGTCCACGAGACGCTTAAAGAATGTCAATGTCGTGAACGACCAAAAGAGGTGGAGGGACAGCTCTACGTGAAACCCCGTTAAACAGTGTGGGAACCTTGACTGGATGCCACATGGTATTTTTTTTCCAAAAAGGATATAAATGACATTTAGGAGATGATTGGGGAAATTTGAATAAGGACTGACTATTAAATAATATTATTGTGTTCCTGCTATTATCGGGTGTGGTGATGGTATTTTGGTTATATAACAGAAGGTCCTTCTTTTTGTAGAAGCAAGTCAAGTATTTAAGGGTGAAAGCGAGCTTGTGTCTGCAATTTACTTCCAAAGTGTTCAGCAAAAAAGGTGTGGGTATACACATATATGTGTATATATATAAAATTGGTGACAGGTAACCAAGTATTTGTGTCTTTCAACTTTTTTGCAAGTTTGATATTTACAAAAACTAAAAGTTCATAATAAAATCTAGCTTCCAGATGAATGCTAGGACAAGACTTCCCACTGGCCTAGGCATCGGGCGTCCCTCCTAAGGAAAATTAGAGAGCATTTGGTGTAAATGCTGAGGCATAACTTTTTCTGGTTGCATTTTCCTGTGTGTCTCCTTCGCCTTCTTCTTTTTAAAATGTTTATTTTATTTTTGAGAGATAGAGCACGAGCGGGGGAGGGACAGAGAGAGAGGGAGACACAGAGTCCGAAGCAGGCTCCAGGCTCTGAGCTGTCGGCACAGAGCCCGACGCGGGGCTTGAACTCATGAACCGTGAGATCGTGACCGGAGCCAAAGTCGGACGTTCAGCTGACCGAGCCTGGTGTTCTTTTCCTGTGTGTCTTCTTTATGAACATCTGGTCCATAAAAGGTGAAGTGTAATCATTCTCTACACTTGAATTGTGTTTGGTCTTGCTTTACAGTTCCAAGAAGATTTCCATTGAGCTAATGTTTCATAGGCCCCCAGGTAGTGATACTACTAATGTGTCGCTATATTTGGGCACTGGGACTGTCTCAAACAGGCTCAGGAGAGGGTGCAGTGAGAAGAAGCCTGTGTTTATATTGTGGAAATTTCACAATTATGTGGGAAGAACAAGGCGTCTGTGTGACAGCCGCTTTCCTTCCCAAGAACATCGGATCCCCTGTCATACATGCCCCTAACAATGACTCAGACCTGTTGTCACATCAAGGAAACGCAGCAAGTAGGAGGTTAAGATCTTTTTACTGGGTGATGCCTGAAGAAATAACACATAACAGCTAGACGACTAGCCACGTAGGCTGGTTTGTATTGTCTTACACGATGTCAGTAGCGGATTCCGAATTATTCTTTTCTTTGCCCCACAAAGCAGATGGAGATTATCATTTCACAGGAAGCATGACTGAGATGGAATGTCAGCTCTTGGTGACAGAGGAAATTACTGTCACGTAGTACATGGAGAAGGATAGTGGAGGGAGTTCAAAAGATGAATCTGTCCCTAACTGCAGCTGCATCAGGGACTGGCGTATTAGGTTCTTTTTGCTTGCCAATTCCAATTATTTGCTGACGACTGGTCCTGGAAGACTATGTTAAGAAGGACTCCTGGCTCAGGCAGGCAGAGTGCGGTAGCTGACTAGTGATGTTTGTGTTACGATTAAAAAATATATATTTATTTATTTATTTTGAGACACAGAGAGGGGGGCATGGGAGAGGGAGCTTGAGCAGGGGAGGGGCAGAGAGAGAGAGAGAGAGAGAGAGAGAGAGAGAGAGAGAATCCCAAGCAGGCTCCATACTCAACGCGGAGCCTGGCTCAGGGCTCAATTCCACGACCATGACATTGAGACCCGAGCTGATCAAGAGTCGGACACTTAACTGACTGAGCCACGCGGGTGCCCCTGTGTATGATTTTTGAAAGACTACCTTGGTTTGCGTGTCACGCTCGCCATCTTTGAGTTCCCAACACAGACTACATTGAATGCTTGAGAAACACTGAAGCCTTCAAAAAAGCATTTATTAAAGTAATGGATCATAACAATATCTAATATTTGTGAAGCATTTGCAGTGGGCCGGGCAGTAACCTAAATGTTGTGCATGGATTAACTTAATCGATCCTCACCACGATTGATGAGGTAAACGCCATTCTGATGCTCGCGTTGCAACCAAGGAACTGAAGCCGGCTTCCTCAGGTCTTTGCTCACCTTGTCAGTAAGCTTTTTCTGGTTATTGTATTTCACATTTCAACCCCCATCACCCTTCTCTGCTTTAGTTGTCTCCTTGGCACCTGCCACCCTCCTGACCTTGTATATATGTTAGTTAGTTATTCTCTGTCTTCTCTCCTTGGAATGTAAGCTCCTGGAGGGCTGGGATTTTTGTTGGTTGGATGATTTGGTTGGGTTTGCCTACTGCTATATTTCTAGCAAAATTTCTTCCTTTAAAAATATTTGTTTTAAGTTTATTTATTTATTTAGAGAGAAACAGAGGCAGTGTGAGTAGGGGAGGGGCAGAGAGAAAGGGGGAGAGAGAGAGAGAGAGAGAGAGAGAGAGAGACAGAGAGAGACAGAGAGAGAGAAGGAGATATTGGGAATCTCAAGCAGGCTCTGCACTGTCAGCACAGAACCTGATGCGGGGCTCTAACTCACGTCCTGCGAAATCATGACCTGAGCCAAAGCCAGAAGTCGGATGCTTAACTGACTGAGCCACCCAGGTGCCCCTCTGGCACCTTTTCTAAGTCACTGCCTGGCACTTAATAGGTGCTCAATAAATCATTGTGGAATTAAAGAATGAGGCTTAGAGTAGTTAAATACCCCGAAGGTCATACAGCCACTTAGTGTGACAGGTGAGGGGGCAGGGGAGAATCTCATGGTTGGCTTTCTGTTGGGCAGTTGAAAAGAATACCAAATATGGCAAAGAGCCCCAGAGACCACAGAGAATATGAGGTTTACAGATTTTGAGAGGAAATTGGAGAGGAAGGGGCTGGTCTTCCAGCCAAAGAGGCTTCCGGACTGACAGAGCAGGAGCATCTTGGGTACGAGGCGCTAGGTTGTCCACACTGGGGGGCTTCCACTGAAGAGAGGCGAGGCTGGAAATTGCAGCCTGCTGGGATGGAGACAAAGGAAGCTTCCTGGGTGGGGACACCTGGGGCCATGTGGGTGCCCAGGCTGTTCACACTCACACCCCTCTCTCCGAGGATTTTGTTTTTTGTCTCAAGAACAAATAAATTGGGAGAGGTTGACAGTGCACAGAAGCTACTAGGAGGCTTCTGCCAATGACGTGGAAAGAAGGGAAATAAGACTGTTGTCCGAAAGCTAGGGGTTAAAATCAACAGATAATGGCGTCTAAGAGCCCTAAGCTAAGTTTCCTTCAGGAGACAGAATGGCTCCTGGGCCAGAACAAGGGCTTGGCTGTCATTGTGAGAACACTGAAAAAGGACAACTGTCACGGATGGGCCACTGGCAGCCCCGTCTACCCTCTGTCGGGGGTGGGCTGGGGGAGACCAGGCCCATGGGTACGCGTAGCCTATCTGATGCCAGGGGAGGCTCTTGTGGACGCGATTGTCAGGCTGTGTAGCCATGGTTGGAAATAGTCAAATCACAGAACTTGCTCAGACGCCTTCTGGTTATGATTTCACTTCCTGGGGATCTCGGCTCAAGTGGAACAAGGCCTTCTCATCAGAAGGTCCTGCAGCCTTGGGAGCTGTGGTTCTCAGAATGAGCTTGGCTAACGTGAGCTCCATGAGGCCCACCCATCAGATCTCTGAGCCTCCAGGCCTGCAGGACCTCCCTTGGGAATCCCCCCAGGGCAGGTGGCTCCAGGAGACCTGGGAGACCTGGTCATGTGTAGATTCAAACTTACTCACCTCATGGTCTTCGATGAGGTCTACACGGGGCGCATGTGGCCTGGACGTTTCTTACCTCTACAGCGTCCCGGGTGATCCATCTTGCCTTCAATGCTCTCATTACAGTCCCAGGGACCCAACGTACACAGACTTTTACCAGGTTCTCTTCCCTGATAGCGTCTGTGAAGCTGTATCAGTTTTCTTTGGCTGCTGTAACAAATGACCACATATTCAGTGGCTTAAAACACCACAAATTTATTTTCTTACAGCTCTGTAGGTTAGGAGTCCGACATAGGTCACACTGGGTGAAAATCAAGAGGTTGGCAGAACTGCATTCCTTCTGGAGCTTTCTCCAGGGGAGAACCTATTTTCCTGGCTCTTGAGGCCAGGAAATGCTCTGAATTTCCTGAGAATTTCCAGAGAATGCTTTGTTCGTGGTCCTTGGCTCTTGGCCCTTCCATCCATCTTCAAAGCCAGCAACAAAGGGTTGGGTCCTTCTCACACTGTACCCCTCTGACTTTCTCTTCTCCCTCTCTTCCACTTTTAAGGACTCTTGTGGTTATATTTGGTCCACCTGGATAATACAGGCTACTCTCCCTATTTTTAGGGCCCGCTGATTAGCAACCTTAATTTCATCAGTGTCCTTGATTCCCCCTGCCGTGAAACATAACACATTCACAGGTTCTGGGAATGGGTATGCGGATATCTTTGTGGGGAGGGTGTTATCCTGCCCACCTCAGAAACCCTGAGGAATGCCCCATGGTCCACAAAATCTTCCTGGTTGCTGCTGGTCACTTCAGCTGGCGTCTCTCCTTCCTCACCTCTGGCCACCTCAGAACTAGCTTCTCTGGGGTGTCCATTCTCCTTGAGAGCCCAAGGGTGGGCGCAGGCATCACCCCGATTCCCCAAGGCTCAGTTAAAACGGGATGAAAAGATCACCATAACAACTGGCACCAAGTGTCCTCTTAGCCAGGGAAGCGTCTTGACAACTGTGAGGGCAGAAGGTGGGACCTGAGGGTGGAGGTGTCAGCGTGACCCTGGGTCACAACTCAGGGGCTCGAGACGGAGGGAGGGAGAGAGAGAGAGAGAGAGAGGAGGGTCAGGAAAGCAGTGGGGTGAGAGAAGCCTGCCAGAAAGAGGCTGGGGCCCATGTGGAAGCCGGCCTGAGGCTGTCCCCTAGGGACAGAGTGGCCGTGGCCATTTTAGCTGGGAAAATGCTGGACTGAGAAGCCAAAGTTTGTGTTTCTGGGACATGAATCCTCCCCATCTCTCTGTAGCCCCCAAACTTCAGAAATGCCCAGAACACTGATGACTGCCTGTGGGCGGGGAGTCTTGGCAGAACGTTGGGGAGAGGCTAACAAGCATGGTGGCCAGAGGGGTTCATGGAGGTGTCAGCCACCCCTGCCCTGGGAACTTGCAGAAAATCTGGGAGGGCTTTGGCCATCTGTAGTCCATGGAACAGAACATCCCACGGAGGGCTTTCCTTCCCCAGACCCTTGAGGTCCAGAAGAGCCAATCTCACCTAGAGCTCAAGGGACGGCTAGAATCCAGCTGACTTTGAGATCTCACAGCTAAAGCCAGGCTGCACCCTTCAGCCATACATTTCTGAAGGTATGGGGATAACAGGAGGGCATTCCAATGTGAAGAACTCTCAAGGTGGTCACCAGGTTTTCAGGCTCCCTGTGCCCAAGCTACCCTACATCAGGCTTCCCCCTCTCTGTAGCCTAACAGTCCCCTAGAGGACTCACCTTTGACCATGTGGTCTCTACCTGAAGTCCAGTAACCCCCTCTGTCCCCAGTGTAATCTTCTCAGGGCCCAACAAAAGGGAGAAACGTTCTTTCTAACTCTCCCTTCTTAGATTCCAGGCCACTCCAAACTACATCTAGTACAAAATGGAACTGACAGATGTTTGTGTTCCTTGGGGTCAAAGAGTAGGTAGGCTATTTTTAAGGCTCTTGATACATGTTGCCAAATCGCCTTCAGAAGTCACCTGAGAATGTCCTCCCTACAGTTCTGCCGCCGCTAAGGACTGCCATTGAACAAATCTCTGCCAATTTGATATGAAAAAAAAAAATCTCATTTTCATTTTCAGTCCTTTGATTACATGCGAAGAAATATACACACTGTCTCTTTTGAATGGGATGAGTAATAATGAAAAGCCTATTTCAAATGTCATTAAGTCTCTATTTAGATATGAGACAAAATTTCAATTCATATGAAGAAGGGAAGGTGCTGTTATCTGTACAACTTTTGTTTTGAGAGTTTGGGCTGGGGGAGGGAAAGGAGAAAAACAAGAGGAAAGCAAGGAAGAGGAATGAGAAGAGCAGAAGAAATAAAAGTGGGAAAGAAGAGGTAAAAAGGCGAAACCTCAGAATTGACAAAAAAAGGGGTTTCTCTTTTTAAATGGAGTTCAGAAAAGGAAGAGCAGGAAAAAAAAAACTGTACAGATTGCTCTTTCCATGGGCTTCTTCAAATAAATTGTAAGCAGTGCAATGAGCTAAAAGAAAAAAAAAAAGAAAGAAAGAAAGAAAAAAGAAGCCTTGGAGATGTCAAGTCCAGCACGAGCTCTGTGACTGTGCTCTTATCCTTCACACTGGAGCATGGCTGGCTGGCTTACGTCCCAGGTACAGCCGACTCAGGTTCAAGGTTGGCCGCTTCTGCACACCTCACAATTTCCATCTCCCTGCGTGGTTGTTCCCCACTGCCGGCGTCAATGCTTTCACTTTGCCATTTTCCATTCACAGTCATAAAACCGTAAAGACGCGCCTCCGTGAAATAGTCCCGTGACCGGCAAAACCACGGTGGTGCAGGCCAAGAGGGGCAGGTGCACTGCCAGCTGTTGGACGCCACGCAGGTGCTCCAGGCCGTAGTTCAAAACGCAGATTTGTCTCTGGATTGGGTGTTGGAAAGGGGTGGAGGGCGTGGGTCTGTGTTGCGGACAAGGGTGATAGGGCTGTTGGAAAGTTGAGTCTACCAAAATCAAACATGGGGAAGTTGAAAGCAGATTAGGTCAACCACGGTTAAGCATCGCTAACCTCTGATGATTCTCATTTACTTTGTGGGGCTCATTCACGTATGTGACGGAGGGGTTTAGTTTGGAAGCATGTCTCAACCCTGGTAGAGTCCTGAAAGGACCACACTGAGCTCCCACCTGGCGTGGTGCTGACTGGCCCAGGACGTCCCCGAGGGTCTAACGGGCCAGTCCTGTTTGCTTGTGTCTCTGCCAGAGCAGAAACTCTGCCCGGGCTACAGCCGGGCCCGGGTGTGGTTTGCTGCAGGACCTCACCCTGCCTCCGCGGGACCCTGTGCCCAGCTGCCACCACAGTCAACTCCTACCAACCTTCTTTCATGGATTTCTTCTCTTTGCCCGCTCCCGCTGACCTCGTGACATCTCAGCCCAGTACTTTAGGATGCCTCTCTTCTGTGAAGGACACTTTTTTAGTTTATTAAAGGTTATTTATTGAGAGAGAGGGAGGGGGGAGAGAATGCGTGGAGGAGGGCCAGAGAGAGAGGGAGACAGAGAATCTCAAGCAGGCTCCATGGTGCCAGCAGCCGAGCCCGCTGTGGGGCTCGAACCCACAAACCGTGAGATCATGACCTGAGCTGAAGTCAGACGCTTAACCGACTGAGCCACCCAGGCGCCCCAAAGACCCTTTTTAATGCAACCATCATGTGCCAGCATCATAGGAAACAAAGTTGAAAGTCACTTTAATATCATCTACCACTCAATCCATACTCAGATATCCAACCCCCCCTCCCGCCCCCAGCCTCCTGGAAACCTGCTGCGTCCTCAGGCAGCTGCCTCCCTGACCTCCCTGACACTCGCTCCCGCTCTGTGTCTCTCAAATCCCAGCCACGCAACCCCACCTCCCCCTAACGCGGGGCTTTCCTGACCCCCCGCCCTCCACCGTGTTTCTGCACAGATGCCCTGAGCCTCCGGCTCTTCAGTATTCTCTGTGCTTTGTTGGTGACCAGGATGGGCTAGCACGGAGAAGAGCCCCGGGGCCCGGGGCAGCAGGCACCGTCCGTCCTTCCCTTGGAGGCGGGGGGAGGAAGGAAGCGGTGCGGGCTCCCGCAGCGTGGTGAGAACGTAGGCCCCGTTTGGCAGAGGAGGATATGGGGGCATCTTATCTGTTCAGGTATCTCCCTTCTGCACCAGGCAGCGCCTGCGGTTGGGACGGAGCCTTAATTCAGCACCGCACTGCATCGGCGGGGCCTAGTGCAGCACCTGTTGCCCGCAGGGCCTCTAGAAGGATTCCTGGTGTGAGCATGGGCCGGGGGGCCCTCTGTGGCGACGCTGGGCCAGTGGCCTGTGCCTGAGGGGTCGTGATGAGCGAGCCCGATGTAAATTTGTGACAGAGCATTCGGTTATATTCTTCCCGCTCCCGAGAAAGTCTGCACCTCCTGGCTGACATCATTCAGTGCTGAGTCATTCTCGGGGCTCCCACTCACGCCGGCGTCCTCGCTCTCGCCCTGAGGAGGAGCCCTCGTGCTGTGGCACAGTCATCTCGGCTGTGGGCTGTGGATGTTTCCCTCTGAACTAACCGCAGTGGTTACTGGAACCATGTCCCCTCCAGTCCCCTCCGCGAGTTTTCTTCCCTTCATCTCTAAACTTGGGGGGTTTCCCCGGGGATTCGAGTCACGCTCGTGAGGCCGGCACACCTCCCAGTCCCCAGACTCAGGTGGGATGGGACCACAGGCGCCTTCAGTTTTTCCAGGATCTAACTTCTGTTCTGAGGACCCCGGGCTTGGTTAAGTCAGGATTTCTCCTCTTTCCCCAGGATTGCATGAGTGCGGGGGTGAGGCTGTGTAGGGGGTGCGGGGCCGGTCAGACTCCAGTCCTTGAGACTTCTTGGATCCATGCTGAGTGACATCCACAGAGGTGGCCTGGGCCATCAGCTCCCACAGGCTGTGTTAACCCGTCCCCATTCCTCCCAGCTTGGATGCTCAGCGGCTTCCCGCCCCTTCACAAGCTCAGGGTTCAGCTATGGCCCCTGATGAAGAAACCCAGAGCTGACTGGATGAGGCACCTCATGGTTTTCCACCCACCTTTGGGTGCACAGAGGTCAGACAGGTGCTCCCATGCCGGGCTGGGCCGCTGGGGTCCCTGGGAGGCTTGACACGCTGCCCCGGTCTCTACCCGGGCAGGGGGAGCATCCCCACCGTCCTCGCTTTCGGATCCCCACACTCACTTGGGGCTCGGTCAAACCAACCCCCCGGGGCTCTGCTCCCTTTGTGGGCACAGAAGAGGCAGGCACGGGGCTCCCTTTCAACGACCTGCCAGCATCTCGGGGTGTTTGCAAGGGAGCCATTACCGTGAGGCAAGTGAGGCCAGGAGGGGCGTGGAGGTCAGCAAAGAGCAGGCAGAAGACCGACAGTGGCCTCGGGGCCTTGACAACTGTTGGACCGAAGCTCTGTGCCCTGTGGGGCCAGAGTGGCCATGACCCAGGGGTGGCCCGATGGGGTTCAGGATTCCTCGGGCATTTGCTAGGGGACAATGAAGGATCTAGATCTTGAGGGTCAGCTGCTCTTGGGAGGTGAGTCCACTAGCCGCCCCCCCCCCCAACCCCCAAACAAGGTTTCCTAGTCCCGGCTGTTAAGCTCACAGAAGTTCTAGGAAAAACCATAAAGTCACATGTGGGAGGGATGTTGATTCACCCCTTTCCACATGAGGTTTGCCCCGTCCGGTGTCCAATCTTAGGTGACTTTCATCACTGCCCTGGGCAGCCTTCTCCAGGTCCTTCCTGGAACCCCAGTAGCCCAGGGATGTTGCTACGTGAGTGACAAATGATGAAGGTGTCCTAGCGGAGAGGTTTCTTGCCTGACTCTTCTCACTTGTCCTTACTACTGGGCCTGGGGGAGGAAGGCAGGCAGAACAGGGCTGGCCTGGGGCACCCCAGGCCGGGCTCACCACGTCCCAGCCCAGAGCCCGAGGAGGACTCAGCTCTCCAGGCTCTTGCTTCTTGAGTCCATCATTACCTCTGTTGTCTTGACCCCCAGCTCCCTGGGCCGGGGATGCCCAGAGACAAACATGGGACCCCTGTCCATTCCAGAAAATTCCTGAGTCCACCCAAGCTCAGAGACTGGCTGAGCCTCTTGATTCCCCCGTGGAGGGACTCCTGGGGGAGGGAGAATGTGCACAGGAAGGTGGGGCCACGCCAGAGCACCAGCTAGGCAGGTCTCAGCAATGTCCCTGGAAGGAACCAGCCAGGATGCTGTGCCCCCCAGGCCCCTGGATGGGGCCTAACCTGGGCTGGCTTAGGTTGTAGAGAGGCTTTGCCCTGGGACAAACACACCTATTTCCAGCCCAAGCGCTGCCTCTGAAGGCCTCCGTCAGGGCCTCGGTTTCCTCATCTCTGCAATGGGCACAGCTGTGCTGCAGGCAATTCTCTCTCAAGAATTCTCCGCCTCTGAGGTCACAAGGACAAATCCTAAAGCAACACAGGCCGATGGACCTTAGATTCCAGAACGCTGGGGTCAGGTTCTCACCTGCTCCCTGACAGCAATGAAGAAAAAGCAGCCCTACTATTACCCTACCCCCCGGCACTCCCCCTTCCCCTGCCCCTCCCCTTGCCTCTTCCCCCCTACCTGCTGCCCTCCAGCCCTGCCTCCTGCAGGCCCCCACTCTGAGCCCTTGGCCCGGCCCTCCTCCTGCTGGCCCACCTTGCCTGGCCAAGCTCCTGCCTCTCACCAGCTGGCCCCCTCCTCACCTGGACGCCCACAAGGCCCACTGTCCCCACATGCTCCCTGGAGTCCCCTGCTGCCCCTGCTGCCCCTGCCCTGCCAGCCCCCCTTCCCCACCCTGCCTCCCCTTTTGCTGCCTGGCCTCCCTCTCTGCTCTTCACTCTTCCTTTGCCCTGGACGCCCCTTCTGGCCCTTGTCTGGCCTCCAGCCACCTGGGCAGACCGCTCAGCCGCCCCTACTCCCCTCCCACCCAGTCGCCTCCTCCCACCATCTCCCCGCCCTCGGGCCACCCTGCCAACCGTCCCAGGGACCTGGCCCTCCTGCCAGTGGGCACCTGGACCTCTCGGGGCTCCGTGAGTGGGGCACCTGCTGGGCACAGGGAGCAGCACAGGCCTGGCAGGTGTGGGGCAGCCTCGAGGGCCCTCCGGCGCTCCAGGAAGCCCCCATCTCCAGAGTGAGCTCTCAGCCACGTGGGGGTCTGGCCTGGGTCACCGGGTAGGTGCCCCTCCTCGGGATCGGTCCGTAGGCCAAGGAAGAGGTGACAAGCAGCTTCGTGTCCACACTCGAGCCCCTCCAGGCTCTCAGAGTTACCACTGGGAGGGGGTGGCTGGGGTCAGTGGACTCGGGGGATCTTTCCCTGCAGGGCCGTTCCCCGCCCTGGGGCCAAGCGGGCTGGCCTCCCTCATTCAGAAGGGGCAACGGTGCCCTGTGCCTGGTACACACCCCGTTCTCCAAGCCAGCCTCCCCGGGAGACAGCGACCAGGGCTCCCTATGGCAGAGGGAGGCTGCGGCAGCGGGGGGAGGGGTGTATGGTGCTGAGTGCTGGGTTGGGACCCTTCACTGAGCAAAGCACCCTGCTCACTGAGGGTCCTGGCCCCTCAGAGGGCAGCTGCTTAGCTTTGTGGTTGTAACCGGCCATCAGTGTCCTGCTGTGTCAGGACTGTGCTCCTGCAGCCTCCCTGGGCCGGCTGTAGGCTCCTGGGGGTTGTGGGAGAGAATCCCAGCTGGAGGTGAAGGCTGTCTTCAGGGGCTTCTCTGAGCCTCCCGGGCCTCCTGGCCTCCACGCTGTGCTCAACTCCCTTCCCTGCAGGCCCCAGTACAGCCAGAGCTATTCCTGTTTTCCACCCAGGACAGAAGCAAGAACAGGCTAGACCAGCCAGAAATGGGGGCATCCGTGTTTGTACTCTCCTGTCTGCCCGGCTGGGCCACACAGCCTGAACTGTGCAACAGGGATACTGGAATCCGGAGGAGAGTAAGTGAAGATTCCAGGTACTCTTTTGACTTGATCCTCCCAGTTCCTGTGCAACAGGAACTGTGAAATGTCCTCTCCTGTAAGAAAACCAATGACCCAGCTCCTTGGAGCCACGGGGAAGGACTCCCGTCGCCTAGAGCACCCCAGCCTCCTGCCGGCGGCAATGTAAGCGCTGGGTTCTCAGAGGCTCAGCCGGGCCCCAGGACTAAAAAGGGCTCATTGGTCCCTGGTCCATCGCTGTCCATCTTGCAAGCTTGTTCTCTTAGGATAAGCTTCCAAGGTGCACACTGCTTCCTAGCCCAGGTGGGGAGATGGGACTCACGTAGCCGACTTTCCTTCCCAAGGGCTATTTGGAGGTAACATTTAATGAGCTCTTAAGAAAGGCCAGGCTCTCCTGCTTTAACTGGGAGTTGTTTACGGAGACCTGGAAGAAAGGCAGCTGGAATCAAAGTTCTTATGAACAAATGGTTGGACGTTGAGGCCTTATTTCCTCTCACCCAAAATGATGTCCTTCAAGGCTCAAGAGGAGCAAAAAGAAACAAGGCCATGAGACTTCATGGAGAGCTTATGGCTGCCCCAGTGCCTTGATGGTGCCTGGGTACAAGGGCCCAAAGCCTCCTCCTGCTAGGGATTCTGTAGAGTTTCATAGTTTCCGGAACTGGGAGGATCAAGTCAAGAGTCCCTGGAATCTTCACTTACTCTCCTCCTGATTCCAGTATCCCCAGCACCAACCAGTTAAAGTACCCCAGCCTTTCTTCCCTTCAGATGAGACGCCCTCAGGAACGAGCAAATGTTTTTCAATGCGATATGAAATATTTGTTAAAACCATTTCCTCGAGAAACGGGGCCAAAGGCCAAGGTATGCAGGGCTGGCTCAACCATTTTTCGGTCATCTGGTTGTAGAAGGAGAACCCTGATCATACTTCTTATGTATTTTAGGAGTAGTGAACAGCATTACATGGTCTTTTGTAAAGAAAACCGATCCCGTCTGAAGCCCAGCCTGACAGCTTCCCTTCGAGAGGAAGCTCGGACAGTCCTTGCCTGGCTAGCTTTTTATGTGAGGTTTTACCTGAGCCCCCCCATTCCTAATATGAGAACAACTAACCAAATTTTAAAGGATTCAGACATCTTGCTCTCCTGGATAAATTCTCTGTTTTATTTGGTGATTTCATCAGCAGCTACACTGCGTAGTTTATAGATTTTGAGAGATTAGCATTCATATTCTCCTGGATGAGGACTCTTGCCACGTGATTTTTTTTTTTTAACAAGCCAGGGCAAGACTTTTCAATGGGTTACAGTTTTACCCAGAATCCACACACAAACAATTACAAATTGTTACATACTATGTTTTTATTTAGTGTTTCCAATATATGTCATATTTTTCAATATATATCAACCTAGAATCTGGGCCATCTTATCCAAGGAAACCAACTGAAAATTTGTTAAGTTTGTGTTTAATTTGTTAACATGTGTTTTACAATTTATTTTTTTTTATATTTAAAGGTTTTAAAAATGTTTATTTACTTTAGAGAGAGACAGAGTGCGAGCTGGGGAGGGGCAGAGAGAGAGGGGGAGACACAGAATCCGAAGAAGGCTCCAGGCTCCGAGCTGTTAGCACAGAGCCCGACATGGGGCTCAAACCCACAAACTGTGAGATCATGACCTGAGCTGAAGTCGAACACTTAACTGAGCCACCCAGATGTCCCTGTTTTACAATTTCTTAATAAGCTTAGGAGACCTGAGATCTGGCTCAAGTTTAGACCAAAGAGTTATATAGGAAGAATCATCATAGATATTACTTACCACTTAGTCTCCAGGCAAACCACCTAATCAGCCTATGGTAACTTGGGTGCTAAAGAAGATTCCGGTAATTCATTTTTGTGTTATGACAAGCTTTGACCAATTTATCTTTAGGGATCATGCTGGACTCAAAGTTTTTATAGACAATTGATTTCTATAAGCTGAAACCTACTTCTTGATGCTTTCCTTGCTGCTCTGAGTGAGTAGGACCACGAAAGGCATCGCTGTCAGTAAGATGTTCTTGATTTCCCCTCCCGAGATTTAGTACTGGCCCCTCCTCACTTCAAGGCTCCTTCATGTATTGACTAGCCCTTCGCCTTGACCTTCCTTTGCCTTTTGTGACTTGCCTTCTACCTCTGACCAGCTCCTTTCTGTCTTCCCGGGTTCCAATCTGTCCGCCTTTTACTAGTTCTCTTCCCCAGAGTTAGCTCCTAGATTATTTTCTTACACTCTGAATTCTTTTCTACAACCCTGCAAGCTTTCTCCACTGTCCTCACCCTGATGACTCCTTCTTCTACATCTCCATGGAGAGTGGGTGGCATCTTTGGATACCCCAAATCCTTGGGTCCAAAATGGAACCACTTTCTCCCCAGTCTAATCCTGGAACCCAATGCTGCCTCTCCTTTTGAATTCCCCTATGACCCATCCAGTCCCAGCGTCAGAAACCTCAGAGTCATTGTGGACTCCACAAACAACTTCCTTACTCTCACCTAGTTCATTTTGGTCCCCCAGTCTCCTAACCACTACTGGAATCCACATTTCCTTCCACCTGTCCTTCACCCTCAGTTCAGGGACCATCTCCTCCAAGAAGACTTAGAGTATAAAGCGAAGTTTTATTCATCTGTGTATCTCCAGTGCCACGCATAAATGCTTTAATGCTTTATCAGTGAACCGGAAACATCATCCTTAAAGTTGGATCGTTCTGAAATGGCAAATTGGCAGGAGTGTGTCCCCCAGCGTCAAACTCAAGAAATAGGACTCATTCTGCTTCTACAAAGAAGATATCTTTAAACACTTGGGATGGTGACTTTATTCTCTGTGGGTGACTAGATTTAATGTTTATTTGCCCATTTTACAGAAGTGTAGGGAAAGACTATTTCCCCTTCTCGCTTGCATTTTCTCTCCTGTGTGTTTCCCATTAAATTGTCAACTGCTTGTTTATTTGCATAGTTGTCATCATAGTAAAAAATTCCATCCAAGTGTATTTCCTTCAAGTTATGGTATAGCTTATGTATTATTTCATTAAGCTACAAATCGAATACATTTCATTTCATGCAAGGTACACCATAATTAACCAAATGTTCACTATTGTAAGCACTGTGATTTTCTTTTCTCATATGTAATTCTCCATAGGATTCATTCTTCAGTCGTTTGTTTTTATTGGGTTTGGGACGCTTTGAAAACCAAATGACTCTTGGAATGAAGGCTGAAGGAATATTTTCAAATTTTTCAACTGCGTCCTGAGGTAGCCGGGAGGTCTGGGGACTTCTCCTTGCTTGGCCCTGCCATGAGTAATTGGATTATGCCACACGGTGGAAAAGTGACTATGTCAGTGTCACTGGCTCAGGCCAAATTTGCAAGTCCCCTGGCTCTGTCCTCTCTGGGGGTCTGCTGAACGATCTGTCACCTTTTCTTCCGCTAAGGGCCCTGGGCATGGGGTGCTTGGGATGCCGGGACTGCCGATGGGGGACGGACAGGTGGCCACGAGTCAGCTGTGCAATGATGCAGCTGCATAGGATCTAAGGGGGGTTCAGGGTGTGCTTCCCTGGGAGTGCTAGCTCTGTGTGTGTGTGCACATGCGTACTTTTTCTGACTTCAGGTCTCCTTACACATTTGTGTGATGTGTGTGAGTGTGATTTGGTGCGATGTGATAAATACATGTACAGTAAAGCATTGGATTGCGAATGACTTGTTCTGCGAGTGTTCCACAAGACGAGCAAACATTTATAATACATCTTAACTTGATGAACAAGCCACGTCTTGTGATACAAGTAGTATGGGGTGGCAAATGTCGCATGATCACAACTGAGCCAACGGTTCTCTCTCTCTCTCTGAGGGATTGTGGGTGATCATCTCCCATACTAGGATGCTCTGTCTCAGGCTGTGGTGTTTGGCAGAAATCAGTGATTTTCAGAACGTTGGAAGGTGCCCACAACTGGGACTAGTGTATTTTTTGTCACTTCAAAGCACCTACGGACAGTCCTTTGCTTTTCCAGACAAGAGTGAGCTTAGGAATACTTTGCTTCATTCTAGCTCAGGCTGCCTGCAGAGAGAGACCCTTTCCTCCGCTACCTGATTGCCAGTTACATTAAATACATGACAAGAGTTCAACATCCGTTGATACGATGGCCCCCATGCAGAAAAAGATTCCACCGAGCCGATAACGGTGCTTGTATTAGTGATAGCGAAAGTCGTCCTACACAGCAACTCTCCTCTCATCTCCCTCACAACCAGCCACAGAGGCTTTCACAGCTAAGTGCAGGTTAATTTGTTTATTTTTCTTTGTATCTTCTTTATTATTTTGTATTATATTACGGCATTGCGATCACTTTTCTATGAATATTTTTGGGGTGTGGAACGAATCATACGAATCATCTGCATTTCCATGATTTCTTCTGGGGAAATTCGCTTTGATGTACAGGTGCTTTGGATCACAAGCATGTTTCCAGCACGAAGGATGCTCGTGAACCAGGGTCTTACTGTATTTGGATACAAGTGTGTCTGTGAGAGAATGAGCGCACGCGCGCGTGTGTGTGCGTGTGTGTGTGTGCGTGCGCGTCCTTGGAGGTGTGTGTGTGAGGTGGGGGTGGTCCCTGTGCCTCTGTACGTGTGTGTTTGGGTGAATCTGTGTGCGTTTCTAGGTTTGGGTGTATCTCTGGGTGTATACGTGTGTGGGGGGGTACGTGCCCCTGTGCGTGTGTGTCTAGGGGTGGGCATGCATGATTCTGGCTGTAAGCCCGTGAAGATCTGAGGGAAGACCACCACACGTAGCACAGTGATTCTGGACTCAGGGACTGAACTAATTGGGCAAAGCCCCCTTGATGGCAAGGTGGGATGCTGCCCGTTTAAGGCTCCCTAAGAGCCATGAAGAAGGAAAGACTTCCTGACCGAGAAAATAGTGAGCAGACACATGGAGTCCCGTCATCCTTTGCTGCCCGGGCCCCTCATCCGCCCAGGAGGCCCGGCTGGGGCTGGGGGAGGCCGCTGGCCCGGGGACCACACACCCTCCTTTCCACAGGGCTGCCTCGTGTAACCTGAAGCCCCCCTTCTCTGATAGGTTCCAGACCTTCCCACATGCTGACAGCCAAATGCAGCCCAGGTGACTCACAGCCCCTTTGTCTCGCTGTGGTGCGGGGAGACTTTTCTTGGAAATGTGTTTCACTGCGGTGTTGAGGCCGGGGTGCCTGCCAGCCCTCTGTGAGGGCAAGGGGAAAAGTACCCGCTCCACCCCCAAGTGTGTGCTCTCAGACCCCGGAGACGCTGCAGTGAAGGCTGCTGTGTGTGCTCACTTGTCTGCGTGGAGTAAAGGAGGGGCCCGTGTGCATTCTGGAAGCCAAAGAGGGTCAGGGCATGCTGGGTACAATCAGCTAGAAGCAGAGACCCCGGGGTCAAAACCCCAACAAGACAATGTCCTTCCCTGGGGGTGAGGTAGGGCAAGAAACTCACAGAATGAAAAGAGGGCCGGTCCCCAAAGCTTCCTCGCTGACCCGTGGTGGCCAGCTCATCCGTGTTTGTCAAGGGCTGTCCTAGAGATCCAGTATCCCAGGGGTCCCCACGGCCTCGGGCACCCGGGATAGTTGGTCACGCCAACCCCATCCCAGGTAGCACTGGGGTCTCCCGAGAGGAAGCTGCCTCTTGCCCAGGAAGTATCCTCACTGAGTGCATTGTGTGGGGCCCAAGGGTTGGGGCACGTCTGGGGATTTTGCTCAGCACGCTCAGATTGGTCAAGTCTGGGTTTTCCTGCTGCTTCTGGCCTGTGTCCAGCTTCCCTGGCACCAGGAACTTGGGGTTGGGGCTTTCAGTGGGAGATTCAGGCTGGTAACAGCTGTCAGTCACCTCAGTTTGGTTTCCACACCTACCTCCCCAAGGTCCCGGGGCAGAAAAAGCCAATGGAGCTGGGGCGGGGAGGGGGTTGCTGCTGAGAGAGGGGTTCGGAACCCAAGCGTTGATTTTGACATTGTTGCACTTCTTTTGGTGAGAGAAGTGTGAGAGGTCCTGCCCCTTTTGCAGACTGAGGTTTTGTGATTCTGGAGCCAGGGCTGGGGTAGAAGCCACCAAGTTCTGTCATCTGAGGAGGAAGGCCATCAATCAGCCTTTTGAGTAAAAAGGTTCAGAGGAGAAACAGCCAGGGCAGTGAAGGGTCCCCCCAGACAGGCAGCTCAAGTGCCGAGGCCCGTGCCCCGTGAAGGCAAATGAGCTGTTAGCGGGGAAAGGGAGTTTATCAGGTGGGCGAGGAAAGCGTCTGACCCCAGGTGGCAATCTGGTCAGGCAAGGGGGTGGGGGCAGGACGGGGTGACCAGAGTCCCCTCTGGTATGGCGGGAGGCTTTAAGGTGGCTGTAGACATGACCTCAGAAACGAAAGCCAGGGACTTCTGAGGCCAAGCTTGGCTAGGGAAGGCCTGGCAATCCTTGGCCGAAGTACCCAGACATCCCTTCCTGACTCCTCCCTGTAAGCACCCGTGCCCTAATGTCATGCAGCAAGGCCTCCCCCCTCCCCCCGCTGCCACAGCCTCCCTCTGCCGTAGGGAGCCCTGGTCGCTGTCTCCCGGGGAGGCTGGCTTGGAGAACGGGGTGTGTACCAGGCACAGGGCACTGTTGCCCCTTCTGAATGAGGGAAGCCAGCCCGCTTGGCCCCAGGGCGGGGAACGGCCCTGCAGGGAAAGATCCCCCGAGTCCACTGAGCCCAGCCACCCCCTCCCAGTGGTAACTCTGAGAGCCTGGAGGGGCTCGAGTGTGGACACGAAGCTGCTTGTCACCTCTTCCTTGGCCTACGGACCGATCCCGAGAAGGGGCACCTACCCGGTGACCCAGGCCAGACCCCCACGTGGCTGAGAGCTCACTCTGGAGATGGGGGCTTCCTGGAGCGCCGGAGGGCCCTCGAGGCTGCCCCACACCTGCCAGGCCTGTGCTGCTCCCTGTGCCCAGCAGGTGCCCCACTCACGGAGCCCCGAGAGGTCCAGGTGCCCACTGGCAGGAGGGCCAGGTCCCTGGGACGGTTGGCAGGGTGGCCCGAGGGCGGGGAGATGGTGGGAGGAGGCGACTGGGTGGGAGGGGAGTAGGGGCGGCTGAGCGGTCTGCCCAGGTGGCTGGAGGCCAGACAAGGGCCAGAAGGGGCGTCCAGGGCAAAGGAAGAGTGAAGAGCAGAGAGGGAGGCCAGGCAGCAAAAGGGGAGGCAGGGTGGGGAAGGGGGGCTGGCAGGGCAGGGGCAGCAGGGGCAGCAGGGGACTCCAGGGAGCATGTGGGGACAGTGGGCCTTGTGGGCGTCCAGGTGAGGAGGGGGCCAGCTGGTGAGAGGCAGGAGCTTGGCCAGGCAAGGTGGGCCAGCAGGAGGAGGGCCGGGCCAAGGGCTCAGAGTGGGGGCCTGCAGGAGGCAGGGCTGGAGGGCAGCAGGTAGGGGGGAAGAGGCAAGGGGAGGGGCAGGGGAAGGGGGAGTGCCGGGGGGTAGGGTAATAGTAGGGCTGCTTTTTCTTCATTGCTGCCAGGGAGCAGGTGAGAACCTGACCCCAGGGTTCTGGAATCTAAGGTCCATCGGCCTGTGTTGCTTTAGGATTTGTCCTTGTGACCTCAGAGGCGGAGAATTCTTGAGAGAGAATTGCCTGCAGCACAGCTGTGCCCATTGCAGAGATGAGGAAACCGAGGCCCTGACGGAGGCCTTCAGAGGCAGCGCTTGGGCTGGAAATAGGTGTGTTTTTGTCAAGGAACCAGAAAGAGGTGGGGTCTGGGAATGGAGTGAAGAATCCCGGATCAGGCTGGAGGGCCGGACTCAGTAAGAGAGCCAGGCTGCAGACACATCCGGGCAGCTGGAAGATGCTAGACCTTCGGCCGCCTGGGGAGACTGTCCTCGTCTTACCATCTTCTTAAGTTGGACTCTGAGGGAGTGGTTTAGGCGAGGCCTCGGGACCTCATCATACTCGTGTTCATTCACACTCATTCGTCACGTCCTCTTCTCGTAGAAGACGTGTGGGTCCAATTATTGTAACGAATCCTGAAAACTTTCCCCTTCCATAATAGCTTTCTCTTCATGTAACATTACATGGCTTCTATGATGGAGTTTAACGTGCTTTCACAGAACTCTCCATGGTTTTAAAATTATTTAATGCGTAAATTAAGACTTCTGGTCACCTTAGAATGAGGATCCACCCAGTTCATGGAGAATTTTCTACCTTCAAAATCAACAAGGAGAGGATGAATTTTTGTTCTTGTGACATCTGCTGACATTTTCTGTGCCCTGTGGCCACCTCTCAGAAACCACAGTGACAGCTTGAGGGAGTAGAGTCCCCTGAGGAGACAGGTGGGATGGGCTGCAGGTGGGGGTGAGTTCCTCTAAGCTGCAGAAGCACCTTGAGGTTGTTGGTTGGGTGCAGACAGCACTGGTTTGAGGACAAAGAGCCTGAGGTTCATGCCTGACTCGCCAGATTTTCTCTGTGAAGCTGGAGGCAAAGGTGTCATGGATGTGGGGAGCTGGGGGGAGCTTGGCACAAGGGCTGACCTTCGGCCAAGAAGGGTTGCTGGAGCCCTAAGCCCGCCATTTCCAGCCCCAGCTCTGCTCTGTGCTCTTGGGGCGCGTGTAGACTCGTGACTCGGTCTTGCTGCACCTCAGTTTCCCCACCTGTGAATGAGGCTAGTGATAGTCTACACCTCATGGGTGGTTTGGAGAATGTACTGAGTTTATTTATAAAGTGCATCGCTCACCGACCCTTGGGACTCCCGATATAAATGGTGGAGGGTTGTGTCTCTGTCATTAATGAAGTCTCCTTGCAGGGCTGGGGTGATAGCGGTGGTGGGACGGGCAGGTATTTGATGACAATAAGTAAGCAGAAAGGAGGACTCCATGTGGGGGGCAAGAGGCACTCGGAACAAAGGGCTTTCGCCTGAGAGTGAGAGTGTTTCCTTCACCCCAGGGCGGTGGGGGGGTGCTGGGACCCCCGTAACTCTGACCTGCCGGGCACTAGGTAATGGAGAAGTTTTTAATCCTCCAACCTAGGCTAAAAAAAAAAAAAAAAAAAAAAAAATTAATTCAGAGATTTCCAGGAAGGAAATGAATACCATACTTACTCTAACTGTGGAGGAGTGAAGATACATACATTATCGAAGTGCCCAAGACAGTTTACGGGAACAGAAGAAAGTACTATTAACACCCAAATCGACAATTTCCATGCAGCAAAACAAATATAAAAATGTGTGCCCATGGGGAGGGGTCGGGAGGGGTGGTGTGGGGAGAAAACATGTCACAAAAAATAAGACAGACATTTAATTCTCTCTCTCTCAAAAATAAATAATAAAAAATTTTAAAAAATGTTTAAAAAAAGGAAACATGAAGAGAAAACGATTTCAAAAGGATCCACCCTTTCCAACCCCCCTCCCCCCCACGTGTCCCTAGGAAACATACAAGTGCAGCCCAATAGCTGTGGCTTCTGCCAGGTGACAGGTACAGAGAAGCCAGGGGGAGGCTATAGGCCAGAAGCCCCCAGGGCCCAGGCAGGGGTGGCAGGGAGCCCCGATTGCCAGGTGGGAGCAGAGGAAAGGCCTAGAAAGTCCTGCACCCCCACAGGGCATTGGGGAGCCTGAACTAGAAGCTCTTGTGTTAACCTGGGGGCATCCACTTCGAGTCCTGAGATGTTCCGAGGCTCCCTAGAAGTGCCGGCCTCTCGTGTATAAACCACAGAACCTCTCCTCCCCCGAGTGCAACCAGAGGGGAGGCTTTGGGTGTCCGTCTTTTCCAGAACCCCACGGTCTTTACAACCTTCCCAGTGAAGGGCCCTCTCTGCCTGATGTGGAATTTCGGCCTCTGGCTTGAAGACAGCCTTTGCTCAGGGGGACTTGGCACCCCCCCCCCCCAATTCGGGCCATAAATGGCTACAGGCAGGACGAGGCAGGGAGCAGAGAGCTCTGAAAGAATTACGAGAGCCGTGGCAGAAACGGAAGGAAAGCCCACACCCAGTTGTCCAGAACTTCAGGCCTGCAACCTCAATGCTACATTTCCAGTGAGAACCGGAGGGGGCGTGTGGGAGGGGAAGGGGTGAGTTCTAAAGGGTTGCTGCCCCCTTGTGTGTTTTACTCCACCCTGCCTCGACATTGTGAGTTGTGACCTTGAAGCTGCCGGCCACCAGGTGCCCACTTCCAAGGAGGCCGAACATTTTCCGTCTGTATGGGTGGCTATGACGGTCCAGCTGTCTTTTCAAGCAACTAGGGGGGTGGGGCAGCGTGGGGGTGGTCCTTGGAGACTCGGTTCAGACCCCAGGAAAGGGCCTCATTTCTGCTCCAGTGGAGTCGTACAGGCTAAATGCATAGGACGAGCTTGGGGACAGAACTGTGGCAGAGCCTGAAATTTTGGATCAGAGGGTGGGAGGGCACAGGGGGGCTGGACCCATCCCCCTCTTCCTGCCTTTTGGTCATCAGTTTCTCCTGCACTCCCTTCTTTGCTGAGGCATCCTCATTTCTGGGACGCCCCTGCCCACCGCCTTCAGTTTTTTATGTTGTTCTTTTTCCCGGAGACCACTGAGGCTGACATAATGGCAGTGGGGGCTGGGGGTGGGTCTCAGCAGCCTCAAGCCCCGCACCCCTCTTGTCACGCCAGCTCCTGAAAACAGTTTTTGAGAGAGGTGCTACTGTCTGTTTTGATCACCAGTGCCCGGTGCAGAGTCGTGATCAACGGATCCTCGTTGGCTAGATGAATGCATGAGTGCAATTTCCAGAAGTTAGGCCAGGAGCCAAGCTGACATAGTAACTACGTGAGGTTGTGGCTACTTGAACCTGGGGCTGCCTGAGGCTCTCACTGGAACCAGGCTGCCTCAGATGACGGCGACCCCCTTCCCCTCCCGACTCCTTTCCCGTTACTGCTGTTGCCCTCACCCCACCCTGGCCCTGCCACCCGAGTGGGTCTGTCCTGTGTCCAGTCCCCGAACTGCCCATCGCACCGTAGCTGGATTTGGGTGGCTGTTGGAAGAAAGGCACTATACTATAAAGCCAGAGCTTTCTCTCTGATGGGATGGTTTCCTGTCCACCGAATTTGTTCCCCGGGTCCTCTGAGCACCCCTGCCTTTATCCTGTCTGGCCAGGCCCCCAGTCTCGGCTCCAGCTAGCCCCCCATGTCCCCAGGCTTCAGCTGCACAGAGACTCCTGACCTCACCCAAGATGTCAATTTCCTTCCTCCTTTTGTCTGCACTTAGGCTATTCTCTGTGCTTCTAGCATCTTCTGTCCCTACTTTGTCCCCCCCGCCCCGGTCCCTGAGCAACTCCCCCAGGTGGGATTGGGGGGCATCCTGATGGCTCTGGCCCAGCTCTTACACCCTGTGATGCCCCCAGTGGGCAAGTCTTCGTCTCTGGAGGAGACGCTCCATGAGTACAGGGAGAACTTCAGTTGCTGAAGGAGGAAATTTAAGCAGCATCAGGAGAGGGTGTGGTGAGTCCCCAGGTGCTGAGGAGCCGCCCTTTGCCAAACCCAGAGTGGCTCTTTCCTCACCCTACACGCAAGTGACTCTGGAGCTCAGATGCTACCCCAGGACACTGGTAAGGTTGGAGGTCTGAGCCCCCTACTCTGGGCTTCCCAGCTGGTGGGCAGGCAGGACCTCCCACCTCTGCCCCCACACCAGGCTCCCAAAGCTTCTGATTTGTTCGGGAAGGTGAGAGGGTGGGCAGGGTGGCTGCTTCTGGGAGGTTTAAGGAATCTCCTGAGAAAAAAGTCTTCATATTTGTGATTCCCCAGGCCTGGGGCGGGGGCAGGGGGAGGAGAGGACCTAGATGGAGGGACGGGAGTCATGGGTGGGGCCTTGGGCAAGTCCCTGCCTGGCCTACCCCTGAGGAGAGTCTCTCTGGCCCAAACAGGCTCCTGCCTCGGGGGGGGGGGTCCCCCATCACGCTCCTGATGAAGGTCATTAGCAAAGCTCTTCAAAAAAGGGTGGGAGATGGGGCGCCTGGGTGGCTCAGTCAGTTAAGCGTCCACCTTTGGCTCATGATGACTTCAGCTCGGGTTGTGATCTCAGGGTTCGTGAGTTCAAGCCCCTCGAGCCCCACGAGCCCCGCGTCGGGCTCTGTGCTGACAGCTCAGAGCCTGGAGCCTCCTTCAGATTCTGTGTTTCCCTCTCTCTCTGCCCCTACCCCTCTCGTTCTCTCTCTCTCTCTCAAAAATAAACACACATTGGGGTGCCTGGGTGGCTCAGTCAGTTGAGCGTCGGACTTTGGCTCAGGTCATGATCTTACCACTTGTGAGTTCGAGCCCCGTGTCATGCTCTGTGCTGACAGCTCGGAGCCTGAAGCCTGCTTCGGATTCTGGGTCTCTCTCTCTCTCTCTCTCTGCCCCTCCCTTGCTCTGTCTCTCTCTCTCTCTCTCTCTCAAGAATAAATAAAACATTAAAAAAAATTAAAAAAATAAACACATTAAAAAATTAAAAAGAAAAGTAAGAGTGGGAGATGATTTGTATGCAGCACAGCTTACGTCATACACAGTTTTTTTGTGTTAAAAGAGGGAGAAAATGAGAACATACATGTACATATGTTGGTATAGAAGCTCTGGAAGAAGCTGTCATCAGGGGTACCCTGAAGGGTGGGTGGGCACTGGATTTGGGGGCCCGGTGGTTGGGCAGAGACATCTTACCGTATGTGTTTACATATGTATTTGGATCATGTGCACGTACTCAAAATTCTAAATCAAAAGCAACAGCAATAAAACAGAAATAGTAATTACAAAAGAGAGGATAGCCAGGGGGCGAGGCTCCCTTTGAGGAGGGGCTGAGTGGAGAGTCCCCCGCCGTGGGCCCCCGCGTGCTGACCCCTTCCCAGGGCTCCCGACGCCGCAGGCCCTGGACACCTGCATGGCTCCTCCCTGTCCTTCCCGGGACGCTTCCAGCCTCCGAAGCTGCTCCCACGATGCCCAGGCCTGGCCGACTCATGGGGGCTTACATCGGGCCAGGGGCCTATGGGGGCCTTGCTGTCTTCACTCCCAGGCCAGCTTGCAGTCCGGGTCAGGGAGTGAACTTTGTTCTGCCCATAGCACAGGCACGGGCAGGATCAGAGTCATACAGTGACAACCTAAAAGGATGTCATGGTTGGCTCTGTGAACCTCTTCTCCCAGGGATGGGGACCCCATGCTCTGGAGGGCCAGGCGACCTCCCCACGGTCACACACAGCTGTTGTTTCAACAGAGATGGCCCTATGCTGGGATGAATTACCCAGAATGGGGAGTTTCTATTCCTGTAGACACCCGAAAGTCACAGCGTGCCCGGCCTGTAAAAATAGCCCGTGCTTTGGTCTCTAACGGGATCTCCCGGTCCTTCCCCGGCACCGAAGCTGAATCCGTCAGGGTGTTTCGGCCCAGACTCTCTTGAGCGGCTGCCATCTCTGAGGGGGTCCCTGCTGAGAGCCACCCAGGGTCCATGAGTGAGTCTCAGCTCTCCCAGCCCTGCATGTGGGAGGCGTGGGGGAAATCTCTGCCTGAAGGGCCCTCGGGGACTATGTGGCCCAAGGCCGAACCATGTTGCGGTGGAGGCCCTGGCTTCCCGGCACGGCTGCCCACACCCGCCCTGCTGCCCGGCCCTTGAAGATGCATGTACAGGGGCTGACGCGTCCCCCGGGCTGGGGCCTTCCTGGCCCGCCAGTCCCCTCAACATGAAGGCGTGCACCATCGTACTCCTTGTGTGGACGGCAGTTCTGAATCCTGAACCCCAGAAGGGCTGGAAGTCGGGAGAGCCTTCTTCAGACGCTGGCTGTCCCTGTGTGACCCCCAGCCTTTCTTCAGTTGTGTCTCACCTCTGTGCATGCCATGGTTCTTGCCCCCCCTTCTCCCTGTTTTTTTCGGAAGCTGAGTGAACATCAGAGGGCCTAAGAGTGAGACCGTCCCCCTAGAAACCTGTTTCTCATGCCCCATTGTCGTTCGCTTGGTGGGGAGGGACTCCCACACAGCCCCTCTCCAGAGCCAAGGGAAAGAGCCCCCCCTCACCACCCCCTCCCCCAGCCAGACAAGGCTGGGGCTAGAGCCATTTGAAAAGCATCTTGGTCCCACCCCCTCATTTCACTGATAAGGAAGCCGAACCCCAGAGAGGGAAGTGGTTCTCTCCAGGGCAGGCTGGTGACGGAGCTGGGACGACAAGTGACATCTCACGGCTCACTCAGCTGCACCGGACCCCCAACAGGTAACAGCCCCCCGGGCCACTTAGAAAAATCGAGACACAGAGGCCACGGACTGACCTCGTTTTCCTGGATGGCGGGTGACTTCCTGAGGCCTGCTGGTGCTTTGTGGTCTGGGCTCCGTCCACACCTGCCCGGACTCGGCGTCCCGGTTGGAAGGGGTGGCCGCAGCCCCCAGCAGCCTCCACGACAACAGCAGCAGCAGGCGGAGGGCTGGTTTGTTCTTGACTATCGGTGACATTTCCTACGAACCCTCAACTTCCTCCTGATTTGACTCAGGGTTGTAGCATCTTGCTGGGGTGGGGAAACCTCACCGTAGGCAGCCCGGGAGCCTTCCCCAGGGGGGCTTGGCTTGCGTGTCACTACCTCCTGCCGGCCCTACTGCCTGCCTCCCGGAACCTGGCCCTGGAAAGCACCAAGAGCCCAAGACCACACGCTCTCAGGAATCACCCTCTAGCCCCTGGGCAAGGTGCTCCAGGCAGGCCAGGGCCGTGAGTAACTTCCCCGGCCTCAGTGGACCCCTCTGGAGAATGGAAACAATAATGGTTTTTTCTTCCTGGGGCTCTTAAGAGCAGTGAGTGATGGAAGAGCTTGGCCGTGCAGTCAGCAACTGGGAAGCTGTGCCTGCTGTTATATATCATAACTGGATTGGTCCCTATATGTACCCCTACGGTGCACACGGATGATTGGCCCCACTTGGCCACAGCAGGGAAATCACGTCAGGTGATACAGGTGGATCGGGACGGTGGACACTTGAAGGAAGGGATGAGGTTTTTAAGAGGGGAGGCGAGAGTCTGAGGGGAAATGGGAGGCGGTAAGTGGAATCAGGCACCCCAAAAAGTGAGGAAGGGGGAGCTGGGGGCTCCTGGCTATATCGAAGGCTCTTGCCGGTGATACTGGTGATGCTGTTGGGGGAGGGGAGATAAAGGAGAGACTCAACGTGAGGGCCAGGGAGGCCCCCCACCATCTGTTTGACCTCGGGTAGACTCTAGCTTCTGTGAGCCTCACTGTCCTCACCTGTCAAATGGGCATCATTATAACAACGGTCCAGGAATGGACTGAGTTCCCATCGGAGAGCACTTAGCACAGGAACAGCCACATCTCAAGTCCCTGAACCGACCCCTCTCTGACTCCCCGAACCCCACTCCAACCCGCCAGGCTCGGGGTGCAGCTTCGGCAAAACTTTGGAGTCAGGGAGATTCTATGTGCTCTGTCCCACCTGTGTCCTGTTCCTTTTCACATCGTGTCCCCCAGAAGCCCAGCTCAGGTGTAGACAGATGAGTTTATTTATGCTATGGTGTTGGTGGCAGATAATGGCATCCAAATAAATATTTATATTCTGCCTGTGGGATTCAACACTGCACTCCCAGAGGAGACAGGAATTTCAGGCGAGGAACCTGGATGACACTGGTCCAGGGGCATGTTCCTCCTCAAACGACATTTCTCAGGGGCTGTACCAACTCTTCTCAGCCATGGCTGGCCCTCCCATCTTGTAGGTGGCTCACACCACAGTGCTCCGTGAGGATGAGGAGTTTGGCAGCAAAAGGGGGGAGGGTGGACCGTCTCAGCCCGCAAACCTCCCAAAGTTCCATTCTCACTGTTGCTGGTGTTTCTGGAAAGTTCTTCTGTTGATGGGAGGAGGGCTGGCTTGGTCTGAGCCACACAGCTCGGTCTGGATGCCACAGCTGTGCATCCTAGGCCTCGGGTCTGCCCCAAGTGCGACACCGGCCTAGGCGGCCTCAGGAATCACAGCCCAGAGCCAGCCTGCTTTAGTAAGAGAGCCGGCAAGGTGAGGCCACGGGCTCCTGGCTCGCAGAGCTAGGCGGTGCCGTTCGGATGAGAGAACCCAGACGGAGGCCACACAGCCAGAGCAGCTAGGAGCCTTTGGACTCCTAGGCCAGTCCCTCTTCACACACAATTTTCTCTCCTCTTTACTTAACATTAGGAAACATTAATATATTGACAGAAGATTCCAGTTCAGGGTTAAAAACAACAACAACAACAACAACAAAAACCCCCAAAACCTTTCTTAAGCGTGAATTCCCTTGACAACATTCTGGATAAATGGATCTCCTGTCTGTCCTTACATACGCCTGGTGACGGAGAGCTCAGTACAGAGCAAGGCCACTCTGTCTGCTGTCAGATGCTCCAGTAACGAGACAGGTCTCTTTCTAGGGCACCTGGAGCCCATTCTGCAGAGTCATACAGGGGAGCGTGCCTTGAGCGTTGAGGGTGCTAAAATGGCTATTCTTTTATAGACCATGGGCAACTCCAGTCCTTTCCACGATCCCCCTGGGTTGTGGCTTCCTTGCCTGTCCACGTGCAGCCCCAGCCGAGAGTGCACAGGTTACCAAAACAGCACAAAGGCCTCTGTCTCCCTGTGTTCCTCCTCTAGATTCTCTAAATGCAGGCCTGGTTGCCATCATTCCTGGCTGGCTTTCGTGTTTGCAAGAATACTTAGGAATCCCCGGTTCCCCTTATGCTGTGGCCGCCTCTGTGTTTTGTGTATAAACATTGGTTCTTTCCCAATATTTCAGTGACATAGTTCTGATTTTATCTCTGACTCACACGTTATTTAAGAGACTACTTAAGAGAATGCATAGAAGTACCTATTATATATTATTAATATCATGGTGCTCAGCAAATAGCGCTGTCTTCTTTGTGGTCTGAGAACAGAAAGGGTGGCACCGCCGGGGCATACTCGGCGGGGCCCATTCCTGGGATCAATGTGGCAAAAGATCCTTGTCTTCTTGCAAGAAAAGTCTATTCCCCTGATTTATGATGCAGTCCTCACCGATCTGCCTTTTTAATTGGGCCATTCAGAGCTTAAAAGTTCTCTGTCCACTTGATCGATGATACTCCGAGAGGGGAGCATTAAGGTCTCTACCTACAATTATATTTCCATTTCTACTGTTTTGTGCATTTCTGGTGCATTCCCGTTACGTGTTTCTTTGCTGTGCACGTTGGAACATAAATTGTTTTATGTTTTAATTATTTATTGTAACTATTACCTTTGGAAAGTCTATGTGTTACTCTATTTTTACTAAAAAAAAAAAAAATGACTTTGTCATACTCCCTTTTTTTCTAGAGTTCTGTGTGCCTGATAAACCAGAGATTACCCCATCGTTTTACTCTGTCTGTGTCTCTTTGTTTTCTCTGTGTTTCTTACTGGCAAAAGAGGATTGGGTTTGGGCTTTTTTTTTTTTTTTTTTTTAAATGAGTGCTCCTTTTTATATGAGTATTATCATTTCTAAGGAGTATTATAATTTTATTATAAATGTCACATTTCTGTAAACCTCCACGGGGTTACTGTCTACGTAGAGACATGGCAGTTTTTTCATGTTTAGTTTCTATTGTGAATTTTCTCTTCCTTGTGTTTCTTTACGGTAGACAAGATAATTTAACCTGAATATCGAATTTAGAAACTATTTAAGTTTGAACTCCCACATTTGTTTCTATTAACAGCTGTCCAGACTTTGGGAGGATTTATTTAAATATCTTCCCTTCCCTTGCCCCTCTCTCCATTGCTGATCAGCATTTTGAATGTTTTTTTGTATCGCTCTTTACTCCTAATGGCTGACCTGTGGACAGATGAAACTTTTTTTTTTTTTAATGTTTATTTATTTTTGAAGGAGAGAGAGAGAGACAGAGCATGAGCAGGGGAGGGGCAGGGAGAGAGGGAGAGAGGGAGACACAGAATCCGAAAGGGGCTCTAGGCTCTGAGCTGTCAGCAGGGGCTCAAACCCACGGACTGTGAGATCATGACCCGAGCCGAAGTCAGACTCCCAACTGACTGAGCCACCCAGGCGCCCCGAAACTTTTCCTTTTTAAATCACACATCAGGTTTCTGTGGCCATTTCTCCTCTCTTAGGTGGCATCTGCTCTCTCACCTGTGACTTCCAATCCTCTCTGTCACTTCGTGCTTTGTTCCCAAGTTTCTCAGACGTTGCGTGTTGAGATGTTCATCTTTGACCTGGCAAGATCTACGCTTCATCAGCTGAGCACTGGTTAGTTCAAAGCATTTCTTTAAATTTTGTATGAGCCTCACTCCCACCCCTGCCGTGCCTCAAACACACACCCAGACTTTTCTTCTTTTAAGGGAAAGTCAAAGCCTCTTCTTCCTTTTCTCCTAGCTAGCATTTACTACACCTTACAAAAATTAAAATTGTTTTTGTGTCACCGCTAATTACTTAGAAAAATATATACAGAGAGAAAAAGAGAAGGAGATAAAAGATTGACTCTGCACCCACTACCTGTTAGAACGCAACCCATGTTTGGCATATGGAAAGTTTTTTCTAGGTTTTTTTTCCCTGTGTGTGGGCTTTTAAAATCATAGTTGAAGTCATTCTGAATGTATAGTTCTGTAGTTTGTGGGTTTTTTACTTAGCATAGTCAGCATAAACATAACATAATCAGACAGAAAAAATTTCCATTGAGTAGATTTACCATCCTGAAATTAAGCTCCTGTTTCTATTTAAAAGTTTGTGCGTTTTTTGCCGTCAGAAAAAAATGCTAAAGTAAACACGTTTCCGTACACAACTTTTCCTTCGTTTTCGTAATTGACTTGGGGTAAATTTCTAATCACCGGATGAGAGATTAATAACATTTCTTTGACTTGTACTGTGAATGATCAAGTCAAGCAGCTGTGTATACTCACCAGCATGTCAATGACTGTTTCACAGAACCCTTACCAGCTTCTTTATTGAAATGATGAGCAAAAATTTATGTCTTTGTAAATCCTCCCCTGGGAACCGTTGGTGTCCTCTGCCTGTTTGTCTGTTGAGGGTCTTGATAATGTATATGTTTTTCATACTCTTCATAAAGAAAGAACATCATTTGTCTGACATTACTTGTGTATTTTCCTTCCCTAGTATATTTCTTGATGTTAACCTTTTTTAACAGAAAGAAAATCTCCTAGGTTTCTATACATTGTGGTCAGAATATAGCCAACATAATTTCTGCTTTTTTTTTTAATAGAAGATTTTGTTCTTGGTAGGCAGATAATTCATTTTGGCAATTGTTTTTTTTTTTTTGGATACTTGAGAAAAGAGTAGATTACATTTCTGTTTCAAACCAAATTCAAGAGCTATTAATCAAATTGTATTCATTCTATTGTTTATATAACTCTACATCCCAACTTATATCTTGCTTACTTGATCTGTTCAAGTTTATAGTACATTAGAGTCTGATGCTACACCGTGTCTTTGCCAATGGCCCTTCAGATTCTAGCGATTAGACTTCATGTACTTTTATAGACTATTATTCAGTGCATAAGATAACTCTACTGGCCTTCATAATTTTTCTTTTGTTAATGTTAAATAACCTTGGTTCTGATGCGTGGATTTATTAAACTCTATAATGCTTGATGTGAATATTACCACTGACTTTCTTTTTATTCAGATTTGTCTGCTATACCATCATAGGACTTTTACTTTGAACATGTCTCTGTCATTAAGTGTGTCCTTTATAAGCAACAAAGAGTTGTATTTCATAGCTGACCTAAAAACGTTAGTTAATAAGGAAAGCATGACTTTTTTATGTTTATTGTAATTTCTCTGCTCGGTTTCTTTTTCCAATTTATTTACTCCTTTGCTATATGGTCTGATTTGTTTGTTTGTTTCTATCTTCTTTGGTGATTTGAAGATATGCATCCTGTTTTTAATAGTCCGTGGTTAGTTACTTCAAGGTTTAAAAAAAAACCTCTTACATTCTCTGTAATTATCAAAGTGAAAAAAACCCCGCAACAATAACTTTAATTTCCTTTTATGGAATATCTGCTTAGCCCGTGTCCTGTTACTTACCACCATCCCTGCCCCCACCACCCCAAGGGCATTCTTCCTTCTTCATCAATTGATCTAAGGGATTACCGCTTGTCTTTTAAAAAAATTTGTTATTATTTTTTTTTACCTTAATTAAAAAAAATTTTTTTAATGTTTATTTATTATTGAGAGAGAGAGAGCGAGAGCACAAGTTGGGGACAGGCAGAGAGAGAGGGAGACACAGAATCCGAAGCAGGTTCCAGGCTCCGAGCTGTCAGCACAGAGCCTGACGCGGGGCTCGAACTCACGGACCGCGAGATTGTGACCCGAGCCAAAGTCGGTCACTTAACCCACTGCACCACCTAGGCGCCCCTGTTACTATTTTTTTTTAAGTTAATTTATTTATTTTGAGGGAGGGACAGAAAGAAAGAGAGAATCCCAAGCAGTCTGTGTGCCCAGGGTGGGGCTCGAACTCACAAACAGAGAGATCATGACCTGAGCTGAAATGAAGAGTCGGATGCTTAACCGACGGAGCCACCCAGACGCCCCTACCTCTTGTCTTTTTTAAGTGACCTCTTTTACAGCACTTTTCTTTTAAGTTTACATTTGTAACCATAATCATCATAACTGAAGTCTCTTCGTGGTTCCCTGCTTTTAATGCTCTGCCCTAAGCTTTCCACCTTGATATTTTCATTCTTCATTGTCATTACCTCACGGAGGTCTAAATTTTTGCGTCTCGGAGTCCATTTCTTTCTGGAAGCCACACATTTCTGAGGGTAGTTTTCTGTGTTCTTCACACCGTCACAGCAACCCAGATGGGTAGGAAAGACTCGTGTCCACATTTTCTCCCTCAAACCTCTTCTGTCGTGAATTACTTTTTCAGAGAAGTTTCCAAGGAATTTGCTTTGTTTATTCACAGATGTTTGTAGGCCTCGATATTAATGTCATCTAAAGATGTGAGCGGAACATCTGGGAGGGGCTCTCTTTCCATAAATTTTGCACAAAACATGGCTTCTCTGATCCAAGTTCTCATCTTCTTTGTTGTCCCATTCAGCCCCATCTCTCAGGCACCCCGCTGCCTGTCGGTGACTAACAAAGGTCATCTTGGACCCTTCAGGTCTCTTCACACATCTGATTTGCTTGACCCGTGACCTCTTCCCATTCAATTCTATTTCCTTCCTGGTCTGAGGCTGGAACCAGGGCCCGTTCAAATGCTTCTTGTGAGGCGATCAGACCCACCATCCCTGCTGAAGAAAGAGAACACATATAGATGGTCCTGATGGGAATGGGAATTGGGAACGTCCCCACTACTGCACGTCACGCGCTAACCAGCTTGTGACGTAAATAGAAGCATTACGACAGCCTCGGGGGTGGCTATCAGGTGGCCGCTCCAGCCTCCCCCTTCAGGAGACCCCGCTGCCCCATGGGAGCACTGGTGACCTGCAGCCCAGCTCTGCCCCTTCAGCTCCACAGTGATGGTGGTCCTGGGGCCACACTGTCCTTGTGTTGCTTCCGGCCAATCACCGAGCCCGGAAGAGGCACTAGTCCCCGGTGACTCCCGCTTGACCTGGGACCCCTCCACCAGGCCACCCAAGCTTAGGGGCTCCCCGGTGGTCCGGCCAGCAGGTTTTCAGAGCCTCACCGTGCGCTGACTCTCCTCCCACAGAAGGCTTCCTTCCCTCTCTCCTTCCACAGGTGTCCGACCTGCCTCTCCTCTTTATCCCACACCGACATTTGTCCCGAGAAATCTCTCAAATGTCTAATCCTGTCTCAGCGTCTGCTTCGCAGCGTCCCAACCCCCCCACCCCCCACCTCAATGCAACAGGTGGACAGGGGGGTTGGTGCGGATCCCCGGGTTGGCGGGAACAGGAACTATCGAGGGCCCCTGGCAACAGGTCAAGTGTGGGGAGCTTGCTGGCTCCTAGCACAAGTGGACTGGCCGTTGTTGGCAGCTGATCTTCGAGAAAAATGACTGCTTTATCTCTTGCTGCAGGCTGGAGCCTTTTTATCTTCTTCCAGAGACGTTCCTGATCTTTTTTTTAAAGAAGATTTTTTTAGAAAGATGGTTTCCTTGAACTTTCCGAGGGAATTTAGAGGATTAATTTTTCAGATGCTCTGCTTACTCTGCCGTTAACTGGAAGGTTTTTTTTTTTTTTTCAACCTAATTTCTTTTTGACAGTCCATAGAGTGCTTTCTCTGACTTCAAAGATTTCCATTTGAAAAGTTGCCATTTGAAGTCTGTCAGTAATTCAAATGTGCCCTTTAGGATGGTCCTCCCGGAGAACACAGATAGCTGAATTGTGTCTCTTTCCCACACATACACCCGGTGCCATCGAGTCAGACAAGCCCCAGCCTCCGTCAGACCATTTTTCTCCCTTTGTTTTTCTTTGGTTTGTTTGACTCAGCCACATGCTGGGGCTGGGTTGGGTTTTACCTTTGAGCATCACTGACTTTTTTTTCTTGGCCGCTTTAGTTGTAGTCATTGAACCACTGGTGATGCAGTAGATTCTTCCATGGAGGACGCCTGAGCATGACCCAGCCAGAAAACGGACGCCTGAGTTCCTCTTTTTTGCAGCCTCGTTGAATTTCTTTAAACACAAACCTATATTTGCTCTTATTCTTGTGGTTCTTGGCTTACTGCTGCTTCTGCTATTGAAGGTGACTTCTCTGAGCCAATCGAGTCTTCCTGTTTGGTGTTGCAACACTTTCCGGTGAGACCGGGATTTGTTTTTTTTTTTTTTCTGGCCTGCCTTTGTCATCATTTTTGAAATTTCTCTTGCTGGTTCTAAGTTATTCTAGCTATTTTCTGAGATAGGCCTGGGGATAGTTTGGCACTTTTAGCCGGGAGGAAGCAGCCTGCCAGCTTGTGTTTCTGACGGGTGTCCTCCAGCGGGAGCAGGTGCACAGGGGGCTCCACACTGCACAACTCCAGGAGGCGCTCTTCTCAGAGACCTCGGGAGCACGAAGCTTTAAATGTGAGGAAATACATTTTCCTACATCTTTTGTGATATAAACCCCTAAGCATAGTTAACACATAAGGAAACCACCGAATCAAGCAACGTATGTTAAATGTTTAACACATAGTTCTCCATGGATGATACAAAAATCTATTCTTTTTTGCTAGCAGTTAGAGAGGGTTTGGGAATGGCATTCTTTTACATATTTTTTAATGTTTATTTATTTTGAGAGAGACAGAAAGAGATTGGGGTAGGGGCAGAGAGAGAGAGAAAGAGAGAGAATCCCAAGCAGGCTCCCTGCTGTCAGTGTGGAGTCTGACATGGGGCTTGAACTCATGAACTGTGAGATCATGACCTGCGCCTCAATCAAGAGTCAGATGCTTAACTGACTGAGCCACCCAGGTGCCCTGGGAATGGCATTCTATATAGGGTCTCAAAAATACCCAAATCTTTCCTTCCCAAAGGCTTACAAGGGAATTATACTAATAGACCATAGCAGAATGGGAATTCTCTTACCCATATCTGTGGAGCAAAGAAATAAGTCACACAGATGTTTGTTGTGGAAGTTTTTGTTCCCTAAAACCCCTAGAAAACCTAAATGTTCGTGAGTAGGCTATTAGCTAAATGAGTTGTGGTATCTCCTCACAACAAGAAACAACAGTGCATATTAAGAAGAAAAAGTCAATTCATCGATGTTAACGTGGAACAATTTCCAAGAAACATTGCAAAGTGACAAAGCAAAGGTCAGAGCTGTGGGTGTAATATTTTCCAAATTTAAAGAAGCATCATATGTATATATGTATGTATGTATATGTGTGTGTATGCGTGTGTGTGTGTGTGTGTGTGTGTATGCCTATCTTTGGAAAATTTCTGGAAAAAGTATGCACAGAACTGTTAACCGTGGTTGCCTCTGGAAAAGACAACTGAGGCCCTGGGGTACAATAGAGGCTTCTGTTTCTTTCTTTCTTTTTCTTTTCTTTTCTTTCTTTTTTTGTATTGTCTGAATATCTTATGGAATGCATGGAATACTTTTTCAATTAAAAAAAAAAAAACTACTAGGGTCGCCTGGGTGGCTCAGTCAGTTAAGTGTCTGAGTCTTGACTTGGGCTCAGGTCATGATCTCACGATTCATGGGTTCAAGCCCCGCATTGGTCTCTGTGCTGACAGTGGGGATCCTGCTTGGGATTCTCTGTCTCTCCCTCCCTCTGCTCCTCCGTGACTGGCTCGTGTGCATGTGCGCGCACGTTCTCTCTCTCTCTCAAAATAAATACATATACTTAAAAAGACCTAGTAGAACAACACAAGCTCAGCTGATAGCTGCATTGGTCGCTAGTACAGGGTTCTTGGTCACAGACTATGTTGGCACCTTCTCCCTGCCACATCGACATTTTGGACCTCAGCCCCTGCTGCCAGGAAGTCACTGAGGGCAGGAGAGTCCTAATGAGTAGTCTGTGGCCCAGAGCGACTGACTCCCACATGCAGCGACCTTGTGTGCTCCAGCACCGGGCACGCCCAGCGCCTCAGACCAGCCACACCTGCCCATCTGCTCGGGAGGTGGGGGCGGGAGAAAGGAGGGTGGGTGGACTCGGGCTCATATTTGAATTCTCTGTCCACTGGGCTGCACATGCCCTGGCTTTGATCTGCTCCAGGACCACCGTTACGGACCTTTGTGTCCCAACCTCCCTTTCCCAAATTCAAATGCAGAAATCTAACCCCCAAGGTGGTGGCGTTAGGAGGTGGGGCTTTGGGGGAGGTGACTAAATCCTGAGGGCGGAGCCCTCGTGGGTGGGATCAGTGGTCTTAGAAAAGAGACCCCGAAGAGCCCTCTTGTTCTCTTTCCACCACGTGAGGACAGAGAGAGGAGTTGGCAGTCTGCACCCTGGAAGAGGGCCCTCACCCAACTGTGCCGGCACCCTGATCTCGGACTTCCAGCCCCCAGAGCTGTGAGATACAGATTTCTGCTGTTTATAAGCTACACAGCCCACTGAACCGAGGCAGTCACCTACCACGACACAGAAGTCCACAAGGGCATGCACCCGCCCCCCTCCCCCCAATTTGGCCAGCTCTTAAGTGAGACCTGGCCAGGGCCTGCCTCGGACCCTCATCTTTGGCCTGATCGGAAGCCCTGACTTGGGATCTTCTGTCTGTTGGCAACCAGCTTCCCCATGCAGCCACACTGCAGCCTGGTCCTCTTGTCCTTGAGACCGGCTCTAATTGTCCACCTGTGTAAAAGCCTTTCTTTGCCCCGTGGAGAACTCAAGCCGTCACATCCCCTCTGGGAATGTCCTTTCTTCCGTGTCTCTCCGTTTTCTGCCTGGTTTTCTCCTTGATGTAACAAGGGGCTGCAGCACCTCTAGACTTTATGTCTTTCCAACGTCAAGTCCCACTGAGAGAGAGCCCCAACTCCCTTCCTAGAAACCCAGGTAAGAGTTACTGTTGCTTTTTGTCCTCTCTGGGTGGGTCAAATGTCTATCCCTGAACCAATGAACAACTAGTCACCGTGTCTGTGACCAGCCCTTCGGGCAGGGGTGGGGTCAACTCTGTCCAGCCTTCCGGGATGCGGGTGGCGGGAAGCAGACAGACAGCATGCAAAGAGGGTCTGGGTCCCCGAAACAGCATTTGAGTTCCCGGTCAAGCTGTAGCTCGTCAGCCCTGCCCTAGTTCTCATGTTCTCAGCTGTGTGAAATTCTCGCTTTGCTTAAGCCAGTTTGGGTCAGGTTTATGTCATTGTTACTATTTTCTTCTTCTTCTTTTTAAATGTTTCTTGATTTTTGAAAGAGAGAGAGTGAGCAGGGGAGGTGCAGAGAGCGGGGCCGGGGGAGGGGTGGGGTGCAGAGGATCCAAAGCCGGCTCCGCACTGGTAGCAGAGAGCCTGATATGGGGCTTGAACTCACAAACCGTGAGATCACGATCCGAGCTGAAGTTGGACACTCATCCAACTGAGCCACCCAGGCATCCTGGTGATTGTTACTACTTTCAACAGAAAGAGTTCCGACTGAAGAAAAGGACAGATGTTCACACACAATTCCATTTTTGTAAAAGAAAAAAGGGACACACACGTGTGCACGTGTGTGTGCGAGTGTGAGAGAGTCTGGAATGATACACAGCAAAAGGTAATAGTGGTTATACCTGGGCAGCTGGATTAGAGGCAATGTTTTCTTGCATTTTCTAGTTGTTACTTAATGGGCACGAATGGCGGTGGGACAAAGTCACTTGGATCCATCACTTGTAGAGAGCGAGAGGAACTTCGTCTAATCTGCTGTTGGTGTTGTAGGAAAGAACATGAGTCAGCAAGTAAACAGAAGCCGGAGCTGCTCCTTCAGCGATGTGGATGAGCTGATGAAGACGGTGCAGCTGACGGTCCACATCCCCACCTTCCTCCTGGGCCTCCTCCTCAACGTGCTGGCCATCCGAGGCTTTAGCACCTTCCTGAAGAAGAGGTGGCCAAATTATGCTGCCACTTCCATCTACATGATCAACCTGGCAGTCTTTGACCTGCTGCTGGTGCTGTCCCTTCCGTTCAAGATGGCGATGTCCAACGTATGGGCTCCCCATCCTTCCGTCTGTACCTTCGTGGAGTGCTTCTACTTCGTGAGCATGTACGGGAGTGTCTTCACTATCTGCTTCATTAGTCTGGATAGATTCTTGGTCATCCGGTACCCGTTCCTGGTCAGCCACCTCCGGTCCCCCAGGAAGATCTTTGGGATCTGTTGCACCATCTGGGTCCTCGTGTGGGCGGGGAGTATTCCCATCTACAGCTTCCACGGGAAGGCGGAAAAGTACACGTGCTTCCACAACATGTCCGATGGCACCTGGAGTCCCCAGGTCTTCTTCCCCCTTGAGGTGTTCGGCTTCCTCCTTCCCCTGGGTGTCATGGGTTTCTGTTCCTCCAGGAGCATTCACATCCTGGTCCGCCGTCGGGGCCTCACCGAGGACTGGGTCCAGCAGAAGGCCTGCATCTGGACAATTGCAGCCAGCCTGGCTGTCTTCGTGGTCTCCTTTCTTCCGGTCCATTTGGGTTTCTTCTTGCAGTTCCTGGTACGGAATGGCTTTATTGTGGAGTGTAGAGCTAAGCAGAACATCAGCTTGTTCTTGCAATTGTCCATGTGTTTCTCCAACATCAACTGCTGCCTAGATGTCTTCTGCTACTATTTTGTCATCAAAGAATTCCGCACGGACATCATGGCCCACCGGCCTTCCAGGGTCCAGCTCGTCCGCCAGGATACCATGACCAGCAGGATCTAAGGAAGGAAAGACCTACACAGAAGAAGGAACCCCCGGCCCCAAATCCCAGTAGCAGATATCGCGTTCCGACGTTTCTGATGTGGTGGACCGATGTGGCACATTTGCTGGTGTGCTTTCCCTTGTGGTGCTCATTGAACACTGTCTTTGCTCATTATGCTCCAAAGAGCTTTCCCCAGCATGCAGACAACTGGACATGAATCACCCAGTATTTGGGAATCTCTGAAGGACCCGAGAAACGGGTGAATTCTTTATTTCTAAGCTCAAAAACATGAGGCAGAAGAATTGAGAAAGAGGAGACCATCGGAGCAAGGCTGTTTCCCAGCTCTTCCCCATCCTTCTGTTAGACTAGAAGGTTCTGGAAAGGAAGAGAGACGAGTTAGGAGAGAGACCCGAGAGGGTTGGTCATGGTGGGAAATGCTCTGGGAACAGACGGAGCAGGAGGGATGCAGCAAGCTCCTTTCTAGTTCGGGGATCCCAGGGTAGAGCAGATTTGTACTTCCCCATCCTTTCTGGGGCTTTGTTGGCCAATAACCTCACAGAGATGATAGCAAGTGGGGGTGAGGGGGGCAGAGAAAGAACCTACAGAGAGCCCCAAGTTTCCTATGGGAAAGAAGGGCCTGGGAAGCCAGCCGAAGCTTCCCGTGTTCTCCCCAAGGCTGCAGAAGGATGAGGGGAGCCGGTGTGAACCAGGCCATGGTGAAGCTATGGACGCTTCGTGGAAGAATTGGGGACAGAGTGGAAAGGCACTGGTGACACCTGAGAGCCACAAGGGAATTGGATACACCTGGGGAAGGAAGGTGACAGGCCAAGGACCCCCTGTTGCCATCATGATGTAGCCTAGAAGAGGCTGATCTAAGGATTCAGGCTTGCTTTGGTTCAGCCAGAGGAGAATAAGGAACATGTGTTTGTCTTGCCCACCTGAATCCTGCCAGGACGGCTGGCTCGGAGCCACTATCCACAGAACTGTCCCTCTCCAGTGGCCGGGAGGGGGCAAATGAGCCAGCCAGGAATGGGAGGAATCATCTCGATGGCATGGAGCCCCTGGCAGTTCCTACTCGAAGACCAAACAACTGCCTCCCGGTTTGGACCGGGCTTCTCTCTCCAGTGGCCCCGAGGAGGAGGAGCGGTGGCGGCGTGAGCCTTGCGAGGACACAGCCGCCGCTCCAGAGAGCAAAATGACTAGAAGGATGGGTTGTGGGGTGGTTTTGCGAGACGGAGTGAGTGGGACGAGATGTAAGGGATGAGACCTAATGTGAGAAAGGGGGAGGTCTTTAGGAAGAAAAGAACCACTTTCTACTTGGAGGGAAAGGGGCTTCCACTGCCAAGGGGTGGGTGGAAGGTAGGTGGCTTGTGGCCGAAGAAGAGGGCGATTTCGATAATCCTGCCAGGAGGCGGGGGCGGAGGCTGGGTGATTACCGAGGTGAGGCCCGAAGCCACGGGGCTCTGTGAAGGGGTGGGGTAGCGGCGGGGGGTGGTGGAGAGGAAGCGTGGAGGGCAGAGCTGCTTCCTGCTTGAGAATCGCCAGCTTGGCTGAGAGCATCCAAGGGCAGGAGCCCCTCTGCCTCCTGCTTCCGCCCCGGCCAACTCAGCAGTCAGGTGGAGGGAAGGGTGAGAACACGGCGTCAACGAAAGGGTGGAAATAGCTGTGGAGGAATGATCGTGACCAGGACCAAAGGCTCCCGCCCACCCTCCCCCACACTGGGCATCCAGGAACCGGTAGCCTGGGGCAGAGGCTCTGCAGTCCAAGCTGCCCTGAGGTGCCTACACCCTGCACCGTTTCGCGGCCATCCTGGACAGAGGCTCTAAGAAAGCCAGGCTGTTACATCCAGCAGGACATTGGTGCCGGGGGTTGGTGGCGGGGCGGGGGGGGGGCGGGGAGCGGTCAGAGCCCATGGGTACGTGCAGTCACCGCCTCTCCCTCAGTTTCTCTCTTTGCACTGGGAGCTGGGGGTCCAACATGTGGCACTTATATCTACCACTTACATAGGGCCAGACAGGTTTCCTGGGAGAAAATTGATGGCAGGGCCCTGACAACCCATCACCCCCTGTGATGTTCATAAACATAAAATGTTGTCCTGGGGGCAGCATGACCCTGCCCGAGCCGGGTGATGGAGAAGGCGAGAGGGGAAGCTAGACCTATGAGCTCAGGTCGATATGGCAACCGTGGACTTGTGGGTGAGCCTTGGAGACCCCCCCACCCGCCCGCCACTGATCCCAACACACTGGAGGAGCCCACGAGCCTCTTCTGTCTCTCCATGGGGACCCATCCTGGTCTGCGAGTCACAGAGGACTCAGCAGGGTCTGTAGGGGTGGGCTCAGGTCCAGCGCTTCAGACCAGGCCGCTCTGCAGGAGGGTCCACACTGTAGGCCAAGCAGTCAGGCCCAGCAGGCACAGGAGGGACAGAGGTCAGGGTCAGGGTCAGGGTTCAGGTGCTGAGGCATTCGAGGGCCCATTCGAATTGGCGAACGCTGAGCTTAGTTGTGGAAATCACTGAAATTCCTGCCATCAAAGGAGGCTGGGGGACGTTATTTGGCCATAAATGTGACCTATTTTTCCTCCCAGTCTGGAAAAACCTGAGACATACTTGTCATATGTGCATGTATGAAGCTAGCACAATTAAGTGGAAAATGACTTGTTTAATCGGATTTGCCAAATAAATCGATTCCTGGGATGCTGCGTGACCTGGTCTTGGGGGGCACTTACCGGCTCCAGTGTAGAGCTGGTCCCTGGTGGCCCCTTGCCTGGTGACCCAACAATCTTGGCCGGAGGGACCAAGAAGGGCCCAGGCGGAAGCAGCCACATGGACGCCGAGTGTGAGCAGACACAGGAGCGGGGCCGGGGCCTGCCCGAGTGGCCAGGAGCCGGACCCTGCAGAGTCTGGCTCAGTGCAGGTCCCCGCATCTGCTCGGGGACTTGGTTCTCCGCGATAGCAGCTGCACCCTCTCCCTCCATCTTGTCCGACCACCACCATGATACTGGAGCTGCTTCCCAAGGCCCTGGCTCCTTTTACAGACATCGTGAGGCCCAGCAGAGGAGACCTGCTGACCACCAAGGGGCCGAAGACCCAGGGCCAGTACTCCAGAGGTCTTTGCTGTGACCCGTCCCTTCACTAACTGCCTGCGGAGCGAGTCTGACTCTCCCGGGTTAAATCTGAGTTTTCCTTTATGGCTCCGCACATGTGGACCCTGCTCACCTATCCAGAGCTCCTGGAGAGTGTGAACTCCTGGGTGCTGGCCCCGGGGCCACCTCTTTCTCCTAAATTCCCCACAGTCTCAACTACAGCCCAGTTCTGGCCTGGGTACCGAGGGCTAGCTGGGGACATCCTTGCTCCTTGACAATTGCTATATGTGCCCCCCACCGCCCGCTGCAAATCCATATGTTGAAGCCCTAACCCCCAGTATGATGGTATTTGGATGGGGCCTTTGGGAGATACTCAGTTTTATTTGTCTATTTAAATGTTTGTTTTTGAGAGAGAGAGAGCATGCGCGCGAGTGAGTGGGGGAGGGGCGGGGAGAAAGAGGGGGACAGAGGATCCGAAGCAGGGTCTGTGCTGACAGCAGTGAGCCCGATGTGGGGCTTGAACTCATGAACTGTGAGATCATGACCTGAGCCCAAGTCGGACGCTCAACTGACTGAGCCACCTGGGTGCCCTGGGAGATACTTAGTTTTAGGTGGCTTCCTGAGGTTGGCGCCCTCATAGTGGGATTGGTGCCCTGACGTGAAGAGCCACCAGAGTGCTGTCTCCCTCTCCACCTGCATGCCCCGAGGAAAGGCCATGTGAGGACACTGGGAGAAAGAAGGCAGCCATTTGCAACCCAAGCAGAGAGCCCTCAGCGGACATCAACCCCGCTGGCACCTCGACCCTGGACTTCCCGGCTCCAGAACAGTGAGAAATAAATTCCTGTTGTCAGAGTCGATGGTGTGTTGTTAAGACAGCCCAGGAAGACCGATACAACAGCCATTTCCTGCTGACCCAGCGGCTACCTCATATCTGGGCCACGTCCCCTGGGGGGACAAGGGCTGACCTTCCTTGGGGATATCGGCCCCCGTGGAGCTGGTCCATGGGCTGCACAGTCCTCTTGACTCTCTCTCCGGGGACCCTGTGAAGCTGAAAGTCATGATATTTATGCTACCTAGCTGCTACGGGATCCTGATGACATTTGCACTCGAAAGATCCCCGCCTAATGGCAAGTTGCCACAAGTAGGCGCTAATTGCAAAGATGCTTGAAAGGGCTGAGGCCTGGCAGGTGACTGTGGAGACCGGTAGAGGTAAAAGGGATTTTGTTAAGAGATCACGAGGAGAGCCCGGTATCGCGGCGCTGTCTCGGGGTGGAGACACCGGCATGGGCTCTCAGGAACCGCGTGGAAATGGTGGTGGAGATTCCCACGCCGAACCGCCCTCCGCTGATCCCGGTGCCGTGGACAGCGACCTCCCAGGGCCAAGGAAAGGAGGCAGCTGGGGTCACCGCGAGAACCCCGCTGCCGAGGGGGCAGGGGGCTCAGGATCCGTAAGAACAGCGCTTTGTGGAAGCAGCACCCCCTGCAGCTACCGTCACGGCCCCCTCCTGCTTTTGTCCACCCACAGCCGGCTTCGCTAGGGAGCCCAGGACACAGAGCCGTGAACGGGCGTTGAAGGGAGGGTGGGTGGCTGGGCAGGGTGGACGCCCCGAGCTTGAAGCCGAAGGCCGAGCAGATGCCGCTCTGCCCAATCCGGGCCTGAGCCTCCTCTGCCCGCCCGCCCCCCCCCCCCCCCCCAGCCAAGAGCCCGCAGAACGTGTCCTCCTCACAAAGCCACTACAGGAAGGACAGCATGGAGCCTTGATCGTGAGCTACAACCTCCTTGTGGCCCTCTGCACCTTGAAGTCTGGGAGGGAAGATTCGAAGCGCTGTCACATCAAAGCCCGAGGTCACTTCTGCTCGGTGGAGGGGCCCCGAGTTCACCTTCGTTCTGGGGGCCATCGTGGAGCAGGTGTAACCAAGATACTCCCTGTGAGGGGAGGCTGTTGGGACGGGGTTCCGGGGGGCGCCCACAGTCACACAAGCGTCTCTGCAGAGCGTGTCCCCCTGAGAGAGCCCTCGTCTCTAAGGACAGCTCGGGGGGTACCTCCGTGCAGGTGAGGGCGTGCAGCTGTGTGTGTGTGTGTGTGTGTGTGCTTCTCGGTTGAGCCAGGACTCGCAGAGGACTGCCGGTGGGGGAGGGGGGGGTGGCGCACAGAACTGAGGAGAGATCCGCAGGAATCAGACTTGACGGGGCCAGATGCAGGTGGCCCAAGGGTCCAAAGAATCAGAGATCCAAGGGTCCAAAGCTGATTCTCATGGATGGTGCGTTTAAGACGGAATGGCTCTGACTTGGGGCACATACTGTGTCCAGTAAGCCAGCGGTCGCGGGTGAGGTCCAGGGCCAACCACAGCTCTGGCCGTGGAGGGGTGGGGGTTTCCCCGAAGGGCAGAGAGGCCTTACGGACTAGAGGACCGGCACCAGATGGGTGGGGAGATGTCTCCCTCCCCAAGGTGGGCTGGGCTCTGGGCTCTGGGTGTGGCCACCTCCAGTGGCAGATACAAGCCTCCCTGCTGTGCTTTTCTGCAGGTTTTCCTAAGTCTCAGGCGTGACCTTAAAGCGGCAGCTGGGGCTCAGCTCTCACTGACGGGAATCCAACGTGTGGCGCAGGGCGGAGCGGGGCACGAAGGCAAAGCCGGGAGGCACGTGGGGAACCTGGCAGCGTGTCCTGGGGCAGGAGGCCCCGAAATACATTGGGAGGAGAAGGAGGGGAGACCAGAGAGATTCAGGGAGCTGGAAAGGACGAAAAGGATAGCAGAGGGCAAGTGTGATCTGGGAACTCTCTAGTAAATGATGGAAAGTTGTGCAGTGCCCAGCACGGGCGGATGTGGAAACAGGGAAGGGAGGCTTGGCAGCCGGCAGCCTTGAGGCAGCATCAGGGAAAGAGATGCCCGAGGGCATCACCCATGGGATATGTGGCTGTCACGGGCCGGGCTCTGTTCCCCCTCAAGGCTGTGACACTGGGGTCTCAGTGAGGCTTATCCAAGCCTTCTAGGCAGGAAGCCAGGGTGACCCTGGGGGACTGAAGGTTGCTTGGTAACTGTGGGACCAGAGCAGGCCACGGCCACTCCCGTGGGCTGAATGCTGGACTCCCCAAGACTACCTCCCTCCTGTGGCCAGAGTTGGCCATGGCCCTGAGCTACATTCAAGGTGGGCTCCCGAGGCCTTGGAGGCAAATGGGGAAAGCTCGGGGGCTGGGTCAGAAGGTCAAGGCTGACTCCTGTCTCCACCCCTGACCATGTGTGCTCATGGCCAAGGTACCCCATGCAGTGTCCTTACTTCAGCCCTGCCCACGATGCAGCAACACATGGAAGATGTCTGGCACGCGGCGAGGGCTCGATAATTTATTCAGAATTAGACTTGCAATCACGTAGAATAATTGAGTTAGGATTGTGGTGAGTTCCTTTTTAAAACAAAGAAAGGGGGCGCCCGGTGGCTCAGTCGGTTAAGCGTCTGACTTCGGCTCAGGTCATGATCTCGCGGTCCGTGAGTTCGAGCCCCGCGTCGGGCTCTGTGCTGACGGCTGGGAGCCCGGAGCCTGTTTCGGATTCTGTGTCTCCCTCTCTCTCTGCCCCTAACCCACTCGCATTCTGTCTCTGTCTCTCAATAGTAGATAAACATTAAAAATTTTAAGAAAATAATAAAACAAAATAAAACAAACAAACAAACAAAAAAGAAGACGAAGTAGTGGCCTATTGCTCTCTGGGTAGGTCACGGGTCTCAAATCAGTTTTGTGCATGGATTCCTCCTGCAGTCTGGAGACCCTTGTGGGCTTTCCCCAGGATAGCAGTCTTATTTTTTTTTTTCTATTTTTTTATTTTTTTAGAGAGAGAGCGAGGTGGGAGAGGCAGAGGAAGAGAGAGAGAGGGAATCGTAAGCAAGCTCCATGGTCAGCACCGAGCCCCACGCGGGGCTCGATCCCGTGACTCTGGGATGACAAGCCGAGCCAAAATCAAGAGTCAGATGCTCAACTGACTGAGTTACCCAGGCGCCCCCAGGACAGCGGTTTTAAATGCATACAGTAAAATGCATAGGATTACAAAGGAAAGCTGATATATTAAAATGCAGTTACCAAAATTTAAAAATTGTGATAGAGGGGCGCCTGGGTGGCGCAGTCGGTTAAGCGTCCGACTTCAGCCAGGTCACGATCTCGCGGTCCGGGAGTTCGAGCCCCGCGTCAGGCTCTGGGCTGATGGCTCAGAGCCTGGAGCCTGCTTCCGATTCTGTGTCTCCCTCTCTCTCTGCCCCTCCCCCGTTCATGCTCTGGCTCTCTCTGTCTTAAAAATAAATAAACGTTGGAAAAAAAAAATTTAAAAATTGTGATAGAGCCACGTACATGCTTCATTACTCAGGCCTGGCATAAGAAGGTCTGGGACCATGGTTAATAATCATCATACTTTTGAATTAGTGATGAGCTGAGCTGAACCAATGCTTTGAAATTTCTGCAGCGACTATGGTGTGATACGAAAATAGCTGGGGCTTCTACTGGCGGCCGGGTCCCAGGGACCGTCTGCTCTCCTCTGGTGCGAGGCCCGCTCACACCGTGGAAGGAAATGCTAGTTTCAATTAGCGATTCGTGAAAACAAGCGTGTAATGTTTTTTTTCCCCAGCCGGTTCATGACTGCCCTGAATTTCACGCCTGACCTCCAGGTTACGAACCTCTGGTTTAGGCAGACGTAAGGGCACCTAGAAATAGATGCTTTTCCTTTGAGGAAGGATCGTGTGTGCGCCCTCTTGGTTATGCAAATGTGCGCACCAGTGTGCCCTTTTCCTCGTGGGGTTGTGGGCAGTGGGGCTTAGAGACGCTGGTCTGTTGGTATATAGGGGGAGGCTCTCTGGGGCGTTCGGAAAGCAAAGACACCCATGTCCCCACCCCTGATCTCTGAGATGCAGGGTCAGGCGTGCCTGAGCAGGAGTGCTACGGGTGGTCCAAGGAGCAACGGCAGAGAAAAACAGTGAGGCCCTCAAAGTAAATGACCTTGAGTAAAGGCGGGAGGCTGACATGCTGTTCTCATTTCAAAGCTGGAGGGCTGAGGCCCGCGTGGAAGGTGGCTGGCGCTTGATGTCCCTTCCCACCCAGCCACCCTGCCCCAGGGGCAGTGCTTTGGGAAATGACACCTGCGTGTGGAAAAGTGGACTACAAGGAGCCATAAACCTGAACCTGGACAAGGGCATCCCAGCCTTGGGGCAGCAGCATCCTCTGTGCAAGCAAGCTTCAACAGTGACACCTTGTGACAGCAGGGAGCAACAGTAGCCGTGGGCCGTGGGGACCCTGCTTCTCCTCCTGGGGTTAGGAAGCCAAGCTGACCTCTTCTTTGCTCTAAGGAGGACCCTTGCGTTTGGGGAAACTGAGGCAACTACCCCCCACCCCCGCCGCCCCCTGTCCAATGGATTAGAATAAGAAAAGAAATGTGAACATATTTCGGTAAAGTGGATTGTGCCAGTAACATCATCGTCATCATATCATATGTGATAGTTTATTATCAGTACTGTTCCTCCAATGTGTTGATGTAATGAGTTCCACCCTCAGAGGATGACCTCGCCTAACCTTATGTAAAGGTCCTGGGGGACATCATCGTCATGCCGTAAAGCATCTCCAAGGGCCTATCACGCCAGCAGATCCGGTCTTTGGCACCATTGTGACTTGTTCCCCTACCCTCCGCCCCCTCCTCCAGTACCCCCTTCCCCCGCTCACTTCTCCCCACCCCACCCAGGCCGTGTCCTCTCTCTGCTCTTCATCATCTGCTCTTAGGAGTCATTACTCCTGGTATGAGTGCTCGGCCATATGGTTTTTCCGTCTTGGGATATTTACATTGGAACCGGGAGAAACTGTCATTCAAACAAAGAATCAAGAGAGCAAAAGGGAGACACTTTCAGAAATATCCACCCCCACCCCCCACCCCACACTCCGCCCCACGAGGAGCATCTGGAACCAGCAAACCCGGAAGGGGGGGGGCTCGCACCAAGCAAGCGAGGCACCTCGGCAGAGGACGGGGCTCGGGTGCGTGTTAAATTTCCGTGCATCATAATCCGTCTCCATTACCCCTGGCTTTCCACAAAGCCCCCCCCCCCCCACTCAGTCGCCTTGGGTCAGTTGCCCTTTATGGGAGAAAGGAGGTGGGAACATTTCCCAGGTGAGGTCAGACCCACAGACTCGTGGCTAAGCTGGAGAAGGGCGCAGTTTCCCCCGAGACTTCCAGGACTGTTGTGGGGGCAGCCAGGTCCCGGCGGGTGAAATCACAAGCTCTTCCGTTTGAAGAGGAAAGGGAGGGTGAGCCCATAAAACTGAGGCCCTGGGGCTACTGATGGGTGTGGCCAGGACCTGCCTTCAAAGGGAACTGCTTTACCAGGGCGTCTGGCTGGCTCAGTCAGTGGAGTATGTGACTCTTGGTCTCTGGGTCGTGAGTTCAAGCCCCACGTTGGAACTTACTTGAAAAACTAAAAACAAGGGCTGCCTGGGTGGCTCAGTCCGTTAAGCGTCCAACTTCAGCTCAGGTCATGACCTCACACAGTTGGTGAGTTCGAGCCCCTCGCGGGGCTCTGTGCTGACAGCTCGGAGCCTGGAGCCTGCTTCGGATTCTGCGTCTCTCTCCCTCTCTCTGCCCTTTCCCTGCTCACGCTCTGTCTCTCAAAAGTAAATAAACATTAAAAAAATTGAAAAAAAAACCACCCCAAAACGAAGGGAACTGCTTTACAGATGCGGAAACATATGGAACCGAGGTAGGAATGGCACCAATATTTTGATTCCCAGGTGAGTGCTCTTTCCGCGACAGCACTCTGGGTCTCTGTGCCCTCCCTCCCCACTCCAAGACCCTCTCGGGCTCTTCACAGACCCTGCGCCATCACGGGGTGACCCACCTCCTCCCCAGCAGAGGTTAGCACAAGCCCGAGTGCCAGCCTCCACCCGATCAGCACCTGGCGGAGAACAGACATACTCTCTGCTTGCCTGTTCTGCCTCATTTGCCCTCCAGGCGCCCTACACCGGGGCGAGGAGTTCTAAATAGAAACGATCCCTCCTAACCGTCGCTCGCAGCGAGGGCTCACATCTTTCCATTCCCGTGTGCCTGGCGCAGGCTGGGCGCACAGCAGAGCCCGTAAATGCCTGGTGATCGACAGCTGCAGGCCTCACCCTTGCCCCAGACCTCGCTTCGAACTCGGGGGCAATTGGAGGCTTGGCTCCCCCTGGAGCCAGGGTCCCCTAGCACCTGCTGGAGATAACAGAGAGCAGGAGTCCTGCCCCCGAGCCCGTCATCCCCAGCTCGGTGAGGGAGCCTCGGCCGTCCTGGTAGAGGTGACGGCAATGCAGGAATAACTGGGGTGTCTCCCATCACCACTTACAAGTAAGGCCACGTTTCTCTTAAAGTTCACGCGACAACTCAGCGTGATGGGAAAGGCCACCTGTGGCTTGGGAGAACGTTTCCGGTGATAGTGTCACACAGGGATTCGAACGGTGCTGAATTGGAGTAACTGAGACTTGAGGGGAGGTCACAGGGACTCTGGAAGTCCCTGGTGACTTACCCTGAGGCCCAGGGGACGATGAGGACACAGACACCCAAGCCCCTGGTGAAAAGTTGAGATAAAAATGTTCCGTGACACGTGAAAGTAGAAACAAGCAACATTTCCAAATTAATGTATTATTTACCTGCTGTGGAATTCAAATAGGTGTTTGAAAATGGGCGCCTGGGAACTATTACCGTGAGAGACATTTAAACAATTGCAGGCTCACCCTCATGGTCTGTACGTTCGAGTTGAATCTTCTCATTTGGAAAGATGATTTCTTTTGTGTGTGCGTCTTCTTCGTGGCCAGGTGGAAGATGCCTCATATTCAAGGTTGCCTTAGGTTTGGGCAGAGATGGCGTGTGCCCATGGTTCCTGGAGGAACGCAGGTCTGTGTAGGTGGAGCCAGTCCAGATTCTTCTCTCGGGACATGGAAGGAGAGAGGGGTGGCATTGCCCCAGAGGCAGTGTCTGGGCTCATGTCTGCTTCCCTGCCACACCTGGGTGACCCGAGGGCCCGGGGCTGGGGACCCCAGCATCACACCGACATCAGCTCTCTCTCCTGGAGGGAAGCCCTGGGAGGCCCCAGGAGGTTGCATTCCCCTGCTGGGGTGCCCTCAGCAACTCATCTTTACCTGGTGCTTCTCCTGGTTACTTGGGGTAACTCAAACTGGTTTCTCCTGCAGGCAACCAAGAACCCTCCTGTTAGGGAAATGATGCTTCCTGTTCCAGAAGGAGAAAGGCTGGCTGTGGGGAGAGGGGATCAGGGCCTCCAGGGTGCAAGTGGGACTAGAAGATTCCCTCTTCGATGGGGGCTGACAAGGGGCTGTCATATGGACAGACCCTTCCCATAAGCCTCCGAGCTGCAAGTAAGTCCTTTTGGATAATCTCACCTTCATCCCTTGGGAAACACTGAATGAGGGTCTTTTCTGGGATGAAAACATTCTGGGGTGGTGGAGGCAGGACAGTGGTCATAGATGGCGCCTGGGGGGGGAGAGGCTCGGATTCTTCCCTTTCCTGGGGCCAAGGGGGCAGAGGCCTGACATGACCTCCAAGGGCCACGTCCACGGAGACCAGGGTGGTCTCCGCAGGAGGATGTGTAGGAACAGGAAGCTGCTCTGAGTTCTCTGGGCCTGTGAGCAGCACTGGATGGAGTGTTCTGTCTACAGTCCGGGTACCTGGTCCGGATTTTAGCACCTGGCAGCTGCCGCCTGAAGGTCAAAGAGGCGACAGTAAACTCACCTGCCCCACATCTCCGGGGGGTTCTCACTGTCCTCTGGTCTCAGACACACATCTCTCCGGGAAGCCGTCCCTGACCCCCAAGCCCCAGTTAGGCCCTTCCTATGTGTCCCCATCGTATTCCGGCTTCTCGCGTGGAGCTGAGGTGTGTGAGGGTCTTTTGGCTGCAGGAAACTCCCTCAGATTCCTTCAGGAAAGGCAGATGATGATGCTAACTACACGATTTTATAAATTTACTAAAACTTATCGCGTTGTCGGGCAAGGAAGGAGGGTGGAGGGTGGGAGGGAGGGAAAGCCAGCTGCTTCATGGCCAGGACGTATACGGAAATAGAGCCAACAGGACGCTTAGCTCCACTGCAAGGCCACCTAGAGCCCTGGCCAGAGCCACCACAAGACCTCCCTGGGTGGGCCTCACGGGGCCTGGAACATGGCCCAGTGCTCGGAAGGACTAGACGTTTCCAGAAAGTTTGCTGACGCTGATCTCCCCTTCTAGCCTTTCAGCTCTGTCTCCTGCCACCGCTGCCCCTCCTAACGGCCACTGTCTTCCCTGGCCAGTCCGCCTATGTTGATCGCTGGGATCCTGAAGATGGGCTGCTTGTGGGTCAGGCACTCACTGCTGGTCCAGTCAACCGCGGCAGGGGTGCCACGGGGCCACGCAGGGCGTGACGTGGCCACCTCTGGAGGTGCCGCCAGACAGGCGTTCTGAGGCTCCACGTGTGGGTCCCTGCCCCTAAGCCTGGGGCCACTCCCTGCTGTCTCACTGGAACGCGGTCGCTCCCGTTTGTACCTTCTGTGTCTGCTCTCGAGCTACAACCGCAGAGTCAGGTAGTTACAACAGAGGCCGTAGGGTCTGCAAAGCCACAAATATTTCCAATAGGGCTCCTCGCAGAAAACATTTCCTGACCTCTACTCGGAACTGCAAGCTCTTGAGAGCAGAAGCTTAGTCTCGTTCATGCCTGGACTCCCCAAACCTAGCAGAGTGCCGGCGTGGAGTAGGAACTCGATAAATCGTGGTAAATGAACGAATGAATGGCTCTGGGCTGGCTCTGAACCCTCCGCACCCCTCACTTTAGAATGAGCAACCTTTTCACTCTCCCGCCCATTGGACAGGGTGAGCGACTGAGCCACTTTGCCCAGGACGGTGGGTTTCCCAGGACATGGGACAACCAGTGCAAAAGCTGGGAAAGCCTTGGGCAAAGCTGAACGATTTGTTCACCTTATGTTGAGCAGCCTGGCCTTTTTCTAAGCAGAAGCACCGCCCGCTGCACTTGGCCAATCGATGCACTGCGGGTTGCTGTCTAGAACCGCCTGCCCGACAGAAACAGTCACACACATAAGCACCTACGTAACGGCAACGGATTCAAACAAGCGGGTAAAAGAGCGAGGCAGTGCCCGATGACGGTAGCCCGGGGGCTGGAGAGGCCGTGGCGGTGGAGACTCTGGATGTCACTGAAGGAAGCAGCTGGGGTCTCTTCAGGCACAGAGGATGAAGAAAGACTTCCCGGGAGCTGGCGTCCAGCTGGTCTTGACTGAGAGAGGAGGAGTCCATCGCTGGCAGAGAAGAAGGAAGGCAGTGACCTTATTGGTGTAGGAGGCCCCTAGTGTCCCAGTGTCAATACCAGGTCCTGAGCCAATTTCTGTGACCAGCGGGATGGGGGGTGGCCGGCCAGCCAGGGGCACGCGCCCATCTTGGGGGCGGCAGGTGGGGCACCGACTGTGGCACCAAGAGCATCCTCTGGGCTGGAAGAGGGACTCTGGAAAGGAAGTGAGGATGACTCGGTTTGGGTTCCTTGCAAAGCAGAGCAGGAAGCAAAGGGTCCAGCGACACCCCTTTGTTGGGGCGGGGGTGACCCCCCGGAGCAGGAGGGAGGGAAAGGAGCATCTGCTGGGAAGAAGTACAGGCCAGTTCCAGAGTGTGTTATGGAGCTTGGCCACAAACCGGTTGCTCAGTCGCGGGGGGCCGTCCTCTGAGAGGCTGTGCAAGGGACTGTTTCTCGGCACGGTCCTTCAGAAGAGAAAAGGAGAAGAATGTGTCCACCGGCTCCGTCGCAGTTTCACTCCTAGCACGTTAATTGTCTGGACTTCCTGGCTGAGCTTGGGGGGACGCAGTGTCTCATTCCCCAATATCCAGGGAAACCCCAAAGGCGAGAGGGGCACCTCCGGGACGAGAGGCTGCTGCGTTGTGCGTGGGTGAAACGGGTCCGAGTCCACACACGGGGGGTGGTCTCCGTAGTGCCTGGGGCTGGTGGCCAATGGCCCAAAGACAAGTGACAGGGGCCCAAAGTGGCACACAGAGGCGTCTGATACAGAGGAACTTGAGAGGGCGGGCTGGGATACAATTAGAGCATCCTCTGTCCTTCTCCAGACCAGCTCAGCTCCGCCTCTCACTGAAGCTGACCGCCGTTTGCACGAAGAGGTAACCGGGGCTGGAGTAGTCATCGGGTTGAGGGAAGGTCCTCTGTCTCTAGTGAGGACCAAGTCCTTAGCCCGCCCCCAAAAGAAAAGGCAGAGTGAGCTCCTCCCTGTGGAATCCAGAGTGGTCTTAAAATGCCGCTCGGCAAATGTGAAATGAAGCTGAAAGAAGGCATAAACTCCCGAACGCTTTCTTGCCTGTAGTAGAGAAATTCTAAAACAGAGCACTTGGGTGTGGCGGTGGGAATCCAAAGATAAACGGCTAGGTTCGAAATCTTGCCAAAGGATGTGGAGGGTTGGAAAGCAGATGGGTGGCAGATCTGGAAGGAACTGGGATCTGCCCAGGCCTGGCCCACCGCCGAAGGGAGGACGGGGGGAGTTGTTCTCACCGTGCGTTTGCTCATCTCACTGTATCATGCTCAGACCCCAGCCTTTCTCCAGGGTGGGAGCCAGGAGGTCATGTTGCTCCAGAAGCTGGGGGTCCCACCCCTTGGCCTCAAGGTCGGGTGAGGAGAGAGTGGCCCTTGGCGGCTGGTGGCGGGGTGCGGTCACCATCTGCCTGTGCGGGATGGTCAGGGCTTCTGTGGTCTGCTGGGAAGGTGGCCCAGGTCAAAGAGAGAGGTGACAAGAGTGGCACGGGGGAGTCATAACACGGTGAGACATTGAGCCTTGATGGCGCAGGATGAGATTTGACATGAACCCAACACACAGCTCCCCCACGGTATCCTGGGCTTGCCCCTCGCAACACGGCACAGTGTCCCATCACGTCCCGTTTGTTCTGTGCCACTAGATGTGAGCTCTGGGAGGGCCAGGCCTGGGCCTTTCTTGTTTCTTGTTCACCCCTCCACGCCCAGGACCCGCCCCGCTGCGGGCTCCCAGGTGAGCTCAGGGGCCCGTGTCTGTATCTCAGTCCAGGTACCGGGTGTGCCCCCCGCCCGGAGTCTGGCTGTCAGGTCTGGGAGCTCCTGGAGGGCAGGGCCGGTGTCCTGCTCGTCTGTCCCCATTCCCTGGACACACACTAGGACTAGCACACACTAGGACTCCAAACCATTCGTGGAATGAAGGACTGACATCGCCTCCTCACTCATTTCCTTCTTGGTTCCACCTCAGTCTGTGGCCAGGGCCAGCTGGGTGATGTGCAAAGAAACTTCTCTTAACTAGGAAAACTGTGACGCCCCCCTCCGTGCAGAGATAGGAGCGGGTTTCCTCACGGCTCCAGCCTCCCAAGGATGGGAGCACAGCCAGCGCGGGGAGTTTTCACCCCGGGGTGCGCTCGCCTCCCCCGAGGAGGGCTGGGCCACGTGGCTGCCCCACAAAACTGGTGGAAGACGGCACTCCTAAGCCAGCATCTAGTTCCCTGGGCTCCAAGCCGCCCGAGGGTGGCCGCTGAAGCCCTGGGACTCGGTACAAGTCACCGAAATACTGTTCTTTCCGCCTCGTGTTTGCCCCAGTTCTGGTAAATGCAAGTTTTATTGCCAGCAGCAACAGCAGGCCACAGCACAAAGACAGGGTCGGAGAACATCCCGCTGGAAACTTTCCTGGTCTCGGAGGCACAGTCTCTGCTCAGCAAAGCCTGGCCGGGGGATCCTCGGTGACAACGGTCTCCTGGGTAACAGCAGGCCAGAATGGGGAGCTCGGGCCCTGCTGGGGGGTCTCTGGGGCCAGCTCTGCTGCGGGGGGATTCACAAGCGGCAGAAACGACCTGGGTGGGCGCTGGGACTCCATCCACATCACAGGCCTGGAAGGAGGGTGCACCTGGGTGGTCAGGGGCTAGGATGCCCTTCCATGCCTGAGAGAAGGGGGCACTCCTGAAACCCCGCACGACAAGTCCCCCAGCCTCCACGGCCCAGGCCCGCCCTGTCCCTGCTACGGACTGGACATTTCTGAAGGCTCCGAGAATCAGGTTTCTCTATCTCTCGTGAATTGGGAAGAAGGGACTTTTGCTCCCCAGACTGGTTAGGGCTGCCCCCTTTCCCAAACTGCAATTTCCTAGTTTCTGTCACCTTGCCGCCCACTGCTTCCAAAGCCCTCAATCCACAGAGGCCTGAGGATCTCCCGGGGTTGGGTCACCGCGTCCCCTGCTTCCCACAGAAAGCCCACAGCCTGGGGCCCTGCACCCTGGAACCCCGGGCCTGTGGCGGGGCCTGTGGCCTAACAAGCGTCTGCCTTCGCACAGCTGCCCAGGCAGAGGGGGAGGTAGGGGCTGGTGTCTTCTCTTCAAAGCCAGGTTTGACTACTTCTTTCTCTTCTCCCGCTTCACCCTTTCCCTACAGAGCTAATTTTACCACCAAGGGAAGACTCTGGAAGCCCCCAGGAGGTTAGCTATAGTTTTACAATAAATCACCCCCCCGGGTAGTGGGAACCGGTGGGGAGGGGCTTCACGTCACCCCTCTCTGATCTGGGTTGGGCCCAGAACTGCTTTGACCAATAGAACATACCAGAAGTGGTGTGCCGGGGCCTCCAGCCCAGGCAGTTAGAAGGCCTGGCCGCTGCTGCTTCCTCCCTCTTGGAACCCAGCCCCAGCGATGTGGGGAACCCCGAGCAGTCAAGCGGAGAGGCCCATCTGGAAGAAAATTGAGGCTCCCGGCTGACCAGCCCGGCTGAACTCTGAACTGATGTGAGGCTCTCCTAGCGGTAGGTCCTCCTGCCTCCATAAAGACAACTCAGCTGATGACAGGGCAAAACCAAGCCGTCCCCACTGAACCCTGCCCAGACTGCAAAACCTTGAGCAAATGCTTGCTATTTTCGGCCACAGGTTTTGCAGTGTTTATTACGCAGCCAACAGATAACCAGAGCAATCACACGGCCAATAAATAGCGGCAGTGGTCTCCAAACCCAGGTCTGGGAGCCCGGGGTCCCCTCTCTTGCGGCCATCCCCCCGGGCTGCGTTGCCACCACGGACACGCACGGCGGCATCCGGAGCTCTGACCATCCTCCCTGAAGTGAGGCTGTGCAGACTTCCTTTTGTGTCCCGGATGCAGCTTGGTGCCCTCCGTTCCCAGGAGCCCGGAGCACCGGAACATTCCTCCTCACATGCTCCCTGAACTCCCAGCCCAGCCAGGGGGTGCAAAGAGCTGGCCTCAAGTTAGACCCATTGTTCTAGCACCTTCCTCAGCTAGAGAACCAGCTGCCTGGGATGCCCACAGGCGAGCCTGCAAGGCCTGAGCAGTAAGTAAACCCAATGAGGTTTTTTTCTCTCCTCTTCCCTCTCCCCCACCTGTCATCCGAGTGTAGATAAAGATCCCACAAGCTGAGAGAAAAAGAAGTCAGAGAGGCAAAGTGAGGTCATTGAGGGGGGTCTGGGTCCTCCTGCCTCCAATCACCTGAGGTTAGCTCCCAGGGAGACCCATCAGCACCCCTTGGGGCTCTGAGAAGAGGGAGGGATTGTGCCCACTGGGCACACACCCCGAAACAAAGGACTGGCAAAGGAGGAGGCTCCAAACCGGTCCTGCAATTTGCTCCCACCCCCGACTCTGGCTTGCTAACTGGGCAGAACACTTATCTTTTTCTTTTCTTTCTTTCTTTCTTTTTAATGTTTATTTGATTTTGAGAGGCCGGGAGAGAGAGCGTGAGCGGGGGAGGGGCAGAGAACGAGGAAGCCAAGCCGGAGGATCCAAAGCCAGCTCCTCCCTGACAGCAGAGGGGCTTGAACTCACGAAAAGTGAGATCATGACCTGAACTGAAGCTGGACGCTTAGCCAACTGAGCCACCCAGGTGCCCCTGGGCAGAACATTTCTAAGGAGAGAATGATAATGAGAGTCCCCCAAAGCCATGCCTCTGCATTTTGCCTGGGGAGAAGGGCTTCCTAAGACTGCTGGAGAGCTTGGTATGTTGGGAGGGGAGGACCCTGAGGACACAGTGTGTGACAGGCTCTCGAAGCCTGGGTGACGGGCTGTGGCCGGAGCACAGAGCAAGGAGGGGTGGCTGTGCCAGGAAAGGCCCACCCTGTGGGAGCTGGTGGCATCAAAGGATGTGGGAATGTTCCAGCAGCGGGTCTGAATTAGCTCCAGCCCAAGGAGCCCTGAGCTGGCAGCACGTTCACGTGCATCGAGGTGCAGAGGTGAGGGTGGGGTGGACGCCAGAGACTCCCACAGGTGCCCGATACGAGTGCTCGGGCCCCAAGCCCTCACCCGGGAGCCGCCTGGGAGGGAGAGGGGGCGCGGGAGCACCAGGCAGGGGCGAGGAGAAGCTGGCTAAGCTCTCCTTTGCTCGCTGCAGGCTTCCCACGGGGTGCAGCTTTCAGATGGTGGAGGGGAGCAGCTCCGGCTTCAGATGAACTTCGGAATCTGGGTTATTTTTCCTAACTAGACACCGTAATTCCCGAAATCGGATTTTTGTCGTGAACGTGACCCCAAGGCATTTTTCTTATCTCAGACTGACCTCCAAAAACACCCCAGGTGCGGGGGTCGGGGGAGAACCAACTTCACTGAGCAGGTTTGGAAAGGAAGCGGGGAAGAAAGAACTCAGTTGTTTTCTGACAGTATCCCACAAGCCTCTCTTGCTCAGCAACCCTGGTGCACAAGCAGGAAGAATTCTAGAATTCTAGCTCATTGAGCCAGATAGGGATTTATCGACAGGATGCTGGGTGGCTTAGAGAATCACTGGGCGGCTGGAGAGACTGCTTCAGTAATTGGGAGGTGACGCGGTGACCGCGGTTGAAGGTTGGCCGTGGAACCACGGAGAAGATGCCACCACCTCTGCCCACGGATGCTGGGTGATGTGCTGGCCACTGTCCCCCATCCCGCACATTTCTAGCAGTTATAAAAAGAGGCAGCGGCTGTCTCCATCAGCGCTCCGTTGGAGGGAAGACCTCAAATACAGGAACATGGTTCTGGCGCTGGGCCCTGGGGGAGGGGGGAACGGAATTGATAGTTACTAAAAGGGTGAGCCTTTAATCGATGGAGCTTGAAAGCGACGTAATGGCTGAGTTTACCCTGCAAATGACCAAAATTACATTTTTCCACCACCAGGATAAACGGGGACTTGAAAACTAGATTGTTATACAAAACAGATTATTATGGGAAAATAAAAGTACCTTTCTGCACGCCTGAGTTTTCAGCTGTGGAATTCACACTCACCTCAGAGATAATGCAAGAAATGAGCAACATAAATCACTGAAAGTCCCAGGCCACACACTTGAACATGGTGGGCGCCGGCTCAGCAGGTGTTGGAGGACCACGCTGGTCAAAGTCACAGAGCGCCCCCCCCCCCCCGTGACCCCCCACCCCCTTATCACCTCACGGCTGTCCTTCTTCTATTTCTTTTCAGTCCTCCTGCAGGAATGGCCCAGCCAGGACTTGTTAGCTTCCAGTGACAAGCTCTCTGTCTCACGGGTGGGAGGCTGGCACCCAGACCTTCATCCAGCTCATGTGGCACATGGAGAGGATGAGACGCCCGTGGTGGGCAGCAGCATCTGGGCATCACCGATGCTCTGGACCCACCGTCCTGGGAGAGCACTGGCCGTCCCCGGTGCCCCCAAGCCCTGGACTTCAAGCTTCCCTTCCAGCCCCCAAGACCCCTGGAGGAACCTGGTCCCAGGAGGGCCAGCAGCTCTATCGCACTAGGCTGTGTCCTCTGGCCCAGGAGCGTGCACTTCTCTTCCCTGCTGGATTTTTCCACACCCTGCCATTCCTCTTCACTGTTGTCCAAAGCTCAGATGAATCCCGGGAAGGCTGACTGGCCATTTTTTGGTCTCTTCTGAGCCCCACAGTGCCAGGCCGCATGCAACCCTTCTTCTTCTTCTTCTTCTTCTTCTTCTTCTTCTTCTTCTATGTTTATTTTTGACAGAGAGACAGACAGAAAGCGAGTTGGGGAGGGGCAGAGAGAGAAGGAGACACAGAATCGGAAGCAGGCTCCAGGCTCTGAGCTGTCAGCACAGAAACCAACACGGGGCTCGAACTCACCAACTGTGAGATCATGACCTCAGCCAAAGTTGGGGGCCTAACCGTCTGAGCCATCCAGGGGCTCCAGAAACCGTGTTTTTAAAGCTGGAAAAGGCCTTCGGAATGACTTAGCACCAAGATGGTGTCAGCCTCACTAGTGGCCAGCAGAGGAGTCCAGACGCCCTGGGCCTCCAGACGCGGACCCCACATCCACTCTGGGGACACTGCAACCACTACCGCAGGTATCTGCCCCATATACACTCTGCTTCCCCACAAGGGCACTCCCCACAACTAGTGGTGCCCACAGCCCACCAGACATCCCTGGGGTGGGCAGGGACTCGTGTGCCATTTTCTCCCTAAGCATTTATTGAAGCTCTGAGGTCCCTGCTAAGTAAGACTTCAACACCAGTGGGTGGTAACTCCTTCAGGCAGAAGGCTGAGAAGGGTTTCCATGGAGACCGCCCAGGCTCTGGTTTCCATAGTAACACTTGCACGAGGTTACAGAGCTTCCTATATGTGTCAACTTAACATTTCCAACTACTCTAGTCTTCAGGCCAAACCTGGGCCTGATACAGAAATTGCTTTCTAGGAGGGAGGGGTGACAGACCTCAAGATCCAGAGGGGAGATGGGTGAAACTGTGCGCAGTTAGCTGACAGTGAGGGCATCTCCTCAACCAGCAGGCCCTCCCCCATACCCGCTGCGAGGCATGTGCACACACACACACACACACACACACACACACACGTTTGGATTATAAAAAGAATACATCTTTAGACAAGGAAGGATATAAAGTCCTACACTTCCCTGCCGTCCCTGCTATCCAGAGGTAACTGGTGTTAGTTGGCTTTGAGCATCCTTCCAGAAATAGTATATGCACATCCATAGAGCCATCTTTTAGAAAATTCACTAATGGGATATATATTGTCTCTCTACCATCTGTTTTCCCCTAATTATAGATCTTGGAGAACTTTACACATCAGAACAAATAGATCTACCTCATCTATACTTTTTTAAAAAAGTAAGTCCCCAATCGAGGGACTTTTGTTTTTGGTTTCTTGCTATTACAGCAATAAATATCCTGTACACATATTTTTGTATACTTGTTTGAGTATATCTATATGGTAAATTCCTAGCAGTGAAATTTCTGGAATGTTAAAATTTGATTCTTGTCAAACCCATTTTACTGCCATTATTGATACAACAGGGCTTGTGCATACTTGAGAAAACTGGGTTTTACTGAAACAAAACAAAACCGCAAACCAATCTCCCTAACTCATTCTATGAGACCAGTGAACCATTAACACTAGAGCCTGACAAGGAGAGCATGAGAAAGAAAATTACAGGTCAGCTTTACTAATAAACATATATTTAAAATTCCTAAATAAAATATTAACAAACAGAATCCAATAGCGTAGACATATACACCACATTAACAAATTAAAAAAGGAAAAATATGTGATCATATTGGTTAAGTACAGAAAAAAAATCTGATAAAAGAATTCAACATATATCCCGCTTAAAAATGTAAACAAAGAATTGAGAACAACTTCTCCAACTAACTTCAAAAGAGTATTCTCTCAATATCTATCACTAAAACTATACTCAAGGTGAATTCCCTTTAAAAATCAAGAACAAAACAAAAATTATGACTATCACCATGATACCAGAGCTCCTACTCTATGAGGTGGGATAAGGAAAAGAAATGTTTTAATTATTTGAGTGGAAGAAACAAAATCTATTCATAATCGGTACAGTGGCCTATGTAGAGAACACAAAAGAATCCTCAGATAATGTCTTAGAATAAATAAGGAAGACAGCTTGGCAAGTTCACTGGATCAATACTCAAAAAGAAATTACATTTCTATACATTAGCAACAAAGAGGTATAATTACTATAACAACAAATAGAAGAGACTCAGGAATCAATCTGATGAAAGATTTGCAAGGCTTCTGAGATAAGTATAAGCCAATCTTTCAGTAGGAAGACAGTGAAGATCCAGAATAATTTTTTAAATGCTGTGTTCATGGCTCAGGACACTCGGTATCAGAGCAATCTCAATTCTCCTCAAGTGGATATGTAGACTCAATACAAGTCCATTAAAACCTCAACATTTCATACAACCACATGAAACCAAAATGTGTATGAAAACAGAGGACAGAGAATGGGCATGGCCTGCTGCAGAAAAATCAAGGTAGGAGACCTGCATTACCAGATATCTGGACTTTTTAAAAGTGTGGTTATGGTCCAAAGGATAGACCTACTAGGACAGAACAGAAAGCCCAGCAATAGACCTTACACAGATGGAAACTTGATCATTGTAGGCACACACTGCAGCTCAGTGGGGAAAGAAAGAACCAAAACAGAAACAAAAACAGAACAATTGGTTATCCCTACCTCACACCATACCAAGGAATAACTTCCAGGGAATGTTTACATGTAATATAAAAAATATTAAAAGCATTATAAAATAATCCTTGAGGATTAGAAGAAAATATAAGACAGTATCTCTTCAATGTTGGGATAGGAAGGATTTCTGAAACAAGAGGCAAAAAGTCATAATCATAAAGAAAAAGATGGATAGATTTGACATTAAAACCAGTCATTTCTGTTCATCAAAGAAACAACAAAGAAAGTGAGGAGACAAGTCATAAACTTGGGTAAGAGATTTCTCATACACTAATGACATTATACATAACGATTATATAAAATATGTAAATATAAAAGAACTCCTACAAGTCAATAAGAAGAAAACAAAACATCCAATAGAAAAATAGGCCAAAGAACACAAACGGCCATTTTCTAGAAAAGGAAATTTGAGGATCCAATACACATATGAAGCTCGTCTCACTTTCCTAGTAATCAGGGAAGGGAAAATGAAAACCATCATGAACTACCATTTTTCTCTCAATCCATTGGCAAAAAGAAAAAAAAAAAGATCCCAAGGGTTGTTAATATTAAGTGTTGGCAAGGATGTGGAAGAAGGAAAACGCCTATGCACCACAGGTGGGAATGTAAATTGGTTCAATTCTTTACAAAACACAATATGGCAGAATCTTGTGATTTGAATACTTGCACACTTGCGACCCAGTAATTCCGCTTTCAGGTGTATATAACAGAGAAATCCTCGCGCAGCTACATCAGATGCCTTGTAAATGAAATGTTGGTAAGAGCATTGTTGTAATGGCGAAAAATTGGAAAGAACCCAAATACTCATTGTTAGAATAGGTAGGCAATTGCATCGCATATTCACATAATAGACTGATATACAGCAGTGTAAGTGAATTAAATAATATTAGAGGCATTAACATGGATGAATCTTAGAAATAAAAGGTTTGGGAGGACACAAGTCAGAGAATAAGACATGTATTTCATTATTACTTTTATAATACTCAAATCCAAGGAAAACTACACTAGGAGTTCATAGGTATGTGGTAGAATTGTAAAGCAAAGCAGAGAATCTCAGGAGTTATTAATTCACCTGTTTTGGGTAATTACTATAAAGAGATTGGCTAATACATGGGAAATTGACACATTTTCATGGTGGCCTTTAGCTCTAAGAATGGATGTGTCTTTTTTTGTTTTAAGTTTATTTATTTCGAGAGAGAGAGAGAATCTCAAGCAGGCTCCATGCTGTCAGTGCAGAGCCTGACACGGGGCTTGATCTTAAGAACTGTGAGATCTCAAGATCTCAAGAACTTGAGCCAAAACCAAGAGTCTGTTGCTTAACCGACTGAGCCACCCAGGCACCCCAGAGAATAGAGGTGCCTTTAATGTCCCTCACAGGATACGGAGGTGAGGGATGTGGAGGGTAGAAGCTGGGATGCTGTGGGGGTTCCCGAACACGGGAGCCAACATTCCCGGCATCCCTGAGCATGAATGCTTCTCCTCACATCTGGAGGTGGTCCACTTCCCCTCCACTTAAGTCAGGGCTGGTTTTGTAACTTGCTTTGACCACAATGCAATGAACTAATATTCTGGAACTTTGGATTGCACGCCTTATGAGGACTGGAGTCCCTGGCTCCCTCTCTCTGGGAGCTCAGTTGCCAAACTGTAAGAAAGGCCAGGCTATTGCTTGGAGGCCATGCTGAGCCAGGCCAGGATGGGAGTGGCACCTTGGATGCGGAGTCCAGCCAAGCTCTCAGCTGCATGCAAAGCAGGAGTGAACAGCCAGTGAGAGCTGGTCAAACCCGGCCATCCCTAGGAACCAGGCCATGAAGTTCTGCGGTGGTTTGTTAGGCAGCAGCAAATGGAGAGGTGAATGCAAGAAAACCAGTGCTATTGGCATCTTTTGTTTCATTAGTTGGCTGGTGGGTTTCCAGAAACACATTGGTCATGATGCTTTATAACTTCCATACCAGTGACTTAAACTTTTTTGAATGTTTATTTTTGAGAGAGAGAGAGAGAGCACACAAGTGGGGTAGGGGCAGAGAGAGAGGGAGACACAGAATCAGAAGCAGGCTCCAGGCTCCAAGCTGTCAACACGGAGCCCGAGGCCTGGCTTGAACTCACGGAACTGCAAGATCATGACCTGAGCCAAAGTCGGACGCTTAACCAACTGAGCCACCCGGGTGCCCCTACGTACTAGTGATTTATATACAGCATTTTGTATGTAGTGAATGCTTCGCAGTGTAACATATTTAACCAAAAAAAAAAAAAAAAAAAAAAAAGCTTCACCTGACGTGCAAAAATGCATCTTCTTAATTTTGATTTGTATTTTCTATGTACGTGCAATTAAACATCTTTTCATGCTTAAGCAATGATCCATTTGTATTTCCCTTACTGTGAACTGCCTGTTCATATTCTTCGCCTATTTATCTATTGGGTTGTTCATTTTTCATGATTTATAAAAATGTTGCCTATCAGGAAAATAGCCCTTTTTAAAGTGTCCTAGGTTTCAAAAACATCTCCCCCAGTGCCCGTTAAAAACCTTTTGACTTTGTGGTATATTTTGCTGTCCATAAATTCTAGTTTTTCGTAGTCCAAGTTGTAATTGGTGGGTATCATACTTAGGTCTTCCCTCCTCTAAGATTCTTCTAAATCATTTAAGTACTTTTATGGCTTCATTTCATACTTAAAAACCTTGGTTTATGCAGACTTAATATTATTACTGGAAAGTAGGATCCAGGTTAAGTTTTGTCAAAATGGCTAGCCAGTTGTTCCATTAAAAAAAACCCAAAAAACAACAACAAAAAAAAACCCCAGGGGGCACCTGGGTGGCTCAGTTGGCTAAGCGTCCAACTCTTGATTTCAGCTCAGGTCATGACTTCATGGTTCGTGAGTTCGAGGCCACATTGGGCTCTGTGCAGACACTGGAGAGCCTGCCTGGGATTCTTTTTCTCCCCCTCTCCCTCTCAAAATAAATAAACATTAAAACAACAACAACAACAACAACAACAACAGGGGTGCCTGGGTGGCATGGTCGGTTAAGCATCTGACTCTTGATTTTGGCTCGGGTCGTGATGTCATATCACAGTTTGTGAGTTCGAGCCCTGCATCAGGCTCTGCGCTGACGGTGTGGAGCCTGCTCGGGATTCTCTCCCTCTCTCTCTGCCTCTCCCCTTGTGCACACGCACTCTCTCAAAACAAATAACTGCACTTAAAAAAAACCCCACATGTGCCCCATTAAATATCCTCATATTTAAGACCATTTCCAGGCCCTCCATTGAGTCCCGTTGACCTTTTCCTTTGCTACGTGGAACTCTTTAATTATAGTAGTTTATGATGTTTAATACCTGGAGGCTGTTCTTTCCCCTTATAAGGACTTCCAGACTATTCCCCATGTTTACTTTCCCAAAAGAACCTTGTCAAGTTAAACAATAAATCCTGTCAGCATTTTAATTGTGATTGCATTGCATGCAGATTGACGTCTTCCCAAGATTGCCTTTGAGAACAAGGTGTGTCTGCAAACTTGAGTCATTTATGTCCCTCACAGGTTTATTGAGCCGGACCAGTGGCAAGGATGTAGGCACCCACCCTCACCCCGGTCCCGCTGGGTCCACCCCGCCAAAGTTCCGGGAAGCTCTCCCACCACCTCCTCTGTAGAATGAGACCCTGTGACTCATGCCAACCTCAGCTCGGACCCACCGAGGTGGTTACTAATTGCCCCGAAACTGCGAAGAACACTACATCGTCCTTGTGCTTGAGGACAAGCAATAATGATGTCATCTTCCGTGCAGAACTAAGCACGATGGTTTATAGGCACTTAAAAGCAGCCATGACCTTGGGCAAGTTACTTCCGGTCTCCAAGTCTACTCCAGGTCTACTCTTCCTGTAAAATGTGAATCGACCCGGCTCGGCCTGGTGTGAGGACTGAAGGGGACTGAGGGGACACGGATGCTCCTTGGCTGAACCTCTGCTGGCCTCCCCGCCCTCCACATCCAGGCACCCCTGGCCAGCCTGCGGGATGGGGTGCACCTGCCCGGCGCCCTCCCCTACCCACTGCTCCCAAGTCAACGTCAGAAGTCAAACATTTTTATTGTTCTACAGACACTTCTGAAAAGGGATCTAATTGAGAAAATATACAAAGCATTTAAGACTTTCATCTCCAGAGAGCACCTAAGTCTGGCTGGAGGCGTCAAAGCCTCCTTTTCAGGGCTCAGGGCTGAGAACGGTTAGCATATTGAATGATCAGTAAAAACATGCAAAAGTGAGAAGGAAAAGGGAAAAAAGGCTGCATTCCTCCAAAGCCGGGGGACGGAATTTCAGAACGAGGGGGAGGCAGGGTGCACAAGTACCAGGTGGCTCTCCCTTCCCCCCACATTATCTTCTCAAACAGCTCCAAGCTTGGAGAAAGCAACGAGCCCACCCCCTCGTCTCTGCTCAGCGCTCAGCCCCGCAAGGCCGCCCACCTCGCTCTGTCCCCTTCCTGTGGCCATGGCTGCAGGACCTCACTTGTGCTCCTGGGGGGCCAGGGCGGGGGGGCCCTGGCTCCTCCCTTCTTTGGTTCCACTCGGAGAACGATTGTGCTTGACGGACTCATCCCCACCCCTCGCTCCAGGCTCCCATTGGTGGGCTGAAGGCACTGACAGGAGTCCTGGGGGGAGAGCCCCAGGACACCATCTTCCCTTGTGCTCGGGGGGGGGGGGGAGGGGGGTCCATCCCTGGGCACATGACCCTACCCTCAGCCCAGGTCTGGGAATCTGGACGCAGGAGGAAATGTGCTGTCCAAGGAACAAGCCTTTTGGGACTTTCCCAACTGTGCAGATATCTCTGAACCCCATACCACACCCCACCCTGTCCCCTTGCCCAGGACCCCCGCATGCCCGGTCCCTCCGTCTAGCCCTCCCCCTGGGCTGCCAGTGCAGCTGTGGGCTGGCCCCAGCGGACCTGACTTCAGGATGGTGGTCCCAGAAACCACCCTGTGGCGCCCTCCTGTCCCCCAGACCTGGGAGCTCGGAAGAGGTGGGGCCTCAAGAGGTCACGGCTCTGGTACAGGGAGGCGGGCAGGGCTGGAAAGGAACCAGGAGACACGTCACATCTATGGAAAGGTCCAAAGTACAAGCTAAGCGAGGGGAAGGAGGAGGGCCGGAGTGGCCAGAAGGGAAAGAAGGAAGAGGGCAAGGGCGGGGCCTGGAAGGGGAGGCCCTCACACCACCCCGCAGATGAGGGTCTCCACCACGAAGGTGTTCTCGAAGTGGCGGATGGCATTGCAGTTCTTGGCCCCTCGCTTGTTGATCCCTGAGAGGGAACAGAGAAATCTCAGTGAGGACTGTGTCCCGGCCCACTGCCGGCTGGGCTGCAAAGGCAATCAGACTGGGAACCTGAGCGGGACCACGGGACCTCGGGATCCCGGGGCAGGGAGGTGGGAGGAAGAGGCAGCCCCGGAAGTGACACCCAGACCCACTGAGAGGCAGTGTACTGAAGGGGTGAGAGCCCAGCTCTGCCATCTTCCCTGCTGTGCGACCTCAGGGGTGTTACTGAACCTCTCTGTGCCTCCGTTTCCTCATCTTTCAAAGGGACGGCGAGAATAATGACGGTGGGGATAACTCACACCGTCTCAGAAGGACATAAAGAGTGTAAACCAGGGCCTGGCCCATAGGACGTGCTCAGTCACCATTAGCTGTTACTACTGCTGCTACCGTCTGAGCTCTGGAAGGGCTGCTCTCCAGCCACGGGGCCCGGCACGGCCGGATGATGGTTTAGAGCTCAGGGCAGGGGCCCAGACGGGAGGAGCTGGCCACTCACGCCTCCGGGTAGCCCGGCGCCGCAGCCGGTAGGTGTCCTTCCCGCTGCACAGGTGGTAGATGAAGGAGCCCAGGGCCTCCTTGTCGCTGACGTGCTCCGTGACCACCATCTCCTCCTGGATGATGTACGTCTGCGGGAGGTAGGTCCCTCTCTGCGAAGGGAGAAGCCGCAGCGTCGGCTCAGTACCCGGGGCTCTCCTCCCTCGGGGTCCCCTGGCCCACTGTCCGCTCCCCACGTCTCCACGCTGCTCACTCCGGCAGGGTCCCGTCCGCACGCGTCCGCCTCCCCCATCCAGAGGCCCCGGGCCTCGCCCTTCTGACGTCTCCAGGCACCTTCCGTTTGTGCCAAGCACTGGTGCCCGCCGTGCCGCACGTGTGGGGGGTCTGGTCTCCCACGGGGAGTGCTACTCGGGGAGGGGGGCGACCCCACCTGTTCCCTGCACTGCTGAAGCGGGGCACGGCCCAGGAGGCTACAAAGCTGGAGAGGGAGCGGAAGCGTGGTGGGGAGAAGAAAAGGAGACGTGTGGACTCTGGGCGTGGGAGAAGGAAGATGGAGAAGGCGGGAACCGATCCGGGGTGCTGGGCCCCGCTGACAGCAACACCCCCGAGCCCCCTGACCCCCACAGCAGGAGGCTCCCTTGCCCCGGGCGTGGCCTCTACGAGGGAGCGGGGCCCCTGCTCACCTTCACATTCATGAGGAGCTCCCAGAAGTTGCGAGGGGGCAGCACGATGGTGGTGTTGAGCTCGATAACATAGCACTTGTCCAGGGAGATGTCATGGTAGGCGGTGAGCCCCTGGGCAGGAGGAGGGGCCCCGTCAGTCCCTGCAGTCGAGGGCCTGGCCTGGGTGGGCTGGGAGGCACCAGCCCTACCACACCGGTGCGCTGCACCTCCGATTCCCGAACACCCGGGCGGGTGCTCCTGGGCTCCTGCTCGTCTCCTAGCCTGTATTTGCGGGGACTTCCACTTACTACGTGAAAAACACCAACCGTCCAGGGCCTCGGTTGTTACAAGGGTTCTTCTCATGGGATCACAGAGCTGAGGTGTGGGGAAGCCAGTAATGTTCCAATCATGCATTCCATCAGACCTCTGAGGTCCCGGCATCCCTGCAGACAGCCAGGACCCTCAGCAGGAGATGGCTCTCTGGGTCCCTGGCTCTCTGGGGGTTTCAGCTGTAAGACTGTCCAGGATACGGAGTGAAGGGATCGTACCGGACAATCCCTAGGAAGCTCTGGGAGGCAAGTACGGGGGGACAGATGGCTGGAGAGCCTGTGTTTCACGGGCCTCAAAACGGTCACTGGCAACAGAAGTGCGAAGGATGGTTACCTCTGGGGAGGGGGTACTGGCTGGGGAGAGGGGAGGGCACCAGGGAACCTTCCGGAATGCTAGCCGAGGTCCAGATCTTCATCCGGGTGGCACTACATGCGGGCCTCGGAGAAAACCCACTAAGCTGTACGCTTAATGAGCTTGACTGGCGTGCTCTACCTCAAAAAAAAGTCACCGCAAAATACCCAACTGAAAGGAACGTCGGCCTCGCCATGACAGCCAGTGTCCGCACTAGTTCACGTTCAGTGAGAAACGCTACCCCTACGCCACAGAAGCGAGGTCTTTAAAATCCTGATAAAGCGGACCCGTAGACGTCCGCCAGACATAGTTGCCGTCACAGACGGAGGTACTACGGGCACTCGTATTCTCCTTTCTCACGACCCTTGGTGGAAGGGGGTTCTGGGTCTTTAGGACACCCTTCCACCACTCCTGCCCCGGCCCTGGCCGGCCTCACCCGCTGGAAGTCATGAATGATGTCTGCAGGGTCCCCGCCGCCGAACTGGGGCACGGGCACATTGATGCGTTCATAGTTCTCTTCGAGGTAGATCTTCACGTCCTCCTCCAGCTCCATCCGAGTGCGGACCTGGGAGGACAGGGAGTCCTCGTAGAGAACGCCACAGTGGAAGAAGTTGTCCCGGGCCAGCTGGGCAAGGTGGAGGAAGAGACAGGCAGACCGGTCACACGGCGCCTCCGGCACGGCCACCCCGCCCACCCCACTGCGCCACGACCCCCAAGGCCTGGGCAAGCACGAAGTGTGGGACTAATGAGACCCATTTCACAGGTGGAGAAACTGAGGAACACGGGGAGTCAGGGAGGGTTGAGCGGGATCTGCCAGGTCCCAGGTGAACAACCTCTCTGGCCTCCAGTCTCCCCATCCGTGAAACGAGGTGATCCGTCAGGCTTTTTCTGGCCTCTGGGTCCATGAGCCTGTGACTGAAATGGGATGGATCGGCAGGGGTAGGACCCGGCCACCACGTGCCCTCCACAGAGGGACAGACCCCCAAGCAAGAGCCTGGAGTGGATGGGGGGGCCCTTAGCGGCAAACACAGGAGCCCGGGACTGAACAGGCTGGGTGCCCAGGAGGGAGGAGAGTCGCTCAGAGAAAATCGGCTGCGTGAAGATTCTGGAGGCATCACTACGGCCAACCCCGTGTCCAACCTCACTCAAGTTCCACCACCTTCCCTGGACACCAGGCCCCACGAGCAACACTGCGCCTCTATCTGCAGAGCAGGCCTAACGACTCCACCAACAAGGGCAGGGGGGCTGTGTGACCTGACTGAGGCCCAGTGATGTGCCCATGTGCACTTCTCCAGGGCTCCTCCAGATCTGTGTACAGACTCCTGGCCTGTCACGGGCAGAATTCCCCTTTCTGTTGCAGTGTAAGTTCTCCCAGAGCATGAATCATCGCACATGAATCATACTGTCCCGGGCACAGACTCAGAGGCCGCTCTGAGGTTCCCCTAGTCCCCAGCAGTTGGGATGGGGTGAGAAGCCCCAGGAGGGCACAAGCTGGGGCTGGGGACAGAGGGGACCAGGAGCCAGGCAGGCTCCTAAGGGCCACAGGAAAGGGCCCAGGAGAGGACTCCCATGGGAAAGGGAGAACTGGGAACACGCGGGGAGCTGGCCGTGGAGGGGGAAGATGGGGAGGCGGTGGGGGGGGAGGCAAAAAAAAGGGGAAGTCGGCAGGTGTGTGGGAGCTGAGGTTTCTAGGGGAAAGTCACATGGAATATAAAAACTCTTCAGTAATTTCCATCATGGAAAAACTAAGTAACAAAGCGAAAAGCCAATGCTTGAGGCTGGGAGGTCACTTGGGTCATAAATGACTGGCAATTCTCAGCTTCTTTGTCACTCTGAAATTCCCTGTTCAGTACATTTACGGTTATTCTTTTGAGCTTTAATTTAACTCCCTTGGTGGCAACTGTCTCCCTCCCCAGATCTGGGCTGATCGCAAGGTCACCGTGACCATGACCAGTCCTCCCGCCCAGCTTCATGCCCTCACTTGGCTGTGTGAGTAGATAACGGGGGTGCTGTCACAGGCGGAGGCCACCCCTTGCGGGAGGTGGGGGTGCATCCGTCCACTATCCGGCTCTCTGCCTTCCTTGTTTTGTGATCCAAGCAAACATCCAAGGCATGACCCTCGGGCACAGGGTCCAGCTCTAGAGGGACCACAGAGTTCCGATTTCTGCTGGATCTGAGTTTCTGGTGGTAACACTCCAGGGTAACACTGTGGGAAGGGGCGATGGATTCCAGTCCCAGCTCGCCCGCCACTAACTGTGTTCCTGGGAGAGCTCCTGGGTGGCCTCAGGTGTGTCTGAAGACGTGGCTAAGGACACTCTACCAGGGTCCATAGGGGTCAGAGGGCGGGGCTCCAGTTCTGTCTCCGGGACCAGGCAAGAGGCTGGCATGAGCCCAAGGAGGCCCCATGGAGGGAGGATGCGGGTCTTTGGTGCTTGGCTGGGCATTCACTCCCACCTGGGGGGCAGGTCACCTGCTGTCCCCCCTCCTCACAAGCCCTAAGGACCTGGCTGTCACCTGCCCATGCTCACTGTCCTGCCAGCTCCTCTCTAAACACTACCTTTCCCCGAGCCCTGTGCCTCCCTCCCGCCTGGCCTCACCTGTGCGAGGAAGAAGTATCTGTAGATGTAGACGGAGGCGAACACGAGGCCCATGAGCAAGACGACCATGCCCATCGACAGGTAGCACACGCCGCCCACAGAGCCCCCCTTCTTGTAGCGGTGGTGGGGGGGGCGTTCCTCCTGTGGACAGCAGTGCTGGGTCAGCCAGACAGGTGGTGGTCCCGTACCTCTGGGGACCCTCCCACCCCCTTCTCCGAAGTGAGATCTCACCCTGCCGGCCGGGAGCGAGCCTTGAGAAAAAGGGGAGGGGAGAACAGGGCCGAGGACACACGAGCATCATCTGGAAGGGATGCCCCCCCAGGGTCCTCCCAGCTTCCTCCCAGGTAAAGAGAAACTGAGACCCGCATCAAAGCCATACATAACGACCCACTGGGATTAAGCGGGCACGTTTGGATTATCCATGCCATTAGTACCCTTTACTATGCCGGCTGTGACCACGATATATACTCTTAAACACAGAATGGGGGAAGCACAGATGTGGCCTTAATAACTGCACCAGACCTGGGAACCTATAGGAAATGGGGTGCACTGGGCAGGCTGGGAGCCAGAGAAGGCTTTGGATCCACCCGAAAGCTGGGGTGCACAGGGTGGGCTGGAATTGGGGCAGCGGGAGGTGCCTGCTGGGCTCCCCCCAGAAGGCCATGGCAGGGAGTAGTCACCGGCTGATGGAAACAGAGGCTCCAGGAGGCGCATGGGGTCTGGGCATAGTGCTGGTCTCCCTCGGACCCAGCGGCCCTAAGCCTGCGATCCATGCTGGGCACAGCTCAGCTACGGCCCCACACAGGCACCGGCTGGCAGTGTTAAATAGGCTGTCAGGAGTGAAGCCTGAAGGCTGAAGTCTGGAGGCTCCTGGACAAAACCTGCTCTGGGGAAGCCAGACTTGGGCTCAGAACAGTAGCCACAGGTCTGCCAAGAAGCAGCAAGTTCAACTGACTGAACTTCAGGGCACACGGGTCTGGGCTGGTGGACGAAGGTGTGTGCGTAGATCTCGGTGACACCGCTCTACCCAGAGCACTGGACTGAGAGTCTAAGGATTCAGGCTCTTAATGAGCCTTGGCCATCTCTCTTGTTTGTGCACGTCCTCCTTCGCACCCCTGCCCTAACCCGGGCCCTCACCCACCCTGGGAGATGTTGCAAAAGCCCAGGCCTGTCTCGGCCTCCACTGTCCACCCTTCACACCCTCCTCCATGACGTCCAGACACAGTCACGGTGAGGTCAGAGTCCAGGCCCAAGGACTCCCCACCCTCCAGGAGCTGAGGCAGGGTGGGTGAAGGGAAGGAGTTCCAGTCTCCACGTAAGCCACAAACTGTCTGCTTAGCCCCTTTTGTGCCAGGTTTCCTGTCTCCCTTTACGCTGGGGGGCTGGGGACACAGTTCAGGTCCAAGTTACCCTGGAGAAGCCCTTATCTCTTAGCCCAGCACAGGGCGCCTGGCCTGGTGGGGGTGGGGCACGGGGCCTGTTGTGATGGCCAGGCCCCAATCCCTGAGGCCCCCTGGCTTACAGCATACGGGGCTTGGGGCCCAGGCCTCAGGGAGTGGAGGGGTAACCATCAGATGGGGCAAATGCCTCCCGCTTGGGGCTCTCCCACACACCCTCAAAGCCCAGGAAAAGGACAAAAATACCACGAGGACCCTCCCCCTCACTGGGCACACCCATCACCAGACCAGCTGGTCCCCCGCCTCTGCACCACGGGACAGACACAGGACGGACAGGTGCCCCGGCCCATCTTGTTCCCCAACGCCGCAGTCTGCCCTCCGGGGAGGTCGCCTGGCGCGGGTGGGAGGTCAAACCCATTGTGCCAAACTCACTAGCTGAGCCCCTCTGCAGGCCTGGGGACCCTCCCCAGCCCGGCCCTGCCACAGGGGTCCTGTGATCCAGACCAGAGAGTTAAATTCATGAGACCACCCACTTGGCTGGCATCTCCTCCACACGCTCGGGCCCCCTAACCAAGGTCCGACAGGAGCCAGGGGATTATAATGGTTTTGACTTTCAGCGGGCTCCCAGGAGCAGCGCAGGACGGGGCAGCCTGACAGCCCAAGTGCCACAAGGCACACGCCACCTGGGGGCCTCTGTGGAGGAGGATGGTGGCGTCTCTGTTCCTCCACCGGTGGCGGACCCAGGAGACAGGTCAGGCTGCTGTGCCAGTTGCGGGTCCTGCCCCTGGGGCTGGACGTTCACAGACAGTGGGGTGAGTGGTGGCCCCAAGTTGAGAGAGGCCTCAGCGGGGGCCGGGATCCCCCGCGAGAGGAGCATCTCTCAGGAAGTGTGAAGAGGCAGGGATTGAAGGAGACCAGGAACCCGAGAGCCCTTTGTCAAGGATGAAGTGCTAGATAAAAATAGCAGACCTTTATCAGCTGAGACTTTCCTTTTCAGGGCCAATGCCAGGGCCAGCTGTAGACACTGCACCCTGGCCATGCGGTCAGAAAACCAGAGAAGCCAGCTTGTGAGAACTGCTTTTAAAAAGAACAAAACAAAACAAAGCCAAAGGGCCACAAGCGAGAGCCTGAGGGCCTGCTCCACAACGAAGTTCACAGACAAGGAGGCCGATGGTTTTAGAGCAGCCTTTCCAGCCTTTCTGCTTCTGGCTGGGTCAGTGCCTGGGGCACGGCTGCGGCTCTAGGGCCGAGAAGAACGCAGCCTCCAGCGGGCCCCCTGGATACCACTCTCCGTCCCTACTCTGTGGGGGTCACGGTGAAGGTTGAGGATCCCCGGCTGTCCTAGGTGTGTGGGGACATACCCCTCACGTGTCTGGGGCTAACACAGAGCTCCCTATCCCACCTTTACTGACGCCCCCTAGTGCCTGCCTGAGGCTCAGCTGCCCTGCTCCCCTCCCTAAGCCCACACCCCTCCCGCCTGCAGGGCCCAAACCTCAGAACATTCAGGGCTGAGCAGCAGGCAGGAAGGGAAAGCAGGACCAGAGCTTGCCAGGAAGCAGACTGGAAGCCATGGATGTCCCTGCTTGGAGACAAAAGGCACTTCAGACATCAAGCCCGGCATTGCTTGCTGGGCCCTGAGCTCCACAACGGAGAACCTGGGGACTCCTGGCTGTCCAGCTCACCCGGAAGGACTGTGGAGAAGCCTGCTTCCCGAGACCCCTGAGCTGCTTCGCTTAGGCTGGAGACTCAGGAAAATGCTGCCCCCCCCAACCCCCCACCCCCGCATGGAACAGTCAGACATTTGGGGGGGCTTTCACTTGGAAAGTGGAAAAACATTGCATACTGTCTCCAAGGCAACTGGGCTTTCTGAGCAAAGTGCTTTGCTGTGCACTCGTGTGGGGCACGTGAGCCAGCCGTGCGGGGACCCGGAGGGGCCCGGGCCTCCTCTGCCCACGGCACCGAGGCCCGCAATGGCGCTCATTAAATGATTTAGCAAAGCCAGGGCCACGGCGGTCAAGGGGAACCCAGCCAACTGGAGCATTAACTCAGCGGATTCCCACGGCTCCTGGAGATCCCCCCAGCTAGAGCCTCTCAGTAACAATGCCCAAATTAACTGCAAGCAGATTAAACTACAGTCGCAGGCTGCTGGGAGGAGGCTGGCAGGGGAGTCAGAAATGCACTTGCTGTAGCCCAGGCTGACAGCTGGAGAGGGAGGGGTTCCTGACCGGCCTCCTTGGTATCATTCTTCTTCAGCATCTTTCTTTCCTAGGCTGCAGACCACAGATTCAAGGGCACCAACGTGTGTGTGTGTGTGTGTGTGTGTGTGTGAGAGAGAGAGAGAGAGAGAGAGAGAGAGACAGAGAGACAGAGACAGAGAGAGAGACCTAGTGAAGGTGAGGGGAGTGGGCAAATGCCCACTGTCCACAGGAGCACAGACAGCTATGTTTTATGTACAAATGTCCACGGGGACTCATGGACTCGCTCTCAGTGGAACCCCATTCCTATCGTGTGGCTCAGCGGCTTGGACACACGCCGGGTGAGTAAGCGCAGCGTGGACCCCTGCACCACCCTCTGCTTTGCTTGGCCAGGCTGGGCCCATTCTCTCATCTATTCCGGTCCTGATGGTCAAGATGAGACTCTAGAGAACAAAGGCTCCGAAGGATGAGAAGCAAAGCTGGCTGCTGACAGAGCTCTCCTGGGGGAGAGAGAACTTGGAGAGTGTGTGTTGGGGGATAGCCAGGCTGTGCTTCCGTGATCTTACCATAAACATTTTTTTTCTTCTAAGAGGAACTCATCCTCCCTGGCGGTACTGACAGCCTTGAAACATGCAAGGACCGGCCCAGAAAAGCAAGTAGAAAAGAGAGGGAACTAGAGAGGGAAGAGAAAAACCACTGTGCTGTGTGCCCCAAAGCCAAAGCCCCTCTGGGAAGGCCCAGGACAGACCACGAAGGGGGCCAAACCCCCCACCCCTCTACGAGATAGGACCAGGAACAGGACCACCTGTCCACAAAGGTCCTTTTTTTCAGCTCAGCGGGCAGGGCCAGCGGGTACTGGGGCACTGGGGCAGGAAGACTCCACGCCCACCAGTACCGCCCTCCAGGCTGGCAGGGGACCCTCCCCCAACCACTCCGGGAGACCCAGCTCCCGCCTGCCAAGGGCCCGAGGCCAGGACTCGGAAAGTGAAATCTGATCCCCAGGTATGCAGCTGGGGGAGGGGGCGACACAGGAGCCATTAATCAAAGGCAAGGCCAAGGAGAAAATTACCCGGGGCTGAGAAGATGATGGTATTGAACATGTCTCTCTCCTCCTGCAGCCCCCCCCCACCACCACTTGCAGCCCCCCAGCCCAGTCCCGTGTGTACACGCCCACACCTGGCTGTGTGTGTGTGTGTGTGTGTGTGTGTGTGTACGTGTGCACTCAAGCACAAGCAGATGGACGGGAGAGGGGAGCCAGGCTGAGAGGTGCAGGGCTGGCCAGAGGGTGCTAAGAGGGGGTGCTTCTCGGCCAACCCACTTTCCAAGCTGGCTTCCGGCCAGTCGCCCATCAGCGCAGGCTTCTCATTATCTCAGAGGCGAGCGCCAAGGGGAGGGTGGGCAGCTGGAGGCCCAGCTGGGCCCCCACCCCCATCCCTTCCCGGCCCACTGAGGCACTTCCTTCCAGCAGCAGGTCTGGGGACAGAATCCTCGTTGTATTTCAGTTTTTGCTCAGAAGCAGGGGGAGCCCCGCTGTGGGGGTGCTGCTGAGGTCTCACCCTGGCCCTGTCGGCCCGTACACAGGTGGACATTTTGCTCTAACGGCCACGGGGGAGCTCACTGCTGAGGGCGTTCGCAAACTCATCTGTTCATCAAGCGGTCCTTCTGGGGCTTTAAATCTGGTTTTGGAGTCCAGTTCAGGGGCCAAGGAGGGTTCTCGGGTCACCCTCAGCCAGAGGAAACCTTCTGCAAAGCTTTCCTCCGCATCCTCATCAGCACGGGGCAAACCTCAAACGCTCTGTCTTGACAAAGCAGATGGCCGGGCCTCCCAGTCTGCCTGTCTGTCCCACCCACCTTCTCCTTCTAATAAATGGTACCCTAATAATGGTGGCACTGTGTCTGAATGCTGGGTGCCTGCTGCGCTCGCTGCCGGAGGCAGGAGAGGGGACTTGATCTACGCCCCCTGGTTATTGGACGTGAGAAGTGTGCCCCTTGGCCAGGTGAGGGCACATGGGGCTCAGAGTCGTGAACTCTCTTCCCCGCTCCAGTTCCATCAGGCAACTGTCAGAGCCAACAGGCAACATCCAACAGGGCCTCGGGAAGCTTCGATAGTTTACTGCTATGCACTTCTGTCCTAGTGGTGGTGGTGGTGGTGGTGGGGGGGTGGTTAATCCTCCTCCTGGGCCCCCAGTGCTCCTCCTTGCCAATGAAGACAGCTAGGGGACCCGCCCAGCTAACAAGGTTTGGGAGAGGAGGCTGGCTCATCAGGCCCAAGGCCATTCCAAACAGCACCAGGAAGGTGTTGAGATTTCCACTTCACACTGGGTGAGGGGGAAAAGACGATGCCCGATGTCAGAGCCAGAAGCTGGTTGTCAGTTACTGCCAAGAGGATGCTGGCATCTGCCATCTAGCCGGCACCATCAGGAGGCTGCTGGAGAATGTGCCACTCCGGTGAAATTTGGTGGACCTTCTCAGAGTCTGAATTACATCCTCCTACTGTCTGGCTGGTTTCCCCTTCCGCTTGAAGCCTGTAGCTCTCAGAAGCAGGGTCCTGAATTCCAGGCCTGAGCTGGGCAGCAGGCCCTGGGAGAAGAGAGGGGCCAGCCAGGTCCCATCCCCACTCCCTCCCTGGGCTGGGAGGAGGGGAGGAGGTGGGCTCCTTGGTGAAGGGAGGAAAGAAGCTTGAAGAGACCCTTGCAAACTTTTAAAGCTGCAGACCATGGTCTTCAAATACGGAATGTCCCCTCCCATCTAAACATTGGATAAAGACCGAGTTGCTCTGGTTGGGGGTGCAGAGCAACCCCCCAACCCAGCCCAGGTGGTCCTGGATGATGCAGTAACCACACCAGGGCAGGGGAGCTGGCCTGAGGCTGCTCGGTGCATTTCACACTCAGAGTCTCTGCTGGGGCTGTGACACCCACCTGAGGCCCCTCTCCAGCGTGCCCTCCAGCAGGGCCCAGGTTTCCCCCCCTGCCCCGCAGCCCCCGGAATACTCCAGGCAGGGTTGAGTCTGAGCCACAAAACTTGGGGAGGGATCTTGCCCCGAGGAAGACTCAGAAGCCAGCAGGGGGAAGAGAAGGGGGGTGGACAAAGACGTCGCAAGTCCAGTCTCGACGGAACTGCTTGGCGCGCCCAAAGACCGCCGCAGCCGACGGTTACCGACGGTTACGTGGACACCTTTGCCGGGGCACAATACAGCCTGGCCGGACCAGCTCTCCCTCCCCTCGCCTCCCTGCCCGCCACGCGTCCTGCCCTCTCCGGGTCAGACTCCACGCAGCTCAGACAGTTTTCCACTGGCGGAAATGCCTTCTCTCCCCCAGGCAGGAGGGAAGGGGGAGGAGGGGGAGGACGCCGGAGGGGGCGGGCTGCACCGAGGCCCGCCCCCACAAAGAGCCTCCAGGATGCGGGAGGGCACCGGGGCAGTGGGGGAGCCTCCCGGCGGGATGGAGAGAGCCGCCCAGAACGAGAGCCGGGAGAGGAAGGAAGCCGGGAGCAGGGAGACCCAGACGGCATGGGGTGGGGAGATCAGGGCGCCTGGCCTCATAATTTCGAACCTCGAATCCCAAACGTGCAGCCGGGCCGGTTCTGGCTTATTTCCATTTCTTCACTTTCTTGTCCACCAATTTAGGTGCAGACCAGCAGCACATTCCCCGCCCCCCACAGCACCCCCCATTAGGGACGAAATCAATGGCCCCTCCTCCTTCGTTGGCACCAGACTCCCCCCCCCCCCGCCCCGCTATTCCCTACCAATCATGACCCACCCCCAGTTTGGGGAAACCCAGTCCAACCCCTCTCCCATCCCCCACCGGGGGACTCGACTCTCTCGGCCCCTCCTCCTTGATTAGAACCAGACGCATACCCCCCACCAACATTCCTCCAACTTATTTCTACCAGCCCCTTCCCCTGTCTTGGGGCCAGCCGCCTAGCCCCTCCACTTTTGGAAGAGACCTCGAGCGTTTCCCTCCTTGGGGACCTGTGACTCGGACCCCTCCCACTCTTCGGACTTTTGCTTTCGGTTGCCGTTTTAAGAGAGGACCCAAGCCCCCTCCCCACTCTGGGATGAATGGCCCGTTGCAGACCCTCACTCCATTCCGATCACGGCTCCCGGACCCCGATGCACCTAGAGCAGTTCCCGGGGCCGGCGGGGCGCGCCTCGACCCCCGGCCCCTCTTACCCGAGCCGGCGTCAGCAGGATTTCAGCGGCCGGGGCCCGAGCCGCGGCCGACGCCGAGGCCGAAGCCTTGTCGGCCTTGTCGCCCTTGATGCCGGCCACGGCGGGCTGGAAGCTGATCTTCACCATGGCTGCGCCCGGCCGCGCGTCCGCCCTGCAGCCTCTGCCCGTGCAGCCTCTATCTGTGCAGCCGCCTCTCCGCGCTCTGCAGGCACCGGAAGTTTGGACGGGGTTCGCGTCCCTCCCCCTGGCCCCGCCCCCAGTCCGCCCCGCCCCGCCCCGCCCCCCACAGGAGGGTCTTGGCGCTGGCCGCGCCTGCGCCCCCTTTCCAGCCCCTGGGGCGCGCAGTGACCCCTGCCGGGCGCTCTGCTCCGATCGAGGGGGGGCTGAGGTTTACTCACACACTCGCTCATTCACTCACTCACTCACTCACTCACTCCATTCATCCATCCATCCAATCACCCATGGACTAAGCCCCTTTCGCAGACTTTTTCCTTCTAGCTTCCTCTCCGAGACCAGCATCCCCGTAACACAGCCTTTGTTAAAAGAATGTTTGCCCAGCAAATGCGCCTTCTACACAAATGCCCCGTCTCTCCTGCTCCCTTTCATACCCTCCTCTTTGGAAACACTGACTGCCCCTACTGCACCTGTCCCCACTGCTCCCCACCTGTCCTGACCCAGGAGGAGGCTTCAAGTCCAGGTGCCCAACTGCCTGCCTGCATCCTGCATCCATCCACGTCTCTTTTCATTCTCCATCATCCTTTTTCCTTCATTTTTCATTCCTGTAGAACCTTCCTGAGGGGCTCTGGGGATGTGTGCTAAGGATGCTGGGAGTAGAGAAAGAAGGGCAGCCTGCAGCGTCGGTTAGTGAGTGCCAAGCCCTGTTGCCCATTTCTCCCCTATCCAGAAGGATCTAGGGTGGTGGGAGGATGGGCGGGGCGGGTGTCTGGAGGCTTGGGTCCCAGACAAGACTGCCCCTGCAAAGCCTCACTGGTATTGTGTAAGACCAGGGGCTTGTGTTACTGGAGCATCTCTTGTCCCCCCAACCCTGGATCTTTCCTTACTGTTCCTGGTCCAGACTGGACTGGAGACAACACCCAGCAACACACACACACACACACACACACACACACACACACACACACACACAGCCTTGGGCTGAACACTGGCTTTTGGCTCTGCAGTTGGGGTGATAGGGGAAGTTAGAGGAGTCTGAAAGCTTGCTGAGGACAGTCTGAAGCCCTCCACTGACCTGTCCTACCTGTCAGGTCTTGAGTGGCTGTGTTGAGCCCTGGGTACCCACATCCCAGACTCCACCATCCTGGTTCAGGTCTTGGATGAATTTATCAGACTTGAGGACAAACACGTTAAGAAGGAAGGTTGACCTGATGCTAAGGTCACTGTCCTGGGGAACTGGGAGAGGGAAAGGGAAGGTGGAAGAAGATAATTTGGAGACAAATTTGGTTTGGACAAGAGCCAGAGAGGAACGGGCTATGGACTCTTGTTAACCAACTCTAAGAACTCCTAGATGAATCTTGGTGTTTGAAGAGTTAAGTCCCAACCCTTGATTAGATTCCCACTTAGCATCCCCAACATACATTCCTCCATTCAGAAAGTGTTTTTCAGGGAGCCTGGTTGGCTCAGTAGGTTGAACAACCAACTCTTGATTTTGGCTCAGGTCACGATGCCAGGATTGTGGGATCGGGTTCCGTGCTGAGCATGGAACCTGTTTGAGATTCTCATTCTCTCTCTCTCTCTCTCTCTTTCCCTCTGCCCCTCTCCCCAATTCACACTCTCTTTCTAAAAATTAAAATAATAATAATAATAATAAAATAAAAAAAGAAAGAGTTTCCTAAGTGCCCCTGCGTATCAAGCATTATATTAATCCCTGTGGCAGAACACAGAAAGCCCTAAGATGCAACTTTGCAACCAAGGACCTAATCACATTCCACCTGCCAAATTCTCACAATGTTCATGAAATTTACCCATACTTTGTTCTTTTTTTTTTATTGCTGAGTAATATTCCATTTTGTTAGCATACTGCAGTCGTCTATCCAAACTCCTGGTTATGGATATTTGGGTTGCTTTCCATCATTGGCTATAATGAATAAAGGTGCTGTGAACATTTGTGTACACGGCACTTTCGGTTGACATTTATTGTCATTTGTCTTGAATAAAGAACATCACAAAGGGTGAGGTGGGAATGGTCCACTCCAGCAGACAGGCATATTTTATCACATGACATTGTTTAGAAATAATATAAAGTGAGCCAAGTTTAGTTGGTTTCATCTTATTATTGTTTTTAAATTCTCCACAGATATTGCACCCCCTTGCAGACTGACCTGGGCCAGACCAGTCACACGGCCCTGCCCCCACCTTGGTATCCTACTGCCTAGGAATGGGATTGTATCACTTTACACTTCCACCAGCAATGTATGAGAGTTCCAGTGGCTCCACAATTTCACCAACATTTGGTGCTGTCAGCCTGTCTAATTTTAGCACTTTTAGTTGATATAACAAGTTATATCTTATTGTGATTTTAATTTGCCTTTCCCTGATGACTAATGATGTTGAGTATGTTATCTTACGGTATTGATCCTTTGTGTAACTTCTTTTGTGAACTGTCTGCTGAAGTCTTTCGGTCATTTTAGAAGTTGGATTATCTTTTTTATGATTGATTCATAGGAGTTCATTGTATATTCTGAAGACAAGTCCTTTGTCATATATATTTATTGTGAATATTTCCTCTCGGATTGTGGCTGGTCTTTTCGTTTTCTTAACTTTGTCTTACGGCGAGCAGAAGTTTCTAGTTTTGATACAGTTCAATGTATCAGTTTTTAATTTTATGGTTAGCACTTTCAGGGTTTTGTCTAAAAACTCTTTGTCCACCCTGAAATTGTGAAGATATTTGAGTATGTTTTCTTCTAGGAACTTTGTAGATTTAGGCTTTACATATAAGTCTATGATCTATTTTTAGTTGTTTTTTTTGTGTACAGGAGTAGAGGTTTTGTTTTGTTTTGTTTTCTATACACTTGTCTAGATGTTTCAGGATCGTTCATTTAAGAAACTCCTTTTTCTATCGGATTGCCTTGGCACTTTTTTCAAAATCAATTGACACTTTATATATTGGCTTATTTCTGCACTCTGTTCTGTTACGTTCCTCTATTTTTTTTCTATCCTTATGCTACTTCACATTATCTTAACTGTAGATTTCTATTAAGTCTTAAATCAGGTGTAAATCTTTTTATTCTTTTTCAAGGTAATTCTGGCCCTTCTAGATCCATACAACCTTAGAATTGGCTTATCAATTTCTACAAAACAAAACCTGTTAAATATAAATTGGGTTTGAGTTGAATCTAGAGAGCAATTTGGGGAAAACTGAGGTCTTAACAATATTGAATTTAAGCCCATGAACGTGGTAGATCTCCTTTTTTCTTAGCTCTTTAATTCCTCTCACCAATATTTTGTAGGTTTCAGTGCAGAGGTTTTGCATATTTTTTGATGGAGTTATTCCTAAGTGTTTTCTGTTTTTGATGTTATTGCACTTATCATTTATGTTATTTTCCAATTCTTTACTGGTAGTATATAGGCATACAATTGATTTTGGAAAATTAATCTTATATTTTGCAAATTTAATATATTTCTTTGTCACGGTATTTTTATAGATTCCTCGGGTTTTCTACAATATACTCATGCCATCTGAGAACAAAGACAGTTTTACTCTTTTTCTCAATCTTTGTGCCTTTTCTCCCCTAGCCATATTGGTCAGGACTCGAGTACAATGTTGAATAAAAATGGTGAGAGTAGACATCTTCACCTTGTTTCTATCTTAGGAGGGAAAATGTTCATTATTTCACCAGGAATGTAATTTAGTTATAGGTTTTGCATAGATGTCCTTTGTATTAGTTTCCTAGGGCTGACATACAGGCTGACATCACAACTTGGGTGGCTTAAAACCAGAAATTTATTGTTTCAAGTTTCTGGAAGCTCTAAAGTTCAAAATCATGGTTTCAGTAGGGTTATGCTCCCTCTTCCTCTTGTAGGGGAGAATCCTTCCTTGCCTCTTCTAGCTTCTGGCATTTGTTGGCAACCTTGGCATTATTGACTCACAGACACATCACCCCAATCTTTGCCTCCATCATCACATGGCTCGCTTCTGCCTGTGTCTCTGTTTTCACATGGCATTTTCCTCTTTTTATTTTTTTTTTAAATTTTTTTTTTCAACGTTTATTTATTTTTGGGACAGAGAGAAACAGAGCATGAACAGGGGAGGGGCAGAGAGAGAGGGAGACACAGAATCGGAAACAGGCTCCAGGCTCTGAGCCATCAGCCCAGAGCCTGACGCGGGGCTCGAACTCACGGACCGCGAGATCGTGACCTGGCTGAAGTCGGACGCTTAACCGACTGCGCCACCCAGGCGCCCCATTTTCCTCTTTTTATAATAACACTAGTCATATTGGATTAGAGCCCACAATAATGACCTCATCTTAACTTTGTTATATCTGAAAAGTCCCTATATCCAAATATAGTCACATGTACAGGGTGTTAGAATTTCAACATATCTTTTTGGAGGACACAATTCAACCTGTAACATCCTTAATAAGACTGAGCAAATTCTCTTTTTTTCCTAGTTTGCGGAGAGTTTTAATCATGAATGGGTATTACGTTCGGTCAAATATATTATCTTCACCATATGGGTTTTGTCTCTTATTATGAATTTACTAATTGATTCTTGAATATCAAAAAAGTCTTGCATTCCTGGAATAAACCTCACTTGTATTGATCTTTTTATATATTACTGGAGTCAATTGGTTGATATTTCATTAAGTTTTTTGTTTGTTTTGTTTTCATCTATGTTCACGAGGGCTATCAGTCTCTCTTTTCTGTAATGCCGGTTCTTGGTATCAGGGTTATGCTGACGTCATAAAATAAGTTAGGGAATTTCCCAGCCTCCGTTTTTTTTGTTGTTTTGTTTTGTTTTCTGAGAAAGTTTGAGACTGATGTTATTTCTTCTTTAAAATGTTTGATGTAATTCACCAATAAAGGCATGGGGATCCAGCATCTTTATGATGGGTGGGCATTTGATTATGAATTCATTTTCTTTAAGAAACATGGGGCTATTCAGATTTTCTATTCCTTCTTAGTCAGTTTTAGTAAATTGTGTCTTGGAAGGAATTTACCCATGCCATCTAAATCATCAAGGTGGTGACATCTTGAGTGGAGAGGTCAGTGTGGAAGTTCGGGACCTCAGCAGGCCAGAAGAGAGAACTCTAGACCAAGGCCTTTGCCTGGATCTTTCAGCACACTGCAGAGAGAATACAATAAAGCTGGCCTGGTGATCACGTGCCATTTGTGAAGGAAGAACAGGTGAAACATTCTTGGGAGTCGATTCACCACCAGAAAATTCTCATAAGGGAGCAGTGAGGTGCCCGTAAGTTTGGCTTAAAGTTGTAGGAGCCTGGACACCCCCCTCCCCAAATTTTAATCTACTTAGATCACTGGTTCTCAAAGTGTGTTTTGGGGGCACCTGGGCATGTCCACAACTCTTTGTGAGGATGTGGAGGCCAAAGCTATTTTTCTAATAACGCTAAGATGTTATTTGCCTTTTTCAACCTCATTCTCTCATGAGAGTACAGTGGGGGTAATTGAGAGGTTACATGACATGCGGTGTCATAACAGATTGGAAGCAGAAGCAAGTAGGAGAACCAGCTCTCTCCTCTGAAGCTAGATACTAAAGATATTTGCAAAAAAGTAAAAGGCTCCACTGCTCGTCCGATTTTTTTTTTTTTTTTTGCTTTGGAAAACACAGTTTTTAAAAATCAAAATGTTATATATATTAACATGTAATAGGTTTGTGCTGTTACTTTTATATGACTTGATAAATATCCCATATATGTCTCAGTTTTAATTTTCAATATGTTAAGTACCATTAAATGTATATCCCACATAAACAAAAGATCTTTAGGCTCCTTGATGTTTTTAAGAGTTTAAAGGGGTCTTGAGTCCAAAAAATTTGAGAACTGCTGATTTAGACAGTTTTTTTTTGGGGGGGGGGAGAGGGAGAGGAATACATTTTATGGAAGTATAATATATATACAGAAATGTTCTTAGATTATAAGTGTGCAGCTCAAGGAATATTCACAAACCAAACCAAAACAGAAATATTCGCACGCATGTAACCAGCAGCGACAGAAACAGAACATGAACATTCCCTTTTGTCCCCACTCCGGACCCAAGAGTAACCATTATTTCCCGCCCAGTGAGGAGCTTTGTCTATTGAAAAAAAAAATTTACCTACACACGAATCTCACAGTGTGTGCTCTTTTCTACCCAGCATCTTAAGAAAAAAAATTTTTTTTAATGTTTATTCATTTTTGAGAGATGGAGAGACTGAGCATGAGTGCGGGAGGGACAGAGAGAGAGGGAGACACAGAATCCCAAGTAGGCTCCAGGCTCCAAACTGTCGGCGCGGAGCCTGACACGAGGCCCGAACCCCCGGACCGCGAGATCATGACCTGACCTGAAGTCAGATGCTTAACGGACTGAGCCCCCCAGGCGCCCCACCCTCTGGCATCTTTAAGGTCACGACCGTGAGGGTGGCCCGCGGGGAGGGTGCTGGGGGCTGGCTCAGCCTTGAGCGCACCCCCATGTGCTCATCCGCTCTCCTGCTGGTAGACCCTTGCGTTGTCTCCGGTGTGGGGCTCTTACCAACAGAGCTTCTGTGCACATTCTTACAGCGTCCTTCCTTCGAGAACGGTCCACCCGTTACTGTTGGGTACATACTGGGGGCCGGGTTTCCTTTTTAGTGTGTCGTCGTCAGGCCACAGACCGGAAGGCGAGACTTTCACGGCAGCGAGCGCGTTCCACCAGAGCCACCCTGGCCGAGGGGCGGGATACAAAGCTCTCGGTTATCCACTTGGAATCTTCCGCCAGCCCTTTCTTTTATCCTCGTGCCACACCCAGGGCCTTCGGTGTGACCCGCAAAGCTGGATCGGTGCCGTGGAAGTATTTTGGTGGAAAGTGTCACTTTGGAAGAGAGGTGGGATGGTGACTGGGCTGCGGCCATACAGCCCTTGGGACTGAATCTCCACCCCCACCCCTTGCTAACTCCGGGGGCTTCTCACTCTCTCCAGGTCGTGGGAGCGCAGGGACAGGGGACTCTCCCGCAGTGACCCCACTAAAAAGGCTTCCTGCAAATCGTCACATCAACCTAGCAGCTTTGGCACAGGCCGTCGGCGCTGTGATGGGTGAGACATTCCCTTCAAGAGAGCGAAACCACAAACGTCACATTCCTAGGAATAAACTTGATGACCTGTGTAGAGAAAGGCACAACGTTTTCCTGAAGGCAGAAAGCCTAAGTAGAACGGAGAGGCGAACCGAACGGTATTCCTGGATGGGAAGATGACGAAAATGTTGATTCCCCTCCAAATCAAAGCAAATCCAATTAAAATCCTAACAGCCTTTTGCAGACAAGTAGAAATACTATTCTCAAATTGGTCATTGCAATCGCCAAGAACTTTAAAAGAAAGAAGAAATGACTACAGTTTCAACCTAACAAATGGTGTGCTGAAATTTAGAAGAAGAAGATACTGGTGTGGAGAATTTTCTAACTACACGAGGCAAGAAATCGTGATGGAAATTTTGATATATTTACATATATGAAAATACCATGTATGAAACAGAGAGGCGGATGTCAAACAGGAAACGTTCTGGTTATTTCCAGAACTAGTCAGAGGAGCGTGCGTTGGGTGTAGAGATTACTAAAAAAAAAGTAAACCAAACCTCAACAAATTAATAATACGAGGAATGAAGATGAAGTGAATGACTTAAGTATGGACACCAAGAACCGAGGGAGGGAACAGCAAAACAAATCCGACGAGAAGAAAGGAAATGAATTAATGAAAAAATGGAAAAATGGAAGAACTGGTAAGTATATATATTGTTTTTCTTTTTTCTGAACTATCTCCTCCCCCCCCCCCCCCGCTTTATGGGGGTAAAATTGACTAACGAAAATTGTGTATGTACTTCAGGGGTACAGTGTGATGGTTTGATGTAGGTATACATTGTGAAGTGATCACTATAATTAAGTTACTTAACACATCATCCACCACCTTACGTCATTGCTATTTCGTGTCTGTGTGATGAGACCATTTGAGGTCTCCTCCATTGGCGAATTTAAAGTATACGGCACAGTACGATTAACTAGTCTCCACGCTGCACTTTAGATCCCTAGGACTTAGTCATCTTAGAACTAAAAATCTGTACCTTTTGACCCCCCCCCCCCCCCCCACCAGCCTGTGGTAAACACCATTCTACTCTTTGGTTCTATGAGTTTGACTATGTCAGACTCTACATGTAAATGAGATCGTACAGTCTTTCTCCCTCTGGTTTATTTCACTTAGCATGATGTCCTCCAGGTTCATCCATGTTGTCCCAGGTGTCAGGGTTTTCCTCTTTTTTATGGCTGAACAGTATTCCATTATATATATAGTTTTCCTTATCCATGCATCCGTCGACGGACCCTTGGGTTGTTTCCAAGTCTTGGCTATTGTGAATAATGTTGCACGGAACACAGAGAGAGGTGCAGGTATCTTTTTTGAGACATTGATTTCATTCCCTTTGGGTATATACCCAGTAGTGGAATTGTTCAGTCATATGATAGGTCTGTTTTTTATTTTCTAGGAATTTCCATACTGTTTTCCATAATTGCTATACCTGATGACTATATGAAGAGAGAGTTCTTCTGGAAAAATCAGCGGAAAGAGACAAATCTATAGACCATCTTAGTAATAAATAAGAGAGAAAATATTAATTCAGTGAGAAAGATATAATTATAGATAAGGTGGATGTTATAAATTATTTTATATACAATCATATCTGATCAATATACATATTTTGAATTAGATGAGTTTATGGGAAAGTGCAAATGGCCAACATGAACTAAAGAAGAATTAGAATATCATAATGCCCTGTAATCAAGGAAGCTACTGAAGAAAGTTCTCAAAGAAATGATCTCAAAAAATGGTCTGAACAGGCAGACCCCTTAACTAGATAGTTCTTTCATAATGAAGGAACGGCTACTTCTATGGATGCTTCTGTTTATTTTAGGCACAGATGATATATCCTGACACAGAAATCTGACAAAATAAACAAGAAAAATAGAATTTTAGCTATGAATATGCAAAAATATATGAATATACAAAAAATGCAACAGTACAGGAGGAGGGCATTGAAGTGCCGTCAAGTAGAACTTCTCCCGAGAAGAAAGACACAGATTTCATGTTGGAAAACCTATCTGAGGAGAAATTGCTCTGGAAAATAGTGCTTAAAAGTAATGGCCATTCAAACTTGAAAAGTGTAGAAAAGCATAAGAGAATAAAACAACTATTACGACAAAACCCACAATAACCACTGTGAATACTTTGCTACTTTTCACCCACTATTTTTTACTCCCCACAACAAAGAATTAATTATCCAATCTAAAATACCAATAGGGCCAAGGTTGGGAAACCCTGATTAATATCTTGCTTTTTTTCTCTTTAAAATAATTTCAGGGGCGCCTGGGTGGCTCAGTCAGTTAAGCAACGGACTCTTGGTTTCAGCTCAGGTCACAATCTCAGGGTTTGTGAGTTTGAGTCCTGTATTGGGCTCTGTGCTGACAGTGCAGAGCCTGCTTGGGACTCTCTCTCTCTCTCTCTCTCTCTCCAAATAAATAAATAAACTTAAAGAAAAAAGAAGTTATTATGAAAAAAGTCAGCATTTTCTCAGAGGTGGGCAGAATCCCCCCACCCCACCTCGCCCACCTTGCCCAGAACCTGTGAATTTGTCACCTCACATTGTGAAAAGAACTTCACAGAAATAACTCAGGTAGGAACCTGAAGGTAGGGAGCACATCCTGGATGATGTGCGTGGTCCCACTCTCATCAAATCAAAGGAGCCCTTAGAATCGGGAACTTTCTCTGGCTCCAGTGAGACAGGCGAGGCAGAAGAATTCGGACAGACTTGAAGCATGGAAAGACGGGGGTGATGTCGCCGATTGGAGATGGGGCAGGGGCAACGTGACAAGAATGCAGGTGCCCCTCGGGTGCAGAGAGAGACTCCCAGCTGAGGACAAGAAGACAGGGACCTCAGTCCAGGCACCTCACGGAACTGAGTTCTGCCAACAACCTGAATGAACCCGGGTAGTGCCTTCCCCCCTCCCCTGCCAGACCCTCCAGATTTGGAGCTCCAGCTGGCCGGCACCTTGCTTTTGACCTTGTGAGCCCAGGAGCAGAGCAAACGGCAGAGCCTGCCTACACTGTTGACCAACAGAACTCCGAGATGGGGAATTGTGTGGCCGTGAAATTTACGATAAGGTTCCCGCAGCAATAGAAAACAAATACATCTGGCACGATGAACAATTCCGCCGTATTCGCGAACATCTGTGTATGTAGATCTTTGGCCCCATCTCATGGGCTTTTGATAAACGTCGCCCGGTTTCTCTCTGGAAATGTGCTTTCAATTCATCATCAGCCATACTGGAGAGAAATGGCTACATCTTGCCCTTACCAACGTTTAGGGAAGTCACATAAGACGTACCCTTTAATTTGATAAGTAAAAACGTATACTTTGATATAATAATAATTTGTCAATTTTTCCATTAACATAATTTAAAGTGCCAGATATTTGCTAATTATGTACTTTTTAAAAAGAATTACCTCTTGGGTCTATCAGTTCTGTTTTTTCCCCTGTTTTCTAATTATTTCTGCCTTAAAAAATTAATTTCCTTCTCTTTTCTTCATGTGTATTCTTTTCTTTCTCCTCCTTTCCTTTCTTTTCCTTTCTTTTCCTTTCCTTTCCTTCCCTTCCCTTCCCTTCCCTTTCTTTTCTTTTCTTTTCTTTTCTTTTCTTTTCTTTTCTTTTCTTTTCATTGCAACTGAAGATGAACTTTCTTTTCCTGATGTTCAGATTCGGGGAAATAGGTAATCCCATTTCATAGGTATTAATGACTAAATCATAATATTAGGCTTGGGGCGCCTGGGTGGCTCAGTCCGTTAAGCGTCCAACTTTGGCTCAGGTCATGATCTCATGGTCTGTGAGTTCGAGCCCCGCGTCGGGCTCTGTCCTGACAGCTCAGAGCCTGAAGCCTGCTTCGGATCCTGTGTCTCCCTCTCTGCCCCTCCCCTGCTCGCTCTCTATCTCTGTCTCTCAAAAATAAATAAATAAACGTTAAAAAAAAGAAATAGATTTCGAGGCAAATTGTTTCTACCTGTTTTATCACATGACATCAGAGACTTAATTTTCAATGAAAATTTAGTTAAAAGGGAGATGCTTTCTTTTTCTGAGCATAAATTCAGTACATGCACATTGCAGAAACTTCAGACAGTAGAGAAAGTCAGCTGTATTAGTTAGCTGGGGCTGCCTTAATGAAGAAAGCCCCACAAACTGAGTAGCTCAAACAACGGAAATGTAGGGTTTCTCAGTTTGGGAGGCTAGGAGTTAAGGTCACACTGTTGCCACAGATGGTTCCTTCTGAGGCTGTGAGGGGAAGTCTGCCCCAGGCCTCTGCCCTGGCTTCTGCTGGTTTCCTGGTCATCTCTGCTGCTCCTTGGTACGTAGAGCACCACCCTGATGTCTGTCTTCTTCTTCACAAGGTGTTCTGTGTGTGTGTGTGTGTGTGTGTGTGTGTGCTTCCAAATTTCCCCTTTTTGCAAGGACATCTTTTATATTGGATTAAGGCCCAACCTAATGACCTCATCTTAACTAATTACCTTGGCATTGCCTCTATTTTCAAATAAGGTCAAATTCTAAGGTCCTGTGAGGCTTAGGACTTCAACATATGAATTCTAGGGGGCGCGGTTCGACGCGTAACAGCAGCCTTGTTCATAGTCACCCTTCCCTAGGATGACTGCTGGTCTCGCCATCACCGTGCAGTTGGTGTATTTTCTTCCAGGTTTGTTCTACACGCATACGAACACTCGCGGAATTTATTTTGTAAAACATGGAATCATACAGTTCTCTAATTTGCTTTTTTTTTCACTGGACAAAATGTTCTGAACACCTTTCCACGTGACCAGACACAGATGATATTTAAATGGGTGTATAGAATTCTGTGCTTTGATGAGCCATGTTTTATGGATCTAAGAATGTTTGTTTTTCCACGTTTGCCCTTCAAGCAGAGCCGCCACGAAGATGCCCATATGCAGAGTGCTCTCTGGATTCCTGGCTGCAGGTGGGTCCGCTGGTTTAAAATGGCCCGTGTCTTGCAAAATATTTTGACACATATTGACAATCTGCCCTCCAGAAACGCGGGGAGGTGACCCTTCACACTCCCGCCGCCAAAACACTTTCTCCTCCATACCTGCTCCTCCCCAGCCTTCCGTACTTCAGCGAGGACAGCTCCGTTCTAGCAGCCGGGGTCAAACCTTTTTTATTTTTAATTTTGTTTTCATGTTTAACTTATTTTTGAGAGAAAGAGAGACAGAGCGTGAGTGGTGGAGGGGCAGAGAGAGAGGGAGACCCAGAATCTGAAGCAGGCTCCAGGCTCTGAGCTGTCAGCACGGGGCCCCATGTGGGGCTCAGCCCCGGGGATCATGACATGAGCCGAAGTTGGACGCTTAACCCACCGAGACACCCAGGCGCCCCGAGGTCAAATCTTGAAGTCATCCTTGTTGCCTTTTTGCCTCACACCTCGCACTGAAGCTCTCAGCAGGTTCCCTGAGCTCTGTCCCCAAAGTCTATCCAATCGGACCCCTTCCCCCACCTTGGTCCACATCATCTTCTCACGTGGACCATCTCCCTGGTTTCTCACCTTGACCTGACCGGGGTCTGCCCCGCCCCCTCAAAGTCTGTTCTCCCTACAGCCGCCAGAGGGCGCACCTTAAAACGCAGATCAGACCCTGCCCGCCTCTTCTGGGACTTCCCAGAATAAACCGCAAGGCCCTAGCCAGGGGGCTCCAGATCCTATTCCGTGAGGCCCTGCCTGTGTCCTTTCCCCGTTTTTCCAGTCCCGTGTTTATCTCATAAAAACACAGAGAAGACTCCTTTGCATATTAAGATTATTAGCTCCGTCCACCAGAAGTCACTGGTATTTTTCCCATTTTGACATCTGCCTTTTTATCGCATTCACGGACTGTTTTGATATGTAAATTCATCACATTTTCCATTAGGATTTCTTCCTTGCCTGTGCACTTAGAAAGACTCTCTCCTCTTTAAACTTATATATTCACCAATATTTCCTTCTAGCATTGTTATATATAGAACATCGAAAACATTACTCACTACTTAAAAAAAAAAGTTCTTGACAGTTGTAATGTATTGGCTTCTCAAGACAAATTTTAGAATGAATTTCCTTAGTTGTCTGCAAAACCCTACTGGGATTTTTGTTGGGGGCTGCTTTAATTTGGGGGAGAATGCGTATTCCTATCCAGGAGTTTGGTTTGTCTCTCCATTTATTTTAAGCTTTAGGGCCCCCTAAATTTTGTGACTTTTTAAAAATTTTTTATTCACTTTTTGATAGGAAGAGACAGAGTGTGAGTGGGGGAGAGGCGAACACCGAATCCAAAACGAGCTCCAGGACCTGAGCAGTCAGCATAGAGCCCAACGCGGGGCTCAAACTCGCCAACGGTGAGATCATGACCTGATCCAGAGTCGGACGCCCCACTGACTGAGCCACCTAGGCGCCCCTTGTGGCTCATCTTTACCCAGGTATTGTATATTCGTCGTTGTTCTCGTGAAGGGAATGCTTTCGGGGCCGACTCTTTTCCTGGGGACCCCGTAGCAGGCCGGGCCCCTCCTGCTGCCCCTGGGATACCTGGAGGGCGTGAGCGCACCGGCGCCGCGGACAACTGGAACTCCCAGTTCCACCCGCAACCCGCCCCGCGGTCCCGAGCTGCCGCCTCCGCTGCCTGCCACGGCGATTCGGTGGCGCCCCCTGGTGGCCGTTACCAGTGTGGCGCTTCTGCTGCCTTTCAATGCCACGCAGGCATCACCTTCCCGGCTAGACTGTCGAGTCACCTCCCCGTGAAGGAAGGCAAACGATTTTCAACATTTTGGATTCAGCAAAATACACCTCGGAAGATGAATATGAAAAAGTCACCCTAAAGCCAAACCGCCACTTGAAAATGTAGCAGCTATTTATGTATTCACTCCGAATCGGCTGATGCGACAGATCTTAGGGGCCAGGCCGCCGCGATACAAACGCGAACCGAGACAGACAAGGGCCCCACTGTTCCCCTGCACAGTGTATTCTAGTGAAAGGAGACACAGATAATCAAGTAAGTCAATGTGATTATTTCCAAGAGAAATAAATAATTTGAAGAAAAGAAAGCAGGAACAGAGGCGGTGGGCGTGGCCAGCACTGGCTAGCGGCCAGGGCAGGTGAAGAGGTGTCCCATGGAGGGACAGGGGAACGAGAGGTCCACGCGTGGAGACGGGCGAGCTAGATACGACTCGCTCTTGTCCAGTCCGGAGCCCGTCTTTTCTTTACAGAAGTGGAAATTCAGTTAGGAGAAAAGTGGAATATATACGTTCTTACTGCCTTGTGCATTCCTTCATAGCCATAGTTTACAATGCTGTTGTGTTTCACCCACAAGAAAGAGCACAGTTCCTATTCATCACGTGGGGAAGTGGGGTCTGCAGGCCCAGAAAGTGACTCTTGTTACCGGAATGTGGCTGTCGGGGCTTTGGCCTGGGTGTGGGAGGCATTTCTCTTTTGGCTTTGAGCTGTCTTTCGGGCTGGCTTAATGACATCTTTTTAGGCTGTAATTATTGTTGTCGATACGAAAGAGCAAGCCTAGGAATCGATGACACATAGCGTCCTGGGCTAAATTGGGTCCCCCCCCCTTCCCAAGTTGAAGTCCTGACCCCACTACCTCAGAACGCGATGGCATTTGGAAACAGCATGTTTGAGGAGGTAATTAAGTTAATGCGGGCTTGGGGGTGGGTCCTCATCCGATACGACCGGAGTCCTTAGAAGAAGGGGAGATCAGGACACAGGCACACACAGAGGGAAGACCACGTGAAGACAGCGAGGGGGCGGCCCCTACGAGCCAAGGGGAGAGGCCTCAGTTGGAACCAACACTGACAACAACTTGATCTTGGACGCCCAGCCTCCAGAATTTTGAGAAACTAATTTCCTACGGTTAAGCCAGACAGGCTACGGTACTTGTTAGGGCAGCTCTAGGGGACTAATCCATGTAGATGAATGTTCTCTTTAGAACGAAACTTAATGGTTTGGTTGAAATGAAGCTTGATGATGGTTGAAATGAAGGGCTTACTCTAAGAAATGTTTGTAAACACGAGCTTAGAAGGTTTAGGAGCACCTACAAGTGGGGAACCATGAGGTGGGAATGCGGTGAAGCCGAAGGAAGGGGAGACCTGACGGATCCTGCTGGCCCTGGGGTGAGGAGGGAATGTGTTAGCGGGAAGAAGGTAGAACGTGGATGCTCAGAGGGTGGGGACCAGGCAGCTTGTAGAAACTCACTCATTCAGCCAACACTGAGTAGGGTCACCTACCGGCCAGGGGATGGCAGTGAATCAAAGCTAAGGAAGGGACGCGTGAACTTGGGGACAAACAAGACAACAGAGAGATGCGCTGGTGAGTCAAGGAGACGTCATCAGGTTTTTCCAGAATCTGCTGAGATAGCCCCTCAGCTCTGCCCTGTCGTCACCCACCCTTCTGCCCTGCTGGACGCTCACCAACCTTCCAGTTTCCAACTGAGCTTTCTACGTCCCCTGACTGGGAAAGAGTTACCCCCTCCCTTCGCCACCCCCCCCCCCCGGCCAAGTTTTATAAATTGAGGACCTGCTTTGTGCCAGGCACTAGAGATACACAGGGGGGGGTTGACAGGGTCCCTGAAAAGGGAGGCTTTGTCTTCTGGATACGGAGAGAAGTGGGTGGATTCAAGATGGGCTGGAAGTAGAGTCAGAAGAATGTGGGGAGGGATTGGATCCATGGGGAGGTGGGAAGGAAAGAGAATTCCTAAGGATGATTCCTGGGTTGGAGGGCTAAGGAATAGGATGCATGATGGGGAAATGGAAGGGGAATCTAGAATCTTCTTAGGCATCTGGGGTTTTAGATGCTCATAATGCATCCAGGAGATACCAAACAGCAGCTTGATTTGTGAACTCTGCAAGCAGGTTGGGCCGGAGCTAAAAATGTGGGATTCGGCAGTTTACAGACAGAATTTAAAGTCATGGGACGAGGTCAAGTCACCTGGATAAAGAAGCCGGAGGCCAGGATGACTTTTGATATATTAGGTTTTTATTTTCATTTATATTAAAATACTTTCTCATTTCCCTCTTTCTTTCTTTCTTCTTTCTTTCTTTCTTTCTTTCTTTCTTTCTTTCTTTCTTTCTTCTTTTTTGACACAGGATCATTGTGAAAAGTGTTTTTTAATTCCTAGATATTTGGGGGATTTGAGAGCTGTCTTTATGTAACTGATTTCTAATTTATTTCCACTGTGGTCAGAGAACGGACCCCAAATAATTTAAATACTTTTTCTTTCAGATTTGTTGAGCCTCACTTGGTGATCCTGTATACAGTTGATCTTGACACACATTCCACGTGCACTTGAAAAAACTGTGTATTTTGTGCAGTTTGGGGTTTTAAGTTCTACAAATGTCGATTACGGCAGGTTGGTTGGTAGTATTTGAATCTCCTGTATCCTCAGTAACTTTTTATTTTATTTTATGATTTTTAAGTTTTTATTTATTTTTGAGGGGGAGAGAGAGAGAGAGAGAGAGAGAGAGAGAGAATAAGCATGAGCGGGGGAGGGGCAGAGAGAGGGAGACACAGAATCCGAAGCAGGCTCCAGGCTCCGAGCTGTCAGCACAGAGCCCGATGCGGGGCTCGAACTCACGAACGGGAGGATCATGACCTGAGCCGAAGTCAGACGCTTAACTGACTGAGCCACCCAGGCGCCCCTCCCCAGTAACTTTTTAAAAACTTAACTTCAGGGGCTCTGGGTGGCTCTGTCGGTTAAACATCTGACTCTTGATCCCAGCTCAGGTCATGATCTCACGTTTTGTGGGTCTGAGCCCCGCGTTGAGCTCCTCGCTGAGTGTGGAGCTGGCTTGAGATTCTCTCTCTCTCTCTTCTCTGTCTGCCCTTCCCCCGCTCTCTCAAAATAAACAAACATTAAAAAAAAATTAACTTCATTTATTAGAACAGTTTTAGATTTACAGAAAAATTACATATAAAGGACAGACAGTTCCCAGATGCCTCACATCCAATTTCCCTCACAATTAACATCTTACATGTAGATGTTTTATTCACATCAGGAATCCATATGGATATACTATTATTAACTACAGTTCATGCTTTATTCAGATTTCCTTAGTTTTTAGCTAATGTGACTTTTCTGTTCCAGGATCTTACCCAGGATCCCACATGATAGTAATTACATTTCCTTAGGCTCCCCTTGGCTGTGATAGTTTCTCAGACTTTCCTTGTCTTTTTTTTATTATTTAAAAATAATTTTTTTTAATGTTTTTATTTATTTTTGAGACAGAGAGAGACAGAGCATGAGCAGGGGAGGGGCAGAGAGAGAGGGAGACACAGAATCCGAAGCAGGATCCGGGCTCTGAGCCGTCAGCCCAGAGCCCGACACGGGGCTTGAACTCATGAACCGTGAGATCGTGACCTGAGCCGAAGTCGGACGCTCAACCGACTGAGCCACCCAGGCGCCCCTGACTATCCTTGTTTTTGATGACCTTGACAGTGTTGAGGTATTTTGTAGAAAGTCCCACTGGGGGATTTGTCTGATGTGCTTGTTACCATTAGATGGGGGTTAGGGGGTTGGGGGAGGAGGACCAGAGGTGAAGCGTCATTCTTACCGCGTCATGTCAGAGCTACGTATTATCAACATGCCTCACCCCTGATGCTGCTGACCACCAGGCTGAGGAGACGCTGGTCAGTTCACCTGGGCATCCTGCCTTTTATCGGGCTACCCTCTCCAGGGGTCCTCCTGGCCTCTGCCAAATGTCCCCGTGGAACATCGGGGATGTAAGAATACTCTTCCAAATACATACATTCTTCCCCAGTGACTTACATCTGGATGTAGGAATGTTCTCAACGTTCCAAGCGTTTTTTTCCCAGCCGCCAGTGCTCTCCGCCCATCACCGAGAGTGTTTTTTCTCTCGTGGGAAATAAACCGGCTTCGGTAACGGCCCACGATCCTTTTGAATTTTCCCGATGGAATTTTGGCTCCTGTTCCGCAGTTGTCCAGCGCGGCCGGTCCTGCCATCTGCTTTGGAAAGATTCTCCTCTCCCGTTAAAGGGCAGATTCCTTCCAGCTTGGCTATTTGCTGAGCATTCGTTTGTTTGTCTCGCTGTAACTCAGGAAGGACTCAAAACTTCTGCTGGCGTTATTGCCTCGCCCTTTCTGTGTTTTCCTGACCTCGGCGAAGCTTTCGCAGTTTGAAGACTCTACATCTGCGGGGTTATACTTCGTCTTCCTCGGCTGATTTAGTGTGCATCTGATTTCCTTTCAAGTGTTTTGAAATAACGCTTTTAACTCAGTGGCATCAACCGGTTTCTTCAAAAGTGCTTCGATTTGTCCAGGAAGCGTCTGTTTGCTCCTGTGTTCCTTACGCCGGGTCCCCAGCCCCACCATCCGGGCCATCTTCCCCCGAGACCACCACCCAGGCGCTCCTCCTTGGTGAGCGGTCACCTAGAGGCGTCATCTGATTTTCTTCCGAGTTTTCTTTTTTTTTTTTTTTAATTTTTTTTAACGTTTATTTATTTTTGAGACAGAGAGAGACAGAGCATGAACGGGGGAGGGGCAGAGAGAGGGAGACACAGAATCTGAAACAGGCTCCAGGCTCTGAGCCGTCGGCACAGAGCCCGGACGCGGGGCTCGAACTCACGGACCGCGAGATCGTGACCTGGCTGAAGTCGGACGCTTAACCGACGGAGCCACCCAGGCGCCCCTCTTCCGAGTTTTCTAACATTCCACTTTGTTTCATCTGTTCACTGGCCCTCCTATTCCCTTCTTTGGCTTCTTGTGAAATCAACTTCGCGCATCCCTGAAGGTCATCGTTTTCATCCAAAGCGTCTTTACCGTCGTCCCAAGCTGTCCTTTTTTTTCCTTCTGATGTATTTTGAAGATTGTTCTGGCTGCAGGTACGTGACAGCGATGTGTTCTGACACATCTTCTGAAGACTGAAGGTTTCTTACGATGCTGGCTGCCCGCTCCACCTGTTCTGAATCTTCAGACTTCCCTTTGACACGTCCTTTTCTGAAAGCCTCTATTTTAAGTCCGAGAAGAGTCGGTGGTTTCCAGCTCTTTATTAATGGTACCCAGGTTTTTCAAAAGACTATCTTTTTTTAAAAAATTTTTTTAATGTTTATTTTTGAGAGAGAGAGCATGTGAGTAGAGGAAGGGAGGAGAGAGAGGGAGACACAGAATCCGAAGCAGGCTCCAGGCTCCGAGCTGTCCGCACAGAGCCCGACGCAGGGCTCGAACTCACGGACTGTGAGATCATGATCTGAGCTGAAGTCAGACGCTTAGCTGACTGAGCCACCCAGGTGCCCCCAAAAAGACTATCTTTTTTAAAGAAACATCTTGGAGTCACGGTAAAATCGAGAGGAAGGCACAGAGACTTCCCATATCCCATCTGCCTCCACTCATGCACAGTCTCCCCCGTCATCAACATCCTCCACCAGAGTGGGGCATTGCTACAGTTGATAAACCTGCATTGGCGTGTCCTTATCACCCATGGTCTTAAGACCCAGCCTTATGGTCTACACTAGGCTTCCTCCCTGGTGTTGTACATTCTGTGAGTCTTGGCACATGTACAATGACACGTATCCATAAGGTTTTTTTCACTTCCCTGAAGATCCTGGCCATTTTAGTAGGTATGTGGTGGTGTTGCCTTGCTATTTCAATTTGTATTTCTCTGATGATCTCTGATGTATGGCATCTTTTCATATGCTTCTTTGCCATTGGAATATTTCCTTTGGTGAGGTGTCTGTTAATAATGGCCATTTTTAAATCAGGTTGTTTGCTTTCTTATTGTTGAGTTTTAAGAACTCTTTGTATATTTTGGATAATAGCACTTTGTCAGATGTGTCTTTTGCAAATATTTCTCCTAGTCGGTGGCTTATCTTTTCGTTCTCTTGATAATGTCACTTGCAGAGCAGAAATTTTTAGTTTTTCTTTTCTTTCTCTTTCTTTTCTTTCTTTCTTTCTTTTTCTTTTCTTTCTTTCTTTCTTAGAAAGAGAGAGCTCTTGAGCCAGAGAGCAGGGCAGAGGGAAGAAGAGAGAGAATCTGAAGTAGGTTCCACACTCAGCTTGGAGCCCAACGCGGGCTCGACCACCCCACGACCCTGGGATCATGACCTGAGCCGAAATCAAGAGTTGGGCACTCAACCGACTGAGCCACCCAGGTGTCCCAGAAAATTTCAACGAAGTCCTGCCTATCAGTCATTTCTTTCGTGGGTTATCCATTTGGTTGTAAAGAAAAGGTCATCACCATGTCCAAGGTCATGTCTCCTCTGTTATCCTCTGGGAGTTTCATAATTTTGCTTTTTACACTCAGGTCTATATCCATTTCGAGTTAATTTTTTATGAAGGGTGAAAGATCTTTGTTTAGACTCTGGAAGAGCCCCCGGAACCAGTCGCCGCCCGAGTGGCTGGGATTATACGCTTTCTTTCTACTCATCATCCCCTACGCCTACTGCTGTTTTCTTGACCAAACTCAGTGGAGGGGATTTCTGGGTCGAGTGAACTGTTCTTGTGTTTGGGGCTCTTCCAGACTCCCGTCTGTCTTAGGAACCCTCTCCATTTTCTAAGCTCTGCCCGATTTCCTCTTACCCTTGCAAAGTTTCTCCATCCATGGCAGGACTGCTCTTATCCAGACCTCGCAGCACCTCCCCTTGGAAGCTCCCCTCAGCACATCCACGAGAGCCTCAGTCCTCTTAGGAACTAGTTCATCAAGGCTCCCCTGTGCCTGCCAGCCTGGACCCAGCATCACCACGAGTTGGAGAGGAACACCGTGAAGCTATCGGATGTCCCCACCCCTCCTGGGACGCCACCCTCAGCCAGCAGCTTGTTCTTCCGGAAGCACCTCCTGAGGGCCTCAATTCTTGGCATCCCCTCTGCACTGCCCCCAGACAGGCTGCTGTGGAATGAGGATGAACCAGGCCCCCAGGAGCCCCACCAAGCCTGGAGGAACACGTGCTCCTGCCTTATGCCCCGTCTGCCTGCATCTCGGATGGGACACAGAGATCACTGCCACCATGTTAGCTGGTGATGCTTCCCCCAGCCAGACTCAGAGCCACCACCCCAGTGACAGCTCGGGAATGTCCTCCTCACATGCCTCCTGAGCAGTGGCAGGCCACGGGGCAGAGGCCCTCTTGGAAGGTCCAGTGGGAGGGTGGGTGCCCGCCCCTCCTCAACATGAACTTGGGCCAGTCTTCCGGTTGCTTCCTGGGCTTGAAGACCCAGGAACGCTCAGGTTCCCAGCCTGGGGTGGACAGTCGCCTCCCTGCCTTCAGCAAGTCTGAGCTCCTGGCCCCTAAGAGCCTAAGCCACCAGCCCAGCTTGGGTTCATGTTATTTTGTTCCATCACTGAGCGGCAGCCCTGATGGTGGTTTGTGGGCATTTGTCCCCAAGACGCTCCCCTGCCATCTGCTGGAAAGCTGTCAGGTTGAATAGACAAACTTGGATATGATAGGAAGGTGATGGTGCCCCTAGAGGTGTGCAGTGTGGTCCCCTGTTGGGATGTAGCTCTCAGATGAGCTTGAGTGATGCCCGACCCCTGATCTCCCCAATCGGGGGAAGCTCATGGTCTAGGGGGACAGGGACAGACCCAGAAACAGAAACAGAAGGTGTGATATGCAGGAGAAGGATGGACAACCAACTGTGGGGGTCCAGCTCAGACCCACACCCTTTCTTGGGTGGCCGCACTTCCGGGTGTGGGTCCAGGCCTGGCTCAGTTCTCTGGCCCCCAGGCTGGTCCGCACCACACCCAGCCCCCCTGGTCTCTCTGGTGACCACGGCCATCGCGGGTGGCATCACAGGCCTGCCCTGCACCCGGGGCCCGTCCTCATCCTGGAGAGGCCCATCTACCTCAACCCCCTCAACCCCCAGCCTGTGCCTGGGGGCTGCTCCTTATTCCTTTGCATGGAAGCCGGATAACCAGCGGTTGATGTCACCTGCCCTCTCTTGCTTCTCCAGGTGTGGCCCCTGGGCCGCAGCACCTGGGGGCTGGTTAGAAGAGCAGAATCTCAGGCCCCGTCCCAGACCCTCCGGACCAGAACTAGCTTTTTATCAAAACCCCTAGGTGAGCAGCAAGCACATCACTGAGACCGGGCAGCACCTCGGAGGTGGGAGCACCTCGGGGCTGGGAGAACCAGGGAGGTGGGAGCACCTCGGGGCTGGGAGAATCACGGAGGTGGGAGCACCTCAGGGCTGGGAGCGTCCCAGGGCTCCAGGAGCCTATGACGGTAAAACACTCCAGTCTAACGTACGAGGAGAGTGCCAGACGAATAGCTGCTTTGCTGTTAAACAGGCGATCAGAGTGGGAGGGATTCTGAGACCCCCCCTTTGCTACTGTTCATTTTGCTCCTGGGGGGGGGGGGTCACAGGTAGAAAGTACACTAGGTGAGTTGTCTTGCAAAGGAGATAAAGAGATCACAGGGAATAACTTCTGAAGCTCTGACTCCCCGGCAGGGGTGAGTGGGTTTCCTTTATTTAGGGTTAGGATGAATATTTAGAAAGGGGAGGGCGTCATCGTTTGCGGAGGGCGTAGGGCCGCGCATGCACCGTGAGGAAACGTGCCTATTCACACAGTGTGATGTGAGACTCGTGTTTGTCTTCAGGTGGGGACTTCAGTATTGTCATGAGGTACAGGTAACTGGGTCACTCGTGGGCCATTCCACGGTCCATCTGTGCAGGTGGAAGTCAGGGCTTGAGCTCAAACTGGTCTGGGTCGTCTGGGCCGCTTGAGCTCTTGGTCCGTCCGGGCGGTTATGGCTTGAAGGTAGTGTGGGTTTCCATCAGGGGATGCTGTGCCCATCTGGTCCTTTGCCTGAGTTAAGAGATAAACTGGAAAGAAGGGCTCAAGGCAAACATGTGGGAGAGAGGCTGATGGGTATAAGCAGGTGAGCAGTAAAGGTTAGGTCTTGGGCTGCAGCTGGTGACAACTGGGCCTCAATTATCTGCTTACTGATGATTTTTGGAGGAAGGCAGGCAGCTGGAAGAGCGTGTGGAATGTCGGACTAAAGAAGAGGTACTGCCTGCCGGGTCCACTCCTGGCTCTGCTGCTGTGTGGCCTTGGCCAAGTTGCTTCACCTCTCTGTGCCTGTTTCTTCATCTGTCAAATCAGGATCCCAGAGGACCCACTTATCGGAGTGTCGTGAGGACTGAGCCCTTGTAGACACTTGGTAATCACTCAGTCAATATTAATGAGGGCTGTAGGCGGTTAACAGAGAACCTTGAAAGAGTGGGGCTCTGTTGACATGGGTGGTTTCGGAGGATTTAGCACATGGAGGTCAGCAAATATTTACCTGCCAGTTACCACAAAACAGAAATTAAATCAATACTCATTCTTTAAAAAAAAAAATAATTTGTTTTTGGGAGAGCACAAGCAAGGGAGGGGCAGAGAGAGAGGGGGACAGAGGATCCAGAAGCAGGCTCTGCGCTGACAGGCTGACAGCTCGAACTCATGAATCGGGAGATCGTGACCTGAGCCAAAGTCCGATGCCCAACTGACTGAGCCACCCAGGTGCCGCATCAATACTTCTTCCGTATTGCATCATCACGCAATCGAATTTCTAAGTCTGTTTCCTAAGAAGGGAAGAGAGGTTTCCTGATTTGAGAATGCTTGTTATAATTATCGTAAGGACGACTGATTTGCAAGTCCCAGACCAACACATCTCAAGGCGGAGCCAAGCAGGATTTGCTGTCGACTGGATGGGAAGAGGGGGTAGCCGATGAGGCAGGACGTCCAGGATGATTGTTGACTTAAGGAACCAGGGCTGGAGGGGGTGGGGGGGTGGGGTGCCCTGGCAGGTGGGCTGACGTGAGTTCCGGGTTGGGCCCGCCTCATCCGGGACTGCTGTTGGACACCCATGGGCTGTGGGTGGCTGCGGCTGGAGAGTGAACTCCGGAGGACGGGTTGTGGGTGCTGCTGGGTCCCCTCACATCCCTCAAAGCCACGTGGCCCTGGGGTTCAGCGGTATCTGCTGGGCGTATATCTCCCTCCCTGGGGCAATTTTTTTGGATCATTTATTTTGTTGCCACCATTGTATTACAAAACATTTCAAGTGTTCAGAAGATACCACAAGGGAATTTTACAGGGGAAAATGATCTGATGGGGAGAAGAGACAGATGCCTCATGCAGAAAAATTCCAAATAATCGACGTAGATACTTGCTCTCAAGGAAGTGGAGCCTAATCCCCACTCCGAGTGTGGGCAGACATAGCAACTGTTTCCCGGGGACAGACTCGAAAGAGGGAAAGCGAACGAGCAGCTTTACTGCAGAGAAACCAGACCATGCCGTCTCCACCAGGTGATCAAGGTCAACATCAAGGGATTGAGTCACGGGGCTGCGCACACCCTTGATAAGCTGTGGAGGGCAGCGCTCTCTCTGGGTCGTCTCCTAATCAGGAGAGAAATAATCAGACAGATCCCACCTGTGGGGGATTCTACCAAATGCCTGTCATGGAAAACACGCAGAGTCTGAGACACTGCCCAGCCAAGAGGAGCCTACCAACACATGATGGCTAATAAGTGTCATCGTGGGGTCCTGGATGGGATCCGGCACAGGGAAAGGGAAAACTACGGACATCTGAGTAATGGATGCGCTTTAAGTATTAATGATACTTTCACATATTAATAATAGGACATCAATATTCATCCATTAATTATGACAAATACACCATGCTAATTTACGATGTTAATAATGGGAGAAACCAGGTGCAGGGTGGATCTGGAAACTCCCTGTACCACCTTTGCCTGTTTTTCTGCAACTCCAAAATTCTTTCAGACAATAAAGCTGCTTCAAAACAAAACAGCCATACACCCACCACCTAAATTCTGCCCTTCACACTTTACCGTCCATATCAGACATTACGTGTGTATCACGCATCTATCCGTCTCTGTTTACTTCTCTTGACTGCCCTCTCTTTTTTGCTCAAGACGGCACGTGGGAAGCTGGGACAGGTGGGCTCTCAATGCCACGGGGTCTCGGGGTCTCCAGGTCTCCGCGTCTCCGAGTCTGGTACGCTCTAGGAATGCCCTGTCCCCAGCCTCGGCTGTAGCTGGAAACAAAGAACTCTACTGTCACCCAATGGATACTTAGAGAAATGAAAGTTGAGTGCTTGAGGGACAGCTGAGGAGGCCCAGCAAGGCAGGGAGCCCCTCTGGCTGGGGGCCAAGGCAGGACCCCTGACCCCTTGGCCAGTTCTAGTCTAGACCCGGACGTCTGCCAACTCTGGCCCCAGTTCCCAATGGCGCAGCCACTTCGTAGGGTTATGCGTACTACACTTTTCAAAAAAGTCTTTTCTGGAAGGAGGTAGAGCATGAGGGAACCGGGAGTCTTCTTTCCAGTTGTGCTAGTATTTTTCATGACTAGGAAGAACAATTTCGGAGCAGTGGCAGGGCCTGTCCAGCTGCTTTGGAAAGAGAAGTGTCTGGGGGCAGGGGCGTCGGCTGACGGGGCTTGGGGGGCCCCGGGGCACCGACGGGAGGCCCAGGTCTGCGGCCTGTCTTGGGCCACAGGTACCTGGTGTCCGGCTTTGCCACACATGCTGTGGCCACAGCCCCTCCTGAATATGGAGGCGAGAGGGACGGGAAGTGTGTGACCTGAAGGGCGGGCGGCACAGCTTGGTTGTTCCACGTCCTGCTCTTCTAAGAGGGGCCCCACCCATGAAGCGGCTGACCACAGGCGTGGCTGCTCATGCCTCAGGGTTAGCAAAAGGAACAGAGTGTGCCTTAGTCTGGGTTTCCCCAGCAGCAGAGCCTGGGACAAGGGTTCGAACGCTGGTCATTTATTCAGAACTTGATCCCCGCCAGCCCCTGTACAGAGTGGGACGGGAGCCAGGGGAGGGAAAAGATGGGATACAGGGTATGTCATTACACCACTAACATTGTGGTTTTGGGGCTCAGCCCTGCTGGGAAGCCCCCCCCTCCCCCCGCCCATCCCAGCTGACGGCTGAGGACGCTGGGGTGAGGGCTGCTTCCAGGGACTCTTAACTGCCACCCTTCTGGTGCCCTGGCCCACGGTAAGTAGCTTCTAGAGGGCAGAAGCGGGTGCTACGGGGAGGCTCGGGGCACCGCTCGGTCCTCTGTGTGTTCATGTGTTGGGGTTGGCACTCGACCCTACCCCACCCGCCTCATTCCCCACGGGGAGAGGTCCACGGCGGGGCTGCCCGAGGGCTGGGGAGAGGACCCCTCACAGAGTCAACGGAGCACGAGAAGGTACTATTTGGGTTAGGAGTGGGGCCGGGACGAGGGGACCCTCATCCCTTCTCCACACAGGTGACACCGTCAGGTGGGGAGATGTCAATCTCTCTCAAGCGTGGAAGGGGGTGTGTGGGGCAGCTCACCAGGGAGGAAGGAGAGGAAACCGGCTGGGGCACGGCCTCGTCTGGAAGCTTCCCCTGGGCTGGCCCCGAGGCTCCCCCTACAGCCTTGTCCGCTGCCCCCGCTTGCTTCATCTCCACCGAACCGAAGACCCAGGTGCTGAAGAACAGAACAGGACCGTGTCATTTCCACAGATCACCAAGTACGTAGGTGATAAAAATTTGTTACCGAGCAACAGGAGTCCTGAGGAGCTAAAGTTCATCTGGTAGAGAATGCTGAAAAGTTGAAATCTTCCCCCTAAATCTCTAGTGGCTGTCTTCCGGAAGGGCTACCTAGAAAAAAGTACTGCACAAGTTATAGAGGACACGACCTCCTACCTAGAAACCTGGCCGTCCCTGTACCGGGAGCCCCAGGTCCCCGGGGACGAGCCCAGCACTAGCCCTCGGGGCCTGAGGTCGTCGGCTCCCACCGGACCATCACACGGGCAACCAGACACCAGCGGGGCCGCGGCGGTCACTGTGAACAAACGCCGCGCAGAGGCGTGACGCCAGTCGTGAGGGGACACAGCTTTGTGTGAAGATCACCACCTCTTCGGTCGGCGTGAACCGGGGCAGGGACGAGTCTCCATGACAGGCTGTGAAGGCCTTTGTCCCTACTGACCGTGTCTTGGGTTCTAGACCCCGCGGAGGATCGCAGGCTGACCACAAGCGGTCAGGCGGGCAGGCGCTGACCGTCAGCGTGGAGAGGTGTTGAGACGGCTCCTGAGGGAGGCTTCCCTGTGGGGTTAGTTCCTGGGATCCAGCGCACAGGCCTTTGAGATTGTAGTATGTGGGGCGTCTGGCCTCGTCCCTCACACCTTCCAGAAACAAAACGGCTGGAGAGATGGCACGAGGCTCTGAAAGTGGCGGGAAGGCCGCAAAGGGCCAGGGAGGAAGAACGTCCCTTGTAAACCGAGCAGTAGCTGAAGGGCAGTGTGTCTGGGGGCATTTCTGGCAAATTCTCAGGGGATCACTCATTCATGACCTCGGGATGGCAGAAAAAGCCACCGGGCACTGAGCCCTCACAGAGCTTGGAGAGTCATGATCTTCTTTGGCCCTTACAAATAATATATATAAATAAGGAGGGCAGGGTAAGGGCTACACGTTGACCCCCGAGCAGCCCGAGACTCGCTTCTTCTTGGTGCGGGGAAGTGACACCGACAGGTGACCGGTGGGAAGTAGAATGTGAGCTAACGCACAAGTCCAGCCCTCAGCGTGGCCACTTCCTGTCTGATCAGAGAAAGGGCCAAGTCACAAGGTGTGACCTCACGGGGCCGTGTCATCTCTGGAGACGAGGGACCGAACTACCTGGAAGAAATAGGCAACGAATAAGATGTGTTCGGATGCGGGGTTGTGGCAAGGACACGTCCCAGGCCACGGCCCCAGAGAGTGGCGATCCCATTTACAGACAAGGGTTAAATTAAAAAGCGAGGACAGGGCTGTGCACCCCACAGCACAGGCGGCCTGGGGACAGAGGGCTCTCTTGCCCTCACTGTGATCTCACCCTTGTAACTTCTAATCCTCCTGCCAAATGTAGTTTTACCCTCGAACGTTAATAATAAAGGGTCACAGAGCCATGGGCGAAGGGTCCGCTCCCCAAACGCTAGGGTCTAAAAAAGCGATCAAACAAGGAGTAATATACTGCACGTGAAAGGCAGGGCGAGGGAGCCGGGAGCCAGGTCGCATAACACTCCAAAAGTCGCGTAACTTTTAAGGGAAAGTCGCACCAGACACCAAAAATCAAACCCTGAGTAGGAAAAAAGACTTAGAAAGGCATGTGTGTTAGCTGTTTCCCGTTAGTTTGTGACAAAATGTGGGCCGGGGTGTCTCCTGACGGGGCTGTTCACGGAGACACAAATGCAACTCTCTGGAAGACACCAGAAAAACGGACAGCGCTGTTTCTCCAAAATTTTATTTTTAATTTAAATTACAGGGCCAGCCAGATATTCTGATAAGAAATTTACGTTTCCTCAGGAGAAAGGAAATGCTTTCAGGGCACTGTTAACAACTGTATACATCTCCACCTTTTTTTTTTTTTTTTAAGGGTTAAAAATCACATTGAGTAACTGTACCTGACTCATGTAAAATTAAACCTTTGTAACACAAAAAGAAACCACTTCCAGTATAATAGTTTTGGTGATATGAATATATTAAATGATCGTAACTTTTCACCTTTGAATGTTTTCACATTTTTGTTAGAAAACAAAAACAAAACGAGCCTTAACTATCCCCGGCTCCCAACGCAATGGTGGCACATCGCTGATCTCTGTGACGTGCTGCACCCTCGCTGTCTCCCACACACAAGTGCAGGTGCCACCGCCCAAGTGGAAGCTGTTTTGTTGTTTCAAGTTCTAAGAGCCAGTTTGGCGGGGAAACTTTTCTTCCACTTGGTGTAACTGATGTTTTCGCACCAAATCCAGACACCAAGCACTGGACCGCGAGACCCAGAACATTTCCTCGGGGTCGAGTCCCCCGTTCCCTTCCTAAGTATCTTGGGTATTTTTCATTTCCGGGAGTTTGGATCGCTTTCCCGACTCCCAGTAGAAAAACGTGACTTACTTTACACAGATTTTGGAAAAGACAGCCTCAGGAAAAGCAATTATAATGCAGACTGCCTTTTGACTGAGATAGGATAAAACACATTTATATCTTCTGGAGCTATTTTCCTCGCCGGTATTCCCAGGAGGTCTGAAAACCTGCCGATGCTTAAAACATCAATTGGGAGTCTCATGTTGCTGGCTGATAAATAATTCAATTAGTAAGAGAGGCTAGCAAAGAGTAATTATATAAATTTCTTAATCAGCTACAGCCATGCTGAATTCAAACTGGCAAACTCTGATTTGTTAAGTTGTTAGTTGTGATCTTTGTATCACTAAGATGAACAGATACCATTCTAAGAACTTGACATAGATATGTTCTAGGAGACGTTCTGCCGTGGTCACAGTAACAAAAAGTGGTGCAAAATCAGTTACTTTATAAATACTGATAATTTGCAGCATTAAGGAACAGGACATTAAAAAAAAAATAAGTTTCCCCATAGGACACCTATGACTAGGGGCTCTTCTTTTCCTAAGAGAAGCCAAAGTTTTAATTATTCAGTTTCACAACTATTGTACTGGATTACTTACTCTAAGAAAGAAAAGGTGCTCTACAGAGGTTCCCCCCCCCCCCCCACGAAGAATCAGCATGAACTTAGCATAATCAGCATCATTCATGTCTGGCGAGCTCATGACTCATTGAAATGAATAAGGCCGATACTGCGCAGGGAAGCGTGGCTGGCTGAGTGCCAGGCCTACCGAACGGCACCCCAGTAGATAGCTGAATACAAAGGATCGGTTTCCATTTTGTCTTTTAATGCTGTGATACTTAAAAGTTAAATCAGCATTTTCATGTGATCGGAAGTCTTTCAATTACATATGAGCATTCATTTTTTTTTTTTTTTTTGCAAAAACTCAATATTAGGTAATAGTTACATACTAATACAGTAACATTCCTCTGCTGTACAAATTAAATCATTTAAAAGAAAGGAGCATTCTAAGAATTATATACAAAAGAAACCTGTAAGCATTGTCGAAATGAAACGCAAGGTGTCACTGTTAGCTCTACTGGTTTAAAATACCTTCCAAAAAGTAAAATTAACAAATACCCTTCAACATATCCAGGTTTACAAGTCTCAAGAAAATCAAATGTCAAAAAATTCTAGAAAGCTGTGAAAAGCATATATACATTTTCCTCATGACCTTATGAAGCTTCACGCCTTTGAAAAGTTGCTATCGATTCATTCGCACGCCAACTTTATCCACCCCAAAAGCTCCTACCTTCGACACAGCTCCCCTCTGATCTCAAATACAGCTCTGCTCGATCTTCCTTCAGCGAAGGCGTACAACCTCACCGCGAACCCACGCTCAGATCTTTCACAGAGATCAAAGCAAGCATGCAGGTTGAATCTGAAAACACCAACCCCCTTCTTCCCTAAACCACACCGTCATCTACACATCTGCCTGCAGGAGCCCAGCCAGCCACATTCAGAACTCCCACAGCAAACAGAGTCCTCGAATTCTGAAGCGACACACAGATCAAGAAAAAGTCCACGTGTGCTCTAGTGGGCAAGAAAGCAGCAGCTACGTTCTCCAACTTGGACTAAAAAAAAAAACAAAAAAGGTAAAATGAAAAACCGTTCACTTAACAGCAGGTTAGCAGTAATGTTCCTCATGAACCGAGAAGAGTGCCTGATGCTGAATAGCTAACAGCAAACGCTGACTCTGGATTCACTATTTTAGGTGTTGATTGGAAATTAGGCTTCTTGCTGAGCTGGTCTCTTCAAATCCCTGATCTGTTTAACTAAATAGGTCTTCTCATCGTTAAATTGTTCGTCCTCGGTCCTGTCATTCTGAAACTTGCTGAGGAACTCTATGAGTTTGGTCTGGTTCTTGAGGAGGATGTCTAGGATGGGCTGCGTCTTGTTAGGATTGGCTACGAACACCTGCACGGAGAGAAAGCAGCATCAGTCGCAGGAAGGGATGAGACCCAGACGTCCGCCCACAGACAGCAGGGCACGCGTGGCACACGCCCGATGCTTCCCAGGGCCTGCGGTCAAGTCATGGTTCAGAGGATTTTGTTTTGGAAGACTGCATTTCACAAGTGGGGGGGGTGGGGGGTGGGGGGGGCGAGGTGGAGAATTACATGTTTCGGCACAAAAAGGACTGACAGATTCATTCATGCTCTGAAATTCTGCAGCTTGGTATTAAAATATAGACTGATTTTAGAATAAAATGGGCAGAAATTATTTCTGGGCAAGGAAAGTCAGAATGGATTCCAAGTACTACAACCTCCATGAAAAGCATTAAAAAATGCACTAAAAAATGCTTTACTTTGTGATCAGTAATAGTCTACATCAGAAATGAAGGCCTCTCCCCTTGTCCCCCAGTCCAGATGGTAGACCTTTCTGGGTCTGTTTTTGTCAAATGTTGTGCTACACAAATAGGAGCTCAGATGACCAACACGAAGCTAGTAAAACTCCAGCTAGCGGTAAATGCAGTGAGATGAACAACTGGAGAAGGAAATCCTGTCTGTGGCTCCCATGCTGTACCTTAAACACGTGGAAGGCCTCAAACTGGATGTTACGACTCTTGTCTCGGAGGAGATTCATCATCAACTTGAGGTTCTCTGGTTTACTGATGTATTTTGTCATAATTGTGAAGTTGTGTCTGTCTAACAGTAGTTCACCGAGAAGCTGAGAAGACATTTAAACAATTACTCTTACATTATCATCAAGATTTCAAGTAAATCCAAAGTTAAAAAAAATAATTCACTTTATAATCATCACTGTTAAGCCCAGAACATAGGCACTCAAAAGACCGATGAGTGGAACCGAATTACGACCTACAAGCTACCGAGAGCCCACCACTTGCCACCCGACACGTACACGGTTCTTCTGGGGGCTTAACCTATGGGGAGTCCAACACTGCTCCCTGGTCTTGACATGTGCCAGCGCACATTTGGCCCAGAATCTGCAACTGTCACAGCCTACTTTTCACATAAGCATTCCTGTCGTCTCATTAAAAAACAAAAACGGAAACAAAAAACTATCAAAGAAAATGGTTAGAAGATAGGTTATTGATAATTCTTGTTTGACTTAACTACAAATCTTAGTGTAATTAATTAAAATTATTTTATTTACTTGGATTTCCCAGGAAAGAGTGTTTCAGGGCCAAAGTTTTCCACACACTTACCCTTGAACTCGCCAAAGTTATGCTTTTATCATACCTGATTCAGGAAAGTTTATGAGTATTTCTCTGTTCGTTCTTTCTTTAGCAAACTATCCTGAAGATACTCTAGTTTTTTCTTAATGATTCATCATCACTAATGACATTAAGCTAAAAAAATGCCTGTGTCTCCAGGGCTTACTGAGGTCTAGAGTCATTATACCACATCGGTCCTTGATTTTCCAACCGTCCCTGCTCGCTCTAGCTCTCTTCGTCTGAAGCCAGTGGTCACCTCCTCATGTCAGTGAGTCAGCTTCTAGGTGAGGTCTAGCGTGCCCGCCGTGGAGGAGGAGTAGAGTTGCAGTCCTTGGGGCTGGGGCTGGGGCAGGGGCAGGGGCAGAGGAAGAGGCAGAGGCAGAAGCTGGGTCCCTGCATCAGCCCACCTGGGCTTGAATCCTGGCTCCCCACTGCCTGTAAGCTATGCAACCTTGAGCACATTAATTTCCTGGTGCCCCAGTTTCATCATCCACAGTGGGAGTGGATGACAGTACCTATACCTCATGAGATACATGTGTAGTGGGAAATAAAAGCACGAATATGTGCAAGGCACGTGGGACTGGAGTCTACATAGAGACATGGACTGAGCTCTAAGGGAAGGAAAATGCATGAGTAGAGTTATTCTGCCCTGGATTAATTGCTCTGGTTAATTCCTTTCTGGATTCTTGACTGTGTCCTAGATAGTTGAAAATTTCCAGACAACTATCTCTAGATAAGTAATATGTAATATTAAATAAAAAATAACCTGATGTGCAGGAGAACAAATCTATTCTACTTAGGATTTATAATGAAATTCTAGAAAGAATTCAAAAGCTCAAGCTCAGGTTTCACATCAATCTGAATCACAAAATGTACAACCATCAGGGCACCTGGTGGCTCAGTCGGCTGAGTGTCCGACTCTTGATTTCAGCTCAGGACGTGATCTCACGGTTCATCAGTTCGAGCCCTGCGTCGAGCCCCGAGTCTGGCTCTGCACGGACAACTCAGAGCCTGCTTGAGATTCTCTCTCCCCCCCATCTCTCTGCTCTTCCCCAGCATGCGTGAGCACACATGCACTCTCTCAAAATAAACTTTAAGAAAAAAACCCACAAACCCAAAATATACAACTTTCAAGGTAAGAAGCAACAAGTATTTACTCTTACGAAGACTCAAAAGTTACTATTAAGCATGTGAAGGGGTACAGCTTTCCTGGTGTTCATTTTCTATCACAGAAACCAAAGAAATACCAAGCATGGCTCACTTGGTTATCTGGAGGAGGATAACTGGTAGTTCTTTAAATTTCTTGAGACCTAAACAAAAAAGTTGGAGGTCTTGCACAGGGAATACACATTTGCTGGTAAAATAAATATAGGAATACTTAATGCCTGTGTAGCTGGAAAAAAAGAGCACAAGTAAAAATCCATGTTTAAAGTACCACTGGTTCTCACAATTGCTGCATGCGTCCTGAGGTGTCACAGAGCCGCGGGAGCCGGGGACCGGCCCCATGTCCGTGACCGAGGGCTCGCACACGCGGTCTTAACCGTCCTTTTCAGGTTGGCAATTGCAAAGTGGCCAGAAGGTCTTGAATGCCCTTCTCCTTATCGAAGCAACCCCAAGATTCAGAATTTGATTTGCGGACACACTACCTTCCTCCCCGTCTCGTGAGACGTATTGGCCCTGGAAGCTACTATCCTAGGTAGTCCTGCCTGGCCTCCTTGGCCTTGGAAGACACTGGCTCCATCCAGCTGCTCATGCCTGTGTGACTGCTGGGGAGACAGGGTATCCTGGCCCTCAGATATGAAGAGATCACTTCACTGTGTTGAGACTCACAGGGGAGCCTACATCATATTATAAATATTACAAGTATACATGACATTATAGTACACTGATGTACAGGGAAGAAAAATTCCTGAAACAGCTGCCAGCATTTCCACACCCACCCCTGAGGATGAAAGGACTGGCCTTACCGGCGGCCATCGCCCAGCCAGCGCACCTGGAGAGAGGACAGGATGGGCTGGGTGGCGAGGCCCCAACGGCGGCAATGAGCAGAAGGCACCCCAGCCTGAAGGGCCATTTCGGCCGTGATATATTTCCAAGCTGTGGCTATTACTGGTCCCCAACTGTAGGAGTTAGTCTTAAGAGAAAAGAAGGAAGCATCTGGCCAGATGGAAAGGATTCTTTTGGACATTTGGATGGTAGAGAGTGTTCTAGTCAAAGGATACAAAGTATAAAAGAGGCTCCTGAGGTCCTTTAGTCAATCCCCAGAGAAAGGTGAGGTCTTGAAGAGTGACCTCCCTCTGGCAGGAGGGCAAGCAGGAATGGAGTCCTGATCAAAATGAATTTGGACACCTCTGAGAGGAACAACTCGGAGCAGAACAGAATCTGAAGTGGACCCAGCAAAAAGTACAGGTGGAGTTAGGATTCCTCCTTCCAGCCCCAATCCTTTGTGAGCTGTACCCACAGTTCCTGTCAGCGCCACTTACTGACAGAGTGAGGGGTATGCTTTTGTTAACTGCAATGAGAATTTTCTAGAGCAGAGGTCAGCAAACTTTCCGTAATGGACCAGAGTCCATTCAGACGTGGCAGGCCCATAGAGTCTCTGCGGCCACCATTCAAATCTGCTGTTATACTCTAAAGTAGTCTTATATAATATAGAAGTAAATGAATGTATCTATGTGCCAATAAACCTTTATTTATAAAAACAGGCATTGGGCTGGATTTGGCTCATGAGCTCTAGTTTGCCAATCCCTATTCCTAAGTTTTAACTCTTTTTTTTTTTTTAAGTTTATATATTTAGAGAGAGAGAGAGAGAGAGAGAGAGAGAGAGAGAGAGAGAGAACGTGTGTGCATGAACAGAGAGAAAGGGAGAGAGAGAATTTGCCCAAGCAGGCTCCGTGCTGTCAGCGCATGGACCAGGCCAACACAGGGCTCAGTCTCACCTGAACTGAAATCAAGAGCCGGCACTTACTAGGCCACCCAAGGCGCCCCTTGAATTTAAATTTCAAATGGAAGTATGCGTGTCCTGGTCTGATACAAAGCGGCCAAACCTGCCTGCGGTTGAAGGTTTCACTGCTCACGGCCGCCCGCCCCCTCCTCATGCAACAGCCTGCGTCATCCCGGAAGCACAACAGCTACCAAGACTTCATCTAGTTGGTGTGATTCTAAGTTTCAAAAACAGGCTTCCAAATCTAAAATACTGCATTGCTAAGAGGTAGAGACCTCTTCAAAATTCTGCACGTTCTATGTTGATTTCTCCACTTACAAGCAGGTGGGCAGGTGCCCCGGGCCGACCACAGCTGAACTTCGTTTCCACAAAAATCCTGACCAAGGACAAATGTATTTTCCTCTCAAGGGTCTAAGACCCACACCAGCATATCTCCCATTCCCCAAACACAAATTTCACGCGCAGGGTGAAGAGAAGTAAAATACGTAAAATAATCAGTCATACCTTGAGTGACTGTCTTTTTGTCACATAGTTTTCTGAATGAAGTAACTTCTCATATTCACTGAAGAACTAAAAGACAAGAAAACATGTATCAGGGATTATTTTCTTAAAGACTGGTAGCGGACCTTAAAAAGCTTGAGCACAAACTTCTAACACCACGAAGGCCAACCACTGCCCATCTGTCTCACACAGCCTTCCTCAGTGGCGCTCAGAGACCCTCAGGCCCCCGCCCCGAGGATTACCTCCAGGAGGGGGGCTCCTGGGACCGAGTCCCGCCCAGGGCTGGCCAGGCCCACAGAGCTCGAACCTGGTCCTCCTCTGTCATCCAAACTCCACATGCATAAAACAGAACTCCTACCCTCCAGCTGTCCGCGCAAGGTGGAGTCTGCTCTCATTTCTTGGTTTTAGGTTAGAAAATTTCCTATTTTTTTTTTATAGTTCAGTGAGTCCAAAGCATATAGACAAAGAGAAAGTCACCTATTCTTTCAATGCATCAGGCAAGAGGAGAAAATAATTAAAACCAGACAAGAGGAGAAATTCAACACTCTCAAATAGGTAGGTGTCTTAGAAAAGGTGGGACTTGGGCTCAATCTTGAATAATAGCAGGGATTTCATTTAGAAAAGGGGAGGAGATAAAATGGGAAGGACACAGCATGAGGGAAGGCTGGAGAATGCACAACGTGACATACTTAGGAAGTGACACATGTCCACCAGATTTACACAGCGCTGCTCACTAACAAGCACGGTGTCACTGGCGTGGTGAGGCGTGGCAGCCGATCAAAGCAGGAGGTAGGAAACGGACAGGAGGGACACAGGGTCCAAGGCCACAGTTGCTAAAACGGGGCCTATGCTTCATGAGGGGTCCTGCTCAGCCACTCAGCTGTGATGCAGAGCAGGGGACTCCTCGAGGAGCTGCTCTCAGGGAACTGCACTTCTGTCACCTCACCTCGAGGGCTGCATCCGCTACAGGCCACCGTGATCAGATCCCCCTGAGAATGCCCCTGCGAGAATGTGTTTTGTTTTACAGATGTTGTCATCTTTCGGTTGATTTTGTTCCCCTGAGTGCTTTCGGTTATTAGAAAGCTCAGGGCCGAAGTGTACCGGATTTTAGATCGTGTGATTTTGTAATTCTGTGTAAAAGCGATCCTCCCGGTTTAATTTAAATTACCTGCCTCCTCACTTTCCTTCTCCCTCCCTCAGATCTGACTGCATTATCTACACATTTCTGTTAGTTGCCTCACATATTCCTGAAATTTTGTTGACCAGTGTCATCTATTGATAACCTGGCTGAAGGTTAATAATTGTAGTAATATTAATTACTAGCAAACTGACGTCACTGCCTGAAGTTAAACGTCTTGGAAGTTGGTTTGTATCTTTGGTAGGCTTTAAACTAAGATACTGGTATGTCAGATTCTTTCCAATCTTTGAGGCCATGTCGTAGCACAAACAATCCCGCTGACGTTTACTGACGCTCACCGAGTTCCGGCAGTGCCCTCAGGCACTCAACACACATGCTTACTTAATCCTCACAACAACCAGCCACAGCGCTTAGGTGCGATCACGAGCCTTCTTTTAGGGCTGAAGATCCTGAAGGCAGAGGGTGAACGAAGGCAGCCGCCCAAGGTCTGGCAGCACAAGGTGGGGCTGGCGCCCGAAGCCCACACTTCTAATTGCTGCAGAAAGGCACCCGTGAGGTGACTGTGCTGCCGTTTGAAACCAACGCACAAAGACACACACCACATCCCGGTGGAAAATCAAAAAACCTGACCGGCAATGTTTAAGCCCCTCCTGAGACTGTCTCTGAGGGACCGGGATGCACTCAGCACTGCATGCTACCGAGTGGGAGGGAGAGACGAACACACAGTTCGAAAGCGTAGATTCTGCTTCTGAGAAGCTTACAATTGAAATTTAGTTGAAGAGTAAAGTGAACAATGAAGTATCAGCAGTGCCTAAGATTTCAAAAATTCGAACGACTAGTGAAGAACGAAAACCCACGCCAAATCTCGCGGGTCAGACGGGAATTTCAAGCGGACTGTTATTATCCTGACTTCTCCAAGAACACCCATCGTCGGGCTGTGGGCGGCGTGTAAGTCAGGCCAGTCCGGCCTAAGGATGCGCCCGTGGGCACGGCGGGGGCAGAGCTGGTGCGAGGTGGGGGCGAGCACCTGACCCTGGGACCTGAAGGCTGCTGTGCGGGTCAAGGGCACTCAAAATTGTTTATGTCGCTCAGGATGTCGGACACCAACTCAAACTGCTGGGCTAGCCCAGTGTCCTCACTTTACAAAGAGGACGGACTTCTGAATCCCCGGGGTAATGGCCTCGGCCATGGCCCCGAGGAGCCAGCGGCAGGAGCAGGGCTTCCCGAGGCAAGTGCTCTGCTCGCCCTCACAGCTGCCGCCCCCCTCTCTCTCCCGGAGGTGGCAGCAGTGTGGGCAGCCGATGGAAAGGAAGGGAAACTTAAAGTTTGATAATAATTTTCTTTTTATCTTAAATGTATTAACTGAGGGTCGATGGGGGGGGGTGGGAGGTGCGGGGAGGGTGGGTGATCGGCATTGAGGAGGGCACCTGTTGGGATGAGCACTGGGTGTTGTATGGAAACCAATTTGACAATAAATTTCATATTAAAAAAAAATGTATACTGTCCTTTGGCAGCAAAGGGCTTTTACTTCCTCCCCTAAAGCAAGAAAAGAAGGGTAGCGTGTCAATCAAAAGATAAAAATTCTGCTTCTGACCAAGTAACAGTCAATACCTTAGTTCAGTAGAGAAATGATTACAGCACCGTCTAAAACCATTACATATGCAAAATAAGTATCCGGGATACAATCTAATTTCAATCTTTCATCTCTGGTACAAAACTTACAGTTTTAAAGTAGAATTTCATATACTTACTTTATCATAATGCTGTTCCAAAAATTCTGCACTGAGCAATTTATGTCTTGTAAGTAAATCCTAGAGAAAGAAAATACACTATTTTACAGCGATTCTGCATTTAAGTTCTTTTAGAAAGAGAATCCTAAAACATGCCACGCCATTTTACCTGATAAAAACTGTTGTTAAAACTCACTATACTTAAAAACAGTTGCACATGAGTTGTACTGAAAATGTGGATTCTACGGAAGAGCAAATAAAATCACTAATAACTGGCAACTGTGATTGTGATGGTGATGACTGGTCGCGGGTCTACAGCTCTTAGAAGGAAAAATTTAAAAACAAACACATAAGGCAAGAGAAATACAAATTCAAAGAAAGGGAACATGGCAATAAAGTGAAAGAAAAGTAAATGATTGTGGTAAAGTATCAAAGAGAATACTGCTTCTGGAGGAGAAAGAGGGAATTTCTTTCATTAGAAAAAGTACTGGAGGTTCCATTTTCTTCCTCCTAACTTCTGTTATATTTAGTTTCATATCTAATGAAGTCTTTTTTTTTTTTTTTTTTTTTTTGGATGCAAAAAGGTGATTTTATTAAGGCTCAGGGACAGGACCCGTGGGCAGAAAGAGCTGCCGGAGACAGACTGTTTTTAAAAAGCCCCACTGTGGTGTAAACATTAGCTCCTAAGTAAGCACAAGGCTGCCAAAGTGTGGGATCAAACGTCAGAGTGACCTGGAGCCCAGCTGCATTCCTCACCACGTGGCTTTCCCAGAAAACAACTCCAGGATCATTCATTCAGAAAACATATACTATGTGCCAGGTAAAGTTCTAGGTGCTGGGGCTCCAAAGACAAAAAGATGTGGCCCCTGCCTTTAAGGACCTAAAAGTTAGCAATGACTAGCCTGGTTCTCACCACGTGGGAAAGAGAATGGGAACTCAGGACAGCATAAATGGTCAATATTTGTGAATTATGGAATAAAATTCCTTTAGAGCGGCCTACTGGAGAGGTTAGTGCCAATAATCCCCTTTCTCCGAACCAACTTTCCTTGTTCTCTTAGCTGTTTATGTTTGAGTGGCCCAGGTCACAACGAACCATTGTTTCCTGAGGTATGTCCAAGTGTAAGATCGGTCCTGAGAAACGTTCAAGGAAACGTCCCATGGCCAAATGCACGTGGAAAATGCTATAGCTCTGGTTCCCTTGTGGGGAGCTGGCAGGTCTCGAGAGACCCTACAGGGAGCTCTTCTGTCATGTACTTTGTTACTGCCCTTCCCAAAAGGCCTTCCTCACACAGGCTTTCCCCTTGGCCTGCTGACCTACTGACCACCTTCGGATCTCGCCCCCATATCACTGCCATAGCTTCCAGACTGGTCACCAGCATGGACAAAGTTGTCTTTACGTCTGTGAGATTACATGACTGCCATCTCCCATGCTAGACTGTAAGTTTTATAAATACCACGTTCATGTCTATTTTTACGAATCTTTGAATCCCCAGCACCAATGCAGTGCCCAGCACATAGAAGAGTGTGATATTTAATACATAAATGAATGAACCAACAAAATCAGGAAACAGGTTTGGGAAAACATCACATCAAGCAATCCTTAAAGCATGCTTTTAAGAAGGTTTCTAACTCCACCCCAAAGATTTACAGGTGTTCAAACTGCTGGATAGGGTACGCATCGTATGCCTTTCTTGGGCAATTTTTTCCAAATCCCCCTTGGGGATTCAATAGACAAAATTAGAAAACCTGGAGTTTGAGCATCCTCAAGAAGCTGGAAGAGAAATGCCATGAAGCTTCCCAGTATGGGGGAGGAGACGGGGGCGGGGAGAGGAGAATTTATATTAGTGTAGTGGCCCACAGGGTCAGCTATTAGGGAGACAGGTACGTGAGAACTTGAGGGCAATATATGAGGCATGCTTGTTAAAGGCACCTCCCCCTTCTATAGCTACTGCAATCTGCTTATGGTGGTCCCCCCGGTGTAGGAACCTCAAGGGCAGGGGTTTGTCTGGCTCACTGTTGAACCCCAGCACCTAAAGAACAGTGCCTGACACAGGGTAGGCAGACTCGTGGAATGAGCCGAATGAACAAATGAATAAACGGATTAAGGGATTAGTGTGTCAGGATCCATATAAGACTATGTGTCATTTCTACTTTTTTTGTGGCTAAATCATTCTGGAGACCACTAGAAGGAAGTACAGAGAAAAGAACCTGGTGTTCATTGCTCTGCCATAATCTGACAGAAGAGAATGCAAAGGAGGGGATCTTAGAGACAATGGCTCTCAACTACGGTTGAATTTCAGGAACAGGAAGGTAGAAGATATTGCTCTAGAAAGCAAAATTCCTAGACACGTTGTGCAATACATTTTTACTGAAGTTTTGAGTAAGAAAACTACTCTGAAGGATAGATCTCAAGTAGGAACAAGAGCCTCGCAGCTGGGCCACACACGAAAAGGGGACCTCCAACGTTTCCCCAACTAGGAAAGATTTTCTTCATTATCATCTGGTTTAAAGAGACCAGGAAACTCAGGAAACCACTGCCAATGTAGGAACCAAATCTCAATGGCCTTGGAGCAGGAGAGACTGAAGGGGCGCTCTGAGACGGCTAACATAGGAGACGGACCCCAATGCACAGCAGGACGAAAGCCCCTTGTTAAGAGGGCCACACCAGGGCCTGGAGAGGAGAGTGAAACACTGGTAGGAGAGGAGAACTGCCGAGAGCCAGCACAGAGAAAAAGGCTGATTCCAAGCTGGGAAGAGAGGAGGTGGGGACTTGGGCAGAGCCTCTACCTACTGAGCGATGAGAAGGAATCTCACCCTAGGAGCTGGAGCCACATGCTTTGGAGGGCTCCCCCAGGGTCGGGGACAGAAACTGACAGAAGAGAAGATGAGGGGGAAAGGTCATGCAGTCAGTGGTCAGTGAGCTGCAAAATTTCCAGCGTGCCACATGGTCCCAGACCACGAACTGCTGGGTCGGCTAGCAGTGGGGAGGGGAAGCAGGATCTGATTTCCCACCTCCCTAAATTCCAGTACATCCAAGGCCCTGGTAGCACTGGCACACAGGGGTCATCTCCTGAGCCCAGCAGATTGAGCACCAACCTTTAGGGTACACTGAATTTAGAAAGATTCCTAAAAGTGGGTCTGGGACTCAAACAGCATGTTGCAAGGACAGCCCTGGGATCCCTGAAGAAATGCTGCTGACCCCGGGGCTCGATTTCACAGAGCCCTGGCAAGTTGTTTGGCCCAATTTCTTCCTCGATGCTTGACCATGTACCAGGACGAGAGACTCAACTCTACCAAATGTGTGTGGTTCACTTTTGGAGCTCTTAACAGAAAGTTCTCCCTGTGCTAGAGTCAAACCTGTCCCCAGGTTATTTCCAGAAACCGTCAGAGCCGACAGAAATAGGTTCAACCCACTTTCTATAGGACCCCACTCCACATACATGAAGTGCTCTCACGGCAAGTCCCTACCGAGTCTTCTCTTCTCCAGGCTAAATACGTCCAAGTTCCTTTAACCACTCCTCGAAAGACAGGATCTGAGTCCCCCTCACCATCTACTGTCTTCTGAAAGCCATCTATTTGTCTATGTGCCTCTTACAGTGTAGCGCCTGGAACGGAACACATTTATGTGCTGTTACCTTAATGGCTCACAGTGGGGCCAGACCGTCAACAGCTCCTTAGGTCACACACTACGTGGTCACATGTAGCTCTGGGGCAGCAGCATCATACTGTTTAATTTTACTGCACGTATTCAGAATTCTGTGTACTCAGAGTGGGCTCTGTAGGCAGACTGCCTGGGTTCAAATTCTGGCCTCCCATTTTTTGCCTGACCTCACCCAATACCTCTAGGCTTCAGTTTCTTTCTCTGTAAAGGAGATAGTAAAAATACCTCCCCCAGAGAGTTGGTTGAGTAGGGTATGAAATTGCCTGCACTTTAGTAATTGTTATACTTAGCAACTATTATATTTAGTATTGACTATATTATTATGCCTTATTCCCACATCCCTTATTTATAGAGTTGGGTCTTCAAGTGGAAGTCTTCAGTTTGTTCTGTTCCATTCTGGCCTCTCTGGATCATTCTGAAGCCTTATTTTAGGATTACCACGGTCTGCTGTCTTTCCCTTTGTAGCTCTCACCTATACATTTGAGAAGTTGTAGGCCTTGTCACATTTTATCTAAGTCATTAATAAAAATGTTCAGCTGGACTGAGACAAAGCCCACTGGAAATCCACTAGAAATTTCTCTCCAGGGTGATGGCAATCCATTTTGCAGCACCTTATGCACATGACCTTTAGTTAGATGTAAATCACTACACTGGAATTCTACCTAGCTCCTGTCTTTTCATTGATTCCATCGAAACAGATCTGTACAATTATTCAACATCCAGTATATCCTCATAGTTATAAAGGAGTAATTCTAATAGCTACTGTTTGCTCCACACATACTGTGTGGGGACACAATATTACCCTGACATACTAGCATTCTTACCTCCATTTTAACAGATGAAGAGCTTGAGATTAAATCCGCAGCAGGGCCGGGAACTGAACCCAGGCAGCCACACTCTGAGTACCCTCATCTACTGGCAACTATGAGATTAATATGACTGAACTTACTCTTCGTGAATCCATGCTGGCTGTGGGTACACGGTTTCCTTTCCAAAATGCTCAGATATCATCTCTTTAGAAACACTTTCTAGAACCTTACACAGGTAAAACATCAAGCTCCAAGCTCCACCAGCCTCTCTGGGGAATCTACCTTCTTTTACTCTGGAAAAATTGGAAATATATTCGTTGGCCTTCTGATGCCCCTCCCGTCTCCTTAAGTCCTCAAAAAAGAAATCATGAACAATATTTGGCCACTGAGTTACTATCTTAGTACACATTCATTCAAGCTACGGATCTTGTTAGTTTTAATTTAGAGGGGGTAGTTTTAATTTCCTTTTGAGACCCAGCACCCGTTCCACAGATTTGTAAATTCAAGTCTATGGATGAGCTGCATTTCTTCAAATTTTTTTGTGCACAGTGCAGTTTCTGGGGAGACAGGTCTGGTCACATCCTTCAAGGAGAGCTCGAGCCCCGGATCTACCCTCCTTTTCCGTGATGCAAATATTCTCTCAAAAAGGATGCCAGCAAACCAGGACAGGAGAGTTCTTCCTCCCCCTCAGCACCTTTGGCGTGAGGCTATCAGACTCTCACCGCTCTGACCGGGTTCCCTCTCGGAAGGATGGGGAGGGAAGGTGTGTTCTGATAGGTCCCCTGCCTCTCTCTCACATGTCGTCTTGGTCTGGGCTCTGCTTGATTTTGTCTTGGGCAGCTCTCTGTTCAGGGGCCTCTTTAGAGAGCGCTGCCTTTTCTGCGTAATCAGGAGCGGCTGAGATACAGAAGCCAAGCCAGCTTCCCAACAAACACGGTCTCTTCCAGAGTCCATCCTTCGAATCCTGAACCATCTTTGAAAGCTTCCCTTCTTCAGGGAGACACTACCTGCCTGGCTCTGCCCAGTCTTTTCCTCTCTGGCTTAACATGAGCTGACAGGGTTGATTTACCCACAGTGATTCCATCACCACCATTTTCTCCTTGGGGAGAATGGAATTCAAAGAAGCAGCCCTAACTGAGGGCTGATAATGAAATTATCAGCAAGGCCAATCGAGACTGTCAGATTCTGTGAATCACATTTCTGGCACAGTGTTAACACGTCTCCCTTCCCGTCAGCCAGCCGTGCCACCTGCGCCAGGCGCATGGCATCGAGCACTCCGCTGGGCTGGGAGGTACGACTGTGCCCCCCCCCCCCCCCCCCCCACTCCTCTCCTTCCCACCCCACCCCCACCTCTCCCAGAGTGGCCGCTCGCGGCTCATGGCTTGCTTTCTACACAGGATCTCTTCCCAACATGTGGTATTACCACACCTCCCTTCATAACAGGCCTGCTGCTTTTCAACGGAGCATTCCCTTCCACCAATATATCCTAATTATGAGTCCTAGCCCCAAAATGCAGTGACACAAAGACATCAGATTTGTCACTTTATGTTATAATCTCGAATTCATTTCATTCTGCTTTATGAATTGACATATAAATATCTGAGACCTTACCTAAGGCTCCTGACATCCTCTTTAATAGTTTCAGGAAAATAAATCCTCGGGTACTTCTCACGCTATTACCTTATTCTCATTCCAGGTGAAACCCTAATGGCCAGGTGCCCAGGTTTTCATCCTGTTTTAAGGGTGTTCATTCACTGTGAGGGACATATTTTACCTAGAGACCAAGGCTCATTATCTCAAGGGCTCTTTACCCTCATAAAACTGACCCTCACGAGGAAGTGGCTACTTCTCACCATAAGAGTGTCCATGGTTCCTGAGCATAGCGGTCTGCAGGTTAGTATGTTAAATCCTGATTAAAGTAGAGGTTCTAAATAGTCACCTATGAGGTCAGACATTTTATATAAGGGAACGTAACATATAAAGGCTTACTTTCATTGCAAGGAACACTAATAAATATTACTGCTTTATTTACCGTAAACAGCACAGAACCTTGCAATTCAAAACAAAAATCTGCACGTTGTACAGTTCTATGGAATCCTAGGTGCGTTTAATTTATACAAATATAGAACAGGGCGATAGGGCATACTGGGAAGGGAGGCCACATAAAAACGTGAACAGGGCAGGCAATTCTGCTCCTCTTGCCCCGAGCGTTCAATAAATAAGCTTTGGCATGAACATGGGACGGAGAGCTAAGCCCGTTGTTCCCCAGGGCCTGTCCACAGTGTGGAAAATTCTGCCCTGATTGTGCTTCTAATATTTCAAGACACGCATACTCCAAATTAGCATGGCCCTGAACAGAAGACAACGGCTTGGTGTTTAACCAAAGCAACTGCGACAGTACGTTCCAACACAGGAGAAAAACTCGTTTGTCCCACACACTGTGTTTCAACATACCACAGCTGATGAGTATGTTCACAGAAAAGTGTACTTGTGACCAAACTGACCGTACTTTTTGACAGAGTTTGCAATCTAACCCTCCCACCCTGTCGAAGCTGTGACTCTACTGCACACACCTAAGTCACACACACACACAGAAAACAGATCTTCTCCCTTGCCACTAGAGGGCAGACGGGTATAGACTCAGAGGTTAGACGTTTAGGAAAGAACAGCAAACTGGTTAATCTCACAAGTATATTTAGAATTCTACAGTTTTTATGTTACCTTGAATGTGGCAAATGCATCTGAAGCTATGTCAAACGTTGACATTTCGACATATCTGAAGAAGTCATAGAATTGTTCTGACCACAAAATGATTTTTGCAAGTGGTTCATGTCTGATGCATTCTCTTAACATTATCCCACAATTTAGAGCTATTTCTGGAGATTCATACCTGCAAAACGAAAAAAAAAAACAACACACCAACCATGATTGCTGTTTCAAAACCCCTATCACTAAACCGTTCACATTTTTAGAACAGGAAGTTGAGATGTGTCTTAATTAAGTGACCAGAGTGGGTTACAAAAGGCATCTCTGTCACAGCAGGGTGTGGTGAGCTCAAGTGGGTTTACTCCAGAGGGTGTGTGCACGCACGTGCGTGCACACACGCACACACACACACACACCTAGCTGGCAACAACTGCTTCAACCCAAAGAAAAATAAAAGGCATGGGAGTGATCACATAAATAAACATTCCTTATTGAAGCTAAAAGACTTGAGGAGAAGTATTCGGGGTCACACCCCCAAACGAATTCGTTTTACGTGGGGTGCCATCAAGACTTCAGAAAACCCAAAAGCTGAATTAAAAAAACACAACAGGAAACAAACAAAATCGTTTCCCAAACTCAGAGTATCTACATAGGTCTATCAAATAAGCAGCATTTTTACTTCGTTGTTTCAAGTCAATAGTCAAAACAGCGCCTCCAAGGCTCTTGGCAATGCCAAGCCTACGAAGCCGAAGGCCTGACCCTGCGGTCACAGAGCGCTTGTCGAGGAGGTCCTGCGGGACTTCGCAGTGGGTACTGGGGACGCCCTGGCATCTGTTCGGCACCCATGGCTGCGTCTCCCCTCTGTCAGGAAGGAGCCCCGTTTTCCTCTCAGCCCCACCGCCCCCAACCCTCCCACTGCCTCTCGGGCTGCACGTGCTGGCCACGTGTCCTTCCCACGCGGCGTCCCCTCTACCCTCCTGCGCTCGTTGCACTTCCCCACATCCAACTAGCAAGGACCTCCTCCTGGCCAAAACAGACTTCTCTCATGACATAAATTCCACTACTTAGTGTCCCAACGGTGCTGACCTTTGCATCTCTGTCTTTGGAAAAGGAAAGAAAAAGCTCTCTCAGTTCTCCTTTCCACCCCTCGGACTGTTCCTCTTTCTTGCCTGGCCGAGGGCATCCCTCTGGTGCCGCCAGCCTGCTGGTGGTGGGGCATGCCCCCCCCGCCCCCCGTGACTCCTAAATCCCTGCTCAGGTCTGCTCCTGGACCCTAGTCAGGCATTTTCTGTTGCCGCTGGACACTTTCAGTGAAAGGTCTACCGTAGCACTACATCTCAAAACTCGAATCTCTTCTCCCTCCACAGAACAGCCGCCCTCCCCTGCTTCCTCATTTCTGTTTTCTGGCACCATGATGTGGTTTCAGAAACCGGGTCTAAGACAGGTCTTGCAGAACCTCCTCGTCCGCTAACGGAAGCGTCCTAGAGCTGCAGTTACTACTAGCCACACGTGGCTACTGAGCACTCCAAATCTGGCTAGTTTGACCGAGGGACTGAATTTTACGTGTTAAGTTAACGCAAAATGAAATGATCGCCTGCAGCTTGGAAGAACTGCACTGGACAGAACAGTTCAAACCTCCCGCCTCCGTCTCTTCTCAACGCTTCTATCTTTAGAGCCACCACTGGTCCTCTGTAAGACTTCTTTGAAACATTTTAGTTTCATTCCCTTTCATCCATTCCCACTGCTGCATTAACCCACACCTAGAGAAAGGTAAGTGCTCCCGAACCAGCATCTTTGCTTAAGCTCTGTCTTAACGAATTTACCCAGCACACAAGTAGATCAACAGCATTTCCAGTTGAGGAGTTCAAAATGATTTCTCCTGCCCATCAAATAAAGACAAACTTCCGGGCTTAAACGTCCAGGCTCATGAGATCCGCTCCTTCAGTAAAAGGTCACCGCCCATTCTGCCATCAAGCACTCCAATTATCTCCCTATTGCTGCCAATCACCATGTTCATTCCTGTCCCTGGACCCACTCCCCTTTTTCCTATTAGAATTCTAAACCCTCTGGAACTTCAATCCTTAGTCTCACCTCTTCCACCAACCCTTGCCTTATTGACTAAACCCACACCGCACCCCCTGTTATCCCACAGTCCTAATCGTTATCTGCAGTGTTATCCTTCTGTTACACACAGGGTCATCACAGAGCCTCAAGAAAGGACTCCTCTGGATCACTTAGGGCACAGCTTCTAGCAGGCTGACTGGCGCTTGGGTGACTACAGCGTCTGCCCACAAAGTGGCTGGTCAAACAATTCACCTTCGCTGATCTGAATTTAACAAGCAGGAGACCAGAAAGACAAGAGTAAGACAGTTTGGTACAACAAGCTGGGCAGGTTTTGAGTGGTTTTTCAAGCTTGTCTTAAATGACTAAGCCATAAACTATCGAGTACAAGGCAAACAGTTATGCCGTACAACCTGTTAGCACTAGAGTGGAGAGCACATTCACATTTAAGTCACCGGGGGAAAAAACTGCTGCCTCCAGATGCAGCCTAACACTAGCGACAAGCCTATGTTGAAACGCACAGTGACTCCACCGGATGGCTAATGTCAAAGCACTTACGGCCTACGCAGTGGTCACACTGCAGGAGAGGAGTCTAGACTCGTTAAGTGAAGTACAAAAACCTTAAAAGGTAGCTCACAAGGCTCCTTGAAGAAATGGCTGTTTCCAGGTCTGAGGCGGGAATCTGTACAAAATCAGCACGGGATGTCTTGTGCCAGAAAGCAAGGAAGCTATCAAAGACTGATGGGGTCCTGCCAAAAGGACACAAGAGCCAATTTGAAGGAGCTTCCCGATGGCCCAAGATGACGCAATTTGGATATAAAAATTTGGACATCGTGACTGTGATGGATTGAAACACACCAAGTATATTTTTAAAAACCCCAGAACTGGAGTTCATAATGACCTGATCACCAATTTAAGAGAAAAGAGGACAAAGGAACATGTTAAATGAAACCACAGGGATGTAAAATTCAAAATATGTGATTTTTCTACAAAACATGACCCCGTTGCTTCAACAAGTAAATGGCATTAAAAAAAAAAAAAAAAAAAGGTGTAAGAGTCATATTAACCAAATTCAGTTTGTGCACCTCGCGTGGAACTGGATTTAAACAAACTAACTGAAAAGTGACATTTTTGTGTGTGAAAATCAGGGACATCTGAACATTGGGTACAAGACAATGTTAGGTCTGTAAATAGTATGGCGAGTATGGTAGGGGAAAAAAAAATCCTGGGGTGCACTATGTACTGGGGATGCACGCTGAAGGAATCTCAGGTGTGAGGAGGGAAAAAAGGAGGCAAAGCATGTGAAGTAAGAACGACAGAATGTCAATAACCATCCACACTGGGTGACGGGTAGGAAATGGCTATTTTATTCCCTCCAGTTCTCTGCCCAGTTTCCACTCTAAGGGCTACACGGGACGGGGAGACAGGCGCTGGCGGGCACGGGCACCAGCACCAGCTGCACCGCCCGGGCTTCTCCTCACCTCCCTGGAGGACGTTTCTGCTGCAGCCACTCACGTGAGAGCTGTCAACTTTTAAGAAAAAGATAATTTAAAGATAAACTGTACCTTAAAATTCTTACTTTAACAACGTTTATATCGTTCTTTTGGCTACTCTTAAGCGAAAACACAGGCAAACTAATTTATGATTTTTAACCACCACTGCTTTCTACGGAAAAGGAAATACTCAGTTTAAAAATACACAAAGGCATCTGGAAGGTGCTCTAAGAACACCAAAATTTCAAACTACTCACTACATGCTTACACACACAACTCTGGATTGGTAACAACAAAAAATGAGATGCCAAAAGTTCTGTATGGCAACATCTGAAGAAGCAACCAACATAGAGATTTAGAAACAGAATGAAGGAAATAGAATGCTGGCATCAAACACATGCACTGACTCATGCTTTGTCTAAACAAGTTTGAACTTGGGGGAAGTGTTAAACCACAGAGATGTGAATCAGAGGGAGGCAAGCTACAATGCGAGCGGTAGGAGAGCAAGCTGATTCACGCCAACAGTCATGCCACTAAAACGCCTGTCCGCCAAGTTAATAGAACAGCACCAACGCTGGGACAAACAGATACACACCAGACCCAGAGCTGGCGAACAACTCCTGTGTGAAGCAATAAGGTGACCTTGCCAATCGGGGAGGCTCACTGATGAGGGAGAAGAGGATTGGTTTTCTTTTGAGGTTTCGGTTTTTAGGCTTTTCTGGTTTTTGTTTGTTTGTTTTTTTCACACTGACAGACTACCACAAATACCTGCTTACTAGCCCAGTAGTTAAATGCACTGTCAATTACTAACCAAGTCGGTTGCTGAGTGGACACAAACAAGTACAACGCAAAGAGCACTACTTCATAAGCGTGTCCTCTGTTGACTGAACAGAGTCAACCTATGTAGCATCCAAGCTCCATTTACTAGGCAGCTTTCACAGCCTCACAGTGTGCATGTCTGCCAAAGATGTCTTTAAGCACATGATTTAACTGATATTTCATATAAATAAACTTCTAAAATCTAGAGAACAGAAAGAAGACCACAGAAGACTTTTTTCTTCAGTTGCATAGGATCTGAGACTTTAAGGGCTCACGATTCATCCACCTTTAAACTCCCATAGGTATTTTCAAATTCAATTGAACTCACTGGCTGAATTTTAAGAGGGAAGTGTGTTCAGGGCACCTGGGTGGCTCAGTCGGTTGAGCGTCCAGTTCTTGATATAGGCTCAGGTCATGATCTCAACAGTTCATGGGTTCAAGCCCTGTGTCAGGCTCTGTGCTGACAGTGTGGGGCCTGCTTGGGATTCTCTCTCTCCCTCTCTTTGCCCCTCCCCCGCTCATTTTTTTTTTCCTCTCTCTCTCTAAATAAACAAGAAAAAAAAAAAAAGAGGGAAATGTGTTCAAGATCTATGGGAAAATGAAATGACTGAACTACAGAGAAAATACTTTCCCACATTCACCATTGTGTTTTTGCCTAAGACCATCTTTCCTTTTTATTTTTCAACTGAGAATATAAATTTTGTTATATTGTACATACCCTTTCAATAACATGAACAAAATATTCTGTTGAGTGCAGATGTATTCAACAGTAGGAGTTCTTGTACCAATTTGTCTTCTGAGAATATTGTTGAAAATTTGAGCCACGTCTTTTTTGCCCTATTAGGAATACAATCATTAAAATATTTACCCGACTAACCACCAAAAAGCCCAGCCACCCTCCCAAATAAACTCAAATTAAGGCATTGCATATTTATATAATTATGACTGAATAGCTGACTTTAAAGTGCTCATAGATACTAAATTTTCTTTATTTATAATTTCAAATTCTAAGTCTTAATACTATACTATATTTACCATGAGCAATGTATTCAAAGTGAAATGTTACTACATATAATTTCTAACCCTTAAAATCATGCAGACTCAGATATGAAAAATAAAACCTTGCTATATGCTTACAATGTTCAGGGATCTGATTCCCACCCATAGGGAACAAACAGCCTCAAATAAAATGCTCGTGTTGTAAACAATACACGTAATTTCCTCTTATACTGATGGATGAGGAGAAGCTGCACGCTGCTAGTATAATAAAAATGAAAGAATTCTGTAAGAAGCTGAGCTTTCATGGCAAGTAGACATACCCCCTATTTAGTTAGGTCTGTTCAGGAGAGATTTTCTATAGATTAATCATGAAGGTTCTAAGTACCACATGATGTAGCAGTTCAGAGACCAGAATTATGTAACTGTGCTTTACAAAACGCAATAGAAGGACGTGACTGCTATACAGTGAACCTTATAATCAGAAACTGCACAAGAAATTAACAAACGGAGAACTGAACCCCAGGAGAGGTTTCAGAAGGGCCACTTGTTACGAGGCTGACGAGCCTGCAGGGCACTGAGTGAAATGCTAGCTTTCCAGTGCCAGAGATCATCCTGGGGCCTGTGCTAGATCAGGAGCGGCAACGGCAGTCTCTAAGAACCCATCTCAAGGGCACACACTTCTTGGTAAATTTAAGTCACTAAAGTCCCAAGTGAACATTAAATTCAGTGACCACGTTGGGGAATGAGATGTGTGGACAAAGGAGAAGGAACTGGATGTTCCAGTGCGTTCCCCACTTTGCAGGAAACAAACACTGTTGTTGGTGGAATTTGATACACTATTAAAAATACATGAAACCGGCTCCCTAAATGGAAGTATCATTTTTATGTGTTCTACAGGATAGCAATACTTTCTATTGTCCTTTATTACCAATATTATTCAAGCAACCTACGAACCACACTCTCTCATGACTCTTCAAAACTGAATCTGGCTATGTATCTGCCATTCTTTCCCCTGGTTTTTCAGGCACCTGCACAGACATCTGATCGACCACTCAGGATGATAAACACTGGGGCTTAAAACAAAGCCCACCCGTGACAAAGACTCAGAGGAACCTGCTAACCATGCCACAGCCCTTCATTACCATATATACTTTGCGGACTACTTTTCAGACTGCTGTCAAGGACCATTCTTCTCACCGTTAAATTCACTAGCTAAATGGCACGATTCAGCTACATAAGCTTGGGCAGTAATAGCAAGTGCCTCCCAGGGCCAGGCAGGAGATGCATATGGGCCCAGCAGGCCTTGAGACTGAACAGCAAGCTGCTGTGTGCAGCACACCCAAGCATGTCATGGTGTAGTGGCTGCTCTGTTCCAGCTGAGGGGCCGGGTGGGCCCACAGGCTCAATGTTGCCAGAGCTAAGATTTTCAAGGGAAGCCAGAAATTCAAAACTGTGCATAAAATCTCCTGCTATTTAGCCATTATCCTAATTTAAACATTTAAAAGTAGTGCCAAGCAAACAAAACGCGTGATCTCTGCTGTAATGAGTTCTCAACAGGTTAAAAAAAACAAAAAACACAAATATATAACTGGATGTCTCCTAAAATCTCTTCTACCTCTAAAATTCTAACATTCCACAGTCTTTAGATTTATACTCTGAGAACGAAAGGCCAGTGAATTAGGTGAAACAGCAGGTGTTTATTAAATATGATGTAAACAAAAGGGCACAGTGAATACCTAAGAAGCTTCGTACACGACGTGGTGGAACAGGAGAAGAGAGACCTGGCCCAAGCCTGGGGCGCCCCTGAGCTCCTGCCCAGCTCTGCTAATTAGGTGGGCAGCCTGGGCTCGCTTACAGGTCAGTAACCCCTGGGCCAAGAGCTCGACAGGAATCTTAGGATGTTTCAAAGGACAGAACACAAGGAAAAGGACCGTGAATAAGGTACTGTTTTTGAAAAATAAGAAACTGATTTCTGACCTCAAAGTCAATGAGCTGTAAATCTGCTACCAGGGTGCTCAGGAGCCCGCTGTTGTAGAGTTCTTGAGCGAGCTGCGCCACCGCCTCTGTTTGTGGCTCTTTCTCATTCGTGCCATACAGAATTTCTTTCATGGCAACCAGATTTTTGGAAACTTCTTCTGTAGCCTAGATTTGGGGGGAGAGGAGAGAAACAACTCATTAAAAAAAAAAAAATATATATATATATATATACATATATGAAACATACCTACACTTGTTAAACACCTTCTCTCTACATTACCTGCCCAGAAAGCTACGTAAAAGACACAAAAGTGTGCAAGCCCTGTGCCTGACCTGGGAGCTGAGCACTGTGGACATGTGTACACGTGGGCCCCGACACATGTGTTCGAGGAGGGGCCGGCAGGTTACAACATGCACCCTTGAATACTGCCGACAGTGGTACTGTAGCAGGAACAGAACAGGGAGGGAAAGTTTAATCCGCCCCGCCTGGCAGGGAAACAACACGGAAGAGGCACCTGAGCTGACCAGACAACGGGGAACACTGACAAGCAAGAATGAGGGAAAAGGAGACTGAGGACAAAGGGGAGGCATGAGATGCGGATGAGGGAGCGGGAAGAGCACAGGGTCTGTCCAAGAAAAGGCATGGGGGAAATAAGGGAATGACACAGAAGGGGGCTTTGAACGTAGAGCTAAAATGTTAGGAATAAATAAAAAATCACTAAAGAGCCTCCACTTCTGGCCAAGACGGAGGAACAAGCGGCCAATTTACCTTCCTCCATGAACAAGATGAAAAAATAGAAATTATACGAAACAATAAATTTTAAACCCTGAACTTCGGACAGCACAGGGCAGTGATGCTTGAGAGGAGGGAAACGAATGAAGTGAGGCTCACACCTGCCCCAGCTTATTGCCTGGAGAGGGTTTCCAGGCCACATCACGGGGGGGGAGAAGGCAGGCAGAACCAGCCGTCTCCACAAGTCGAGGAGACAGCTGGGAAACTGCAGGGCAGGGTACCAGAGAGGAGAGAGATTAGCTTCTGTAGTGGAGTACTGATAAGCAGGTGCATGGGAGGAACACACCCAAAGTCAGGGAACAGCCATGGAGCTCTTTCCAGGCAGCCTGCCCATCTCTGGTCTTCTCTAGAAAACGCCCTGTCAGCTTCTGTAACTGTTCTTTAAGAAGGGGGGGGGGGGGCTAAGGTCCCAATCCCATCTAGAATGGAATGATGCAGATAACACTAGACCACAACCTCTCTGTAAATGTCACAAATGTTAATGTACCCTGAGGCTACCATCAAGAATTTCTGCAACTAAGTCAGAGAATTCATTTGAAGCCAGGTCTCTGAATGACACTGCAATGAAGGCTTTAATTTGGCCTCATTAACAGCCCATCATTCAACTCTGTGGAGGTAGCTCTAGACTCTGAAGGACATCCAACATATCAGCTATCACTCTCATATTTGCAATCATCCGCGGATCTGACACGGCCACCTCCCACGGCCTCCATCATTAACCACAACACTGAAAAGGAAATAACTGAATGGAACCCACCGTTATGCCTTTGAATCATCATACTCTTTTCAGTAACAATCTACTAATAATCTTTGGGCGTGGTCTTCAGTGACTTACATATAAACTTATTTCCAAATCATATGCAAACGACTTTCTGTTAAATACTTTGATAAAATACGAAAACATTTGACCCATGAACCACAAAAGGGTTTGAACTATGCTAGTCCACTCACACGCATCTTTTATAGGACAGTACTATAAATGTATTCTCTCTTATGATTTTCTTAGTAACATTTTCTTTTCTCTAGCTTACTTTAAGAATACAGCATCAAACATATATAACATACAAAACGTGTTAACTGTTTATTTTATGGGTAAGGCTTCTGGTCAACAGCAGGCTATTAGTAGTTAAGTTCTGGGGGAGTCCAAAGTTGTATATGGATTTTTGACTGTTTGGGGGGGGAAGGCAGTGGCCTTATCCTCGTGTTGTTCAAGGGTCAACTGGATACTACTTCTTCCACATTTCCTGAACATAAGAAAACGAGGTAAAGTTAATTTGGTGTGATCTTTTTATTAGGCCTATGTTGATTTCTTTTTTTTTTTTTCAATGTTTATTTATTTTTGGGACAGAGAGAGACAGAGCATGAACGGGGGAGGGGCAGAGAGAGAGGGAGACACAGAATCGGAAACAGGCTCCAGGCTCTGAGCCATCAGCCCAGAGCCCGACGCGGGGCTCGAACTCATGGACCGCGAGATCGTGACCTGGCTGAAGTCGGACGCTTAACCGACTGCGCCACCCAGGCGCCCCGGCCTATGTTGATTTCTAAGGACTACTACTTTCTTTTCTAAATGTTTAAAATCATCCTGTTAATCCCATACAAAACCTTACTCAGTACCAATGATAAACAGAATCTCTAACTTTTCCAGTCTGCTGTTACTACCCTGTTCTGTTAACGCCTTAGATTTCTGATCGCAGTTCATCGTCCAACACATCAATTTTAAGCATCCCAAAATGTACTTTTTGGGGGCCGGTAGGTAAAATCATTCATCAGTAGCCAATGTTCTCTTACAAACTAAGTACATGTGTGACCTCTGTAATTTCATTTTATTCATCTTTATTCTTCAGATGATTTTCTTTGACAGGGAGGAACCTGACATTCAGCAGGCTTTTGGAGTGTATTATCTGTGGGTTTTGTACCAGTGACCCTAAGTAGTAGGCCTCAGCCCCCTGTGCTCCTCTGGCCAGCTTACCGTTGTGAGGCTCTTGGGAACCTTTCATACGCCTCAGCTTACAAATGCTCTTCTTTGAAGTCACGAGTTTAGATCTGAATCTAGACCATACTCTGTGCTGTCTTCCGACAGCAAAAGACAAATAAGAAGGAGGGGGGTGATAGTCAAAAGGTATGAAGTTTCTTTCTGAGGCGATGAAATGTCCTAAAATCGACTGTGGTTATGGTTGCACACTGTGAATAAACTAAAAACCACGGAACTGTGTGAGTTACCTCAATAATGCTACTTAAAAGAAGAGGGAGGAGAGAAGCAAGGAAACAGAAAGCAACTTACAGGATTTCTGAGATGAAAGGCAACCCAGACCCACTCTTCTTCCCTCTCACCTGTATTATGGGTGGTGGCGGGATGCGGGGGGCCGGGGGGGGCACCAATGGCATTCCCACATCTGCTAACCACTGTACTCATCTGCTTATGCTGATCCTTCTGGATTCCACTCACTCTCTGGCTTTCTCAGGAACTCAACATGTCTGTTTTCTCACCTCCTTCTCTAGTCAACTCCCTCTCACTTGTTTTTCCCCCAATCAGGTTTTAAATATGACCAAAATCATTAACAAAATCAAATAAGCTCTCCTTTGACCAACCACACAGAACCTTCCCGGCTACTGCCCACCCGTAATTAAGCCTCTAAAAAGCATCTACTACCTGTGAGTGCTACAGTCCACATCTCCTTCCTAGTCACTTCCAGCCCAATCCCATGTGGCTTTTCCACTGAGTACATTACAGCTTTCAGCCAGTCACCAATGACCTGCCTGCCAGGAAACACGATTCTCAGTCTTTAGTACATGTCAGCTCTTGGCAGCATTTAAAGGTGTTGATTACACCCTTCTTTTAAAACTGCTCCTCCCCTGTCCTCTGTGACTCACTACCACCCTAATTTTTCCTGCCTGTCTCCCTGGTTGCTCCTTCTTGGCTCGTCCCTCTCGAAGAGGCCATTTAAATATTGGGAATTCCTCAAGGCAGGGTACAAGGCCTCTTCTTCTCGTTCTATCATCTCTCCCCCAGTGATGTCATCTACACCCACGGCTTTAATTAACACCTAAATGCAGATGCCTCACAGATTCCTATCTCTAATCCAGTTCTCTTACTAGTACATTCCGCAGCCTACTTGAAATGTCTCCACTTGAATGTCTTGAGGTACCGCAAACCCAATGCTACCAAAAACAGAACTCCTGATCTTGCCCTAATGCCTGGTACATTTTTCTCTTGTTCTCTATTTCAGGGGATGATACCACTCCCGCTGCTCTCGTGAATGTCAGAAACTCAGAAGCCATCTTCAACCCTTTCCTCTTTCTCACCCCATCCCAATACCTAATTCAACACCGTGTCTCCCCAATCCATCCATTTATCCCCGTACCACCACCACCCACGTCAGAGTTCCCATAATTCTTGCCTGGACTATAGTTTACTGACTAATTTTCTTGAATTCCCTATAATCCATTCTCCGTATCACAACTAGAATGATCCTTTTTTTTTTTTAAGTTTATTTATTTAATTTGAGAGAGACAGAGAGCATGAGTTGGGTAGGGACAGAGGGAGAGACAATTTTAAACAGGCTCCGTGTTGTCAGCGCAGAGCTCAACGCAGGGCTTGAACTCACAGACCGTGAGATCATGACCTGAACTGAGATCAAGAGTCAGATGTTTAACTGACTGAGCCACCAGGGCGCCCCTAGAACGATCCTTTCTTAGCACAAATAAGATTGTCATCACCTTTGCTTCAAATGCTCCAATTACCTATTGGTCTCGGGATGGAGAAAATTTCTTAACGTGGCCTGTAAAACTCTGCATGGTCTGACCCCGTCTTACCTTACCCTGGGCTACAATTTCTCCCCCACTATCTCTACGTCAATACTCTGGTCACACCGGAATTCTTTCAGGATCCCTGCGCATGTGGTCTGCCAGGCCCATGCCTTGCCCCCACCTCCCGGCCACCTCACATTCTTCCTTCAGGCTCAACTCAATGCTCACTTCCTCAGAGGTGATCTTTCTAGGTAAATTCCATCATACATTCACCACCACCACGTACTTCTTTTCTCACGGTTGCATGTAATTCTGCTTTTCCTTGTGATTTCTAATTAACGTGTTTTCTTCTGCTCTGTCAGGAGCCCAGTGCTTGCAAGTGTGCTATACACGGTCGATGAATGGCTCAACATCTGCATCATGATCATCGGGATGTAAAAAAAATCCAAATGAAAACCGAACATGGGGAAATATGATGTTATCACACCATGAAGCCAACGAATTCCTAAGACGTAGTGCATACAAGAAAGGTAATCTACCTGACAGAGCTACATCAGTGAGCAATGAACATAAATCCCTGTGTTGTCACAGAGAACAATCTGGAAGAAGACACCCCAAACTGAGTATAGTCTGCCTATGGCAACAGGTAAGAAGAATATATATATATATATATTTTTAAAGTTTATTTATTTTGATAGAGAGAGAGAGAGATCGAGGGAGAGAGTGCGCACACGTTTGAGAGCAGGGGTGGGGCAGAGAGAGGGAGAGAGAATCCCAAGCAGGCTCTGTGCTGTCAGCGTAGAGACTGACTCGGGGCTCGATCTCACAAACTGTGAGATCACAACCTGAGCTGAGATCAAGAGTTGGATGCTTACCCAACTGAGCACCCCAAGGAGAATATTTTCACTTTTCACTTGCTCTATTTCAGATCTGTATATTTTACAATTCACATTTTATTTTTTTTAAAGGAGCAAAAAAATAAAGGGAATTAGATAAATAGATCAAAGTGCTTACGACACTGGTGCTGATTTATCTTCTTTAAAAAAAAATTTTTTTAATGTTTATGTGTATTTGAGAGAGGGAGAGAGAGTGTGAGCAGAGGAGGGGCAGAGAGATGGAGACAAAGGATCTAAAGTGGGCTCTGTGCTGACGCAGTGAGCCAAATGTGGGGCTTAAATCCATAAACCGTGAGGTTGAAACACGACCTGAGCCGAAGTCGGACACCCAACCGACTGAGCTACCCAGGTGCTCCTGATTTATCTTATCTCTGCTTCTGTTCACTTTTTTCACTCCTCCCCAGAAGATATCCCCTCTAAATTTCTAAAACTTCTAACAAATACTAGTATTACATATGTAAGTAGTTTACATATGTAAGTAGTAACTAATCACACCTTGAAAATCAACAGTGCCACAAACAATGCCAAATGAAAAGCTAAAGACTGGAATGAGTTTAACAACAAAAGGCTAACTTGAACTCATCAGAAACACAGAGTGGCACTGGGGACAGGAGACTTCCAAACCTGGGCATATCGCGCTCTCTCTGTATCTGAACATCTAGCTTCACTCCTGCCATATTGAGATAAGACTTCATAATGAGGAAATCCATGGTTAGTTAGCATCTACAGAGGATAATCAGCAGCATGATATGAAAAAACTAAACCTCATCAACCTTGTTATTTACTAGCAGTCCTGATAAATGAGAGATTAGGTGCATATTTCAATTAAGGACTTTTAATTTGATGCATATTTCAACTGCTTCTGTGATGTCTGTTCCATATGACATGGATAATTATAAGCTGATTAAACTACAACTTAAAAAAAAAGAAGAAGAAGAAGAAACCTGTCCAAATTTTACTAAAACATGATCAGAAAACCTTAAGTATTTCACCTGAAAAGGTGATGTGGCGGGTGTTTACTGAATGAAGATACAAGAGAGAACAGATACCCTCGTCTGTTCTTGTGTAGATTTGGCTTGGTTCTCTTCATCAGCATTCACACTGGTGACTCCGCCTAGCCCCCCCATCTCTGACCTGCTTGCATTAAGTCAACATGTTCTCTGCCTCTCTGACCACATCCTCCTTACCTGCACCTCCTGGTCTGTCCCTTCACACCTCATGAGTAAGCTACTCACACCTGCGTTTCTCCAAGCCCTATACCCTTTCAAACTGCTGAGATCATCGTGTCACCTAAGCCACTGGGCTCCTTAATGACCACGTGGCCTATCCTGCTAAGACTGCATGTTTTAGTGCTGCCCGTGCCCACAGCTCCAGGTCTCTTGCCCCCCTAAACGCTGGATGTTCTTCACTGGAACTTTCTCTATTTCAGCAACCAGGGTTCTGAGCACCGTAGAGGAAGTGCCGGAACCTGCGGACACTTGGTTTGCCAAAGTTCATGCTGTTCAATTGCCTTCAATCCAGTCAGAAACATTTCTACAAACTGGATTATTTCTAACCAGTAACTCCTAGCAGCAGATGTTTCAAAACTGCTCTACTTTCCTCAAGAGACTTCAGTCTTTCTCTCTGCTCCCTATCTGAACATCTAGCCTCACACCTTCCATGCTGAGATAAGACTTCATAATGAAAACATCCCTGACTTCCTCCATCCATCTTGATGTATTTCTGCCATGCTCCATCTCAACTCTGGACACACACCATAATCACTTGGGGCCTTGAAAAAAGATGCCCCATCCCCCCGAGAGACTTATTAATGACAAAAGGAAAAATAGTACTTTCACATGCAGACACCATCATACATGAGATCAAAGTAAATGGCAACGAGACCATTGAGCTCATAGCCTCCTGAGGAGGCGCTGCAAAGGGTACAGCATTCTGTGATTTTCTTGCCAAAAAGGCCTCACCTGCATTGAATCATAAGGAAACATCGGCCAAACCCAGAGACAGTCTACAAAATAACTGGCCAGTACTTTTCAGAAGTGTCAAGGTCACAGAAGTCAACAGAAGACTGAGACACTGTTCCAGATTAAAGGAGAGCAAGGAGACGTCACAACTAAATGCAAAGTGACATCCTGAACTGCATCCTGGTCCAGAAAAAGGACATGAGTAGGACAACTGATGGAATTTGAAAAAGATCCATGGATTAGTTAATAGGATCCTATAAATGTCAGTTTCCGGATTCTGATCATTAGACTGTGGTTATGTAAAATGTTAACATTTAGGGAGGCTGGGTGAAAGGTACTCTCTTTGCAATCATTTTGTAAGAATAAAAAGTTCATCTACTCTCTTATTTTGCTTTTTCTTCACAGGAGAGGCATCTCTCCTTAGTTTCAAGGCTGATGGCTCAATATATGTGTGCTGGAGAAAAGGCTCCTAAACATGGAGTCTGGTCTTTCCTCAAGTCCCCCCATGTGCCATTTTGCCAGTTGTGTGGCCTTGTGGAAGGTGTAGATTCCATACCTTCAGACCTGAGATTCCAAATAAAGGTTCTCCCTATTCTCTACTGCCCTCTCCTCTCTTCACCTTCCTGCCCTGATATCTTTGTGTCTCCTCAAGTGACCCTGAATGCTCACACTACTCCTCTCCACCCTCGGAACCCCCACATTCACAAAGCCTTCCCTCACTTCCCCCACTCTCGTCCTCTGATGCCACAGCCGTTGCTACGCTGTTTCGGCCCCTGGCCTTGTAGCCTTAGATCTTCTCCTCTCTACCTCGCATTTCCCTAACTTACCCTCGGGCTACAGAAAAGGCTTGCTTACACTTTTTTATCCCCTCCCCTCTCCAATGTCTGAGATGGTGACTTACACGTGGCCTGACTTCATGATTTTGTTAACTGACTAAACCAAGCCTTTTAGTTAGTCGAACACGGTGTTGTGGGACACAGATGCTACCCTCGGGTGTCCACTGAGCATCACGTTAAGTTTCATGGGCACAGACTACTAACAGCAGCCAATTGTTTTACAAATACACGGTCATGAAGAAAACCATGCGGAACAATTAGCACCCCTCATGACCAGCCAGTCATGTGACTGGAAAATGATGTGGATCATGCCTCACTAATCGTGCTGCTGCCCTGTCTGGGTGAGAAGCACAGAACTGTAAGTTCTTAGTTGTTTTCTCGAGGCTTTTGAGCCACACATAGTGGGAATTTGGGGATACCCCACAGAGCAGAGTCACAGGGACAAGAGTCCGGGGCTTGGTAAAGCTTCTTGGAATCGAGGCTCCAAGGTGAGAAGCCTTGCTGCTAACTGCCAGAGGCGAGGCATATTAATCCTATGCCAGAAGCCTCGCTGACTTCCACCTACAGCTTACTGGTAACAACTTCGTCTCCAATTAGTATCTTCAAGAAATATTTTAAAATTTAACAATGTAAATTACAGGATCAACCTAAAGCAGTAACCACCAATACTCCGAAGTTCACCTCCCACGCTCACTTCACTAGTAACGATATCAGATCCATACCTCTTTCCCTCCCAGCGTGAGGACACAGGAACTACTTCAAATTTTTAAGTGTAGTGTCCATATGATAACCTCTCCAATGAGAACCAAGGCTGGGAGCCTCTGCACCACCTGGTTTCCCATTAAAAAAGTACAGTGAAGTGGCAAAATAATTAGTAAGCCAAACACTGGTGAAAATGGCCTATCTCAAGACCACCAACAACTCAGAAGTTTTCGTGTGAAATCTCTTGCCTTAGCCCAACGTTCCCACAGCACCCATCACTGTACTATTTTACTGTCATCAGGGGCAACCACTAGGCACAAAGTAGTGATACAAAAATACCATTTTAGAAGAGGAGAGACTCACTCACTCATGAGTGCTTGCAGACCATGTCCCTAAAGTGCTCATGTCCCTTTTCACCCTCCTCGTCTGGATCCAGGCCCAAATACTCAGTAGATCTCAAAGTGGCCTCACAGTAGGAATGCGAGGTGACAAGGTAGCTACTCATAGGTGCAGGCACAGGGTTGTATCTGGTGGGGTGTAAGACTGGGTCTGCCCACTCTCTTACCCCCAGTTTTTAATACTGTTACTAGGTAAGCCTAATGTTAAGATACAAAGCACACTGAAAAATAAACACAGCTAAAGTAGTATGTTTAAAGTACAGATATGCCTGACTGCAAAATTAAAAGGTAAAAAACCCTTTAAAAAAAGATATTTTACTTCATAACGATAATTAAGTTAAAATGGTCCAATATGTTTTCCCTCCTACCAGAGGCAAAGACTTCTAAAAGATACACTGGGGGGGGGGGGGGTGGTGAAAAATAAAATGAAACAACACACTAGATGGCAATTTGGCAAAATGTAGCAGAAAGTTTTAAAAGGTGCAATCTCTATGAATCCCACATTACACCTCTAGGAATCTATCCAAGGGAAATAGAGAATTATGCAAAGATGTAAGTATAAGCAGTGTGATTTACAATAGCAAAGAATTAGAAAAGTTATCCCACTGACCTGGTTAAATTATAATGTACCCATAAAACAGAAGACCAAGCTTTAAAAATAAGTAGATCTCTACTGACATGCAAAGATGTTAACATTAAAATGAAAACATAAACCGGGTTACAGAACAGTATGATCCCACATTCATTTACTTATTTGCCCCAGAGACAGAGTGAGAGGGAGGACACTAGAACAAGAATGAGAATCTAGAAGGATATCCCACCATGTCAACACTAGTTATTTCATGTAGTAGTGGAATTAGGAGGATAAAGCTCCTAAAGATAAAAATACACGTATAGAAATCAATCACAACTATTAGACATAACGAAAGGAGCACAGCTCTCTCAGACACGTGCACCCCCATGTTACCCACAGAGTGCTTCAGAAAAGAGAAAACAGAAGGTGCCGATGTCATCCTCCTCTTGCCCCCCCCCAAATGATTTCAAATGAACAGGACTGTGGCAGATAGATGCTAAAGTAAGGAGAAAGAATCTGATGACTAAGGTTGTGAGCCAGGAATATAAAGGCAACATTTCTTTTTCTTTCCTTTCCTTTTCTTTCTTTCTCTCTTTCGTCCTCTCTTCCGTTCTCTCTCTCTCTCTCTCTTTCTTTCTAAAGATTTTATTTTTAAGTAAACTTTACACCCAATGTGGACCTCAAACTTACAGCCCTGAGACCAAGAGAAGCATGTTCCACTGACTGAGCCAGCCAGGCACCCCAAGGCAGCATTTCTTAAACCAGTCAGTCAGGAGGAGAGGGACCAATTCTCTCGGCGAAAATAAATCATGAAATGAACTGTCAAGTTTGAGTGATGCTGCAGTATGCAATCAGAGCACCTTAAGTGTTGAAAGAGACATCAGCAATCCTCCAAATAAGTGGCTTTTAAATCCTTTCGGGGCCACTGATATTCTGTTCTCTACTCTGTCCATAATCATTTTTTCAAAATAAAAATCTTATGTAGAATCCCAATATACAAATGAGGATAAAGGAAAACTAAAAAAATGTACAAAGGGAGGAGCGCCTGACACCAGGGCCTGCTTCTCGATCTCGAGCACACACCCTTGGAACGTCAGGCTTAAACGCAAACGCACACACAAAACACTCATTTTCACATGCCTCCACTTCTAACCACACTAAAACTCCCTGCTATAATCTGTCTCATTAGAAGTATCAAGTTCCTCTAGATAAGCAGGTAGCAAACTTTTTGTGGGTCATATAGTCTCTGTCACAACTACTCAACTCCGCCACTGCAGCAGGAAAGCAGCCACAGACGTGTCAATGGATGGGCATGTGTTTAATAATACTACTTTATTTATTAAACCAGGTAAGGGGCCATCCTGGGCTGCAGTTATTGACTCATGCTCTGGAAAATATCTGGTGGGTAGAAAATAGGCCGAAGGGTACACGACCCTAGAGTTGGCTACAGACAAGCATCACATCCTCTCAATTCTCCCTCAGAAATCTAGTCTCCTATCTCAATCCTCCTTATCCTTTCATGTTCCCTCTCACCAGAGTACTCTCACGAAGTGCATCTTCTGCCATTACGTCCATCTTCTCCAACACACTTCCCATCTCGCCCCATCTCTGACTGAAACGCAGCTGGTGGGAATGGGAAGTGGTACGGCAACTCTGGAAAAGAGTTTGGCGGATTCTTGCAAAACCAAACGTAACGGTTACGACTCTTGTACTCTTGGGCATTTATCCCAGAGGAATGAAAACCTATGTTCACACAAAACCCGTACAAAAATGTTCACAGCTTTATCTGTAACAGCCAAAGACTGGAAACAGTCTAGATGTCCCTCAATGGGTGAATGACTAAACACACTGGGGTATATCCACAGAATGGACTGAAACTCAACAATCCGGAGGAATTATCGCTACTCAAAACTACCTGCGTTGATCTCGTGGGAATTAAGCTGAATGGAAAAAAGCCAGTCTCAAAAGGTTATACACTGCATGATTCTATTTATAAAATATTCTCGAAATAACAAGATCACAGATTTGTGGCTGCCAGCAAGGGTTAGGGAAAGGGGGAGAGGAGATGGGTGTGGCTATAAAGGGGTAGCAAGGGGGGGGCACTGCGGTGATGGAACAGTTCCGTGCCTCGATTGTGGTGGTGGTTACAAAACAACCACATAGCTACACAGACAAAATTGGTGAGATGTGAACTAGGCCTGTGGACCCCACCAATGTCAATTTCCTGGTCCTGATATTGGACACAGTCATGTGCCGTGTTACCACTGGGGGACACTGGAGGAAAGGCACATGGCATCACCCCGTATACGTTTTTGCAACTTCCGTAAATTAATAATTATTTAAAAATAAATTTAGGGGCGCCTGGGTGGCGCAGTCGGTTAAGCGTCCGACTTCAGCCAGGTCACGATCTCGCGGTCCGTGAGTTCGAGCCCCGCGTCAGGCTCTGGGCTGATGGCTCAGAGCCTGGAGCCTGTTTCCGATTCTGTGTCTCCCTCTCTCTCTGCCCCTCCCCCGTTCATGCTCTGTCTCTCTCTGTCCCAAAAATAAATAAACGTTGAAAAAAAAAATTAAAAATAAATTTAAAACAGAGCAAAACAACGACAACAAAGATTTCTCCAGCTCCCTCGGTATATCTTTAGGTTGTACAAAAGGCCTTTTTCAATCCACCACAACCTACATCTGTAGCCTCACTTCCCACCACAATCCTCTATCCAGTCACCCCTATCCGGTCACCCTGAACTTGTCACCATGCTCTGGACATTCCATTCCCTCTCACACTTTGCCTGGCAACGCCCTAAAATCCAGTTCAAATACCACTTCAAACCTAACTTTCTACATGTACCTCTCCCTGACAGAGGCCATAACTGCTTTATCCCCTTGGTTCCCACAGAACTTCATTCCTACCTCCAAGCCTCTGTATACTATAATATTTATATACCTATTTCATCTAGTAGATTATAAACTCCTTAAGAATGGGGATAAAATTTGATCCATGTGCCCATCTATCTGCCCACATATATGAGGGCACTAAAATGTCTAAAATTCAATCAAGTTGGGAATCATCTTTTGCAGAAGATGACAATGGAGGTAATGAAGTCATCTTTTGCCAGAGACTGTCCTTCCAACCACTGTGCACATGAAACTTGGCATAAGGAAACATAATTCAGATGGGAATCATTGTTTATAAAGCATTCTTTTTGAGAAACAATTTTGAAATGATCTATTAAGCAGAATTTTCCATGCTTCTGTTCACCAATAGTTTATATAATCGAGTTTATTATAATTTACATGTGACTAGTTTTTATTGAGAAAGGTCTCAAAAGAGCCCAGATTTTTGGGGGACTGGGGAGGGAGGCTTAAATAATTTATTATTTTGTCTTATATTTTTATATTTTTGCATTTCTTTATACCCATTTTAGCAAAAAAAAAAAAAATCATTTAGCAAACCAGAGTCTTCTAAACACGTAGCAATCTATACTTAATACCTTAAATATCAATTCATTCTCAAAAAAGGGATTAAATGACCTCATTGAAAAAAAGTAAGTTCTTAAAGCAAAGTAAATTAAGATAAAGGATGAGATAAAATCTAAAAGTAAACTGAAACATGTTGATGCCATTGATAAAAGCAATTCTATTTTCACAGTAATTCTTGTGTTAATTAAAAAAAAAAACTCCTATAAACACACACACGTGCACCTCTCTACTAAAGAAAATGTCTGAGTCTTCTAAGCGGAAAGATCATGGGCTAAGAATAACCTATTAATAACCTTATGGTGTCAAAGATTACTCTAAACAAGTTTAGTAACCATGAGTCACTATTAAATGGCCATGCTAGGAAAGGCTACTCCCTCTGCCCCTCTTAAATATGCCAACATAGAGCAAACTTATTCCTCTCATGAAATGAGTGAATATAGCTATTCAACACTGTGAACACACGCATTCACAGCGATGAAGGGACCCAAGTATAAGCTGAACAAGGCAGTCATACCTTCTTTATATAGCATGCTGTGGGCAAAGAGTATGTAAATAGTCATTACATACACAGATTTATGTGGCTGTTAGCAATGAAAGAAAAAATTCCACTCCATCCCACTCCACCCCCATGCCCTAGTTACCTAAAAATAAGGATGGTAAGATAAACCATTTTTTTCCTAAAGGTATAAGGAGAGTAGTTTTTAAATTCTTTTAAAAAGGTGTGACACAGGTCCTAAGGGATTAATCTATTTGTATTATACACAATTCATAATATGGCAACTGTGTACAATATAAAACAAGTAAAAATACCAACACGTTACAAATAGGGGAATAAGCACTCAAATGTTGTATTTATCATTTTGTCCACAAGATCACAAGAAATGAATGAGAAAATGCACTTGGATGTAATGAGTAAATCAGAAACAGGCATAGTTTCACAATGGGTTTGGCAGAACTGGGAGTGAATTCCATCTCTGACTCCAATACAATGGGTTATATTAGAAACAATAGCTTTCTTCATGTGGATCATGAGAATAACAACAGGAAACTGCTCTACCTCGAAATAAGATGGATGCCTATTCTCTACGAAGGCACGTTGCAAAATACAGTGCTGTATGCACGTGAGGATGTGTCAACCATGAAAGCCTGTATTCCTTTTACAAGAACTAAGTGGGCTCTTAGCCCACACCAAATACATACCCTTTCCCATTCCTTAGGAGACAGAAATCTGCTATCTCATAAGGAAGACAATTTCCACCTATTATTTTTCCTCACAGCAAGATGAAATTGGACTCCCTGTTTTACTTCCACTTACAGGTCTTTGTTCTATCTCCTGCAACCATCTAGAACCTTCCCTTTCCTCATACGAGATATTCCCTTAAAAACATTTTACTAAGAGCCTAGGGCCCACATTTTATTCTTTCTCTACTTCACATCTCCAGTTCATTCGATTATTCCTCATGGCAGAGTTCTCGATTTCTGTGTCAGCTGGTCACTCCTCTCTCAACACATTTTAGTTTCTCTGCATTTTCAAGTAAGGATTTGTCTACTCAGAGCAGATGATCACTTTGAATTTAAACAGTGTATTTCTATTATTGCCACCTAGGCTTTCAACAGGCTTTCTGGGTATTCTATGACATGATCTATTCTCAGGGCAAACATATGTGGTTTGTAAGCCAACTCTATCTCAGTTGGTCCATGGATAGTCTTTTCTTACTCTTTACTGACTTATAACTGACATACAACAAACCACAAAGATTTAAAGTGTACAATTTGGGAAGTTTGGACTTACGTATACACCCATGAAACCATCAAGACAGTAAACATATCCATCACCACTAAGATTCCTCTGTAGTCCCATACTTTGCCAACCTCACTCTAACCCTCCACATCCCTGCCAATCCCAAAGCAACCACTGATCTGCTTTCTGTCATTATGGCTATCCATAGAGTATTGTATAAATAGAAGCATACATTATGTACTCTTTATAGTCTGGTTTCTTTCACTCGACCTCATTATTTTGAGATTTGTTCATGTTGTTGTGTACAGCAACAGTTCCTTCTTTTTTTGTTGCTGAGTAGTATTCCATTGTACGGAAGCACCACAACTGGTTTATTTACACACCTAGGCTGTTTCCTATTTTAGACTATTACAGATAACGTCGCTATGAACAGTTATACACAAGTCTTTGTGTGGACGTAGATTTCTTGTTCTCTTCCGTAAATACCTACGAATGGGATGGCTAGATGTAAGTTTAGCTTTTTAAGAAACCGTCAAACTGCTTTCAGAAGTGGTTTATCATCTTACATTCTCACCACTTCCAGATGTTCTACATAATAATCTACATTTGCTATAGCCCAAGTTTTCAAGTTTTGCCATTTTAATAGGTGTGTAGTGGCATCTTCTCATGGTTTTACTTTGCGATTCCCTAATGATAAACATCTTTTCAAGCGCTTATCTGAAATCTGTATATTTTCTTTGATGAAGTGTATATTCAGATTTCTTGCCTGGTTTTTACTGGATTGTTTGTTTCCATATTGTTAAGTTTTCAGAGTTCTTTACATATTCTGGATGCAATCTTTCATCAGATATATGCTTTGCAAAGATCTTCCAACATTCTGTGGCTTGTCTTTTCAGTCTTTTAACAGTGTCCTTTGAAGAGCAAAAAGTTTTCATGTTGATGAATTTCTATTTATTTTTCCTTTTAATAGAGTATGCTTTTGGTGTCATATCTAAGAATGCTGTGCCTAGCTCAAGGTCACAAAGATTTTGTTTTCTTTTAGAAGCTTTATGGTTTTAGGTTTTACATTTAGTTGTGTGATCCATCTTGAGTTAATTTTTGTATATGGCATAGGTTATGGGTTCAACATTTTTTTGCATATGTGGCTATCAAATTGTTTCAGTACCAATTGGTGAAACAACAACCCTTTCTCCATTGAATTGCATGTGCTCCTTTGTCAAAAACTTTCCATATATGTGTAGATTTATTTCTAGATCCTGTTCTGCTTCCCTGTCCCATTTGTCTATGTTGATGCTACACTATTTTGATTATTGTACCTTTAGAATTATTGGTATTAGATGGTGTGAACCTTCCAACTTTGTTTTTGTTCCAACTTGTTTTGATTATTCGAAGTCCTTTGCTTTCCACACAAATTTTAGAATCAGTCTGCCAATTTCTATAAAAAGCCTGTTAGGATTGCAATGAATCTATAAATCAATTTGGGAAGAACTGACATTTTAACAATACTGAGGCTTCCAACCCATGAACAAGGTATATATCTCTCACTTATTTAGGTCTTTCAACTCTTAGCAATATACTGTAGTTTTCAAATGCACAGATCTTTCATTTGATTTGTAAGATTATTCCTAGTGTTTCATATTTTTGATACTACTCCAAATGATTTTTTTTCATTTTGATTTTGTAACCTGTAACCTTGCTGAACTTACGTATTAGTTCTACTAGCATTTTTGTAAATTCCTTCAGCTTTTCTAGGTTGTGTCATCCATACATAAAGACAGTTTTACTTCTTCCTTTCCATGCTTTTTATTTTTTTCTTACCTGACTTATAGGCTAAAAACTCCAAGCACAAAGTTAAACAGAAGTGGTACTTTTATTTAACAGAAACTAAACAGACATCCTGTTTTCTTTTTTTACTCCTTTCTTATTTTTGATCTTAGACATACATGATTCAGCCTTTCACCATTATATGTAGTGCTAGCTGGAGGGTTTTTGTGGATGCCCTTTGTAGACTGTGGAATTTCTATTCCTAATTCGCTGAGAGTTTTATCAGGATCAGAGGCTGGTTTTTTTGTTTTTCCCTCTTCTTCTTTTTCTTTCTTTTCATGTACTGACATGAGTTTGTCAATACAATGAATTACACTGATTGGTTTTTGAATGTTAAACCAGCCATGGGTTCTGGAAATAATACATCACCTGGTCATGATGCATTGTCCTACTATTAGATTCAATTTGCTAATATTTAGTTTATAATTTACGCATCTATGTTCATAAGGGATATTAGTCTATAGTTTTCTTGTAATGTCTTTGGTATCAGGATAATCCTGGCCTCACAGAATGAGTTAAGAACTATTTCTTCTTAACTTTTCTAAAAAAGTTTGGGCAGAAATTGTGTCATTTCCTCTTTAAATGTTTGGTAGAGATCGTTAGTGAAACCATCTGTGCCTAGATTTTTCTTTGTGAGAAAACTGTTAACTAAATTTTGAATTATTTTAATGGATATACGGCTACTAAAGTTACGCACTTTTTTCTTGAGTGAGTTTCAGGACGCTGTGTCTTTCAAAAAATTTGCCCATTTCATCTAGTTGTCAAATTTATTGGTATAACGATGCTCAACTCACAATATCCTTTTATTACCCTTTTAATATCTGTAGAATCTGTAGTGATGTCAACTCTTTTGTTCCACATACTGGTCATTTGTCTTTTCTCCTCATCAGTCCTAGCTAGAGTTTATAAATTTTATTCATCTCAAAGAACCAGTTTTGGTTCTGATTGTTTTGTTTTTGTTTGGTTTTCCTGATTTTTATTTGACAGATTTCTGCTTTGATCTTTATTTCTTGATGTTTAATTTGCTTTTTTTTTTTCTAGTTTCTTAAGGTAAACACTAAGACTTTTCTTCTCTTCTAGTATTTGCACTTAGTGCTATAAAATTTCCCCAAGTAATGCTTTAGCAACATCACACTGATTCAGATGTTGTGTTATTTTTATTTCACTCAAATAATTTTCTAATTTCTCTGATCCACGCATTATTCATAAGTATGATGTTTAGTTTCCAAATATTTTGGAATTTTTCCCAGGCTCTGTTATCGATGTCTAATTTAATTCTATTGTAGTCACAGAACATATGTTATATAAATTTATCTTTTTAAAGTATTGGACCTTCTTTTAAGGCCCAAAATATAGTCTACATTTACTAAAAATGTGTCATATGTCAAAAGGGTGTAGGAGTGTTCTGCTGTTGTTGGATACAGTGTTCTATAAATACCAATTAGGTCAAATTGGTTGACAGTATCATTATGGTCTACTAGAAGATCCTTGCTGATTTTCTGCTTTGTTCTATCAATTACTGAGATTGGGGCACTAAAATCTCCAATTATAATTGTGGATTTGACAGTTTCATCTTGCAGTTTTATCAGTTTTTGCTTTGTTTTATTTTGCTTTAAGGCTCTGTTACCATGTGCATAAATATTTAGGATTGTTATGTCCCTTGGATTAGTTGAACTCTATTTTATCATGAAATGATTTTATCCCTGGTGATATTCATTGCTCTAAAATCTACTTGTGTCTGATACTAATAGAGACACTCCAGCTTTCTTTTCACAAGTATTAGCATGGTATATCTTTTTCCATCTTTGTAATCTAAATGTGTCATTATCTTTAAAGTTCATTTCACATAGGCACATAAAGTTAGGGCTTTTTCATTCAATCTGACGATCTCTGCCTTTTAACTAGGTTATTCAGCCCATTTATATTTCATGTGATTATTGATATGGTACATCTGAGTCTATCAACTCACTGTTTGTTTTCCATTTGTCCCATCTGTTCTTTAATCTTTTCCTCTTTTTCTGCCTTTTTTTGGCTTAATCAAATATTTTATTTTCTCCTTTGGAATCTAGTCTGTTGTATTGTTGTTGTTGTTTTTTAAGATTCTAGTACAAAGCTATACTTTGATCTGTACTGCATTTTATCAGTTAGGATCATGCCCTTCCTTCAAGTCTTACCCTACCAACCCTAACAGCTAACCCTCTGGTGCCTGATTCAGTTACCTATAGAGTTTACTATCCTTCTACAATATTTGTAATTCACAGACTCTGCTAATAATCCCTTTAATTCTCTTCATATAAATCAATAACAATAAATGTCAAACAGTTTAGAGTTGAGGACAGTATCTTACAACAGATCACTAGAACCCTGCCTAGAAGCTTAGAGTGATCCACTAATCATGTACTAGGTATAATTATTCATCCAATCATTAAAAATGTCCTCTGAGTATCCTGAACTAATTAATGAACATAAACCTATGTGGAAGATACTAGGCCCAACAGGGTAGATCTCCCAAGAAGGGTCATTTATCTCACTACTTCTGTGTGTGGTAGCTTTAAAGGGAATGTGATCCTTGGCCACCATCATAAAATCTGTAAGATACCTGGCTATTATACCCTCTTATTGGTCACAAACTCAAAATACAAATTGTTACACACTCTCAGTAATACCTGTTTTAAGGAATTAAGAGTTCAGAAGAGTCATAAGGTGACAGTATTTCAAGTTAACTCTGCTTTGTATTCCATTTTCAATAAATCCAAATAGTTATTGAGCTGTCTTTGGAAGGTTTATATTCTAACAGGAGGAAGAAAAAGTAAACAAACATCATTAGTATATTAAAAATGTTAAGTGCTACAAAGGAAAATAGAATAAGATCAAGGGGAACAGGAAAGCCAGGGAGGAGAGCTGCATTTTAAACAGGGGGTTAGGTGAAAAGTGACATTTGAGCGAAGATTTGAAGGTGATAAGGGAGTAAAGCCAAGCAGAGAGCTGGGGGAAGAACATTCTAGGCAAAAGCAACAGCCAAATGCAAAGGCCTAAAGGCAAAAGCATGACTGAAGTATATCAGGAAAGGAAGTAGATGTGGGGGGAGCACTTGGAGAAAGGCCCATTGAAGCCCTGGGTCTGACCGTCCAGGGCAAGGGTCATTGTTTATTTTTTTGCTGAAGGGCAGATAGTAAATATTTTAAGCTTCACAGGCCACATAAGGTCTCTGTTGCATATTCTTATTTGCTCTTTAAACCAACCCTTTAAAAATGTAAAGACCATTTTTTTTTTTAACGTTTGTTTATTTTTGAGAAAGAGAGACAGAATATGAATGGAGGAGGGGCAGAGAGAGAGGGAGACCACAGAATCTGAAGCAAGCTCCAGGTTCCCAGCTGTTGGCACAGAGCCCAATGCAGGGCTCGAACTCATGAACCGTGAGATCGTGACCCGAGCTGAAGCTGGACACCCAACCGACTGAGCCACCCAGGCGTCCCAGTAAAAATCATTTTCTTAGCTCACGAGCCTTACAAAAACAGGGCTAAGCAAAGATTTGGTCTGTAGAACTTAGTTCAGGTCCTTGTAAGGACTCGGACTTTTACTCTAAGGGAAATATTGTTTGACTCATGGTATTTTTTTTTTTTAATTTTGTTTTTATTTTTTAGTGAGAGAGAGAGAGAGAGAGCGAGCAACCACGGGAAAGGGAGCAGAGAGAGAAAGAATCTTAAGCAGGCTCCATGCTCAGTGCAGAGCCCGATGCAAGGTTCAATCCCACAACCCTGGGATCATGACCTGAGCCAAAATCAAGAGTTGGACACTTAACCAACTGAGCCACCCAGGTGTCCCATTTGAGTCATGTTTTGAAGGAACCAACATGGCCGTAGGGAGGCAAGAGAGACCAGTTCAAAGGACACTATGGTATTTCAGAGCAGAGACAAGGGTAGACCACACCAGAGCGTGTAGCAAAATGGGAGACATGGTTAGAGTCTGGCTTTTAAATCCCCCCAACCAAAGTGAATGGATTTGCTCATGAATTGGATTTGGGAAGTGTGAAAGGAGTCATGGATAACACAAGACTTTTGGCCTGAACAACAAGGACAGAAGGACCAAATTTCATTAACCATGCTTGGAAAGACTGTGAATCGATGTGTGAAGTGGGTGTTTTGCTTCCAAACAAAGTAGAATTTATATTCCTTCAATCCGGCTACAACTTTGTGTCTCATTTATTTATTCTTCTAAAGCTTCAGAATAATTATTTGTCAACTTACAAAAAGATCCTGCTCTGATTTGAATGAAATCACTTTAAGCTTCAACATTAATTTGAAAAGAAATGACATCTTAACTATATTCCATCTGATAGAGTGGACCAGGTATTCTTTGGTGCCTCTGAACAAGGTTTTATAGTTTTCTTCAAACAGGTTCTGCATCCTTCCTGATGAAAGTATTCTCAAACATCTTATTTGTTGTTGTTGTTGTTATTGTAAATGAAATACTTGCTTAAAAAAACTACAATTTCTAGATAGTTTTGATTGGTATTTAGGGAGGCTATGAATTTTCTATGGATTTAGCTGCCTTGTAAATAAACTCATTTTTACGTTGATTTGCTTGTGTTTTGTACAGATATATGAGTATGTCAATAATGTAATTCTCCCTGTTTATTTGCAATAGCTGTATTTTTTATTTCTAAACCATTTCTTCCTTCCTTCCTTCCTTCCTTCCTTCCTTCCTTCCTTCCTTCCCTCCCTCCCTCCCTCCCTCCCTCCCTCCTTTTTCCAAACCATTTCTTTATGCACTGGCTGGATTTCCAGAACAAGGCTAAATAAGTCATAGCAAGCACTCTGGTTTTATGGGACTACCTTCAAGCTTTCAGTCTTAAGTATGAGGTCAAAGTTGTTTTTCACGGTTTTTAATTTAGTGGTTAGATTTTCACCTTTCCATTTATTTTCAGGTCTCTGTTCCCTTTTTTGCCATTTGCATCAGTTGCTACTACCTTTTGAATGTTGATAACAAGGTGAATTGGGAAATTGCAGGGTTCTCCTCCCTCTTCTTAATCTATTTCAGAAAAAGTAATTTCCACAAGTTGCCTTTCAGAGCTGTCCCTTTCCACTGAAATGAAATTTATTTTTCATAAATTCAACTATTTTCCTTTGCTTTGTTTATCCTAATAGCAGGAGGTCTATTCTTGCTAAGGTTTAAAGAAATAGCTCTCAGCCTTGGTGTTATGGATATTTGGGGCCAGGTAACTCCTTGTTGTGGGAGGCTGTCCCACGTTTAGCAGCATCTCTGGCCTTTCCTAACTAGATGCCAGTAGCAGCCTGTGCTCCAACACAGATTAAAACCAACAATGTCTTTAGACATTGCCAAATGTCCCACAGAAGGCAAACTGCCCCTGGTTGACAACCGCTGGTTTAGTCAAGTAGATAATATGGATTCTAATGGAGACTAAGCATGCTTTCTATAACTTACAGGACTCACCTCCAGTGCCACCTCCTCATATAGCCCATCTAAGTTAGGACACTCCCCCTACCTGCTGCCACCCTCCACATACCCACACACCTTCAGTCGACTACCACAGATGTCAAAGCATGGACTCCTGTGGACCCTTGAGACCCTTTCAAGAGGCCCAGGAGGTCAGAACTGTTTTCAATCAATACAAACACATTTGCCTTTTTCTGCTGAATTGCCATTTGCACTGACAGTGCTGACCCTCTAGTCTGAGTCAAGGCGGGGACAACAAACTGTACTGGCCATCATTGCCATCTTCATCACCATGTACTCAGTTTAAAATTTTGCTTAAGAATGTCATGGGAAAGCAGAAAAAATATTCATTTTATTAAATTTTGATATTTGAGTACACATCTTTTTAACATTTGGTGTGATAAATGCAGGGAGTATACGTAAAACACCTTCTGCCCCTTATTAAAATAAATGGGTTATGGGGCGCCTGGGTGGCGCAGCGGTTGAGCATCCGACTTCAGCCAGGTCACGATCTCGCGATCCGTAAGTTCGAGCCCCGCGTCGGGCTCTGTGCTGACAGCTCAGAGCCTGGAGCCTGTTCAGATTCTGTGTCTCCCTCTCTCTCTGACCCTCCCCCGTTCATGCTCTGTCTCTCTCTGTCCCAAAAATAAATAAAAAACGTTGGAAAAAAAAAAAATAAAGTAAATGGGTTGTCTTAAGGAAAAGTAATTGTATGACAGAGCTACAAGCTGAATAAGCCACTTTTTTAATGGAACATCATTTTAACGTGAAAGAAAAACTGACAAATCATTCAGGCTTAGATATTTGGCAGACATTTTCTCAAAAATGAATGAAGTGAGAGCTTGTCACTTTAAGGAAAACACCCTATAGTATCTGCTGCCCAATTTGAATTCTGAAATCTGAATACAACATGCATAAGTCTGACCACTTTCCAGTACTTCCAGACTTTTCTGATGGGATTAGTGGTAATACTTAAAAATGTGAATTTCTGAAATTGTATAATGTGTCAATATTTGGAAGATGTGTATACATCAGTGATCCAACACTTTCTAAATGATCAATGCATGTTACAAAATCATGCATGGATAAAAGATCTTTTCAGGGTGCCTGGGTGGCTCAGTCAAACACCTGACTTCGGCTTAGGTCATGATCCCACGGTTCCTGAGTTCGAGTCCCACAGTGGGTGAGCATGAGCCCTGCTTCCGGTGAGCTCAAACCCCGCTTAGGGTGAGCCCTGCTTCTGTCTCCCACTCCCCCCTCTCTCTTTCTCTCCTGGAATTCTCCCTCTCTCTCTCTGCCCCTTGCTCACTTGCGCCCTCTCTCAAAAAAAAAAAAAAAATCTTTTCAAAATGCAGAGTATGAAAAGTTTATATACTTTCAGATTCTATTACAATCAAGGAGCTAGCAATTGGGTTTTTTTCCTTTTTTATTAAAGATTTTTGTTTATTTATTTTGAGAGAGACAGAGACAGCACGTGTGGGGGAGGGGAAGAGACAGAGGGAGAGAGAGAATCCCAAGCAGGCTCTGTGCTGCCAGTTCAGAGCCTGAGGTGGGGCCTGAACTCATGAAACCGTGAGATCATGATCTGAGATGAAACCAAGAATCGTAAGCTTAACCAACTAGGCCACCCAGGTGCCCCAAGGAACTATCAATTGTTGCATTTTGGTGTGGCTATCAAAAAATATTCAGAATTATCTGAAAGGCTATTAAAACACACCTCCTTTTTCCACCCATACATCTGTATAAGGCCAGACTTTATAACTTCAACCAAGGAACATATGACATCAGAGTGAATGCAAACACAAACATGAAAATCTAGCTATCATCTGTTACACCCGAATTTTTTAAAAAGTTTTATCATATCATAAACATTTATCTATTATCTTACAATGGGAATGCAAGAAACTGTCTAGAATTTCCATGAAAGATCTAAAGTTGAATTATAAAAAAAATTTACTAATTTTAGATTGCTTCTTTGGTTTTAAATATTTATTTGGGGGTGGGGGCAAGGGTTGAGAGAGACAGAGGGAGACAGAGGATCTGAAGCAGGCTCTGCACGGACAGCACAGAGCCCGATGCAGGGCTCAAACTCATGAACCATGAGATCATGACTTGAGCCCAAGTCAGATGCTTAACTGACTGAGCCACCCAGGTACTCCTAGATTGCTTCCAATGACAGAAAGATAGATTAACTCAATAGCCTGTAACAAATCTTAATCCCATGGGTGTGAACTTCGTTTTTTTATAGGAACACAGGTAAACCACATCTTAAAAAGATGGCAGTAGTTAAGCAGTCTACTATTCAACCCAAGAGAGGAAACAACCTCCTAAAATAAACAATAGGGTGGAAGAGGTCATTCCAGTCAAATACTCATTCAAGAGACAGCAGGTATCCAGCCCATGGTAGACAGGTACTGTGGAGGGCATAGGTGGGCCAGAAATAACACTGGAGTCAAAGAGCTCATGTTCTAATAAGAGAGAAAAAATACAACACAAATAAAATCATGTTCAAAGATGGAGGCAGTGCTGGCATTTCCAAAGGAGGTGACCAAAAGGTAGAGATCTGTTTTAGGGGGCAAGCATGAGGAAGCAAAGGGAGTATTCTGGGAAGCCATCTAGGAAAAAGAGAGGTATGGGGTGGTTCTGAAAGATGAATGGGGGCTGGGGTGAAAATCCAAGGGGGTGGACAAGACAAAGGCATTAAAAATGGTATAGCTGATCATTTGCTTTAGTTGCTCTAGTGGACAGAGGCAAGCTGAGATTGCTAGAGCTCACAGAATAGTGGGGAGAAGGGTTGAAAATCGCCTAGAAAAGCAGAGACCAGGTCATGAAGGGTCTTGTGTGCTATGCGAGGAGTCTGCACTGAAGGTTTAAAGCAGGGGAGATATTTTAGAAAGAGCATTAAGGAGGCTACTGCTAAGGTCCATAAGAGAGGTCATGAGGATCTTCATCAAGTGGGAATGGCAGTCAGGATCAATTCCTAATCCCTTAGGAAGTAGGATTCACAGTATTTCACGAAGATGACATTTTAAAGGAGGAGAAGGGGTGCCTGGGTGACTCAGTTGGTTTATCTGACTTCGGCTCAGGTCACGATCTCATGGTCTGTGAGTTCAAGTACCACATCGGACTCTGTGCTGACAGCTCAGAGCCTGGATCCTGCTTCAGATTCTGTGTCTCCCTCTCTCTCTGCCCATCCCCGGCTCGTGCTCTGTCTCTCTCTCTCTCTCAAAAATAAATAAACATAAAAAAAAAAAAAAGGGGGAAGGAGACAGATCAGGATAAAAGCCAGGTTTTGGACTATGGTGACTGGACAGAGGGAGACACTTGTCATGGATACAAGGAACACAGAAAGGAAACTGGGAGAGATGCTGCTCCAAGAAGACCACAGGTGGAAACACTGATCAGATAAACCACTTCAACAATGAACACCCCTTCCCACCAAATTAAGTAAATTTGAGAACCTGAAATGAAAAACTGAGAGAAAAGGGAGAAAGCAATCTGTTGGATGGCAGTATGGAAGAAAGTATGTGGTGTTTTGGCAGCAGCAAATGCCATCTGAGGACTCTATTTTAAAACCCCAAATAAACCCAAATTGGGATTTACTGATCTTTTAAAATCACTTCATAATCAAAAGATTGAAAATATAACATAAAACCAAATGCATACCTTTTCTGCTTTTTTGTCAGAAATGTCTTGCTTTTCCAGAACAGCCATGCTCTCCTTCAGGTTCTTCACAATGTCTGCTGGGGATTTGTGAGACTTCCCAAATGGGAACGGCATGGCGGCAGCGACAGATGCCTCGCTGCGCTCTGCCTGCTTCACCTGGGGGCACAGCACAAGGCACAAGTGAGAAGAAGTGAGGTCAACAGAAGACATACTTTCTAAACCCTAATCTGGGAAGAAACCCACTGTGTGAGAGAGTCATTTTACGACAAGACTTGCAAAGTGAGTAGGAACGAGGAAACCTACAAATATACGCAGAAAATGATAATGCAGAGAGATCTTAGAATTACAGAATGTTTCGTACCTCTCGAAACACCTTTTTTATCACCTGCTCCCCTAACCACCCATTTGAGGAGGAACATGCTGGTGCTGGTGAGCAGGGCAACTCGTACTGCCGGGCCCCACGCTAAGCACTTTAATTCATCATCTTATGGGATCTTTTCAAACAATTCCCCGAGGGACATTATTACTCCCATTTACAGGTGAACTTTAATGAGGTCAAGAAACTGGCTCAAGGTACCAAGCAGTAAAACCAGCTCAGGTCTCTCTCAATCCAAAGTGTCCTTAATCACCACACGGCCCCTCTAATTAACAGGTATCTCTTACGGTTGAGGAAACTGAGGCAAAAAGCTAGGTAAGGAGCTTAGCCAAACAGCACTAGCAACAGGCTCACTATCTAGGTCTCTCCAGATATGCCCTGGCCTGTGTTCATGCTGTTTCCTCCTAAGCACCCCGGGGGCACCCACCACCTTCTCTTCAGTCAGTCAGGGTCTCTGAGTTGGAGAATCTTGGACAGAGCCTTGGGCAAATCTCCCAGCGGATCCTCAAGTCCCTTATGTGACAGTTTCATCATGTACTCTTTCTGCCTGGATAGGACTATCTCCGGTGAAGGAACTCACTGGATAAAACCCTTGGGGTAATGAACTTCTGGAAGTTCTTAATTTTTTATGGGCAGCAGAAAACAACATTCCAACCACATAAACCACAATATTATATCACGTAAAAGGAGGACATCCACTAGAAGTCACCATGAAAAAACAAAGTTAACAAGACAAACAATGGAAAGTAACTCGGGAACCAGTCAGAACTTACAATTTCTTTTACTAAATGAAAAGAAGCTATATTCACAGACATTAAACGACCTCATGGAGATACCAAAAGATAACTTTTTTTCCCACATGTGAACATAAAATATCTCCACTGCACAGCATCATTAACACTTCTTTTGAGCTTTGCCTAAGACTTTATTTGAATAAAGTATTTAAATGTTTTTTTTCTCCAGGGTTTGAGATACAGTGACCTGTTTACAAATAAACATATAGGGGGAAACAGCATGCAAATGAAGGTCAATGTTAAGCCTACAATTAAATCATGAACATGTATGTTAATTCTTGACATGTTTTGATATGATCTGTCCTGACCAATCTTTACACCCAAATATCACCTATATAGCTCACTTCCTACCAGACTGTAAATCCTTCTTTGATCGCATTAAAACCACATCTCCATTAACAAAAGAGATATGTCCTCAAACACAGGTTTTCAAAAACCAAAGATGAATACATTCGTTTCTAAATATCTTTTCTATGATAAGAAGTTTGGATTTTATAGGTGAGTTATCCCAAGTGGCTGTTACATTATCTGATTACCTGGCTAGATGGTACATAAATCGTGGTCACTCTTTTCCATTATTTTCTCTTTAACCTTTTGTTGTTTGAGGGGGTAGGGAGTAATGCAGATGCTTTTCCATGAACACAGTGGACTCAGAATCACAGTAAATCCTCTGAAAATGCAATCTTTCCTATTTGTACTCTGCAAATAATAGCAACGATGCTACAAGTCAATGTTGGGTGGAGGGTGGGAAGAGTTTAATGGTATTTTGCAGGAAGTGTTATGGTGCTATGCAACAGAGATATTTTCAGCTTGGGCTCAATGGTGGAAGAAGTGACTTTCCAGGGCAAAGGGGGTTTTAAAAGGTTCTACCATAAACCAAATACTCATCATAGCAGAAAGAGTACAGCTGGTGAAGATAACACATATAAAGTGCTTCTGTGAGGGAAAAAGGAAGCATGACACAATCATTCCTTTTTTAATTAGTATACTATGCAGCCAAGATTTTGCAGAACATATACACTAGTAAGACTGTGCTTTGAGGAAATACAGTTAGTATTTCCTGTACTAAAAACAAGAAGTGGACACTCCTCAGCAAGATCCTTGAAGGATGTGAAACACACAGGCATATGTCTGAGTTTTGGAACTGACAATCCCAAGAGTATGGACATAACCAGGCTGGAAGCAGCAATGGTTAAACAAGCATTAACATGGTTAAGAGACACCTTTCACCGTAACAATCTACCTATCTTTCCTGTTTTCCTTCTTCCTCCTTTATCATCAGCAGTATTTCATTACAAATATCTGAGGGAGTTTTAGGGACCAGTAACAAGAGCTCACTGGCGAAGGCCCTTCGATAACTCTTCACCGCCCTTATAATAAAATACAAATTCCTACCATGGCCCTCCTAGGCTTTGCCCATCTCCAACTCATGGCCCAGCATCCCGACCTTTATCATAGAGGTCCAGCCACACTGAGGTCCCTTCTGTTCCCAGAAGATGCCAACTGCTACTAAGCCCGAGTGCCACATTTGCAAATATGGTAAGAACCTTAATTTTTAAATCTAGATGGTGGATATATGGATTTTCATTGTTACTCAGCTTTTGTGTATGTTCAAAGTATTTCTTAATACTGTTTTAAAACTGCCTAAACTATGTTTTGGACAAAACTGGAGATCATGAAAGAGACAGACAAAAATATATATTACAATTGAAAAATTCATTTAGCTTTCAAATACAAATTTACTCTGTCCCTCAAAAAAAAAATACATATATATGTGTATGTATGTTTTTGGCTCATAATACACCTCAGCAGGATTCTTTGGACTGAGTCAAAATTATTATTGCGATTGGGAGAAAACCGACCACTGTTAGGATTCTAAAGAGGGCTGTGGAAACCCATACCTACAAATCTCAAAGTGGAGATAAGCTTGCTCCTGATGGTAAACAAGCAGCGGTATATGCTTGAATCCCAAAGATAAAGAAGACTTGGAGGGGAAATTTAGCTTGAAATTTTGAGGGATTGGGGGAAGGGTAGGGTGGGAAATAATTAAACATACTAGTTTCATATTAAAATTAACATTTATGGAATTGCTTTAGTGTTAAAGCTGCACGAAAGGAATCTATGTGAACATGTAGCACTGCATACCCCTTAGCTTCTATGCACTGCTCTCCCTTAGTTGTTGTTTTCCTTTCTCTCTGAATGTTCTTTCTTTCTGCATTTAATTCAGTGACTCATCTCTACTCCAATGTTGATGTCCTTCAGGGTTCCACCCTCAGCTGTGTTCTTACTCTGTATTCTCTGATTGATCTCACCTACCCACGGTTTCAATAACCTGAAACCCATTTCCTGCTCCAACCAAATGGACTACATTTCCAACTACTGTTCTCTATAAATGTCCTCCAGGCAACTCAAACCTCACCCCAAATCCTGTTTCTAAGTTCCCCTTCACAGTGAATGAATCCATGGTTCACCCAATCACAAAACCCAGTCATCATACCACTCTTTCCACTTGTTAACTCTTCCATATGTGATCAATTCACAGTTTCGGTCAATTCTACTTTCTAAATCTCTATCCTACAGACACCAAATGTAGATCTTCACTATTCTCCACATAGAGCAGTGGTTGTCAATGGGGCCAATATATCACTTTTAGGGGATGTTTTGGGAAATCTCGTTCACACAATGATTGGGACCACAAATCACTCTCTCTCTCTCTCTCTCTCTCTCTCACACACACACACACACAAATAACAACAACAACAAAAAAAACAAAACCAAAAACAATTTCTGTGCTGTTGTTCACATAAGCATAGCCTTCAGCTAGATTCTATATATTCTTGGGGGTGTGGGGTTCGGCTAGGGATCAGAATAATGAAAGTCTTTCTATCTACTTCTGCATCTATGTCAGCCACAGAGAGTCAAACTTCTAGTTTTTAAGAAATGGTTACATTATTCATTAGCAAAATGCAAACACTGAAGCACTACACAAGGCAGACAGTGAAAATCACCTGCAAAGCCTATAGAGACAACAGGTATTAACAGTCTGTCGTACATTCTCCTTTTTATTACTTGCTCCATGTCTGTGGTCGTTCGTACTGGGAGTCTACTCTCTTCTTCAAACAGAGACCAGATGATACTAGAAACGGTCACTCAATTTCTTACAAAGAACAAAAACTGCACATCACTGTTCTGTTATGTGAATGCTCTGAAAAGTACAATGTTCCACCCCCAAGAAAGTGCTGGAGAACATACAGAACACCTAGAAAATAAAAGTCTAACATAATTAGAGTTAGCATTGCTGGGCACTGCCCTTCTTAGGCAATCTGTTTTGGCTTGTGCGGACACCCTCCTAACTGTAGCTAACTCTATTCACCTGTGTACTGACAAATACCGAAAAGGAGTCAAATGGTCCATAAGCCACTGATTAGGACATCCATTCATTTAAATACCAACTATGCACTCACAATACGCCACAAGCTAAAGGCATCAAGGGCACCTGCTCTACAGAAGACAGCATTCTGGTGTGTATGGATGTGGGTGTATGTGTTTAGAGACAATAATGAGAAGCTGCTGAATGACAACACATTCCTAGACAGCTGAGTTAATGGGATTCTATACTAACATACTGTTAGATCTGACTCATAAACTTGGTGGTCAAATGCAAAAACTGAAAATTGACAAATAGTCCCACATACAATAAGACTTGCACACATGGCTGCTAAGGTAAATCAACCAGTCGTGAGAAGTGTGGAATGTACTGCACACTTAACCCATTTTTAGACAGCTGGCTCTGAGACCTCACCTCCTGCTTCTACAGTTAGTGTTACTTACTTCAAATTAATACTCAATATCTAAAACATGCCAGACTATCCATATAGTAGTGTGGGGCAAGTATATAAAGCACAGTGGTTAATTACACAGCTTTATTTTTTTTTTAATTTTTTAACATAACTTATTGTCAAATTGGCTAACATATAGTGTGTAAAGTGTGCTCTTGGTTTTGGGGTAGATTCCCGTGGTTCACTGCTTACCTACAATGCCCAGTGCTCATCCCAACAACAAGTGCCCTCCTCAATGCCCATCACTCATTTTCCCCTCTCCCCCACCCCTACATTCACCCTCAGTTTGTTCTCTGTATTCAAGAGTCTCTTACGGTTTGCCTCCCTCCCTCTCTGTTGTAACTTTTTTTCCCCCTTCCTTTCCCCCATGGTCTTCTGTTAAGTTTCTCAAGATCCACATATGAATTGAGAACATACGATATCCGTCCTTCTCTGACTTATTTCACTCAGCATAGTACCTTCCAGTTCCATCCATGTTGCTGCAAATGGCATGATTTCATTCTTTCTCACTGCCAAGTAGTATTCCCTTGTATATATAAACCACATATTCTTTATCCATTTATCAGCTGATGGATATTTAGGCTCTTTCCATACTTTGGCTATTGTTGAAAGTGCTGCTATAAACATTGGGGTACACGTGCCCCTATGAACCAGCACTCCTGTATCCCTTGGATAAATTCCTATTAGTGCTATTGCTGGGTCGAAGGGTAGTTGGTTCTAATTTTTTGAGGAAACTCCACACTGTTTTCTAAAGTGGCTGCACCAGCTTGCATAATTACACAGCTTTAAAGATAACCTGGGTTCAGATCCTGACTGCCTCATGCCTTAGCTTAGACTTTTCTGAGACCCTTTTCCACATCTCTAAAATGAGAAAAATAGCTTACCTTACAACTTAGCACAAGAATTAAATTATATGTTTGAACATGCTTATTAGCATAGCATCTGCATACGGTAAAATTTGAATAAATAGTAATAAAGGATAGTTATGCGGGGTTTTTTGTTTCTCCTAACATCTGATTTGTGGGGTGCCTGGGTGGCTTAGTTGATTAAGTGTCTGACTTGGGCTCGGGTCATGATCTCGCAGTTCATGAGTTTGAACCCTGCATCAGGCTCTGTGCTGACAGCTCAGAGCCTGGAGCCTGCTTTGGATTGTGTCTACACCCCCCCCCCCCAAAATAAACAAACATTTAAAAAGAAATTTAAAAATAAATAAAATCTGATTCGTGACCATTTCTAGAATGAAAAATGGGTAAAAAAAAAAAAGGTATCTACACAGATTGGACAGCAATATAAAATGAGTGATCTTATTCGTCTTTTTAAACCTGCATCTTCCAAGTTTTGATTCTGCTTTTGGATGAAAAGGCTACAGGCCCTTCTTAGCTGTAAATAAGATGCAATTACTTACCTCCATTAAAATAAACCATGAATAGCTTTAAGAAGCATTTGGACCTTTGGTTAATTACCAAAGCCACCAAATACATACATAGATCATCATTAACTATATCAAAACCAAAATTAAGTGTCCAAGAGATACAAGACTTTGGAGTGTGTTTTGCAATTAATATACCTTGCAGGGGCCAACAGTGTTCAAAACTGGGTACTATTCAGGAGTCAAACTGATACTCTTTTATAGCCTAGATGGTAAACCAGAGGGTTGTAGTTGTAATAGTATTTAAATTATTTGTATGATCTCTCATGCACTCACAGTTTATAAAGCACTGTCGCTTCTCTGTTCAATACTTCCCCCGATGACTTCCCATTTCACTCAGAATAAAATCCAAACTCCTGACCAAGGCATATAAGGTTCATTGTGATCCACGCCTTTCTATTCTTGTCTCTTACACCCCAGACGTTAGCTACACTCCCTGGCTTGAATTCCTGGGCCAGGCCTATGTACATTGGCCTGTCTAAGGAGAGCTTTCAGCTCAAATCCCTGTGGCTCTCTCCCTCATTTTACCCACACTTCTACTCAAATGACACCGTATGAATAGGGCCTTCCCAGAGCACTGTTTCCAAAATAGCACCTCTCCCCTACTCTCATCTCCTTATCTTGCTTCATTGCTCTTCCAGTACTTATCACCATAAACTGACATATGTTTATCTGCTCCTTTCTGTTAAAATAAGTCCTATGAAGACAAGGACTTCACTGGTTTCACTCATTCATTGCTGTATACCCAGAAACTCTTGATTTCAGCTCAGGTCATGATCCTGGGGTTGTGGGATCGAGCCCCACATTGGGCTCTGCAGTGAGAATAGAGCCTGCTTAAGATTCTCTCTCCACCCCCCCCCCCGCCCTTTTTCCCTCACTTATGCTCTCTAAAATTAAAAAAAAGAAATTAATACAAGATCATTTCTCATAGAGGAATCAGGTCTCCATGAAGGAGCAGGAAATACACAAGAGGAGCCTGGGACATGTTAGTTACTTCAGAAAGCAAAGATGAATGAATGGGTTCATACAGAAAAAGACACAGGAGCCAATCTGAGTAGGCTTCCACAGGCCAAAGATGATACAATTGGGGCATAAAAAGGGAAAATGACTACAATGAATTGGCACACAAATTGAACCTTTGCGTATATATTTAATAGTACTATAAGTATATATAATTAATAGAAGTAAAGCATTAAAATCTATGAAAATTATGGTACTAAAAAAGAAAATTTAGTAGTCACCTTAGAGCCTGTGAGAACAAAACCACAATACCCTCAAAACTGGTAAATGAAGGGAACAGCGCATTTATCTTCTATATAGCCTGTATTTGAGGGTAACCAAATAGGTGGCAAGGAAAAGTTCTTTATAGAAGATTCACATAAACGTACTAAACGTAGGAAGAAAAACTGAAAATTACCATTTTGTAATCCTTATGAAATAATGGATCTAGGCAACAAACATCAATGGCCATTAAAATCACAAGCAGAAGGGTGAGGGAGAACTTCATAATGGATACACTGGAGCTGACAACTTGGAAAACACTCATCTATTGCTAAAAATAGGACAACCAGACATCAATCTGTCTCATGACATAATGCAATAGGAAATACAAAGTTCCATCTATAAAAATTTGATTTCCTTTCCCCTACTAGAAACAAAAAATCTGAATCTAACCAAGTTTCTAGAGCCACCAGCCTAAAGGAACAAGTTAAACAACATCACTAGGAAGCAGTAAGTCAAGCCCAGAACAAGGGACAAGTCAAATAACTGGTTTTCTCCAACAGATTAAAGAGCATAAGGCAGGGTGAGGTGAGAAGCAGAGAATATTAAATAGTGAGACACTCACAAGACATCGTCAAATATATGGACCTTCTCTGGACCCTGATTCAAATAAACCAACTTTTAAAAATGATATATTGGGGCGCCTGGGTGGCTCAGTCAGTTAAGCGTCCGACTTCAGCCAGGTCACGATCTCGCGGTCTGTGAGTTCGAGCCCCGCGTCGGGCTCTGGGCTGATGGCTCAGAGCCTGGAGCCTGTTTCCAATTCTGTGTCTCCCTCTCTCTCTGCCCCTCCCCCATTCATGCTCTGTCTCTCTCTGTCCCAAAAATAAATAAACGTTGAAAAAAAATTAAAAAAAAAAATGATATATTGGCAATCAGAAAAATTATACACTGGACATAATTAAGGAATCACTGTTAATTCTGTCAGGTATCATACTGGACTATAGTAGACAGTCTAACCAACATGTCCCAGGCTCATCTTGTTTGTGTACAGCAGACAAGAGTAGATAGGAAAAAATATCCTCAGTTAGACACACATACCAAAGTTTGAGTGATTTGAGATTTCCTTTAAAATATTCGCTAAGAGTAAGGTGGTGGTGGTGTGGGGGGGGCAGATAGAGAAAACAAGGCTAGCGAAGTATTAATCACTGTTGAAACAGGAGATTCATTATACTACAGCCTATTTGTATATGCTTGAACATTTTCATAATTTTAAAAAGATGAGTAATAAGGAAAAGTTCCTATTCTGAAGAACTACCTGTCTACTGTGCTTTGCTTTTCCCCTCTTATTTGCCAAAACATCCAAAACGTATATGTTAACTGCAGACGACCACCTTAATCCATGTTTCTGACTTAAAAACAACACATTCTCCTTTACAGAGCCTCAGAGCTCTCTTACTGCACTGTTCCCATCTACACGTGTTCATTTTGTCCCCTGCAGTTCAATAAGTAAACTTTCCTGTTGAAGGCAGCTAGGAGGAGGAAGAACATTCACAGAGAGTAAGTACATGGGCAATGACTTCAAAAGCTGACATGCAGTGTCCTTCCTTGAAATAATCCTTGGAAAACTACAGCAATACCACCATGGGCAGCCCCTCCTTGGGAGCACAGTTACTTCTCTACTTGCCCAAAACCTGGCCCCTCCCCCTACCACAGATAAATGCCAGTCGCTCCAGGAAGATCCCACAGTGGAGGTCCCCACCCTTCTCACACTCTAAGCTTTTAAAATCCGGATGATGCTGTGCTGTTGTTATTTATATATGTATCACCCCCAAAGAGTCAGGAAGCCCTGTGGTGGCCAACTGAGTATTACCCATCATGTTACATGCTTTGTACAAGACTCCAGATAAATTTATTGACAGGGAACCAAAATAACACTTCTCAAGACAAAAACAAATAAGGCCACAGAAATGACTGATACATAAACAACCAGGAGTTAACTAAAAAGTTTTAATTTGAAACCCAGCCTGAAAGGGGTTAGGGGCCACCACCTAAATAGTTTGGGAGGTTAAGTGAGCAGGAAATCCTAGGAAAGTCCCTATAATTTACCTGTTGCTATGCACAAAGCTGGACCCCTACTTACTGAGCAACTCTAATTTACCATATAAACATGACAAAATTCTGATTAAAGTGTGACGGATTAAGGTATAATTAACCAACATGGAATACTGCTGGGCTCCCAAGATGGTGATACAACTGTAGAACTATCTTGTTTTGATTCACACAACTTTTTTTGCATGGATTGCTTCTTTAACATTAAACTAGAATGAACTTAACAGCACTGATCACTTGTGCATTATACTGTGATGTATATTCTCTAATCCAATGTCTACAGACACTTTTTTTTTCATGTTTATTTATTTTTGGGAGACAGAGACAGAGGGCCAGTAGGGGAGGGGCAGAGAGAGAGGGAGACACAGAATCAGAAGCAGCTCCAGGCTCTGAGCTAATCAGCACAGAGCCTGATATGGGGCTCGAACTCACGAACTGCAAGATTATGACCTGAGCCGAAGTTGGATGCTTAACCAACTGAGCCAGCCAGGCTCTCCAAAACATTTTTTTCCTTAACTCAAGTGTAGTTAACATGCAGTGTTATATTAGGTGTACAAGATAGCAATTCAACAATTTCACGTATTACTCACTGCTCATCAAGTGTACTCTTAATCTCCTTCGCCTAATTACCCCCATCCCCCCACCAACCTCCTCTCTGGTAACCACCAGTTTGTATAGTTAAGGGTCTGGTTTTTCGTTTTTCTCTCCTTTCCCCTTTGTTCAATTGTTTTGTTTCTTAAATTCCACATACGGGTAAAATCATATGGTATTTGTCTTTCTCTGACTGGCTTAAGCATTTTGCTTTAGCATTATACTCTCTAGCTCCATCCATATTGTTGCAAGTGGCAAGATTTCATTCTTTTTTATGGCTGAATAATATTCCATTGTACGTATATACCACATCTTTATCCATTCATCTATCAATGGAAACTTGTGCTGCTTCCATAATTTGGCTATTGTAAACAACACTGCAATAAACAGGGGTGCATCTATTCCTTCGAATCAGTGTTTTTGTATTCTTACTACAAACACTTTATCTCTTCCCACCTTCTTGAATCCTATGGTAAATACTTTTATACATTTTTCGAGTCACAGAAAAGGCTATCCCTGAGATCCTATAATGAGTGTGTCAGTCAGGATACAAGGCAAGCGTCTTGATTCCAAATTCTCTTTGTATTTACCTGTCCTTTCATCTTTAAAAAATTTTTGTTAATGTTTATTTGAGAGAGAGAGAGAGAGAGAGAGTGAGAGCGAGCATGAGCAGGGGAGTGGCAGTGAGAGAGGTAGACATAGAATCCGAAGCAGGCTCCAGACTCTGAGCTATCAGCACTCGGGGCTTGAACTCATGAACCATGAGATCACAACCTGAACCAGTCGGACGCTTAACTGACTGAGCCACCTAGGCACCCCTATCTGTCCTTTCATCTTACACACAGATGAAGTATTACAAAAATGTACAACATAACGGTAATAAATTAATAAGTATCTAGAAATAAATGTTCACCAAGTCACTTTTTACAAAATATTGATTTTTAAAATTCTGATCAAATAGGCAAAAGGCAATCTCTAAGATTACAGAGTTAAATAAATGTGAAAAGAATACCCCTGAATGTCCCCTAGCCCTAAAAAACACACAAAATGAAAACTGGTCCATATCTCTGTTTCACTTGGTTTGGACAAGATTTTTACTACTCATTACTGAAAACCCAAGTTCCTTTTCTATTAAATATCAGAAATGCACTGCATAGAGAGCCAGGCTATGAAAACTGTATACTCCTCTCCAATTTGAACTAGTATCCCAAACACATGCATACGTCTGAGTGACCATGTGCTTCTCCATCCACTCATCCTTTGTTCTAATTATACAATGAGTACTTAATGAAATGGGCTTAGTAAAAGTGATGTTTAGAAATAATTTCACTTTTGTGTTCTTCTAAAACAGGCTGTTAATCCTTGAGAATTTCTTTTATACTAAACATGGAAATGTCAAATTATGAATGCTTGTGAAATATTCTCTAATGGTAAAATTCATCCTATATTTGAGTAACAAAGCAAGAGACACGTACTTATAGGAGAGGGCTCTGCTTTAAGTAGCTGATTTTTAGAAAAGTAATTTTATAAGAACTTGCTTTGAAGTATGAGATCTTATTTAAAAAAAAAAACAAAAACAAACCAACAGAGCTCTGTGTTAATTTTGCAAAGAGGAACCTCATGGTAAATTTCAAACACTTCTTGAAAGAATCATACTACTTGTGGTAAGTTGTACTGTGGTAATTCCAGAGTAGCATACAGTCAACATGGACTTTCAAGACTAAAATAAGATAATTAAAGTAAGACAACTAAGTACAATAGAATATTTCAAGCTAAATCCTTTCTGAAACAAAGGCGGGGCATATAGGAACATCACTCAAACAGTTCCAGGATTCACTTAAAAGAGTGGGAAGTATTTTAACTGAACACAGCTAAATTAACTCTTAGGAGTTCAGAATGCATCATGGATCAGAGCTCTGGGACTTCCTTCAGCACACACACTAGTAACTTCACTTCTGCAGAAAAAAGTTTGCTCTTTGAATACATATTTGTTCTTTGCCCCAGTTGAATACTGGCCCCAGTAGCAGTTTTCAAATGTCTTTTGTTGATTAAAAGAAACGTGGTTTGCTCAGGACTAAAGCAAGATGCCATGAATGGGAGTACTCTTAAAAATGGTTTTCTTCTTTGGATGCCTGGGGGGGTGGGGGTGGGGGCTCAGTCAGTTAAGCATCTGACTCTTGGTTTCCACTTAGGTCATGGTCTCACGGTTCGTGGGTTGAAGCCCCATGTCAGGCTCTGCGCTGACAGTGTAGAGCCTGTTTGGGATTCTCTCTCTTCTCTTTCTCTCTCTCCTCTCTTTTTTCCTCTCTCTCTGACCCTCCCTGCTTTCCTCTCTCTCTCAAAATAAACTTAAACAAAAAAAAATTTTTTTTTAATGTTTTTTTTTTCTAGAGGCGCCTGGGTTGCTCAGTTGGTTGAGCGTCAACTCTTGATTTCAGCTCAGGTCATGATCTCACAGCTCCTGAGCTCAAGTCCTGCATCTCCCTCTCTGTCTCCCTCTCTCTCTCTCTCTCTCTGCCCCTCCCCTGTTCATGCTCTCTCCCCCTCTCTCAAAAATAAACAGTGAAAAAAAATGTTTTTCTTCTACTTGTGACTAAATGAATATCAAATTCAACTCAGCTTAGTAATATTACAAATAAAGTTGAGTTTTAAAAATTAAGGTCCATGTCTTTTTGTTTCAATTTTCTGCATGAACACAGCTTCGCAAACTTAATATTTTATATAAATAATTCCATGCAAAATACACCTTTAACAATGTCTTTTAAATTCATCACGAAAGTAAACACACATTTCAAAGCTGAAATTGTTGGATCAACACAACTCTTTACTGAGTCAGCAGGGTGTCACTGTTGCATTTCTCCAAAGGACAGGCTGCTTTGTAACTATTTCAGCAGAAATACTCATGTCACAGCCTTTAGGTCTTATTTCTATTGGGCGCCTGTATGTCCCCCCCCATTGTGTTCAGATCTGCCCAGCTTTACTTTGTATTAAGGTACCGGGGCCAGTTGTCCCTGGAAGTCACGTAAAACGAGTGACGGTAAAGAAACTCCTTGTCTTCCCTCTCCTAGCCAGACGTACTGGACTCAGGACTGACACTGAGCATTAAGTGTCAGTTCTTCATCTTTATCAACTCTGAAGAAATGATCCCTGACCTACCCACCTTAGAAAGCAATGTCTCATATGGGGCGCCTGGGTGGCTCAGTCGGTTAAGCGGCCGACTTCGGCTCAGGTCATGATCTCGCGGTCCGTGAGTTCGAGCCCCACGTCGGGCTCTGTGCTGACAGCTCAGAGCCTGGAGCCTGTTTCAGATTCTGTGTCTCCCTCTCTCTGACCCTCCCCTGTTCATGCTTTGTCTCTCTCTGTCTCAAAAATAAACGTTAAAAAAAAAAAAATTAAAAAAAAAAAAAAAGAAAATGCTATTTTCTTGACCTCCTCCTCTCCCTTCCCCTCTCATCAGTGCAATTCTTTTTATTTGAATTGCTGATAACTGATAACAATGAACACATTTGCATGCCTACTGTCCACATGCACTTTCTTAGTAAAACTGTACATCTTTACTGCCCGTCAGTCTACTGGGTATGGAATATGTCTTTTTCCTACTGATTTGTAGGATATTGTATAATTATGAATATTATCTCTTTGGCTATTATTTTTTTGCAAATATGTTATCCTACATTGTCATTTTAACTTTTTAAATTTAATGCACAAATCATTTTCTTACAGCTTTATCGACAACCTTTCTCTTAATGAATTCCAGAGCTTCTACCAGACTTACAACTGCATGCTGAATACGAATGTAAGATTCCATATTTACAGGTATCAGACATTATTTACATTTAAACAATGAATATCCTTTTCTGAAATAATGTTCTATGAGAATCTAATCTAACAAACCTCACTACATTATCCAGTTTGACAAAGCATGTTAACTTTTACATTAGCACTGCTTAGCAGTGGGGAAAAGGTCAAGAAATCTACTGTAACACGAATTCATGACCTTTCTCCAGTTAATCACCAACTAATTAAGTTAGTTGGGAGGGAGGGAGCACAGAATGCATTCTTTATACATAACTATACTAAAACGCATGTTAAGTACAACGTTAAATAAACACGAAAGTTGGTATTTTTCAAAATTATAGATGTATGACTTGAGAATATTTTAAGATGAATCTATAGACATGCCTTTTAGTCATGGATTCCAACATGATGTGACAAACTTCCTTTTCCTACACTTTATCCCAGTCTAAGCAAGCCCGAGGCAAATACCAGGATTAGAAGGAAATTGACAATATGCCATCAAACCGCGGTAGCAATTTCAGTGAGCATCAGGTAGGAATATTTTGTAGTAGACATGTATCCTCATGTCCTAAGGACTGACGCATCCAGGACTAGAGTAAAAGGAAAGTGAGAGATTCCTGTAGAAGAAACTCAAAGCTTTTTGAGCAGCCTAATCAGGCATGTTGCTATGTAAATTACCATCACCACACTAGCCTGTGAGCTGTATGTGTGCAAAAGCCATAGATCCACGTCCAATCTGCACTACATTAAGCACAGGTGGCAATCAAATTCCTATAAAATTTATCCGGATTTGGTTTTGTTACAGAGAACTGTGGGGGAGGTGACTCAGAGGACCCCCTCAGGTATTCTCCAGCATTCCAGCCTGTCACTGTCCTTAACAGTGCAGTGTTTCACAAATCAGAGGAACATATGGGAAGGAGAAAAAAAAAAAAAGAGAGACAGGGAAGCAAACCATAAGAGACTCTTAATGATAGAGAACTGAGAGTGGATGGAAGGAGGTGGGAGGGGGATGGGCTAAATGGGTGATGCGTACTAAGGAGGGCACTTGTTCTGATGAGCACTGGGTGTTATATGGAAGTGATGAATCACTAAATTCTATACCTGAAATCAGTATTGCACTATATGTTAACTAGAATTTAAATAAAAATTTGAAACAAAATTTCACCCACAAAAAATGTAGTGTTTCAAACTGAACCCTGTATTCCATATGTGCTCTGACCGGCTAAGATCACCCATCCATGTATTTCATAAACATAATCTTGGGCTCCATGAAGAGCTTTGATAGTAACGTACATGGCTGTTTTCTGTTAAGCAATTTAATTGCCCTAGGTCTTCTGCACATGTTCCCCATCTTATTACTTCTCCCTACCAGATTCCTGTCAACTACAAACCTGACCAGTAAGTCACACAGGTCTTTCTTTACTTATTAAAAGTACGTATACTGAAGCTTTCCAATTAAAGCAGGCCACCAAACTGCATTATAAGTTTAAACAACCACCAGGCCACCTAACTGTATTACCACTAGTGGTGATGGCTTACAGATTTCTCTGACCTTGTAACACACATATATTCATACATTAAAAAAGTATCACACACATAGTATGACCGAACAGTACTTATCCTTAAGAACTAAGATTGCAACGATATTCTCTCTTCTATTTCATTCCATCCTAGTCCCTTTCTCCCTTCCTCCCTTTAAAATGCTACTCAGAGCCCTCTGAGCTGATTTCACAAACAAGTGACAGGATGGAACCTGCAGTCTGTAAAACAGACTTCTAATCAATTAGGGTCGCTCTTTTACTAATGACAGCTAACTTATTTACAATGTTGAACTTCTCAAATTATCATAATATGGCAAAAAGATTTCATGACTTGGTTTAAGACTTGAAATTACAATTACATATTACAAAGCCTTATCTAGAAACATCTGTAATACATGACCGATTCCATGAATATGTTAAAGGCCTTTTATCAATATGATCTGTTATCTTTAATTTTATCTACATTGATTCATATACAGATAGTCTCTTTTTTTAATGTTAGGCTGCTTTGTTTTTTTTTAACGTTTATTTACTTATTGAGAGAGAGAGAGAGAGAGAGAGAGAGAGAGAGAGAGAAGGTGTGCTAGTTGGGGAGGAGCAGAGAGAGAGAGAGAGACAGAGACAGAGAATCCTAAGCAGGCTCCGCACTCAGCACAGAGCCAGACGCAGGGCTAGATCTCAAGAACCAGGAGATCATGTACCTGAGCCTAAACCAAGAGTCAGCCGCTTAACCAACTGAGCCACCCAGGCACCCCTCATTTACAGATAGTCTTAAGGAATGAGGAGTTACATTGTTACAGTTTGAGAATTCGTTCCGGAAAATGTGAACTGCACAACTATTTCTTTACAACCTAACACTGTATTTCAATAATAGAGAAGGTTAATCAATGTTCACATTTTAAAATGTGACACCACTCGTCCTCAAGCATGAAATCACAAATCCATTTTTCTTCTAGTTAAATTTACTACTCCCTTTGCTGCAGGGTTGTGGAAACATAGTCCATCTGATCATGGGCAAACATCATGGCTTCACCCATATTTTAGTAAACGAGAAAAGCAAACAGCCAATCCTGCTCCTTTAAAAAGCCGGCAATTCCTTAAAAAGAATGTATAATTCAAACTGGAACTGTAAACAAGTGGGAGAATATGAAACAAAGTTCAAATATGAAGAAAAAAGCCTTTTAGAAAATTATTTTTGTGTCAAAGAAAAGAGAGATTTTAAAAAAAGGTAAAAAAATGCTGTGGTTCTAAAAAGGTATACCTGAGAGGGGTGAAATGTTCATTTTTCTCTTTAGAGAAAACAATTTCCTATATTTCGAAAAAAACAATTTCCTTTTGAAAATGTACACCCTTCGAACTTCTATCTAAAGGATCAGATATAAACCTGGAAAATCACTTTCCTTCAGGGTCCAGCACTGCTATTTTTGTTCTGGCCAAATGCCCACGAAAGCACAAACATGCCACAAAACCAGCCTGAGCCGAAGCACCACAGTTGGGGATTTGAAGGTTTATTTCCTTTTTAAACCACCGTATAGTGGTATTTAGTGTAAACAGGCTTTTTCCAGCACAAGTATTTGGAGCCACAGAATATATAGTTCCATGGCCCTTCAGAGGATGGTGTAGAACATTTTATACTCAAGGAGGATCTCTCCGAACCAGTCAGCAGATCCCTTCCAGCCCTCCACATCAACATACTAAGTGGCATGCAGATGTCTGATCCTGGGTTGGGAGAAAAATTCTAGGTGAGATAATGAAGCTAAAAAACAATTCATTTCAGAGGAAGTAACTGGAGGTCATTTGTCAACTGACTGGCACAATGCAATAGAAAAACTCTTGGGAAAAAGCTCCTGATCCTAGAGCCCAGACTCAGCTCATGGACCAAAAGATGTAGCCATGCCTCCTCCTGTGGTGCACATTCAGTAGTTGTTGTTCCAGGACTCCGTTTACCACGGGGGGAGCCACGGCACACCCACGTGGGATGACCGAAACCTATGGAGGACTAACATACACCGTCAGACCCTGTATGAAAAACCCAGATACGTGACATGAGCAGCAAGTTCAGAGGACAGACACAGCACCCTGTGCTGAAGACCTCAGACTTCAACTGAGGGGATGTTTCCTGAGCTGTGTTCTGTAGACAGGATAAAACTGGGTAAGAGTCAGAAAATGTATTACAATATACTGGGAGGCTTTATGCAGCAATTTGAATTATGGTAAGAAAGCAAAAATTATTTTGTAATTTCATCAAGCTCTGGCAGGAAATAAAGTATCAAGTGAAGAGGAAGGCAGAAGGTAAAAAACTCACTGTAAACCCAAGTGCTGTTTACAGAGTAATCACATGCCTTCTTTTATTGCCCAAAGAACATTCCACGCTTGATGGAGTGGTGCTTTCCAGGTGAGTGTTGACATCACAATACAGTCACAATGGAAAACTGCTTTTTAATCTGAAAGCTGTATCTAAAACACACAACAAAAACATCTTATATCCAAGGGAGTACAAAAAGTTAAGTTTTAGGTAGAGATCCCAAGCATCCAGGAAGAGCTATGATGGATGCAATTACTTAACACTGAAAACATATTTTCTTCTACAAAAGTTCTGAATATGGGATTCCATGTTTCCTTTACTATTTCAGCAGAAGAATCTACTAACTCAAGTGAATGTGGGGACTAAAGTATTCGTTTAAGTGCTATACAATCTGCAAAAAAACCCATACGGAGATTATCCTTTCTGTGCAGGCTTCAAAAGCTACTTTCTTGGGTTTTTTGTTTGTTTGTTTGTTTGTTTTTAGTGTTTATTTGAGAGAGATTCCCGTGCATGCAAGAGGGGCAGAGGGAGAGAGGGTGGAGGCGGGAGGAGGGGCGGGAGAGGGGGACAGAGAGAGAGAGAGAATATCCCAAGCAGGCTCCTCACTTGTAGCACAGTGCCTGACATGGGGCTCGATCCCACGAACCGTGAGATCATGATCTGAGCCGAAATCAAGAGTTGGATGTTTAACCAACTGAGCCACCAGATACCCTAACATTCCCGGTTTTTAACTTTATCTCCCAAATGCTTGGATTATCGCTAACCATATCGCCAATCTGTCAAAATTTTAGTGGTTCAAACAGGAAGTTAATGTTAATGAAAACTGGGCTTTCCACAGGTGTTCCTGGGAGTAGGAGGTTGCACAGGGTGAGCCTGTTCCGGTGGGTGCTTGACGATGCAGGCTTTTTAATTTTTCCAGACTAAAATGACATTAGTCATGAGTCGGACAGTGGCTTCTAAACCTAACTCTAAGGTCCAAGGAAGGCAGGTGAGGGGCCATCTCTTCTCCAGCCCAAACACCTCATTCCTATCGGCTTTTTATACTGAACTTCAGTGTCAGAAATTTAACAAAAATTTTTAAACTACTACTTTATAATAAACATGTCTGCACGTTGAACACAGAACTATTTTCTGAGGAAAACACTGACCTAGCCTCCAAGCCAATTTATATAACTAGATTTGAAATCAAGTCCTGGTTAAGCTCTTTTTCTTTTTTTCACTTTTACTTAAAAAAATGTTTTAACGTTTATTTATTTTTGAGAGAGCGCGACAGGGTGCGAGAGGGGCAGAGAGTGGGGGGTGGCACAGAATCTGAAGTGGACTCCAGGCTCTGAGCTGTCAGCACAGAGCCCAACGCAGGGCTTGAACTCGTGAACCAGGAGATCATGACCTGAGCCAAAGTCGGAAGCTTAACCCGACTGAGCCACCCAGGTGCCCGTAAGCTCTTTAATTTTCAAAGGCTGATACTGGTTACTTCTGGCCAGCTTAGCCAACTGTTAAGGCAGAGTGGTTACTAGAAAGTTACAACCTTGGACTTCTCTGGTACCCAATTTTAATAAAAAGTTCAGTGGTATGAACGATTATAGAGGGCTGCTCCCAAAGCTCCAGAGCATCAGAAAAATAATGATTTAATTGAACTGTACTCTGGCCTAATATTATTCCTTATGTTTTTATACTAAGATACCTTAAACTTGAACTTGGGTTTTACAGACACTGTAGAGAATTGAGAGAAATGTAGTATGGACTCAGAGCCTGCTAATAAAGGATCCACAGGGTCTCCATTCCTGGAAAGATTACACTTGTCCTAAGCAGCTGGCTTGTTTTTTATCTCAGGAACGGTTTTGCAATTGGTCTTGTTTTCTTCTTTGTTCTGGCCACTAAAACTTAAGAGCCACAGGTCCGGTGCCTAAGTATCTAGTGTAAAAGACATGCATTTATTTGTGTATTTACCCTGCCCCAAGAATCATTCTATTTGCCTTTCTTTATTTTTCCTTTGCTCCTTATGTAAATCTTTGGGGTGATGGTGGAGGAGGGGGAAGGGACACGAGGGGAAAGAAAAGAGAAGAAAACACACCCCTAACTTTTTCCATTTCCCTAAATTAGAAGGCAAGGAACATGAAAGAACAGCTAATTTTAGCACGAGGGTGTGGCTTTTAACCTTACCAACAGGATAAATTGGGTAAATACTGCAAGATCTAGTGTGTCGATTTTCTTGTTCAAGTGAAAATAGGTAATGCTGCTAAGGGGACAGACATCCTGTCTGGGAGAAATGACTAAATTAAGTCAAACAGGTAAAGTGTATCAAGGCAATCAACAGGTACGGGGTACGTTAAAATAAGGTACTTGTATCATTTTTCTTCAGAGTCAAATAGTTCCTATCTGTGATAACAGTGGCCCAGGCGTCCCTGTAATTCGAGAGGTGGTCGGAACAAGCTCATCTCTCAAACAGCACCTTCTCCGGTGTGCAACGCCTATTTAGGCCCTGTCATTCTCCTTTCTGGTAAGTAAGGATGAATAAAAATATTTCCAAGTTTATTCGACATATTTTTCAAGTCTCTATTATGTGTGAGGCATCGCAGACGTTAAGGTCTAAATGGCTGCCTTTCTAGAAAAATACTTTTTAAAACCACTTATACAAAATGTATTCTATTCAACTAGTGTATAAAATACCACTCATAAATTTAAATGGGTGAGCTGTACTTTCAAACTTTTATACTCTATTCCACGCTCTTCTCACAAATTAGTAAAAGCAGTAAGATTACAACTTGCGGGGAGGGGACAGGCAAAGGGCACAAGGTAAAAATGTAAACAAACTGCAAATGAGGAGAGAAACCAAAACGCCACCTAGTCAAATACTGGTGTTTTAGACTAAAGCAGATTAACAAAGCCGAACATTCCACCCTTGGGGAGCAAACATTCCAGTCCCTCCTTGTGTATTTCTGGGACTGCTGAGTATCAGTGCAGTAGCTTTTAGTCAGGGCTGGAATTCCTTTGGGATTCTGTGATCCAGTCCTTTATAGACTCCTCTGGGCCCTGAGGATATCTAAGGGCAGAGGAGCTACAAAGGAGCCGGCTTTTCAGACTAAAATGTGAGGACAAAATGAGAACAGGAAGGGGTATGTGGCCTCGGGGCAGACAAATAACCAAGCAGTTCATCTGAACTTATTCTTGGTCACCTGAACAAAGCAGACAGGAGGATAAGAACCCTAACAATCCTCACGGCTGGGAAGGTCACAGGGTCACTCTGAAGATGCCCCCCCCCATCTCCTTCTGGCAACTGCTCCCCCCCTCCGCCCCCACCACTAACACGGCTCCAAGGGGAGGTGCTCCAAGTGCTGTAAGAACCATACTCCCCCTGGCCCTAGCAAAGTAACGCAGAGGGGCAGGTAGACCTCTCCTTAGTGAAAGTCTCAACTGCAGGGCTGAAGCTCCGTGAAAGGACTTTTACGAAGTGCAGGTGGCCAGGCTATCAGGTGGAGAAGGCTGGTCTGCCCAGAGGATGTGGTGAGCAAGCAGAGCAGAGAAACGCAGCAGCAAATGGAGAGTCTTAATAAAGTCTGCGTTCCTGGTTCCGACTGCTGAAGGCCCGGGTGCATTACTGCCTTTTCCCACACTCCTCCTGAAATAAGCTTCCACTGAATCCCTGCCTTGTTGGAAGAAACAAGAGAGTTCCAAGTAGCACAGGGGCTACCTTCTGGGTATCGCTGCTCCAGTCCTGTGCCCCAAAAAGGCAGCTCTAACAGAGGGAGGGCTCAGACATTTCTCCTCTTAACTGGACCGGAACCCACCTAGTGAAGACTGAGAATGGCACTTTTACTCCTGTATGTACCCTACACACTTCCATTCAGAGCTGAATATCTGAAATGTGTCATTAAATGACAGTGGAAGAAACATGAACAAAAATGTGAAAATAGGTCTGTTTATTATCACAAATTGAGAATAAAGCTCAAGATTATACACGCAAATGTAAATGAAATGCAATTTTTTTTCCCCCAGCCATCCTAAACTGAACTGTCAGGATGATCTTGCAAAACTCCTGATCTTTCCCTTCAGGTACTGATGCTCTAAAACTTGGAAGAAATACGGACAAGTATAAAGACTAAAAAATTACATAAATTAAAATGTATGAATAGTGGCATATCATCTCCCTAAACTGTTATATGGCACCCAAGAACAACCATTTAAAAACTAGGACTCCACACCTTCTCTTCTTATTTAGCAGTTCCTGAGAACTGGAGGGAGAGCAGATGAGGGAATCTGGGTGAAAACAAGGTGTTTACATTTCGAGTGTCTCAATGTCTGACCTGAGGCAAAGCAGAACATTTTAGAGTTAGAACATCACAGCTTCTCATTCAAAGGGAAGCCAAGCCAATCCAGTGAAAAGTCCTCTGGGTTCCAGAGGGACCACGTAGCTGCTATGCTCCAGAACTAGTGCTTCGAAATCAAGCTATTTAAGGATCTGATGGACAGCCTTGTACTCTAAGCACCAAAAATGGGGGTGGGGGGGGGAGGGTCAAGAAACAACTACTTTTGCAACTGCTATGTTAGATGACATAATTTATCATCCAAACCAGGACAATTTGGGGAATGAAGGGGGATGCAATGAATAATTATGTGGGGACCAGAGGCATAAACCTGGACTTTCCCTGGCGAACAGGACATTTGGTCACCAATACTAAATTGTGGCTACCGTGCCTCCCTTATGACCACCCAACTTTTCTATTTCATTTCTCCCGATTAAGGAAAGCACCCTCCACTTACGGCAGGGCTTAGCAGAGTCACCTGCACGTAAATAATTTATTAGTGGTGATAAAAATATGTCTCCCTTGGCAATATTTGGTATTTCAAATCAGTAAACATCAAAATTCACTAGGTTGATGAAGGAATATGCCCATGTCACAGAGTAACTGTAACTCTTCACTTCCCACCAAATACTCTTTGCTCCAGGCCAGGTGGTCAACAAGTTGCCAGTTCCCTTATAAGCTGAAATATTAGTCTGATTCACCCCACCATGCTGTCATTGCTGAAGGGATCAGAACAGGCTGATCTAACTGATCTAATTTCCGCAAGAGCCCAGCTCCCCATCTCCATACCCCTGCCCAAACCTCTGAGCTATTTTACCCTGGCTTATGTACCCTTGTATTGGAAAATTACAAGAAATACAGTTCATGTTTGCCCCTACAGAACAAGGGCCATCTTCACATCATCTTCACAAGGTAGGATACTAAAGGAAAATCAACAGTGAGAGGTGCGTTTGTGCACACACATGAGTTTTAAATAAAGGTTAGGTGTAATGTGTCTCCTAACATCCAAGCACATGATCTTAGGAATGACTTTGATAAACCTGAAACCATAAACCTTCTGAGCTCCCTGCTAAGAGATGACTTCACTAGGCTTCCAGCTGTCTCTACTTTGACCACTAGGAGGATATCCTCAGCACTAATTTCACCTTCTTTAGGTTTATGGTGCTGCATCAGATAGGGCATTCCAATAAATCAGTGCAACATCAATTGGAAGAATCTAATTTTGAATATCTTTAACAATTCAATGATTCAGAGAAGCAAACTCCATTTTCTTCTTTCACCCAATAGCTAATTTAAAATAACAGCTTTACTGACAATAATTTACATACCACACAATTCGCTTGAAGTATACAATTCAATAGTTTCAATAGTTCAGAGTTGTGCAGCCATCACCACAACCAATAAAATACCTGGATTTTTTTGTCTGTTTCGAGATGCTGGAGATCACTTGCCGTGAGGATGAAAAACAAATACGTGTTATTTTATCTTCTGGCTTACATGAAAGGAATATCTTAAGAATCTGGATATATGCTGGACCAAAATATTTCACAGAAAAGCCAAATGGGCAGCATATGAAATTGCCTTACTCTCCCTCTCAATGCATCCCTACTAACATAAGCATTACCACTTAAAAAAAAAAAATCTCAATTAACATCCCCCTCATTGTTTATTTGTATTTCTTTTATTTAGCCACTACCTGAATTGGCTGTTTATTTATCCAGTGTTTGAGTCTTTGACATGTTTGAAAAACAGCATGCTTCAAGGGTTAAGAGGATAGGCTCTTACCAGACCCAAGTTGGAACCCCAGTTCTGCCATTTAGAAGAGAGGTATATACCTCTTGGGCAAAACATTTCCCTGATTATAAAATGATAGCATGACTTAAAATTTTAACATGATTAAACATCCAAGGTAGCATTTACTAGTAAACAGCAGTTGCCAGTTTGAACAAGCTTTTGCTATACTGAGCTAAATATTAACCCTTTGTCTATGATCATGCAAACTTTTTTTCACACATTTATCTTGGTGTTTTTTTGTTTGTTTGTTTGTTTGCCTTTTGATCACTTGATAGCAATGGAAATAAGCCTACTTCCTCATCCAAAGGTCTATAAATATTCACATAAATGTTCTTCTAATTTATGTTTTTAAACTCATTCTTCCATCAATTTTCCGATTGATTTTCCCAAAGAATAACCAATTATCAAAAAATCTGCTAAATAATCCTTCCTCTTTCCCCACTGATGTGTGATCTCACTCACCTAGTAGGTACATATACACCTTTCACTAAACTCCCTAAGTTAACTTTTTAAAGATATGACTTTACTCTCTGGCCAACAGTAAGCTAACTTGGGCAATTTTCTTGCTTCCTAACATTCATTCAGTCTTCACATTCAAAAACATGGTAACTCTCCATTCTTACATCTTCTTTCCACTCAATTAAGTTTGTAGTTTTCTTCATAGAGATCCTGCCCATCTTAGGCATTTCATTGTTTGTTGTATGAGATTTTTCTCCTAATATATAATATACACAAGCAGGGGAGGGGCAGAAGGAGAGAGAATCCTAAGCAAATCCTAAGCAATCCATGCCCAGTGTGGAGCCCGATACTGGGCTCAATCCCACAACCATGAGATCATGACCTGAGCCAAGATCAAGAGTCGGATGCTTAATCGACTGAGCCACCCAGGAGCCCCCTAATATTTTTACAACTGGATACTGCAGGAAAGAAAAACAAATGCTACCAATTTTAAATATCTTTATGTGGTATACAGCTACCTTACCAAACTTAGTTTTTCAGTTGATTCTGGTTTTCCTAGGTTTAAGACTGTAACATCTGCATGTATTGCTATTTTCTGCCGGTTTTTCCTAACAGTTATACATTCTACTCGATGTTTTCCAGCATCGGTCCGGTTGATACTGAGCATCAGAAGTGTTACTGGACATGCCTATGTCACCTTCTTATTTCAAGGGGGATTCTACCACAGTTTTCCCATTGGCAGGTTGTTTGCTGTTGGTTTAAGACAGATACTCTTTAATCTCCTACCAGCTTTTGAAGAGCTCATAATCAAGAACTGGTAAATTAGCACTGGTATCCTGGCGCATACTGAGATGACACAGCACAAGGGTGCCATATACACTGGTGCTGGACCCCAACGTACCCTGAGGGTTTGAAACCCCAGGCTGTGTGACTTACTACCCATTTATCCTCGGGCAGATTATTTTACCTCTTGGTCTAAATTCCTTCATCTGTAAAATGAGGCTAATAACACTAATAACCACCTCTTTGTCAGGGCTGTTGGGAGGACTGAAATAATTAGAAAAATGCCTGGCGCGCAGTAAATAGCAAGCGTTACCTGTTACCTATCTTCTTAAAGGAAGAGAACTGCCTATTTAATAATTTGCTGGTGTTTTACTTAGGATTTTCATGACTACTTCCCTAGGTGAAATTGAAACATAGTATCCTTCCTTTGCAATGTCTTATCAAGTTGCCATTCTTATATTCTATCAGGTTTGTAAGAGTTTTTGCCAGTTTTGAAACATGACTTTTTTATCTTTTGGTATTATTCTTCTAGGATCTAGAATAAATGAGATCATTTATTGAAAAATCTCTTTAAAATTTTAAAGAGAACTTACACTTTCTGTATCATCCAGGTCCAGAGCTCCACTCCCTTTTTTGGTTCGGAGGCCATGGCCTTTTAACCTGTATCTAATACCTTCCATGATTAATAACCTATTCAAGTGCTCTACTTCCTAAGACAGTTCTGAAAAGCAACCAGTTCCACTTTCATCATTAGATCTTTCAAAGTCACACATGACACACTCATTGAGAGCCAGTAGTTTCTCTGGTCAATTCTTTCTGGAGGCACTCCTCTGTCTTGTTTCTCCTCTTTCTTATTTCTTCCTCCTTTCGACAACGAAAGCCTCTGTAAAAGATAGTTTTGCCCTTTTCACACACCCACAGAGCGTCTGTATACAACATCCTATGCTAAGCACCCTCATCTCTCTGTCTTCCTTTCACTATATTTAAGTGTAAAATAACATAAACAAGGAAAAACTAACATGCCTCACCCTCACCACCATCCCCCATAAGGTTTTACCTTGTGTGGAGGAGGAATGCTCTATTGTCCAGCCCTCTTCCCAAGGAGGCAGCTTCTAATCACACACCATGTAGTTAGTGTTCAGGAATAAGGGCAAGACTAGCTCTTGAGTAAACAAATGGGTTATGAGCAACTGTAAAGAACAGGGATGAATAATCTTAACAATATAAAGCTAGAAAGTATTTACTTTGCTGTGTGTACATCCCAGGAAGCTGTTACCAGTTCTAGCTCCTTTGTGTCTACTTGAGAAGGCAAGGCACAGAGGATGTGGGCCACTGAATTTGTGCCTAATGTGCTCTACAGTACTTCAGAAGAGCATAATATACAGCTTATATTCTAATGCAACGAACATAAGTAAAATGATCTTGGAAAAACATCAAAATGACTTCAAATCCTAGAAAATATTCCAACTTATACACTTGTACATTTTTCAGATAATCTCAAATATGAATGAAACTATCTTTACAGACATCTGTATCCTGCCTACATCCTTATCCAAGACACTTAGAATTCTATTACAAAAGGAAATAGTTAATAAACTCTGTTTTGTAGCTTCTAGAAATCAACACTTTGCTAATGACTCACTCCCTTCTGGAATATGTCAGCAATCAACATCAATTTCGGTCTCTATGATTTGTGGATTCCACCTTTCCCTTTTTTGGAAAAACAGTACATTAGTGTCTCTAATCTTCCTCTCTCTAATCTCCCTGTCTTCACAAGTCCTCAAAGGTCACTGACAGGCAGGGGCACCTGCGCGGTTCAGTCACTTAAGCATCCGACTCTTGACTTCGGCTCAGGTCATTGAGCCCTGTGTCAGGCTCTGTGCTGACAGCCTGGAGCCAGCTTGGGATTCTCTCTGCCTCTGCCTCTCTCTTTCTCTCTCTCAATAAATAAAACATTAAAAAAAAAAAAAAAAAAGACAACTGATAGCCAATCAGTGATGTGAACATTCTCTCAGCGTCCTAGGATCTCACACATCCTGACCAGAAGACTTGACCTCATGTTTCTGTTACAGAAATTTCCTGTGTTCCAGGATAATTCTACATTCCAGTACCTTGTGGTGGAGGCAACATAGTGGTGGGTTACAAGGGCACACTCTGGGACCAGGGTTTCAAACCTAGATGTAGGACTTCAGGTCAATTATCTAGCTTCTTTTTTCTCCATTTACTCACCTGAAAATATGGGGATGAAAACAGGGTTATTATGGGATTAAATTAGGTTAACAGAGAGGTCAACGTGATACCAGCAGGTAACATAGGTGTGTTATGTTAGCAATTATTTATTCTTTTTACTTCGTTTTTGCTTACACAAGTAGATAATCTTTATGCTGCCTAACACTGAACTGGTGGTATACCTCAACGACGCCAATCAGAACCTCTCATTTCAGCAACTCCAGGACATTTCCCTACTCAGGACAAATAGGCAATAAAAGAAACAGGGACAGACAATGCAGATGTCTCAGCAGGTTACATAAATGTAGGAGGCAGCCAGCTATGTTCAGAACAGTGAACAGTCTGCAAACTAGATCTGGCACCCACCATTGTTAATCTCCTATAAATGCCCCTTTTCTTAGGTCAGGACACAAAATTAAACTCCCAATAGCAATGTAAAATATTAAGGATGGAGAATTTTAAAAACTGGCATAAAACAAGAAAAGGCAACTTTTGCCTTGCCTTGTTCTTCCGTTAGTGACCAAAATTATAGGAATGCTAAATTAATCATTGATGTGGGTATGTTCATATTTGTATTTAATGACCTGTTATAAAGAGAACGTATTCTACCTTTAAGATATTGCTTAAAAAGAATGGTTTAAAAAATAACAGTAATATAGCATAAAGTTCAGCAATTATGAGTCCATTTGCAACTATGAGGCAAAACAACTCTAAGTGGGTCCTTTTGACTAGTTTAAAACTATTCCAGAAGGTTGATATCACAATGAATGATACATCTAGCTACAGATCAAAAGAGTCGATGTTCACATAGAGTCCGCTTTAACACGTTCAAAGGCTTAAAATATTTGTGAGAACGTGTATGTTGTAGCAGAGTCTCAGAGCTTCAGTTATCAGAAAAGCTAAATGGACTGGGCACTCGGAGCACATCGAACACATGCTGCAGAGCATTCCTCCCTGAATCTTCACAACTACTTAATGCATGGGTTCTATTCTTGCTACTTTACAGATGGGAAAGCTGAAGCAGCATGGGGATTAAACACCCCGCCCAAGAAAACACAACCAGAATCTAAATCCAGGAGTTCCAAGGCTAGAGCCCCTCTTCTTATCTCTATGCCGAGCTTTAGCTTTTTAAGTCTCTCCACTGCCTTCTCACAACAGCATCTGAGGCATTTATAAACTCATGTCATTTCACAGTGTTTCTCAAATTACATGGTACATTACTTTAGTAGCTCATAGCATACATTAAAAAATAAAGCAGAATGAAAAATATTCGAACACATCATACACAGGAAGGCCTAAGTATTGTTTCATGAAACTTCCTTCTCAGTTTTGACAGTGTGTTCATGTATGGTACTGGGTCACTGATCGAAAATGTAATTTCTCACATGGGTTGAGGTTTAAAAAAAAAAAACAAAAACTTATCTAGAGTGTTTATTCTTTTACTTAACAAAACTGAAAATCAAATTATTCCAATCTTAGTTGGATTCCAAACCTCATATAAGTAATCATCCCAATCAAAAAGTAAATGCTTTGAATTCCATACTATGTATGGATATGTAAAAAGTATGTATATAAGAAGCTTTCTCAAATTGTGTTCCAAAAGAACCCTCCTTCAAGACTTTGAGGGGAGTATTTCCTAGGAGGTTGGGGGGGGGGGTTCTTGTAAACAAATTTGGCAAATTGGGAAATACTGCACATTATATTTCCTTTGTGGACAGCCACAATGCACATTACTAAAAACTGTGACAAGCTCTGCAGAAAAACAGTAACACAATTACTACCAAAAATTAAAATCCGATTAACTGTTTTTAACCTAGTGTTTTCCCAAACTTAAACTTCATTCTGAAACTTCTCCCAACTACTACTCTCTCATAAGACTAGTGTTCTACAAAACAGAATTTGGGAAACGCTGTTTTAAGTGAGCTGATCTGGAAAAGGGAGATCGATCTCTAAGAAAGTTCAGTTGTTACAGTACGTAAACCTTCAAAAATAAGCACAAACATAGCAGAGATAAATAAAATACACAGAAAATTGTGTTTTGGTTAGTCTTTCATCTCTGAACAGTTTTATCAGAATATCACACAGCTGTATCACTTAATAAACATTACCAAATAATGTGTTACACTATGAAAACACAGGGTGGGGGAAGAAGGAAGAGAAGAGATATGAAAAGAGATTTTAAAAATCTGCAATTCAAATAAATTACAATCTATTGTACAAAACTTACATACACAGGAAAAACTTAAAACTCACACACGAACACCGAATAGAGAATAAAACCATACTGTGAAGAGACAGTCCAGATCTGCAAAAGTCTTGATAGTGACCTGAGTTTCTGTCTCACGACTTAGAGAATCTAGAAGTGAACGAACTGGCTGATGATAACATGCCGGCAAAGAGGGGAAGAGTTGTTTACCTAGACTAGGAACACTTTGAGACTGGTATACAGAACAGGACCCAGCATAATGGGCTACAGAAACTTCTTGTGGAACAAATTAGTTCATAACAGATGTTCAGGAGTTATGAATGCTCAGGGGTGGCAAATATGTCTGCCATCTCCTGCCAATGATAGAACCCTGGGCTGGAAGTAATCCCCCGATCTAAACCGGCACACCACCTTTCTTAGAGGATTAGTATCAATTATAGCCAAAGAATATTATCTTTAGTATCGATTATAGCCAAAGAATACTATCTTAAGCCTGTTCTTCACATCTTCAAATTTGATTCTACATTTTGGTCCTTTCTTTTCCACCTCCATCGTCTCTGATTAATATTTTTCTTTTTCCCAAAGCAAAGAGCTCCTAGAACTCCACAGCATATATATTTAAAAGTTGACTATAGGGGCGCCTGGGTGGCGCAGTCGGTTAAGCGTCCGACTTCAGCCAGGTCACGATCTCGCGGTCCGTGAGTTCGAGCCCCGCGTCAGGCTCTGGGCTGATGGCTCGGAGCCTGGAGCCTGTTTCCGATTCTGTGTCTCCCTCTCTCTCTGCCCCTCCCCCGTTCATGTTCTGTCTCTCTCTGTCCCAAAATAAAAAAAAAAAAAAAAGTTGACTATAAAATCTGATGTGAAGCACTTGAGAATTTGTTAATCATTAGACTTACTAAGCTTGTATTTTACCACCAGATAACATTAGTTCTTAGCCATTTATTTGTAAGTACAAAAGTAGAAAATTTAAAAACATATTGTGATGTTACATTACCTGAAGCAGAGAACTACCGTACTGTGAAATAGCACTAGGCACCTGACCAACCAGAAGAGAAAAATGTTAAAGCGTGGGTACATGCCATAAAGCCCTCATAAAGAAACTGACTTCAAGACCAAAGGCAAAAGGAGAGGTACCTGGTACAGGAAAAAAAGGCAAGTCAGAAAGTTTACACATAGGATCACTGAAAATAAGGGCCAAAGAGGGGCACCTGGGTGTCTCAGTCGGTTGAGTACCCATCTCCCGATTTCGTGGGATCAAGCTCCACGCTCAGTGTGGAGCCTGCTTAACATTCTCATTCTCTCTCTGTCTCTCTCTCTCCCTGTCCCTCTGCCCCTCTCCCTACCACCCTCTCACTAAAATGAAGAGGGGAAAAAAAAAAAAAAAGAGCAAAAGAGACAAGGGTTCTCAGTCTGATCCTCTCAGCGTAACAATGGCATGACTGGAAAGGCCGAGAGGTGGAATAGCTTGCCCAGAGTGAACTGATTAGACACTGAGTCAGGACCCAGCCCAGGCCTTCCAATGCCCAGGCTTCTGTGTTGCCCGCTGTAACAAGGGCCTCCCATCTCTCTACAAGGCTACCATGAAAAATAAACACCACCTACTGGCCTAACTAAAACTATAAACCACTAATCAACTCACAACTCCATACAACCAGAGCATGTAGAACAAACCATCTCATTTTGTATTATAACAGGTGGCTACTGTCTGGAAACCTATTAAAAGCCTCATTAGGCTATATTTACAAACTTAATTCTAAAGTACTAAATCAAGAATGGTCAGCAAAAAAACTAAGACTCTGTAGAAGAAAATAAAACGGAGAGTCATACCGCATTCCAAGGAGCACACATTTTGAAGTGAGGCAAATCTAGGTTTGAATGCTAGCTCAACTGTGCAGTGCCTGTGCGACCTTGGACAAGGCCCTCAACTTTCACTTCCCATCTGTAATGATGCTAGGGGACAACACTACCTACCTCAGAGGTTTGTGCAACACTCAATGGTACTCAAATGGTAATTTTCTCCCCCGATCTATTTTGTCCATCTCCCTTGATTCTTTGTCTATTCCAACTTTTAACTTCATACAACCACCCCCTAAAGACTTGCCCGCTGCATCACAATTTTAAACATGAACACACACCTTTGAAAAGGGATTATTCGCCAAAGAGCATGTAATACGTGAATACAATCTTTGTAAATGTTAGTGAAAAGGTTTAAAGAAGACAGTGCTGCATAAAGTATAGAACTTAGTTTCTTTCAAGCAAACTGGATAAAGAATGAACAGAGCCAGGCTCCAGGATCAGCCCTGTGTCTAGTAAGTCACAGGACCCTGAGCAAGTGACTCCACTTTGCAGAAAGCCCCACGGGTTACTGCTCAAAGTTAGCCACACACGACTCTAGTTATAGTGGGCCTGTGTTCCCGTCTGCAGAAAGAACTATTCTGACCGCAGGGTCTCTAAAATGCTCAGGTTTCTTCCCCCTGCAACAAGTTTGGCATCAGCATCATCACAAAACTTACTGTGTCCAGTGCTTTTTATTCGCCAGGCCCTGTTCTGAGCACTTGAGATGCGGTACCTAATTTAATTCCCCTATGGTTTTCTCACGTATGGGCTATATTACACCTGTCCAAGAAATCTAAGCTACAGAGAAGTCAAGGAACTTGCCTAAAGTTACAGAGCCCGCAGGATGGGCGAGGGTTCAACAACCCAGGGAGTCTGGTTGCAGGGAGTCTGTCAGTGCTTTTAACCACTAGTAATACTGCCTCTCAGAATTCCATAAATCCCAGAGTGGGCTTTAACTATAGGCATGTAAAAAGAAATGTGCTCATGCTATTTCTTCCTCGTGCCCAGATACAGCTGATACGGAACCCACTGTGGAGGGAGAGAACCATGAGTAACACGTTAACGGTACTAGAAGACCAAGCTATTAGACAAAGTTATAAAGTAGCAACTTAATTAAGATCAAGCAACAAAATGTATATTTTGTTTCTCAAACATTTCATCAAAATAGTCAAAGTAATGTGATGTTTTAACATGATCATACTTCCTTAGTCATCAACAATTGATCTTCTGAGTAATGTTCACAGGGAACAATTCTAAAAAAAAAAATGAGACTGCCACTAAACATTGGTTAACTAGATTTTCTCAGTCTTTGTAACTACGCACATGGAAATGCATATATACATACAAACAAGCAAACCCAAATATACAACACTATACTTTCAGTATCAAAGTGTGAAGTTAGACACAGTGTATTAAGAATCATGCGAAGAGGTACGTGCCGGACGCTGCCAATTAAATGGCCAGAGCGTCTACCTCCCTCCTCTGGGGCCACTTTACACCTGACTGACCTCTTGCAATTCTCCGCATGCCATTCTTCCTTCCTCTGCCAGCTTAACATCACAGATGCTAATAAGGCACAACTCCTCCATCCCCTCACCCCTTCTATCTCAAGAGAGATGTTAAAAGCACAGTGGAGCCAGGAAGCTCAGGAAGGTAGAGAAGGACGCATACACACGCGCACACACACACAAATCCCAAAACAAAATGCTAATGGCAACCACCTGTTAAGCTTCATTTTATCACTATCAGTCTAGCATCTGTCACCCATTCTATAGTAACTCTGCTCCCCATCCTTGGAAGGCCTGAGAAACAGAAGCAGAACAAACATTTCACGCTTACCGCCGGACGGGTCTACTCCACAAACGCTGGCGGTGGAAACGCTTGTCTCACTTTGCTCTGCCGCCATACTCTGGACTGATAAAGGCAGTGACGAGGGTCCAGTCAGATAGCATCGAAGGGTGAGACACACAAAGGAAGAGCGCTCGTACAGCTCAGTTCCTCCTTTAATTAAGGATGGCCCCAACACCAGGCTTCTCTCCAGTAACAACCAAACTATAGACTGATGACTAAATCTTTATGCCATTTTTAGGCTACTCGGCTTGATCTGCATTCACACAAATACAAGATCTTCACACCTCAGTAATAATAAAACAAGTCACAAGCAACCTAACCTGGAGGTTCAGAGATTTGCTCTTTCCCACAATCTGGTAACACAACAAAGTTTTACCATTTTGCTATGATCCATACTAATCCACCTAACACATTCCTATTTCTGTAACACCAGACAACATCCATGAAATTCCAAATCAAAAGGAGCCATGGAAAAAAAGAAAATGGATTTTTAAAACAGAAATACCACCAGAAAGGTAACCAGAAGACACTTCCTGAAGTGAAATTTTACCCTATACTGGATTTTATATTCTGTGTGCTGGGTGTGGATTTGGATTTGTCTGTATTTTTACGGCAGATGGCAAAACCGGGAATGATCAGAAATCAATCCCTCCTGGAAAAAAGACTCTTTGGTAAGCGTGGCAGTAATTACAGAAATCTGCAACCTACCAAAGTTGATCAAAAGAAAAAAAACTTTAGTAAATATTCAAAAGTAATAAAGGGTGCTTTGTGGTATATACATTTGGAATATAAAAATAAAGATTCAAATAAAACCAAGTTATAAAACAAAACCCCATACTTACATTAGACTTTCTTAACTATTTTTATATTAACTTTATGAAAATTTATAAAACCCAACTCAACATCTCACTTTATATGAAACAGAAGCAGAGACCTCATTAATACATTTTAGAATGTAAAGCAAAAGGGAAAAAAAAAACTGTTTTAAACGAGAACCTGCAGTCTGAAACGCAAAGGAACTAACTTGAAGGGTCTTGAAATTAAAAAAAAGAAAAAAGTCCCTTTTGTTATAGCAGCAAATTATTTCACCAAATTCTGTACTTTACTGAAGAACACCAACAGAAGAACTAAATATATACAGACTAAGTCTCTGTGATATCATGATCAAAAAGTAGTTAACTTATATGGACAGACCCAGCATAAAGACTATTTGGGGGGGGGGCAGTGCTGGGATGGGGAGTGTATCACTGTGTAAGGGAGATATTATACCAGCTAAGAAAATAATCTTTTTATAGTGCCTTTAAAAAAAATTCATACACTCATACAGCAGAGATGTGTGATCTCTTCCATATCTGACGACAACACACACCCCAAATAATAAAATCTTTCTTTATTCAACAATAGGATCCAAATCCTACAAAGAAGTTAATAAATATACTCCAAACAAAACGCCTTTAGAAAAAGTTCTGCCCACAGTAGCAGTTATTAAGCATGACTACTGCATTTGATCTGAGATAAATAGTGCAACTTGTCAGAAAAAAAAAATAATACATTTAAGACTTCCCTTACTTGGGTAAAAATATTTTTACATAAAGATATTTAATGACAAAAAATTTTAATAAAATCTCTCTCTCTCTCTCTCTCTCTCTATTATATATATATGCAGTTTTTATTTCATCACACAAAGAAAAAACAAGCACAAAAAGACTGAAAAAAATATGCAAAAATGTTAACAGTAACCAAATCTAAGTGGTTAAGGTTACAGAAGATAATTTTTAAAAATTTTCTAGTACTTAACTGCATTTTACAAGTTTTTTTAACTGAAAAAGTTGACATTCAATTGTCCTATAAGCAAACAACAAGTAAGTGTTTACAAAACCAACACGGGTCCTAAGCTTCTTCAACAGATCATATTCCAGACTTCAAATACAGCTATTTGCCAGTAATTTGGGGAAAAAATGTACACAATCACACTAGATTTTCACGTCTCACTCTCCTACATTTTCATAACTAAAAACTAATAAAGGAATGTTTACCTTTTTCTAAATAGGTTCTATGTCCAACTTGCCATCCCAGAATATTAGTAACAATCTGATTTTTTTTTAAATATCAATTTAGATTGCTTTACACAAATGCCACTTCAAAGACGTTATGATCAGCTCAGTAATTCCAAAGCGTAGCCACCTCATACTACACAGTGGAAGAAGTTTTGATGCATCTTAGTGAACTGCCTACAGAAATGCCTAGGTGCAGACAACCTTATTTTATACACATCTTTCCAATACCTCTTAAGCACCTGATATCTAGTGAAGCTTTCTGCAAAAGGTACTTCTCTTAGCTTGAACATGAATTTATTTGTAGCTGTCAAAATCGATCTCAAACTGCGTTACATTCAAGGCACAGAATGTCAACTCTTTACTGGGCCTCCTCTTTCTTTCACAAGAACGCCTTTAGTATCTCCTAGCTTACATTTCCGGGCTCATGAGTCACTGAGAAATGAGCTCCAGGTTTACCTTAGAATGCCGTTCAAACAGCTCGTCTACAGTATTCACGGATCTGGCCCCCAAATACCTCTTTAGCCTATCCTTAACTCCCCAACATGGTCATAGGCAACTGAATTATCCACTACTTCTAGACTATGCCTTTTTATCTTTGTCCTCTAGTTTGCTGCCCCTCCACGTACCGTCTCTTGCCCAGCCGTCCTCTCCTAAACCCCATAAGCCTTCAAGACTCTGCTTAGCACCACCTCGCCCAGGAAGCCTTCCAGATTTCTGCTAGGCGGAAGTGATCGATCGGTTCGGTCATCCCTGGGTGCCTTCCTAGCACTTTGTAGTTCTTTCACAGGACTTATCACCTCCTTCCTGGTACCGAGGTTATTTGTGTACTGGTCTTATCTCCCACACCAGAAAGTGAGCTCCTCGGGGGGAGGGGACCGTGGGCCCCTGTTCACCTTTGAATCCCTCCGGCGCGGACCGACTACGGCACCTGCACGCAGTGCAGCGCTCAGCCTGGTTCAACCGAACTCGGGAAGGCTCTGGCCGCACAATTCCTAACCAGAAATCAGTTAGGCATTTTCCCGAAATGAAGATCACAAAGATGCTGCCTGCCGCCCCATAACAGGAAGTTTACCAGGGGCCAGGAGCCCGTGCGCGGTGGGAGTGACAGCTGGCCCGGCCCGCACCTCCCTGCCCTCCCGGCTCCGGCCGCGGCCGCCCCCACCCGCCATCCCTGCCAGAGAACCGCGGAGGGGTGGCAGGAGAGCACCGGGCTCCCAGAGCTCCGGCCGCAGGCCTCTGGGCGCCGGCGACGGCGAGAGCAAGGGAGGGAAGGCTCCGCGAGGGGCCCGGGCCGGGCCGGGCCGGGCCGAGCCCAGCCCAGCCGGGAGGGCGGGCCGAGCCGGGCCCGCCGCCTCCGCCACCCGAGAAAATGGAGGCAGCCCGGGGCCGGTGACGGGCCGGGGCAGGCGGAAGCCGGGCGGGCGTCCGCGCCGCGAGCAGGGCCGGGCCGGGGGTCACTCACGGGGCTGCGCCGGGCGGCTCCCTCTCCGCCTCCGCGTCGTCGCCGTCCCCGTCCTCGGCCGCCGCCGCCTCGGGCTGCTCGCTCGGTCCCCGCGGGGCGGCACGGGCGCTCGGCCCCTCCGTTGTCTTCCGCCTGCTCCTGCTCCCGGCGACGGGCTCCCGCGGCAGCGGCGGCGGCGGCTGAGCGGGCGGACGGCGGCCCAGGGGCTCCCGCGGCGGCCGCCGCACTGCTGCGCTCGCTCGCTCGGGCTGCGGCTGCGGCTGCTGCTGCGGGGCCCGGCGCCGCCTTCGCCTTCGCCTTTTAGCCGGCTTCTGGAAGCTCAGTCTCTCCCAGGCCGCGCCGCTCCCCGCTCCCGGCCCGAGCCCGGCTTTGACGTACGCACTGCGCAGCCGCCGAGGGCGCGACGTCGGGCGGTGCCGCAACGCCCCCTCCAGCCTCGGGCGCCCCCGGGCGGCCGGGCGGACTCGAGCCACCGGAGTCGGCCCCTAGGCCGAAGCAGAGGGGGACGCCGAGAAAAAAACAGCAGCAGCGGAGGACCGGAGGTCTTTCCCCTGCCACTTTAAATGTTGGTGCTCAGCCCTTCTTGTCGGTCTCGGCTCTCTTCCCGGAGGAATCCTACGTCCGCTTTCTACGACCACTTCCTCAACTCTTCACAAAGCCTTGTTTCTGCTAAAAGCTTTGTTATTCGCTATTCTCGATGGTGGCCAGTGAACGAAACAGTCCCTGCTCCTGAGACATCCAATAAACAAATAAACCAGCACATATATGTCATTGGATGTTTCCAGTGCTATGGAGAAGCTAAGGAGGGGAGAGAACGGAAGATATTGTTACAGCACTCCTGCAAGGAGAAGCTGCTTGAAGACAGGGCATGCTGTGGGCTTCGTGTTATGGAAAGGCAGAGGGAACAGCAAGGATGAAGGCCCTGAGGTGGGACAACAGGGAGTCCAGCAAGGCAAACGCACTGAGGGAGGGGAGAGGGGAGAGAGAAGGAGAGAATGGGGGCCAAATAGAACACAGTGAGGACTTCGGTTTTTACTCTACTAGAGATGTGAAACTATTTGAAGGGTTTTCCGCAGAGAAAGTCATGATCTGACATTTCAGACGGCTGTAGAGACTAGCCTAAAGGGTCCGAGGGTTTCAGCCAAGAGACTGAACTGGGGCGATAGTTGATAGGGCCAAAGCAGATTTTTTTTTTTTAAGTTTTATTTCATTTTGCACACTTCAAGAGACTGGTTAGAAGGCTTTTGAAATAATCTAGTCAAAAGAAGACAGGGGGCACCTGGGTGGCTGGGTCGGTTAAGCATCCGACTCTTGATTTTGGCTCAGGTCATGATCTCACGGTTTGTGGGTTGGAGCCCTGCGTCCGGTCTCTGTGCTGACAGCACAGAGCCTGCTTGGGACCTTCTTTCTTTCTCTCTCTCTCTCTCTCTCTCTCTCTCTCTCTCTCTCTCAAAATTAATAAATATTAAGAGAGAGAGAGAAGGCAGGCTCAGTCCAGGGTGGTAGCACTGAAAAAATAAAGAAGTAGTCAAGTTCTAGACACATTTAGAAGGGAGCACTGACAGATTTTTGCTGATTCCTAAAGTTTTTCTTTTCTCAAGCAACTGGAAGATGCAATTGGTAAAGTGAGGAAGACTTAAATAAAAGCAGACGGGAAGGGAGGAACTTGGGAATCCATTTGGGGGCATGTTAACTTTGAGCTGCCTGTTAGACACCCAAGTTGGAACCGGATATAGAAGTCTGGGGCTTGGGGGAGAGGTCCAGGCTGGAAATAGAATTTTGGGAGTCCTTAGAATAGGTAAAATCTGAGGACTCAATGAGAACATTTGGGAAGTGTTAATGAAGCGTAAGGTCAGGGATGAGCCTGAGGCCCCCAATGCTGAGAGGTCAGTCGGGGAGATAACAAGGAACCAGCAAAGGATTCTGAAGAAAGGAGCAAGGGTGCCATGGGAGACTGAGGAAAGCATCATGTGCTAGAAGCCCAAGGATAGAGGATGGACTGATGCCGCCATAGCAGCTAATGGTTCAAGTAAGGTTAGTGTTGGTGATTTGGACATGGGCATCAGCACCACAGAGGTAACTAGTGGCCTTGGTAAGCGCTCTTGAAGCAGAGATGGGTGGGAAAGTCTGACTGGAGTGGTTTCTAGGAAGAATGAGATCTAGGAAGATCTCTGGAAAGAATGGGACTGTAGAAAGGGATCACGCGTATAGACAACTTTTCCATGAAGTTTTTCCCCCGAGGATGAGCAGAGGATTAGGGTGATAGTTGGAAGGGAATATAGGATCGAAGCAGATTTTGTTGTTGTTTTATTGCATTTTGCATAATTCATTTAACCTGTTTGCGTGCTGATGGGAATGATTTGGTAGTGAGGGAAAACTTGCATTACCAAGTTTTCCCTCACTACCAAATGGGTATGTGGGACCGGGGGCATTTTCTGGAGAGCTTTCTTGAGCGAGCAAGAAGAGAAGTTCTGGCCTTGGATCCCAGCGAGACAGGTGTTCACTGGCAGTAACAGAGGGCAGGCAGAGTGTGGGCCCAGGGGCAGGGAGCCAGTTGGACAAAGGGCCAGAACATGTGGACTTGTCCTTCTAAGAGCTTCTCTTTTCTCAGGGAAACAGGAAGCAAGGTCATCAGCTTGGAGTGTGGAGAGGGAGGAGGTGTTGGAAACTGGAGGGAAGAGGAGAAGGTGTAAACAAGGATCAGACGGCAGGGTTATTCTGTGTTTTTCACCAGGCACGTTGTGCTGGGAAGGTGCAGGCACAGGAAGGTGGGGAGTAGGATTCAACCGGGGTTGTTTTCTGTTTTCGTCAGCTAACTCCATGGAGAGAGAAAGGGAAAGAAAGGAGAGGATATATGCAAAGAAGTAATAGTGACAATGGCCAGCCGTTGAATCCAAACCAGATAAGAGGGGAGTGAGAAAACTGGGGTGGGGGTGGCAGGGGCAGTGGTAGGGGAGGGACCCTGTAAAAGTGGTCGGATCAATGGAATGATGGATGAAAGGATTGTCGGAATCAGCACAGTAAGGGGAGTGAACCGGAAAGAAGGAGGTACTGGTTGAAAAGCCAGATTGCTTGCACTGAGATCGCGTGAGGGACAATTTTGAGTACATGCAAAAGGCCTGGGGCAGCTTCTCAAACGGTAACGTCCACACGCATTCTCAGGAGATCTTGGCAAAATGCACACTGATTCCATTGGTCTAGGGTGGGGACCATGAGCCTACATTTCAAACAAGTTGGGGGTAGAATGGGTGAAGATGGCGATTATTTTTACTCTTGTTCATCGTTTTGATACCCAAACCTCCGTTAATGCAACACACACACACACACACACACACGAAAACTATACTAATCTTGCTAGTGAATATATATGAAAAATCTAAACAAAGAGGTATGAAATAGAAGTACAATGACAGTATGTTAAAAGCAGAGTCCACCCCAACCAAAGACAATTAAGAAGCCCTTAGAAAGGCCATAGCTGTCTAGGGACTGTCTCTGCTCACAGAGAAATAAGCTGACAAGCAGTCCAGAGCAAGCCCTGGACCCGGGGAGTGGCTGGTTCCGGGAGCTCTCTCTTTGCTTTGCTCTGGTAACAGTGGGAGGGAGGTGTCCAGCAGTCTCAAGTTTTATCTAATTTTGAAACTTTGTTGCATGAGGACTTTACCCCCATAGCATTTTTGTTTGTTTGTTTGCGATTTTAACTGGAGTCCCAAAGGAAGGCCTTTGGTGTCCTCACATTCTGCAAAACCAACTCAAGACCCAACTTCCCACAGAATAAAAGAATGTAGGGGGGTGGATAATCCCATATGAAGGGGTTTGATTCCTTTGTTTCAAGGGTCAGAGCAGGGTTCCGGATTAATCTCTTAACTGGAATAAACCCACTGCAGTGGCAAGATGGCAGATATTTCTGGAGCAGGGGTTTGTAACAAATTCCGAAGCCCAAGTGGAAGGAGTCATGTCATTTGACTGCTTGAATTTAGCTGGGAGACACCTTCTCAATCCTTCCATAGAGCCTTCTGGAAAGCCCTTTCTATGAATATATTTCTTTGTAGGCACAACCTCTTTCTGGGAAATTCTTCTATGTCTTCATCTTGAAACCCCGTTCACAGCCCCCCCCCTCCCCTCCCCCTCCCACCCCCACCTTCCTGTGCAGTGTCTACAGATCTCAGGATCATAAGGCAGGGTCATCATGTTCAAGGAAAATCAGTCAGTGACGGTCCTGTGTAAATGTCTTGTCACTTTCATTTCTCTTCCTCTCCTCTGTTGAAGCTGGGCCATCAGATGAAGGCACCTCCCTAGCCTTCATCATATCATCTGTGAAAGGACTTTGGAGCCTGACTCACAGCTTCCTCTCCACCCCACCCCATGCCTGACTTCTTCTCCTGGGCAACATAAGTGCCACTCATCTAAATATGTTGGATCATAGTCTCCTCGTATGGTCCGCCCCAGTGACCTTCACTTCCCTTCCCCTTCAACAACTGCTTGATTGGCCCTACCATAGTCTCTGCAGTGGCCAGACTCTCCCTTTGAGACTTGAACTCTGTGACTTTCCTGGGTAACTGCTCCTCCCATCCACCCACCCTCTCCACACCCTCATACCCAGCAAACCCGCTCTAAATCTCAATGAAACCTTAGTTATTCAACAAAGGCTTTTTGGAAGCATATAATTACTGAGCATAAGCAATGGGAATGAAACACTGAACCATCCACGGTCCCTGCTCTCAATGAGCTTATAGCCCAGGAGAGACACACAAGAAAACTGGCAATTACAGTAGGCTGAGACCTGAAGCATAAATAAGATCTAGGCAGTTGAAGATGGGGGTGAATGTTCCAGGAAAATCATGCGAATACCATGAAAGCAGGAAAGCACAGTGAATTTGGGGTAGTGCATATGAATAGCTCAGTATACAGAGCTTAGAGTTTTCCTTTTTTATGCTTTTTAAAAAATTTACATCCAGGTTAGTTAGCATATGGTGCAACAATGATTTCAGGGGTAGATTCCTTCCTTAATGCCCCTTATCCATTTAGCCCATCCCCCCTCCTACAACCCCTCCAGCAACCCTCTGTTTGTTCTCTATATTTAAGAGTCTCTTCTGTTTTGTCCCCCTCCCTGTTTTTATATTAGTTTTGCTTCCCTTCCCTTATGTTCATCTGTTTTGTATCTTCAAGTCCTCATATGAGTGAAGTCATACGATATTTGTCTTTCTCTGACTAATTTCACTTAGCAAGAGCTTAGAGGTTTAGAAGAGAATTTTTTTCACTGCAATTTTTCCTCAGCTTTATTAAGATATTATTGACATATACATAAGTTTAAGGGGCACAATGCGATTAGATACATGTGTATGTTGCAAAATGATCACCACGGTCTTATTTCTTAGGAATGCATGATCCTACCTTATTCAGGTGTTCAAATCTCCTGACGACGTTTAATATTTTGCCTTCCCCAAGTTGAATCTAAGTGATACCTTTTGCACCTAAAACGGTCTCTTGAGCTTTCCCAAGGGAAAAACCACAAATGATTTGTTCTTTTCCATTTGTTCTTAAGAAGAGAAATGCTAGGGCGCCGGGGTGGCTCAGTCGGTTAAGCGGCCAACTTCGGCTCAGGTCACGATCTCGCGGTCCGTGAGTTCGAGCCCCGCGTCAGGCTCTGTGCTGACGGCTCAGAGCCTGGAGCCTGTTTCAGATTCTGTGTCTCCCTCTCTCTGACCCTCCCCCATTCATGCTCTGTCTCTCTCTGTCTCAAAAATAAATAAATAAACGTTAAAAAAATTAAAAAAAGAAGAGAAATGCTAGGGAGAGTTGGGTTTACTTGATGCTTGTTCTTGATGAGTTGTATAGGAAGAGATGCTGCTTAGCCTGTCCTGGGTTAAATCGGTATGGTCAGGTTTCTAGAACCGTATGTTGTGCGGGGGATTCCCAGAACTTTACCAATGGCCTTGCTGGCCCTGACATTTTTGGTGCTGCTGTAGCTAATAGTAGACGACCAAGGTCGATGTGGTCAGTTAGAATTTCAGATATTTCTCCAAATGGTGATTTGCTTACAACTTGCTTAATTTGAATCTAGCGTCTCTTCTGGTGGTGGTTTCCAACAGGAACTCACATCACTTAACTGTGGCGTTATATTCGCAGGCCAATGTTTAGAACTTATTCCAGATTTCCAGAGTATCTCTACTTGACATTCTTTATATGTTCTTAGTGTATTCTATCTGTATGTTGAGTAAATTCATGGAATATTATGTCAGGATTATTCAATGTTATATCTGCAGATTTATTTTCTCTGTGAAGATGATGTTCTTCCATTTTTATGAATTACATACAACATCTGCTCCTTTTGGAGAATACAGTAAGGCATTATGTTCATTGATATATTTTGTCTACAAGTTTGTCTGGATTGAGTTTATTATTTTGGTTTGCGTGCCACATCGACAGCCAATGTCCTTGTCTGTTGTACTGTTCTTGTTATGGACTCCCAAGGGATAGTACACTTTTGAAAATTGTCAGTAATAGGTTAACTACAGACATTTTATTTTGTCATCGCAGATAGTTTCTTGTTGTTTGTTTTCCCTGACGCTTCCCCGAAAGTACTTGCAATCAGCTGCATTGTAGGGCGAATGTCCTCGAGGCACGTTAGGTTGCCTTGTAGCTGGCCTTTCCTCCAGAATCTGAAGAAGGCCCGTGAGCTAAAGCCCCATAACTTGGCATCAACCTCAAGGGGTCCAGCACACCGCAGCAGACCATGCATGGGCTGGAATTGTCCCTTGACAAGCTGCTGCTGAGCCGCGAGGGAAGTCTGACAAAACGCTTGGGTCCCATGTGCTTTTGAAGACTATGGACATCTTAGCTTTGAGAAACTCAAGAAGGGATATTGCTAGATTTTCTTCTGTTGACCCCCGGAGTCCACTGGGCTGGTTAATTCTCAAGATTTAACTCCTGGCTCCTAACTCTAATAGGACTACTATAGTATTATTTCTCTATTTGGGGCATCCCTTTTTGAAGATGTCTGATCTCTAGGACTCTGAAGCCATTGACCCAATTTGCCCCACCTCTCAAGAGACGGCTCACCGATTTTACAGGAACAACCCCGGCAGGAGTCTCGGAGGAACTCTTTCTTAGGCCTTGCTTCATCCCGCTTGGGAGGTGTATGATTACTGAGTTATTCAGTGCCAAATGACTTTCATCTTGATCAAAAGGTGGTTCTGACAATGTTGAACTTTATCTGAGCCCGGTGTGCCCTCAGCCACAATGGTTAAGAGATCCCCGCCCCCACCCCACCTCCCAACCTTTTGTGTTTTGGAAATGGCGAACCAGCTGACCACAAAGGGCCACGCTCCCCTCAGAATTTCCAAAAGGGGTCTCATCTCCATCCTTCCTTGTGATTCCCATAACATTCCAAGATGACCCCTCGTTTACCTGTCTCTATAAAATTCTAGGCCTCCTTCCTTTTCTTTGAGATGTTCCTCGTTAATGTGCTTTTTACTGCAATAGCCAGAATAAAAAACATCTTCTTAATTATCAGGTGACTTCTCTCTGTTGCAGCCCCAGGAAGACCTCCCTTTGGTGCCAGCCTGCGCCTCACCCCTGACTGTCCCACTGAAGCAACTACTGCGACTACCCCCGAGACTCTACTCAGCCCCACTGTGACTTAACCCTGTTGACAACCACCCTTTCAACAGTTCAAGATGTGAGTAAGCTGAGAGAAGGACGCGTGGCCCTAGATACTTTGGGTCCTGGTGGAGTTGTAGAAGGGAGACAGAAAGAAATCAGCTTGACATGCTTCTGAGCTGAGCCAGGGGCAGACACACCCAGTTACACCTTTAAAGGAAAGAGGAAATGACATTGAGGCAGCTGAGGTCGCAGTCCAGACAGGTGCCGGACAGAGCGCAGAGCCACTCGAGTCTGGGAAGCTGTCATGGTGGCCAGTATGAAGGTCAGGGGTGACCCTGAAACACACAAATGCCAGGGGGCAGCTCTATAAGCTGGGGGGAGCGGAAGCCCCAAAGAGGGAAAGTCCAGGGGATAAGACTGGCCAAAAAAGTTAATAAAATGCAAGCCTTTAACAAGCCCCAACCCCTCCCATCCCTCTTCTTGTTGGGGGATGGGGGCAGGCGGGGAAGGCTCCACTTCCCTGGGTAGAATGTGCATAGTCAGGGGTGTTTGAAGGCAGCATGCGACAGGATTCGCCACCTCTGCAACTTTACAGGAATCAGAAAGTGGCCTTCCCAATTTCAGCAGGGGCATGTCGCAGAGAAGGGTTAGAAACCACCGTTCTGGAATCATCTCTCTAGTAGCCTGAAGGCTCTAGACATGTGTGGTAGTTTTTTCTTTGACGTGTCAGATATCGGACTCCCCTCAGTGAAGGGAGCATGTCTGGAGTGAGGTCCCGGGGCCAGTGATATCCAGGGAGCCCCTGAGAATTCTCGGGGCCCTTGCATATTCTCTGTGCTCAGGAGGCATCTCACAGTGCTAGAGAATCTATACTCACTGGGCAGAGTGTGTTCTGTATTATATAGAGACAGGCAGAGCCAGAAAACTCACCAGAGGCAGGGTAAGAGAATGGGTCATGCTTGACCATATGACATGTAGCCAGTGGTCATATTAAAGCTATTTAATGACTAGAACCACACAAACACACACTGAGCAGAATGGAATCTGGCTGAAAATCAGGGCTGCATAGAACAATGGTAGGACCTCTCTGGGGTCTGGCTCACTTAATCTTTTAACAAAAGTGAGGGACAGAGGAATGGATTGGCACATATTAGGCTTTGACCGATGCCTCCAGAATTGAGGTGCCAACTGAGGCCCCGTGAACTGGAACTCAACCTTGATGAGCAGGGCTATGATGGCTGGAAATGGGGCTCTGGTCCTGGAGATCATGCTCATTATCTTGATGATGTCACCCATAACACCAGCGATTCAAGAGCCTAAGACATGATGGGGGTTCAGGTTTTTGGGGCCTGGGGCATCTGAGATGGATAAAGGAGGCTCTAGGGGCTTTCTGGGCCTCACCTTGACCTAAGTATATTCTGCCAGAAGAAAGACCTGACATCTGGGTCCTTCTGGGTTGGGGTCCTGGCAGCAACACATACTTGTGCTCTGTTCCCCAAGGAACATGCTGGAAGGGTAGCAATGGCAGAGGAAACTTCCCATATCCCCTGCACCTTGGAATTCTGTACTGCAGGACCTTGTCCAGGGGCTGCTGCAGGCAACACTCTGTTGCTGGTGCCTGATCATGTTCTAAGAGTGCTTAGCCACACCTTTTTTTCCACAACAGAGGATCTTTTCAAGTTAGGGTGCCCTCAGCTGGTTCCTGTTGTTTGGGATGGTACCACAAGGTTTTCGTTGAGTGATGGCCTAGGCTAGCTGTTTGAAAATGCCCATCACTGAAAGTCAAGTGCCCACTCCAAGTGGCCGGGGCTAAGTTTGCCTGCCTCTTAGAGTTGTTTCAAGCCACAGTGGTCAGCCTTCAAGGCCCACCAATGCCAGTTTCCACTGAGTTCATCTCTCCAAGCCGTAAAGCCCCAGGACACAAATTGGCGGCACGTAGAACTAGAGTCTTCGAAAAACAGGCTTAAGAGCAAAAGTTCTCTAGCAACATGGTGGCCCAAATACATGGTTGGGAAGCTTCTAAGTCAGGCAGACATGGGTGGGCTGAGTTAGGACCGTCTTTTTTAATTTTTTTAATGGTTATTTATTTTTGAGAGAGAGAGAGAGAGAGAGAAGGAGGGAGAGAAAGACAGAGCACAAGCAGGGGAGGGGCAGAGAGAGAGGGAGATACAGAATCCCAAGCATGTTCCAGGCTCTGAGCTGTCAGCACAGAGCCCCACACGGGGGCTCGAACCCATAAACCATGAGGTCATGACCTGAGCCAAAGTCGGATGCTTAACCGACTGAGCCACCCAGGCACCCCTGAGTTGGGGCAGTCTTGAGGACAGAGGAGAGCAGACCCATGGTTTCCTGAGGAATTTTGGCTCACTTTGGGGTCCAAATAATTTTCCTTTTATTTTGAGAAGGTCCATTGACAAGGTGGTAATGGAAAAGTGAGTTTTTGGATACCTATAGTAAACAGAGAATTTTTATTATTCCTGGGTTTGCTGTTTGACTGAAGAAACCTGGTTGTGGTGACCTCAAGTATTTTGAATATATATGTGGGGGAGAGGGCACTGGCCAGGGGTTCATGGTTAGATGGGGCCAGGAGCAGTGGGGCCTCCAGTCGCAAGGACTCATCTGTGCTGTCTGCCCGTATTGGTGTGGACCAGAGTTCAGAAGTCTCTTGGACACCCTGCCATCCGTCACCACAAAGATTATAGTTACCTGCAATTCCAGAGGTAGCCAGATCCTTTCTGCCCTGGGTTTTAGGGTTAGAGGGATGGGTCTTAATGCCTGACGAATGATATTATCCTTGGGGGCTAACAGGGGATAGATGCAAAGGAGCATCTATTAAGCTGAGGAATGTGCCATGCGTGGTTCCCTTGGGTGGCTTGCCCATTCGGTGGTGAGGACGTGTGAGTGTGAAGCACATACAGGTGAATGAGCCTGTGTGAGAGCAAGCATGAATGTGTGGAAATGTGAGCAAGGTACAGCAGGAGGTGGCCTATAATACTTCCGTAAGAAACCACTGCCCCTTCCCCAGCCAGTTCATGCTGGGCTGGTCAGGAATGCAAGGAGACGTAGCTCTCCATCAACCTGCCGTCTTCTGCCTCGTCCATCCCCTACCAAAAACAATGAGTTGAGTGTGTCAGGTGAGGCAAGCCCCAGTGGAGGCATACCCGACCTCCCATGGAAGGGCGATCAGTGGCCTCTCCCAGTGTGAGCCCTGGCTTACCTTCTGGAAGGAGAAGAAGCATCAGGGATCAGGGCCATCCAGGCCCACACTCAAGCAGAAGCCTTGGCTGGAGTTCAGCCTTCTCAGGGAGAGAGCTCGGGGAAGCTGCCAGCCACTGTGGGTTAGGCTCACTTCTTCCAGAAAGGATTGTTCAGACCTAGAATGGTGCAGAAGACAGGCTCTTCCCCATTCAGGCACACTCTGGATGACAGTGCACCATGGCACATGCCCGGATTGGTGCAGTGAGGACGCAGCTCACAGACTTGGCATCCGGCCCCCACCTGCCAGCAGGACCCCCAAGAGGGAGCGGAATCTCTTCAGCTATTTTAAGATCATGCAGGAGATGTTATTTGGATCGCCACAGCGGCTGAGGAACAGGACGTAACAGTATATAAGGTGCGTGAAATGCACTGGAGATGGCCCAGATCAAATTGATCAAACTGGAGCTTGATTTCTTCCAGGCTGAGGATCCATGTATATAGTCACAGTCTCCACGCGGCTTCTGCACACCCCAGCGCATCCAGCCCGAGCAATTCCAAATTCTCTGCGCGCTTTCCCAGCCACCCCCAGGATCCCGCCAGTACATTTCCAGCCGTTACAGGAACGAGCTGAGGGAGAGCTACTGACTAAGCAGTAAGCAAGTTTCAAATTAAAGGAGATAAAAAATTACTTTCAAAATATATAAAGTATCAACAATGTAACATGTTCATTAAAAGTGTCTATTGTCGGGGCGTCTGGGTGGCTCAGTCGGTTAAGTAGCAGACTTTGGCTCAGGTCATGATCTTGCGGTTCATGAGTTCGAACCCCGCGTCGGGCTCTGTACTGACCGCTCAGAGCCTGGAGTCTGCTTCGGATTCTGTGTCTCCCTCTCTCTCTGCCCCTCCCCCGCTCACACTCTGTCTCTCGCTCAAAAAATAAATAAACGTTAAAAAATGTTTTTAAAAAGTGTCTGTTGTCTGTTTGTAAGCTTGGGTCGATCCCAAGGGTTCAGATGGCCAGGCCTATTTTATGGTGATTTCACCACAAACCACCCCAGAAGACAGGCCAGGTTGTGGGTAGATGAGATACAGCTAAATACGTAAAATCCCATTGAGTTCACCAATAATCATTGCGTGTGCCCATCAAAGTTACCAAGGAGATTAACCCTAACATGGAATGTTTTCAATTAAAATTACATTAAAACAGCCCATTTTCCATCTCAGCATTTCAAACGTAAGTTCCATGACTGACTGTTTTAACACAAATTATCTCCAAAGAAAAGGCATCTTGATTCAATTAAAGCACATGTTACATCATAGAAAATATTTACAAACATGTTGTTACTTGCCAAGCTATCTTTTTTTTTTTTTTTTAATTTTTTTTTTTTTCAACGTTTATTTATTTTGGGACAGAGAGAGACAGAGCATGAACGGGGGAGGGGCAGAGAGAGAGGGAGACACAGAATGGGAAACAGGCTCCAGGCTCCGAGCCGTCAGCCCAGAGCCCGACGCGGGGCTCGAACTCCCGGACCGCGAGATCGTGACCTGGCTGAAGTCGGACGCTTAACCGACTGCGCCACCCAGGCGCCCCATTTTTTTTTTTTTTTAATTTTTTTTTTTTACTTGCCAAGCTATCTTATGATCAGAAACTCAGTTCTGCGTTTTTGTGTGATCTGTCTTCTCTATCATCCTCTCATACAACTTTATACTTTCCTTGAGCAGAATTGGCCCCACTTACATAACCGTATGGTGAATCATGTACAAAACCGAGCATTTTCACTGGGCTCTGTTCAGCCACAAAGGTAACGTAACAATTGGCAGTTCTACCCCTAGAGTGATTCATTAATAATTCCCTTTCCTCCAAATAATGAGCATCCTGAGTCACTACTTACACGAATTTCTTGGTAAGCTTATTTATCTTGATGGTCTAACGTCCTCCCCTGATTCTTGTAACTGAGACCTGCAAAACCGTAAACACTTTGCATCCTGCAGAGAACTTCCTCAGATCCATACAGATCAGACCTTGATTTTAACTCTAAATATTACCCCACCCCATTAAGAAACGAAATCTTTTTGTAAAAAGCATTTCAGGGGCGCCTGGGTGGCGCAGTCGGTTAAGCGTCCGACTTCAGCCAGGTCACGATCTCGCGGTCCGTGAGTTCGAGCCCCGCGTCGGGCTCTGGGCTGATGGCTCGGAGCCTGGAGCCTGTTTCCCATTCTGTGTCTCCCTCTCTCTCTGCCCCTCCCCCGTTCATGCTCTGTCTCTCTCTGTCTCAAAAATAAATAAAACGTTAAAAAAAAAAAAAAAGCATTTCAAAAACCAAATGAAACGTTCAAACGTTAAACTCAAGTACAAATACCCAGCTATTCACACACTAACAAAATTTTAACAAAATTGATACAGGGGCACCTGAGTGGCTCGGTTGAGCGTCGGGACTTCGGCTCAGGTCACGATCTCACGTTCGTGGGTTCAAGCCCCGCGTCGGGCTCTGTGCTGACAGTTCAGAACCTGGAGCCTGCTTCGGATTCTGTGTCTCCCTCTCTGCCCCTAACCCACGTGCGCCCTCTCTCTCACTCTCTCGCAAAAATAAATAAACATTAAAAAAATAAAATTGATACAACCCAAATTGAACAAATCACTTGTGGAGGGGGGTGGGGTGGCAGTAAGTGGGGGAACCGGCTGGATTCTAAGCTGAGGTAAATTCAGGCATTCTTTCCAGATCTATTTCCATAAACCTAATAGTGTTTTTTCATTTCTTTGAGAATCAGTCAGGAGCTTTGTACCGAGCAATGGGCTCTAGCTTTCCCATTAAAAGGAAAAAAGAAAAGAAAAGCTCGTATGTTTTCAGCTGCCAACTTTACAATAATCAAAGTTCATGGTTTCTTGATTCTTTCAGGACTGGCTCTCTGAGGCTGAGGATTATTGTTCTAGATGTTCTTTGCCCCTGGCTGAGTCAGTCACCAGGCTTCATTCTTTGCCATTCCCGGGCTTGGAACCAGCATCTTTTACATTTAAATTGCCATTGTAGGGTTTCAACGAGGTGATTGATTAATATTTCACCTTTAGTATTTCCTCTTGCTAAATTCTCTCTGCCCTTCCCCTCCCTCAATCTTCCAGCCTTTACTCTAGTCTCACCTGCAAAGTCAGGGCACATCACCCAAGTCTTGCAAGGATACCTCCTAAGGCTCATACAGAGCCTGAGGCTAGGAGTCAAACAATTCACAGAGACTTGGAAGACTTTTTTTTTTTTTTTAATTTTTTTTTTCAACGTTTATTTATTTTTGGGACAGAGAGAGACAGAGCATGAACGGGCGAGGGGCAGAGAGAGAGGGGGACACAGAATCGGAAACAGGCTCCAGGCTCTGAGCCATCAGCCCAGAGCCTGACGCGGGGCTCGAACTCACGGACCGCAAGATCGTGACCTGGCTGAAGTCGGACGCTTAACCGACTGCGCCACCCAGGCGCCCCAAGACTTTTTTTTTTTAAGTTAATTTATTTTGAGAGAGAGAGAGAGAGTGAGGGAAGGGCAGAGAGAGGGAGAGAAAGAATCCCAAGCAGGCTCTGCACTGTCAGCACAGAACCCGATGTGGGACTTGATCTCATGAACCACAAGATCACGACCTGAGCCAAAATGAAGAGTTAATTGACTGAGCCACGCAGGTGCCCCCGAAGACGTTTTACATATGCTGAAGTAATAGGGTTAAAATAGCAAATTTTTCTTGAGTGTCTAGTATGTTCAGGTCCCGTGCCACAGGCTTTGCCCATGTGCTTGTTGATCCAAAAATAAAACGGAAATACCATATTTCATTAAATCCAGCACACCTTGGCGTTAGACTCACCATTACTTTATGTAACGTTAAAAAAAAAACACAACAACAACAACCCACAATCATCTATAGGGTAACCTGTCACTGATTGCAAATTGCATCTGAATTTCAGAGGTGTTAAAGTGCGGGGCGGGGGGAGGGGGGGAGTACATGTTCAAACTGATGACAAAGATTTTTTCGGAGACGATGGGTAAGGTGGCCAGAACCACAGAGCTAACAAGAGGCAGAGCTGAGTTCAGATTGTTCTAGGGTTCACTGCCTCTCCAGAGGTTTGCAGGCTTTGTTTCCCTGAGCAGTTTCCTCCCCCCCCAACCCCTGCCTGCCAGTAGTCAGGGACCAGGGTCTAAGCCACCTGTCCTGGAAAACAGAGTCTCCCCTTTAAGTTGGCCTGACAGCTAACTGAGCTGAAACAACTAACTGACTTTTGGTGACCGCTTCCCCTCTGCACGGCGCCTAATTATAGAGACCATTCCGCTGGCCGCGGCTACATTATTTTTGGTGGCGTTGCGTCGGAGGGGAAGGAGTGGGTGTCGGCAAAGGCCACGCAAACTTCCCCAGCTCCCAGGCAGCCAGGGGCCACAGCACAGCAAGGAGATTAACCAAATCGGATTTAGGGAGCTGGAAGCTGCCGGGATAATCCACTCACGCCTCCGCTTATCAGATCTCCCTGCTCCTCTCTGTCTCAATGAGCCGCTGCTCCTCTCCCTACCTCAACTTCACCCCTGCGAGTCGAGGCTTGGTGTCTCCAGATGCGAACGCCCATCTGCGGCGCACGTCGTCTGCTTGTCTGGCTTTATTCGCCCATTTGTTCATTCGTATTTAGTGAACAGCTACTCTGTACAGATGCTCTGAAGACGAACGGCAATCAACACACACAGTTCCTGCCTTCGTGGGGTTCATAGCCTAGCAAGGGCCATCGATGGCATCTCAGAAGCTTGCAGCCAGATGTGAAATGACAACGGTAACAAAAGATCCTCAGGAATTTGGGGGGATGGCTCAGTCAGGTAAGCGTCCGACTCTTGAATTCGGCTCGGGTCATGATCTCACAGTTCGTGAGTTCGAGCACCGTGTTGGGCTTGAAGTGCAGCGCTTGCTCGGGATTCTCTCTCTCCCTCTCTCTTTCTGCCCCTCCCCTACGTGCTTGCTCTCTTTCTCTCTGTCAAATAAATAAGTATTAAAAAAATAAAAATAATAAATAAAAATTTCTCAGGAAGGAGCACCTGGGTAGTTCATTCCGTTAAGCATCTGACTTTGGCTCAGTTCATGATTTCATGGTTTGTGGGTTCGAGCCCCGCGTCGGGCTCTGTGCAGACAGCTCAGAGTTGTGTTTTGGATTGTGTTTTCCTCTCTCTCTGCCCCTCCCCCACTCATGCTCCGTCTCTGTCTCTCTCTCTCTCTCTCTCAAAAATAAATAAACATTAAAAAAATGCTTCTTAGAAAAAGCTGCACAGAGACAGTGTTCCCCAAATATTCTGTTTTCCCCTCCTTTTCCCAGCCCCTTTACAGTTTAGGTTGGGGCCATGTGATTAATGCTGGTCAAGAACCTTCAATAGATGTGCTGTGTGGGGCCTCCGTGGAAAGACTTTGAGAGCTGGGATGTCAGTTTCAACTCTCTTTGCTCTGCTTGATGACCTTGGGCACTGGGTGTTCCAAACGGCATAGCTACAGGATCAAGGAGGGCTACCCGCCCCACATGGAACTTTATGGTTAGGAGAAATAAACCTCTGTTGTGCTTGCTCACTGAGACCTCAGATTTGACTCAGTAGCTGATGGTAATTCCCTTAACCAATATAGAATCACATGTTCCTATGAGGGAAAACAGAGAAAGAACTGATCAAAGGGTCAGGAGAGACATTCTTAGGAAGAGATATTTAAGCAGGGTCAAAAGGAAGAGTGGGAGTTAACTTGGAAAACAGTGTGGGGAGGAGTATTCCAGGAAGACTGACAGACAGCTTGTACAAAGGCCCTGTGGCTAGAGGGTGCAGGACACATTTGGTGAAATGGATACAGGGCAGAGGGGCAGGAGGAGCTCAGTAAGAGGGGCTCATCTACTCGCTGTCAGGCTGATCTGAGACAAAGCCTCATGTCCAGGCCACACACTGGGATGCCAACGCTTCCCAACTCCCCTGGACTGCCATGGCCTGCAGGATGGGTCACCCAGGCTGGAAACGGAGTCAGCTTTGCCCTCCCACCCTCATTGGCCCCTCACGGCCAGTGTCTCGCCCATGGTCTTTCCCTCTGTTTCTGTGTCTATTCTTCTAGTGGGACCCGAGGGCCCCGGGGACGGGGTGGAGGCAGGAGTCCTGGGAAGCTCTTACTCAGCATTGCTGGGGCATGGAACCTGAATACTGTTACAGGAGCCTCAGGGTAGCTGGGCAAGAAGCCCAGCATCCAATGAGAGGACCATGGTGAGGACCACAAGGCATGCAGAAGGGGCTGGAGGGATGGGACACTGAAGCCTGCGGAGGACTGACCTGACCCGAGCCCCCTCCCATGGTATGCCACAGGGTCTTGACTTTGCTCGCGCACAGAGCAGTATAACACGCATCCTGTGTTGCCCATCTCTGGGGGGCCCAGAGGCCTAAAGAGAGTACGGGGGACAGGGCAGTTTGGCACCCAAACGGGTGCCATGATCGTTCCCACCCCCCTCCCCCACCCCACTACATCTACCGAGGCTGGCTCGTCTACCTCCCTGAGTGCACCTGCTGAGAGCTCCCCCTCGAGCACAAAGTAAACTTGGGCATGGAGTCCAAGGACCCTGAAGCTCTGGCCTCTGACTACCTTCCTGTTACTCTCCTTCTGATCCTGCCCCTCACTGGCCTGAGTCCTACCCCTCTGGAGCAGGACAAGACCCGTTGCAATGGAGCTCACCCTTGCCTAACCAATATCCAGTCCCTGCTTCTTCCTTGAATTTAGTTCCATGCAGCCGTGTGCCCAGCCCCCAGGATTTAAATCTATCGTGGCAGTCTCATTCCCAGTTGGCCCAGTTCTCTTGTAGCCAGGGAAGACCATGTGACTGTTTTCTCAAGGAGAGCTAGGCAGGGATCTCCGGGTGGGGGGGGGGGGGCGGGGGCGGTGAAGCAATGTCTTCTGGAAATGCTTTTGCTTTCCTAATAACAGGGAACACCTATCATTGTTATGACTGGTACCACCTTTTCTCTTTCTTCTCTTCTTGACTGCACATGTGAAGGCTGGGGCAGGGGCAGCCACCTTTGAACCATGAGGAAATAAATGACCGAGATCACCCTGTCATCATTAACAACTGTCCACTTCTGGACTTCCTGTTATGTATATCCTGTGTTCACGTAAGCCTCTGTAGTCATTTTCTATTGCTTGCAGCTGAATATCATTCCTACCCGGTACGCCTATTCAGGAGCCTAGCCTCAGATTTCTTTGATCTCCTCAATTCCAATGACTCTTACCTCTGCTCCGTTTCAGCACCATACCATCTCCAAAGCTTGGGCCTAGAACTATCCACGCCCAAAATATCTGGTCGTCACCTAGAACTATTCCATGCCTGAAATGTCTGATACAAACTGCTCATATTCTGAGCCCAACCCTGATCCTTCCTCATTCCTGGGGTGGTGGTAAGAGGGAGCCATTGATTTGGAATTGGGCAGTTATTTTGGACTCCTTGTGGAAAGGGTCAGGTTCTTCAGGCCAGTTCTTATTAATATTTCTCTCCAGTGTTCACCCTGCTATGAACTATGTGTTTCCTCTGTGTGTCACACAGGCCCCCCCACCCTCCCTTGTCTCTGGTCAAGTCCAGCCCTTCTACCAACACACTCGATCCTGTTTCCTCTGGTGCCTCCAGAATTTACCCCATCCACTCTTATTGCCCTCTGATGTCTTCAACCTCTCCCCACTTACCCTCCACCTGGAAACAGGCCCAAGCCCCCGCCCACTCCCCACAAGCACCTTCCTTTGACCTTGTACTTCCTCTTTCCTCTCCTTTTGCCCTGAGCTTAATAGAACAGCCATCTCCACTGGGTAGAAGTCCCTCACCACTCAGTCACTCCCCATCCACTCTGCCTCTATGACTGTTTACAGAGGTCTCCAATGAGTTCCAGATCATCAAGCCCACTGGACACATTTCATTCCCTCTCTCTCTGGACTGCTTTGTTGATTCGACATGGTGACCATGATCTCATTCTTGGGGCTTCCCACTTCCTTGGCTTCCAAGGTAGCCTCTGTCTTGTCTGGCAGTCCTTCTACTCACTAACCAGTGCTTCTGAGACTCCCTGATGGAGGCTCAGGGTCTTGAGACCTGAGTCTTGACTCCTCAGGGTTCTGTGCTCAGTGTGGTACTCTTTTCTTTCACACCCTGCCTCCTTTCTCATCCACGTTAGAATTTCTATGACCTCTATGGTGTCAGTGCTTTGATATATATCTTCAGCCCTGATACTGCTTCTAAGGTTTAAAAAATTATTCTATCACCTGTAGATTATATCTCTAGCTGCCCCATGAACACGGCCGCATGGCTGGCCACCAAAGCCAAGTTCCTCGGGATGACATATGTGCCCTCGGGTCTCAGTTCCTGCTCTTTCTTTTGTCTTACTCCCTGCCTAGTCATTCCAGACCCTCTGGGCTTCCCAGCACATGGCGTGATGCCTCATGCCTCTGCATTTTGATACACACAGCCTGAAACTCCCTTTTCCGCTTCCGTCCCTGCCTTATTCTTACTCACCTTCAGTGCTCACCTCGGGCGTCACCTCTCTGCCAGGAAGCTTTACCTGTCTGGCGTCCTGAGGCAGAGCCACGTGCCCCCCTTCTGGGTGTGCCTTTACCACTGCACGTATCCCAGCACATACCAGACCCAGTCTGTCTCTGTCTCTCTCTCCCTCTCTCTGTCTCTCTCCACCTCTCCATCTCTCTGTGTCTGTCATTCTCTCACAGCCCCCACCTCTCTACACACTTGTGCCACGGTCCCCTTGACGGCTTGTGGAGCTTTGCCTCACGTGCGGCACTGACACATGTCACCTCCCAGCTGCACTGCCCACGAGCTAGCTTCCGAAAAGCCGCAGCACCTCTGGAACTCGGGACTCACTTCCACATCCCCAGGAGAAGATGATTAGGTCACGTTGGGCCAGGGACAATCCATGGGAAAACTGGAGAGGGATCTCCTGAAACACAAGCTGCCTATGTGAGCTGTGGCCTGGAAGGAAATGATACCCATTTCTAGCCTAACTGATTAAAAAAAAATAAACCATGAAAAAGAAACTTCTAGAAAACAGCACTAAAGTTGGCTTCTTTTCCCCATGACCAGAGCCAGGGTCTCTGAGTGGATTATGGTTCCTCTGAAGTTATCTGGGCAGGGCTGTCTGCTAGTCATCTGGCTGTCACTACTGCATCGTGATTCAGAATTTGGATTGATTCTTTGCCTGAACTCCTCTTCTTTGAGGGCTCACAGAAATGACATTGGCCCAATCCTCAGAGTTGGTTTCAAGAAGGCCTGAATTGGCAGAGTTTCCTCGGGTGGTCCTGGGATCCGGGGAGAAGCCTTGCTTTGACTTTCTTGGGCCCTTGCTCCTGGGAGACTCGTTGGGTTGTCTGGGGAGGGAGAGGCACAGGTCCAGACACCCAGGGATCTCTGGGGTCTCAAGGGGCAAATGGCCACGCGTATGGCAACGCTGGGAGAGAGGACCACTCAGTAGGGTGCCTGGCAAGGTAGAAGGGAAACACAACCAAATGCCTTTCCTCTGGGAGCACACGGTGAGAGAGACGCGCCCATAACTGATCTCTCCGGCCTCATCCCCTTTGCTACTTTGTTTATCTTTATAGAACTTTAACTCTGACATGGCCACGTAGCTTACTTCCTTACTTATTGTTTTGTCTCCCTCACACACACGAGAAGGTAGCTTTCGGTTCTTTTGTTCACCGCTGCATCCCCGGGACCTGGGGCAGGTGCGTAGTAGGTACTTAAGTATCCCTTAGAGGAACGAATGACATACTAGAAGCAAGGTCGTAGCAAGTGCGGAAGTTGAACCCACACTAGGGATTCAGAGACGGCTCTCTGGAGCCAGTCCAGACGTGCTTAAGCTACATCTCTGAGCATCAGCCAGGCAAATCTGGGTAGGAAGAGGAGAGAGGGGATCGCAAGCAAAGGATGGAAGGGAAGAACAGCCCGGTGTGTGCTTGGCTCACCTGCCCGCAGGGGGGGCAGGCTTCTGGATGTGGGTGTGCTGCAGTGGCTGTGGGTCACGGGCCCAGGCTGGCGGGTACTGATCGGGTGAATGAAGGGCCTGAAGCCACAGGTGTCCCTCTCTGGGGGTGGGCACCGCAGGGTGACACACAGGTGCTCACTCTTGTGTGGGGCCTCAGTACAGGACCAGAAGGGGGGATGTGGCCCCCTCTCCCAGCAGCTGGACAGCCAGGCCCCTCTGCGGGCACTCACACTGGACCGCAGAACTATGGCACTTTGGGATTCCGGTCTGTGACGGGAGAGGGGCTCGGGATCTTGGTCGGCAGAGGGACAGAGGGGGCCAGGACCTGGATACACGCACTCCAGACGGCACAGGATCCCCAGTGTCAGGGGAAAGCGGATGGAGACGTCAGTCCGACTGCTCACTTTGGCTGCCGCCGCTCCTGCCCCCTCCATGGGGAGTTGCTGCTGGGAAAAGGCGCTGGGTGGAAGAAGACCTCCTTGTTCTCGCCTGGGATGATGCCCTTACTCCGCTTTGAGCTCAGACGGCAGAAGAGCCCCACCCTCAGCTTCCTGAATGTTCAGTTTACAGCCTCATACTCAGCCACTGTCTCTGAAAGCCACTCCAGGGGGGAAGCCGGGTTGTTGAAAGCCCTTGTGTTGAACCTGGGCCCTGAGACCTGTCCCCACCGTCCTCACGGTGACTTTCCCTCTGAGCGCCTTCCCGCACAGATCTTCATTTGGGACAGCCTCAGCTCATCAGAGGTGCTCATGTGACGCTGAAGCCCGAGAGCCCTGGGGCCAAGATCTGGGCTGCTTTTGTTCTGGGAGCCTCTTGGCCTTTATGCAAAGATGCCCACCCATCCCCAGGCCAGCTCTGCAGGGTCAGGGGCGATGACCTTGAACACCAGCTGCTGCGTCCTCAGAGACCATCTGTGGCTCCGCAGTGCTCCCAGCAGCGTCGCACCTCTGGCTCGTCGTACCTCGCTCCTGCCGGGGCCACGGGCCCCTGTGTGGTCAGCCTGGAGCTTGCACTTGGTTCCGTTAGGCGTCTGCTTGCACCCGAACTCCCCTGTTGCATTGTCCCCCGCTGAGAAGCTCCCCGTCTACACTGTAGTTCCTTCGAAGTCCAGCCCACGTGCAGCCCAGGATCCAAGCGTGGCTTTCAGAGCTGAAACCGGAGCTGAGGTTCTCCTAACCCTCAGGGTGACATAGATGTGGCCGCATCCCAGGCAGCTATGAGTATCGTCTCCCCAGAGACTTGACCAGGGAGTAGTGAGCAGGGGTGGGGTAGGGCTGGTGGCGGAGAAGGGTTCCCCTCTACTATCACCTGGCTCTTGTTAGACCCTATACACCTCCCACTGACTGGGACATATATGAGGTTGCTTTGTACCCTCCCTCCCACCCCCACCTGCTTTGCTCAGGCTTTGTTCTGCTTTTTCCTGGGCTGGAGGGGGTTTCTACACAGGATGGGGAGAGCACGTTTTGTTAAAAGCTAAGTTGGAGGGAGGGCAGGGAGAGATCAAGTAATTTAGAACCTCTTTTTCAAGGCAATAGCTTGACTTGCAAGGCGATTTTTTTCCTCTATAGAAGCTGAATGGCACCTAGATGTTTTTCTTGATTTAACTTCCACAAGAAATCTTAAAGTGTCCCCAGGCAGATGGAGCACAGACCAAGGTGGAAGTTCAAGTTCTTATTAATGTTTTTTAAGCTAATGGCATACTTTGCTACGCATCCATTCCTCGTGTACAAATACAAAGTTCTTGCTCAAAAGAAAAAAAACAAAAAAAAGAGATTTGGTTTGGCTGTCTGAGGAAAAGGGCTGAGATCTCTTTGTTTCCTTCTTCGCATTTTCTGAGTAACGAATGAGTCAAACAATGAAGGAGTCTGTTGGGGCAGCCTTTTATTCTCTCCTCTCAGGTGCCACCAGCTCTGCTCCTTTTCTGGCCTCCCTTGTGACCCACACAGCTGTCCTACAGATTGTGGAAGAATGTGGGGTCTCTACCTGCGGTCCTCTGCTGTGGAGAAGCCCTTCCTGCTGGAGACGATGCCAGGATCTCAGGACACAACCTGACTGTGATCCCTGAAGTTGTACAGGGGACACAAATGGGTGGGTTGAGGCCCTCCCCTGGGACATTTGCTCGGTGGGGTGGAGGGGCGATGATAAGGGAGAAGCAAGTTGCACTTCTCACAACTGACCGTGTGTCCTGAGTATTTATAGAGGGAAAGCTAGCAGAGGAAACTGAGTCCCTTACTCTGTGGGACTCTTTCTGTAGGATGCACGACTCACGCTCGGAACAGAGAACCATGGCGACGGTGACAAAGCGGCTCTGTCCACCTGAGCCTCAACCGGCTGCTCCCTCACCCCAAGCCACACCCATCGGCATGGGAACCCACGCAGTCCCCTTTGCCCTACGTCCCATCTCTGGCACCTAGTGGCTAAAAATCTGGGACTTGGCTCCTGAGTGGCCGGTTCAGATTCTGCCTCTGCTCCTTACTGGTTGTGTGACTTCTGTTCATCTCTCTGAGCCTCAGTTTCCTCATCTATAAACCGGGGATCATGCTAGGACTCGGCCATAGGGTTTTGTGAGGATTAAATGAGATTGAGTTTGGAAGGGGTTAAGCATAGTACGTGGCATGCCAGGAGTCAGGGACTCTGCGGTGATTCTGGTCTTTGCCCGCCTGGAGTCCGTAAGGAACCCTGGCTAAAGAGCTCTGAGCTGCAGCGGGAAGAGGGGAAGGTGTTAGACTCCGGTTGGGGAAGTAAGACTAACCCATGGTGAGAAAGTAGATACTGGCCACAAATAAATTAGGGGTGAGATACGAAGAAAAGAAAGGATTGGGGATGGCTAAGGAGGTCTTAGAGCCACTAGAGCTGGTGTCCAATGGGACCAAAAGGACCCTCTTTGAGTACGTAGAGGCCATTCTTCCGAGGCCCAGTTGGGGCTGGCTGAGGCTGGGCCAGCCTCCTGCAGACCCAGATGGTGGGCTCCAAAGATTTGACACTTCCCCAAGGCGATTTGCACTTGGACTTATTAAGCACCTGCTATGTGATCAGCATACATTTGTTGAATAGCCCCAGTTTCACGAAACATTATTCCGGGAAGTGTAAAATACGTGACTTTCAGGCTTGTTGTTAACTATATACCTAGAGGCTTCCTGGGTAGACGTCCGGCAGAGCTGAAAAGCTCGCTTGTTCTTCTGTGATGAGCACCCGATTGAGAAGTTTTTGAGGACAAACCCAGGCTTGGGTTGGCATGATTTTACTCCGCAATCACTGACCCTCCCTTATTTTCCTAGCCATGCCAAGCTTGTTGACTTAGAAAAAGCATTAGTTACAAGCTGCTGTTGTTGTTGTTGTGATTCAAATACCCATTACACTTGGTTTTGCGATTCTGCAGGAGAACGGACAATTCTTCGGAGACGCCACGTAAGGCAATGAGGGCTGCTGGGTCACCATGTCTACAACACGTCATCAGACGTTTCAAATACAGGTGGGTGGATGGAGACGAGGGCAAAAGGTCAGCAGTTGTTGCATCTGGATGGAGGCTTCACAAGTGGTTGTATGTATGTTCTTTCCGTTGTTCTCTATGTTTGGAAATTGTCGAGTAAAAAGGTGGGGAAAATACTATCTGGGTAAGGTAAGAGGAACAGCTGTCCTCTCGTGGCTGGCAGTTTTGGGCTCTAGCCGAGGACTTCCCTTCTTGTGCCTCAAGGTGCAGTGTTTCCCCTATACCTCGGGGCTCTTTAAAACTTGGGCATAGTGGCTGTTCACGACAGGTTTCCATTTTCTGCTGTCTGCCCTGGGGCCACCTCTGTGCCTCTCACTGGCTTCATCCTCGGCCGGTTGGACCTTCTGAGGAGCTACCAGACCCTGCCCTGGCTGCCATGGCAACGGAGGAGCAGCCCCTGGAGGAACATGAAAGAGAATGGAGAGCCTCTTATTTTTAAGATTCCTAGACGTGAGTTCTTTGGGGGACATGTCGCATAAACCCTGAGAATCCCTGTAAAGCACCTGTCAGCCCCAAAGCCTTGGGAAGACATCTTGGGGTCTGTGGGGGAGTCGGGGGAGTACTAGGTCCCTATCCTTAGGTTTTATGGGGAGTGGGGGGGGGCTTGTCTGAGGAGACAGGTCTTGTGGAGGCAATATGGTCCCATTGGACTTACCGAGAGATTTATGCCTTCCTGTTGGAGTTTCAAGGGTGATTTAAACTTTGAGCTCTTCACAACTTATTCTCTCACTTTAGACCTAACCTCTACATAGCACACGATGCCACTGTGTAATAAGGTGGTCATTCATTCATTCATTCATTCCACCCACACTACCTAGTGCTTGTTTGGGGCCCGGTACGTGCCAGTGCTGCGAACACAGGGCTCCACTGTGCCTTCAAATCTGCAGTTACCCCAGGCACTGGGAGAGGAGAGCGCTCTTTGGGAGGTGGTGGTCAAGGCAACGTTCTTTGGAGGGGTGGAGTCGGGGCAGGCAAAAGAGGGATCGAAATTAGATAGAGGAAGGTGCTTTCTTGCAGGCTGGGTGTGCGGGACACCATGAGTGAAGGCAGCATCTGATCAATGTGCATTCTCTAGGCGGATGGAGATTAGTGGGCCTCTGTCAGGCTGGGGAAAAACCTAAAATTAGCCCGACCAGCTGGGCCTGGGCTGTGCAGGACCCACCCCCCCTTACCCCCCTGGCCTCCTCAAATTTCAGAAAGCACGAGTGTGTGCAGGAACAGTGTGCTTTGCCCGGGTCACCAGAGGCAGAGCAGGTCACCCAGGGCTGAGCTGGGCAGGGGGTATGGCTCCCAGCAGAGATAACGTCTCTCGTATGGGCTCCCCAGTCCCGCAGGGGCCAGGCATGAGGGAAGGGGGAGCCCCTGCCCTTCCCCTCCCTCTCCTTCCTGACACTGCTTCCTCTTCTGCTTCCTCATTCCCCTTCCAGATCCGTGGGCTCTGGCAGCGTGGCCAGAGGCAGGTCAGAACATTCCCCGGGCCAGCAAGCTGTGACCGCCACGGGGCAAACCCAACTGGGACGGAGGCCTGGGCAGGCACCTTCCTGGGGTATTGGGGCAGGAGCAAGCAGAAAGCCCTATCTTCACCCACTGCACCCCGTGCCAGCCTCCTTGCTGACCTTGCCTGAAGGTCCCTCCATCAGTCACCGCAAGCAAAGAGCGGGTGCTGACATTAAGCCTTGGAGGTTGTTTGAAAAGCTAATCTTGCCTTAGAAGGCGCCGGGGCTGGTGTGAGAGGTAAGGAGCAAAGTGGCACCTTGGGAGTTGTGGGTGGAGCGGGGAGGACCCAGGTGGCGGCACTAGCGGGGGCCGGGGAGCTGGGCAGCCTCCTCAGTGTCCCCTACTCTCTCCCACACAGTGTCCACCCCACTCACATCGGATGGTTTTTCTTATGGGCTGAGCTGTGTCCCCCTCCCCCCCCCAGTTTCGTGTTAGAGCACCTCACAATGTGAGTGTATTTGGAGACAGGATTTTTAAAGAGGTAATTCTGTTAAAAGGAGGGTGGGCCCTAATCCATTATGACAGGAGTCCTTGGACACCCGCAGACAGAAGATCATCTAGGGACACGGGAGAAGATGGCCAGCTACAAGCCAAGGAGAGAGGCTTCTGAAGCAACCAACCCTGCAGACATGATCTTGAACTTGTAAACCTCCAGGACACAAATTTCAGTTGTTCCAGCCTCCCAGTCTGTGATGCCTGTCATGGTGGCCTTAGCCCACTAACACAGTCCCTGTCCCCGGAATGTCCTGTCTGGTGCCCCATCTTCTCATCTCTCTCCACTCTGGGGTCTTCCCTCCCGGGCCACCAGCCCCGGCTTTCACAGTCTCTGAGACAGTTGCGAATGCAAGCCTGGTCAGGACGTTTCTTGAACTGCGGGTGTGCTGGAACCTTCTGGGGAATGGAGCACAATGAGCATGAGCAGGGGGGCTCCGGAGCGCTTCCTGAGAAGGTGTGGTGAGGGTGAGCTCCCCGTGCCCTTTCATAAATGGCTCAGCATAAGCTAACGGCAGCAAGAACCTTCCTTCCCTGCAGCCTGCTAGGTGGCCCACATGCCCAGCAGCAGCATCCATTGATATATGACTTTGGGGTTCCTCTCCCTACATAACTGCCTTCATCCCCTTTCCAGCGCAACGCCTTGCTTGTACGTCCCAGCCTTGGGAATTGGTGGAACATAGAATGGCCTGTCCGCGAAAGGCCTCAGCAAGTGCAAGCTGGCCCCGATTCCCAAGGAATAACAATAAAACTAGCACACAGACCCCGTCTCCCAGCTTCGCATTCCTTCTTGGGCAGAATGGAGAGGGAAGACCTTTGAGAAGCAGCGATCCGGGGTGATCTCCACCCCTCACCCATTAGTCCCATGCTCACAGCATCAGGGAGCCCCCGTGACGAGTATGTGTGAGCGATAAGAGGACGCCAGTCTGTAGGATGGGAGCCGTGGACGCTGGCCCACAGGGGCCCCCTGTGTAAATGGGAGGATAGGGCACATTGTTGGAGAAGGGAAAAAATCTACCTACCCCTGGCCTGCTCATGCCAGGCAGGCTCTCTAGACCCGCGGCCCCAGGCTCTGCCCTCCCAACTCTGGACTCTCCTGCCAGTTCTGGGGCCACTGCTGCTGGTGGGGGTGGTCCCGGGCCAGCCTGTTGGCTCCAGTCCTGGCCTCGGCAGGGGTCTGGTGCATCACCCATCCTCACCGTACCAAGCTCTGCTGAGAGCAGTGTGCCAGACATCTACCCAATGTCTAGTTTCCCCTTCTTCCTACCAGCGGGACCCTGACTGGGGTTGGGGGGGTAGCCATGTGCCCAGGTAAAATGCTTCCTTGGATCCTTTGTAGCTAGTGGTGGCCACGTTGACCCAGTTCTGCCCAATGGAATAAGAAGGAAGTCGGCGGGGAGATATTAAAAAAAGAAATGACTCATCTGGCATGTTTGTCAGCCCTTGGCCTCTGACTGCTGACTTCACCCTATCCCTTTTTGCCTTCCTAGAAGACAGATTGGATGCCTGGAGGCACAGCAGCCATCTTTCACCCATGAGGAGAGAAGTCAGGTGCTAAAGTGTGCTGGAGGAGGAAGGGACAAGGAGTCTGGCTGACACCCTTTCACAACAGCACCAACTGTTTGTTGACTGCCAACTCCAAACTTAACTTTGCTGTGTGAGTTTAAAAAAAAAAAATCTCTTCTTTGTTTAAGGCCTTGTTACTCTCTGGTTTTCAGTTCTCTGCAGCTGAACACAGTCCTCACTGAGACACAGCTCTTCCTATGCAAAGTCTGGTAGCTCCCTCTGAAATCTCAGCACCTACCCCAGCCCCAGAGCAGCCTGGCCCATGGATGGTTGGGCCTCTTCCCTGACCCCACCGCACGGAGGTGATGGCCCGAAGGTATGGGATCGCAGGTTTAGAGAAGGTGAGTGACTTGCCTTGTATCGCACAGCTAACAAGGAACAGAGTCAAGGGCCAAAGTCAGATCTTTTGTCGCAGGGGCACCTTTTCTTCTCTGATACTAGAGCTGTGGGTGTGGGGGGCTGGCGAGCAGAGATGAGGGGGTTCACAGCCCAATGAATCTGCTATGATTTCCTAGGAATAACAGATCAAATCCTCACTGAAGGTTTTGTCAAATGTTGCCTGAACAAGGCCTACCTTGACTGTTCAAAATTTCAACCCTTATTTCCGGAGTCCTCTCACCTTGCTCTCTCTTTTTTTAAAATTTCATAGAATTGATCACCTTCCAGGACACCATACGGTTTACTTACGTTGTGTTGGCTGTGTGATGTCTATGCCTTTCTCCCCACCCCCAGGACGAAGCCCCACACAGATAAGAGTCTGGGTCTGCTTTGTTCTTTAATGCCTTTCTAAAAGCCTGGAAGCATTTCTGGCATAGAGAAAGCATTTGCTGACTGGAATTAATAGCTATGTGTCCTAAGCACCAGCTGTTCTGGGCTGACTTGTGTCCCCCCCAGTTTGCATGTTGAAGTCCTAACCCCAGGACCTCCGAATGTGAACCGTATTTTGATATGGGTCTTTGGAGAGGTAGTTAAGTTAAAAGGAGGTCAGTAGTGTGGGCCCGGATCCAATATGACTGGTGTCCTCGTAAGAAGAACTGATTAGGGACCCAGAATGCAGAGAAGGAAGACGATGTGAAGACACAACAGGAAGATGCCCAACCACGAGCCCAGGAGAGAAGCCTTAGAAGAAACCATCCGTGCTGACATCCTGATCTCGGACTCCCAGCCTCAGAATCATGAGACATAAATCTCTGTAGTTTAGGCCACCCACCACGTCCGTGGTCCTTTGCTATGGTGGCCCTAGCACACAGATACAGCAGCCATACCTGACACAGTTTGGAGGGGTTTGTACGTGTTGTCTCATTTGATCTTAACCACGATCTGAAGAGATAGTACCTACTTTGCAGACGCAGAAACTAAGGCCAGGAAATGTTGATGCGGGGGCCTGAGGAGGCCTACGTGTTGGGGTGCTGGGCCTCATGGGGCTGGGGTGGGGGAGCCCGGGTTGCTGACCCAACAAGGGCCCCTCCTTATCTGGAGTTCTGTGGGCAATCAGGCCAGTCGTCCCTCTGCCCCACTCCCAAACACACCTCGAAACAGGCCCGTGCTAGCCCCTCACACCCCAACCTGCTCTACAGGTTTTTTTTAATATTTACTTTTTTAAAATAATTTTTTAATTTTTTTAATATTTATTTTTTTAGTTTTGAAAGAGACAGAGACAGAGCGTGAGCAGGGGAGGGGCTGAGAGCGAGGGAGACACAAAAGCCAAAGCAGTTTCCAGGCTTCACGCTGCCAGCATAGATCCCGACGTGGGACTTGAACCCATGAACCGTGAGATCATGACCTGAGCCGAAGCCAGTCGCTCAACCCACTGAGCCACCCAGGCGCCCTGCTCCCAGCAGCTGTGTGCAGAGTCCTGCGATCTGAGACGCTGCCTGACGCTCTGTGGGGCAGTTTCAACGCTGAGGCCAACGGAGGGAGGAGAAATAAGACAGCTTTGGGGACAGTGACCCTCAAAGCAGTTATTGCTGATGTGCTGACCTGCAGGTCTGCGCAGAGAGCCAGGTTCTCCATGAGGAGGGTGTGGGGAGCCCACGACTCTTTAGCTGCCACTCTTAGCCGGGACAACAGCAGTGGCTCACGTTAATTGAGGTCCTGGTGGGGCGCCTGGGTGGCGCAGTCGGTTAAGCGTCCGACTTCAGCCAGGTCACGATCTCGCGGTCCGTGAGTTCAAGCCCCGCGTCGGGCTCTGGGCTGATGGCTCGGAGCCTGGAGCCTGTTTCCGATTCTGTGTCTCCCTCTCTCTCTGCCCCTCGCCCATTCATGCTCTGTCTCTCTCTGTCCCAAAAATAAATAAACGTTGAAAAAAAAAATTAAAAAAAAAAAAATTGAGGTCCTGGCAGCTGCCAAGCCCCGTGTTAAGTGCATGATACAGAGTTTCTCATTCAGTCCTCTGAGCAGCACTGCAAGATGGTCACTGATATTATCACCATTTGACAGCTCGGGAAACTGAGGCTCAGAGAGCTCAAGTAAATTGACCCCTCAGCTAGGAGGGGTCAGCACTCAGCACTCCAGTGCTGGTTCTCTTCACCAGCAACTCACATCAGCTTTCTGAAAAGCCGTGTGCTTTCTCAGGCTGTAGTTGGTTGGAAATGTTCCCCCGAACCCCTTGCACTGGGCAGAGAATTAGGAAGGAAGTGTGTGGGGGGAGAGGACAGAAACTCTGCCAACCCATGTGACACAGATCCGAGCTGCTGAGCGTGTGGCTGGTAACCTCTCCTGCTCGCTCCCGCCTCCCCCGCCAACGACCTCCATCGGGGAGCTGAGGCCATCCCCTCTGTGTGAATCCCCCTTCAAGGCCACCCTGTGCTCATCTCAGCCAGGGTCATGGGGAAGGCAGAGGTGGCCCCTGCCACCCGCTCGTTGTCATCGGTGGCTGGTTGCGAAACACCCTGGCCAGTCCATGGCAGCAAAGGGGGAAGGAATTCCCTTGGATAGTTCCCTGGATAATTCCGGCCCCTTCCTAGGGGTACAGGGACAGCCTGGGGACAGTCTGAAGTGAGTACCCGGTGGTGAACCGCCTGTGCTCTGTGACAGTGTGGGGCTGATTCCCTTTGTGCTAAAAGAGACCCGAGGAGGGGCCATCTGGGGCTTTGACCGTCTGCCGTGTAAGCTTGGCTTTGGACTTCACAGCCTGGGACACTGTGGGTCGGAACCTCGGTGCAGGTGAAACAGGGCAGTCTCTTCTCCACTCCTTCCGGAAGGCGGCTGCCGGTGACCTAGCCGTCTCCCCCAAGAGTGGGTGTGGCCCAGTCTGGTGGGGGCGGTGTGCCCCCCACGTCGGATGTGCCTCTCTGTTAGCGGTTTGGGTCTCGGGTGCGTGTGCCCAGGAGCATGACCCTTGCCTGCTCGTGGGCCCGCCCCTGTCACCAGACCCCAGGCGGCCTACAGGAAGGTGTTTGGCATGGGAAGAGGGCAGTGATGTCCATGGGCCCAGGGCAAGAGGCAGGAGGACTGGATGGCCTTGGTGGGAAGCCAAAGTGCATGACAAGGCTGCATAGGGCCACGCCTCCTTGCCCGAGTCTGAGGAAGTGGCAAGGCCCCAGCTCCAGGTGCCCGAAAGCCACAGCAGGGCAAAGGCCAAGGGCTTGCACATCCGGGGCCTCTCAAGCTGCCGGCTGCAGGGAGGGGCTGGGCTGGGCACCAGCTGATGGAGGAGAGCCTCGAGGGAGGGGGTATTCCTGTATGTCCTGGTGGGGCTCTCTTGGCAAGGCTCCCCCCTCCCGACCGCACTTATCCTGCCCTGCAGGCTGGCTTCTGGGCTCTTCTTTAGAAGAAGTAGCATAACTGTCATCCTTTCCGACCCTCCCCTCCCCATAACCTGCAACCCCTCCAAACCCTTATCTTCACTATCAGACGCCCAGCACCCTGCTTCTCATTTCCTGGATGACTCTGTGGTTCTAGAAATTCAGAGCCACTGCGTTCTGAGAAGGTGCTTTCTGTCGCCCCTGGGAAGCGGGCAACATGGGCTTTGTGACTCCACGGGACGCTCTTGGCTGCTTACAGCAGAAATGGTGGGAGGAGAGGCCCCGGGGCCTGGGCTAGGGCTGGCGCAACAGGCCAAGTTCTTGACGTGGCCGCAGGCGCTTCGCAGGGACAGCTGGGCCGGCAGGCCTCACAGGGGGAGCGGGAGGGGTCAGGGAGGGAGCGCTGGTGTCTTCCTGGTTGAGGGTAGGGAGCAGGAGCAGGTGGGAGGCAGCGGAGGCCTGGCTAAAGATGCTGGGGATACACTGGGCAGGGTAGAGCCATTGTCAGTGGGAGCGGAGGGCCAGGCAGTTTCCCAAGGCAGGGACTATCTATCCCAGGGGCCGTGGTCACCGGGGCTGTGGAAGAGGGTCCCCGGGGCCTACCTGAGACGGCTGGGTAAGGCCTGCTCAGCCCAGGTGCTGTTTGCTCCACGGCAAGGCTGTTGGGGTCACCGGGGGCCTAGGAGGAGGCACGTGAGGCCCTCTCTGTGGGTAGGTGTTCAGGTCAGGATGGGGTCAGAGACAGGAGGACGAGGAACTTTCTTCTGGAAGAGTGCATTGCTGCTGCAGGGGGCCTGAGGCTGTGGTGGCATCTCCACCCAGGAGGGGGCTGGTGGCCAGAGGAGGGATGACCAGCATGTGCCATCCGGTCCCTTTGGGGCTGTGGCAGAGACCTGCGGTCGGGACACGATAGCCACTGAGGGGTCAACTGCCCTAGTTTGGGGAGCAGAGGCTACCACAGCTCCCTTTTGGGGACCCCCTACTCAGCCAAAGGACTAGTTTCTTCCCTTCATGCAGTGGGTCCTTCCAGGTGCCCACGAAGAACCTGACGTGTGCAGGGCGCCGTGAGAGAGAGAGGTGAACGAGGCAGAGCCCTGTTTCCAGCCCTGAGGAGAAGCAAAAAGGCCCATGTGCCCAAAGAAGTCTTTTTTTAAATCTTTTTTTATTTTTAAGACTCAGAACGTGGGCTCCGGAGTGAGACTGTCGCGGTGGTCTGGGGTGCAGAGCAAGTGACACTGCACTCGGCCCTGAGGGCTGTATGGGCCACAGACAGAAGGACGACGGGGCAAGGATGGTGGGAGGGGCACGGGATGGCCTGAGGAGTCGCGGTGGAAACGACAACCGCCAGTAGTGACTAGGGATTCGTAATCGTAGCCCCGGTCGCTATGGGCGTAAACCAGATGTGCAAAAGCACTGGCTCCGGGCCTGGGAAATGGTAGCTGTTAATCCTACAGAAGTTGGCTCCCAGCAAACTGAAAGGCAGAGGTGTGAGTACGAGCCACCCCTTCTTTGCCCCCACGGGCGGGGCTGGGCCCCTGGTGGACCCAGCCCTCTGGAGCGCGGCCCTCCGGAGCTGAGAGCCTGGGGGATGGCAGGACAGCCCCATGCCTTACACATGCTGCCCGCACTGCTTGGGACAGCACCGTGTGGGCCCCTCCACAGCGGATTAAGATGTCCTTTCACCTTGGCCTGGCCATTTCCACTGGGGGGAATAGCAGGGTCAAGGTCCTTTGCAACTCGGGGAGATGCCTTCACTGCCCCGGAGCGGGATCTGGGTGTCCTTGCGTGACTCCGAGGGCCCAACTGCGGTTCTGAGGCACTTTGGGGTGTGTTCCAGAACGCAGATGAGGAAAGCCCACCCCAACCCCACCCACAGAAGCCAGGGCATCATTTGGATGACTGTCTGTGCCTCAGAACCTGCTCCCTGTTCCGAGATGTGGCCCTGTCACCTACCCGGGTTCTGATCTTTCTACCCCCTCTCTGACTCCTCTCCCACATGTACCCCACTGACTCTGACTGTCTCGTCCAACCCTCTCAGACTCTCTCAAATCTTCCCTCCTCTCCTCCCCGAGGCCCTGTCTTCTCCTGCCTATTATTACATTAGCCTCTCAATGTCTGGCTCCCCTCCAGACCCTTCCTTTCCGGGCCATTCCCCAAAGACCAAACCCCACGCCAGAGTTCCCCTTAATGACACTCAATAACCTTCTAGATAAAACCCCAGTTCCTCAGCAAACCAGGCTCTCTGTGACAGGGTCCCTCTTTTTCCCACCTGCCTACCTCTTGGACTTTTGGGTCCAGGCCCATTGAGGTCTCCACCTGAAGCCCCTGGCCCTTGCTTTCTCAGAACTCCCATAGCTTTGTACCTGCTCCCTCTGCCCGGAACACCTATGCATCGCAAGCTAACTCCTACTCAATATTTACATCTCTGGTTTACTTTTGTTTATTTTCTTTTAAGCCGGAAATGTCTATCGTTTGCTGGCTATCAGTGTGACCCAGGATCGCTCTGCTCAGGGGTCACCGCCTTGACATTCTTTACTCCCCACCTGGGTGCTCTTCACGTGGGTGCCCTGGTGCCACGAAGAACACACAGGTAGCATGCGTGACATTTTTCGTTCTCCAATTTCTCCTGTTTTATCCTCCCCCAGCAGTTCCTGAGTTGTATTAGGCGCCGAATAAAGACATTGATTAAAACATCTAACTTACAGAGCGGCAAATTCTATTTCAAAGCTGTAGATCCAAGGGTACGAATTTAAAGCTGAGTTTAATTATCCCACCATTCAACTCTGTCTTCAGCCCCCTTTCTGGTTCGTGGCAGAGACGTTAGCCAATTCCAGAAACCCACCACTTCTGTGACTCTCCTCCCTCACAGTCCAATTATGCTCGATTTATTTCATTTCCCCCTCTTCACTTCTGTAGCAGGATCCATGTGGGGTTGCGTCTGTGACATGTCCAGACGTGGGGGCGAAGAGGTGGGTCATTGGGAGGCATTCTGAAGCCTTGCTGGCATCAGCCCCGTTCTCTGTTTGCAGTTGGCATCTGTCCCTCAGCCTCTGCTGAGCTGAATTCTCAGCACGTTACAGAAGACGGAAGGGGACAACCATTGAGTGCAGGGTCTGGTGGCTTCATTCGCTTCAAAGAGCCCTTTCCTCCTGCAAATCCCAAACCTCAAGACTCTACCCTGAGAAAACAGCACCTTAGAGAAGGAGGTGGGTGAGCAGGTGGACACCTCCTTCCTCAAAAGTGGGGAGGGACCCGAAGAGAGGACAGATGTGGAGAAGGTGCCCCTTTATCTGGTAGAGCACACTTATGAGTCAAAAAACCCTGTGGGGTCCAGGTTGGTGGTAGGAAGTCCTAAGCACATTGCTTTGCATAACGAAGGAGGGAGGAATATCTTTGGAGCTGGAGTTGAGGGTGGGGTTCTGGGCATCAGCAAAGGGGGTGAGTGGGATGAGTAGAGTGACTGCTGGCAGAATGGTCAAGGGACCATTCTTTGTCACTTCCGTGGGATGGGTCCCATCTGTCTCCCCAAACTTTCATAAAGTAGGCTGCACAAACTGAGGGATTCACCTTTGCAAAGGAAAGGAGGTTCTTCCCATCCCATGTTCAAACTCCCTTCCACCCACTTGCCCTTGGAGAGGCCCCCGGGGGAGGCAACCATATTTACCCAGAGCCTGCCATCTTGATGTGCCCAGCAGCAAGGAGTTCAGTGCCCGGCATGGCAGACAGTTTTGAAAAGGGTCACCTTTTGGCAGTAGGGTCTCTTGGACAGACTTGGGGCGTGGAGGAATCAATCTCCGACCCTCCTCTATGAACACATTTGGCGATCTTCATGCCAATGGTCTGTAAAAGAAAAATTGTCCCCAAACTGCAAGGGGACAGAACTCTTTTGCGTGTGATGAAGTTAGCAATTTTCTTCTGGGAAGCACTCAGCATTCCTGATGAAATGCACGAGCAGATTTCTGATGAACTTCAATGGAACGAAACCAGTGCCCTGCCCACCCAGTTGCCTTGAAGAAGGAAGGGGGCAGCGGATATGCCTGCATATAACAGAGACATGGAAATAGCTCTTTCCCAGCTCCTCCCCCGAAGAGAGGCTGTCACACAAACAAATGCCTTAAAATAACAATAAAATATGCGGTAGAACGTCCCCTGGAGTCTGAATGGACTCAGACAGAAACAGGCCCACGGCCACTGTGTGCCGAGATGGGTCTTGGGTGGGAGCACCGCCCACTGGGGGATGACGGAGCTGTGCATCATGAATGGGATCCTCTGTTTCTTTGTCCAGAGGAGGGTCGTGGCCCCGCCTCGGTTCCTTGAAGGCTGGGATGATCGAATAATCCCCAAGGATTAGGTGGGGACATACCTGGAAAAGTGGAAGGCAGCTCGTAAATCAGGGATTTATTATGATTACCATCTGATTCAGAGATAATCTGCCTCACGCCAGTGAAGTTCAAGATGCAGGTTCTATGCTGTTCTTCCTAAAATAGGCCTTCTTTTCGGCGGCGTGCAATTCCCCAACCACCCACCTTCGCCCCGTGCATTTTCTCTTTGCTTGCTCCAGCCTCGAAGCCTCTGAAGTGCATGGCTTCCTTCCTCCCTGCGACAGCTTCCTGACTCTCTTCTGAGGCCTCCCACGCAGGCTCCCCAACACTCAGACCGGCCCAGCCGCTCCCCAGCAGGCCCCCGCTGCTTGTTTTCAGCAAAGCCAAGGCCACCCGAGCCGGTGTTGGGAGAACAGGGCTACTCACCTTCCCAGCCCACAGCGGCCCCTGCCCAGCTTCTGCCCACCCCTAGCCCAGGCCCGGCGAGGTCTGCCTCTTTGCTGATTATGAGATAGCTCATGGCTGTTAGGTCTGCCTGAATAAGCTCTTTTGTCCCAGAGAATTTTCCCATGTCAAACATCTAGTCTGTTGTGTTATGGGTCAGTGAGCAAGGAGATAAGTCTGAATTCTTAAACAACCTTGTGAACGCAAGACATCTGTCTGAAAGGCAGTCAAACAACATCTGTCACGCTGTCCCTAGCTTTCAAGACACTCAAAAAAGCAAATCATTATTTTATGTCTTTGTTCTTAGAGAAATACATTTCATTGATTTATTTATTTCATTTGAAGCTCAAATCTTCCTTTTCTTTTTTCTTTTTTAAGGTTATTTATTTATTTTGAGAGAGAGAGGGTGCGAGCAGGGGAGAGGCAGACAGAGAGAGAGAGAGAGAGAGAGAGAGAGGGAAGGAGAGAGGTAATCCCAAGTAGGCTCTGTATGGGCAGCACAGAACCCGACCCGGGCTCGAACCCAGGAACTGGCCGAAACCAAGAGTCAGACGCTATACTGACTGAGCCACCCAGGCACCCCAAACTACAATTTCTTTTAAAAATTCAAATATTATAGAAATATATACTTTAAAACATGAGAAATCCCTCATAAACTTGTGCCTCCCTTTCCTCCTCCCCTAATGCCAGAAAACTATTGTTAATACTTTGGTGTATGTTGCTAAGATTTTTTTTCCTCTGCACCTACTAACATAGATAGTATTATTATTATCCCCATCCTTTCTAACACTGTACCATAGATATTGTGTTCCAACTTGCTTTTTGACTTAACACATCTTAAACGTCTTTCGGTGTTAGGATCTCTCTAATTTAACAATTATAGAGTTTGTCTACAACTGTGTCTATGAAAAATCATCTATTTCATAAGTTTCTTACTGACAGGTACTTGAAATTCAACCCCTTCTAATGCAGTTTTTCCTCTATATAAACAACACTGCGTATATGTGTTTCTAGAGTCATGAAGATGTTTCTATGAGCATAGGAAGCAGAAATGCTGGGTCAAAGGTGTAAACACCTAAAATTTAGTAGGCATTGCCAAACTGACAAAGCAAGCATTGTTGTTCAGTTTGTCGATTTCTTGAAGGTGGAAAATGTCACCGGGCACCGAGAGGAGTCAGTGCCAGTAATAAGAAATGGCCGTTCATTTGGGTGCGCTCACGAGACCCATCTGGGACATCTTTTGAGTGTGAAGACTGACTCAGGAGAGGTCAGAGGCATAAACTATCGGTCTGGAAAGTACAGAAATCATCAGTTGAGTGAATTCCAGGAAAGGTGAAGCCTGAATGACACAGATATTTTTTTTTTGAAGATGTGATTGGGTTTATTAATATGTCCCAGATAGCAAGTACAGAGATGTTCCCCTGAATGACAAGGACATTTATGAAATTGTCCGTCTGGCACCCATTCTGTCTTTTGGAAACAGCGCATCCCTTTGAGAGAGACCTCTTTCCAATGCCCAACTCCAGAAATTGGGTTCCAGTAGGATCTGCCTAGGTTATTGTTTACCAGCCTCGGCAGGGTCAGTAAATAGAATCTCTGGCTAATTAGAAGCCTTCCCTAGAATTTTTTGGATGGGGAGTAAGGGAGGAGAGGTCTTGTTTCATGTAAGAGATTGGGGATACATGTGTTCAGAGGGGGGCAGGGGCTATGGTTTCTGCCCTGCAGAGACAGATATTTGGAGAGACTGAAGTTGACTTCTAAATAGAAACTCAGTCAAGGGCAAAGAAAGCCCCAGAGCCCAAGTGTTGAGTGAGGCCCTGATTCTTGTCATCCCCAAGGCCCAAGGGCTTCCAGTGTCTTCCCATACTTCTGATATGGGCTGAAAGATTAGTTTTGCCTGGTTTTGACTGTTGTATAAATGGAATTGTACAATTTGTGCTTATTTGTCCTGGTTTCTTCGACACAACAGTACATTAGTGAGACTCATCCATGTTATTTCATATAGCAGTAGCTTTTCACTTTAACTGATTTATAGTATTCCAATGCTCTTGAGTGCATACCCATGAAAAAGATTGCTGGGCTATGTGATAACTCCATGCCAACTTATTGTTATTATTATTATTTTTGAGAGAGAGAGAGACAGAGACAGAGCATGAGCATGAGCATGAGCAGGGGAGGAGCAGAGAGAGAGGGAGACATAGAGTCTAAAGCAGGCTCCAGACTCCAAGCTGTCAGCACAGAGCCCAATGCAGGGCTCGAACTCACGGACCACAGAATCATGACCTGAACCGGAGTTGGCTGCTTAACTGACTGAGCCACCCAGGTGCCCCTCCATGCCAACTTTTTGAGGAACTGTCAAATAGTTTCCCAAAGCACTCACACCATTTTAAGTTCTCACTGAAAGTATGAGGGTTCCAACTTCTCTACATCCACACATATATTTGTTATTTTCTGTTTGTTTGTTTGCTTGTTTGTTTGTTTCGATTATAGCCATCCTAGGGGATGTGAAGTGGTATTCCATTATGGCTTTTCTTTGCATTTCCCTGATGGCTAATGATGTGGAGCAAGTTTCCACGTGCTTATTGGGCATTTGTATATCATCTTTGGAGGAAAATCTATTCAAATTCTTTGCCAAGTTTAAAACTGGGTTATTTGTCTTTTTGAGAGGTGAGTTGTAAGAGTTGTTTAAATATTCTGGATACTAGACTCTTATTGCATACATGCTTTGCAGATATTTTCTCCTGTTCTGGGCTGGCTTGTGTTTTCAAAAGATCACTCTGTGTTACTATTTGGACAGTAGGCTCTGGGGAGGGGGAAGAGTTGGAAACTGGGAGAACAGATATGAGGCTAACGCAGTCATCCAGCAAGAGAAGATGATGGTCAAAATGAAGTCGGACTCCCTGAGTTGTAAGGCAGATCCTTGTGTCTGCTCTAAAATCTCTGTCTGGCCCTGGCCCTGGCATTGTCTTTGACTCTCCCTGGCTCTGACCTATTTTTCTTTCTTTTTTTTCTTTTTTTTGCCTATAGTTTTGCTTGCCTCTGCCTGATTTCATTTTATGTCCATGTCCCAATTTTCCCTTCCATTTCTTCACATCTTGCCAAATAGTAGCCAGTTCTGTGAATCACCTCATATCCCCTTTGCAATGGGTAAAAAACATGAGAAAATAAAGATAAAGCAGCGGTAAATAGGAAAATGGGTAGGTAGGAAGATGGACTCCTGGCTTCCACGGACTTACGGAAGCTAGGCTCCTCCTGGCACTTGCCCTTCCACAGCTATTTATCTGGCTCTGACTTCTGGTTCCACTTTCTGGATTCCCAGTTTCCCATGATGCCCTGGGAGCCTGGTAAGTGACTCAGAAGTGGAGGGATACAATCGAGAACTTTGGGGGGACAGCCTACAGATCTCTGAAAACATAGAGACTCCATTCCTTTTTTTCTTTTTTTTGTCTATGGGGCAGCTCCTTCTCAATTTTCATGTCACTGAGCTTTGATAGGCAGGAATCATGCCATGGATGGCCCACACTCCTCTCTGGGATCTAAGAGTCAGGGCTACAAAAGTTGCTGGATACAAAGTCTGTATACAAGAATCAACTGAATTCTTACGTATTGGAAACAAATTAGTAGAAATAAAAATTTTATTTTATTTTTATTTTTTTTTAATTTTTTTTCAACGTTTATTTATTTTTGGGACAGAGAGAGACAGAGCATGAACGGGGGAGGGGCAGAGAGAGAGGGAGACACAGAATCGGAAACAGGCTCCAGGCTCTGAGCCATCAGCCCAGAGCCCGACGCGGGGCTCGAACTCACGGACCGCGAGATCGTGACCTGGCTGAAGTCGGACGCTTAACCGACTGCGCCACCCAGGCGCCCCCAAAATTTTAAAGAAATATCACATAGAATAGCCAAGGCTAGGATGAGGGGGAGGCTAGGGTAGCATCTGGGGTGCAAGATTTAAGGAGGTATTCCCTTTCATTTTCTTCTGTTGCCTTACTTTCGTCCTGGCCCTAAGAAAATAAGGAAAATATCAAGTAGCCAGGAATAAATCTAATGAAAAATGTCCAATATTTTGCTGCAAATACTCTCTGAACTTTACTGAGAATTTAAAGAAGGACAAAATAAGTAAAGATCTCTACCTTGTTTATGGATCGGAAGATTAAGTGCTGTTAAGACCTTAACAGAACCTTTGTCAGTTCTTCTTAAATTCGCCTACAAATTCAGAGCAATCCCAGTAAAAATCCTAGCTGCTTACTTTGTGATTCTGAAATTTATACGGAAATTCAAATGATTTAGAATAGCCAAAGCAATTCTGAATACACACCAAGCTGGAGGGTTCATACTACCTGATTTTGAGACTTACTATGAAAGCTACAGTCATTCCGATAGTGTGGTGGTGGTGTAAGAATGGACAAATACACTGAGGCAATAACAAAGACAGTTAAGAAACTGCCCTCATGTATGTAGTACCTGGACTTACTTGCTCCATGGTAAGTCGGTAAGGAAATCCTGTGTTTTTCAATAAATGATACGGGTCAGTTAAAAATTCATACGGAACAAACGAATCTTGACCCCTACCACACACACAATAATTACTTTGAGATAAATTGTAGTCCTGCGCTTGAAAGTTAAAACAGTGAGTGTGATGGAATATCTTGATTTTGGTGGTAGTTATACGAACTTGTTAAAAGTTTGTCTACTTTGTGGCAGCTCATCCAGCTGTATGCGTATGTTTTATGCTCTTTTAATCTATGGATTACACTTCACAATAAAATTTATTTAAAAAGCAAAAAAGAAGTGGGGCACCTGGGTGGCTCAGTTGGTTAAGTGTCTGACTTCAGCTCAGGTCATGATCTCACAGTCCGTGAGTTTGAGCCCCGCGTCGGGCTGTGTGCTGACAGCTCGGAGCCTGGAGCCTGCTTCGGATTCTGTGTCTCCTTCTCTCTCTGCACCTCCCCTGCTCATGCTCTGTCTCTCTCTGTCTCGAAAATAAATAAAAACATTAAAACAATAAATAAAAAGCAAAACAGAAGTGTCAAAGCTATAGATGAAAATTTCACTGCATGTAAATTATGCTTTAAAGAGAAAATGGACGAACAAAGTAAGTAGGGCTGTTGGGAGCTAGCTACCCTGACATAGACTAGCCACCGACCCCAACTTTATGAACTGTGCATCATGCAAGCTCTGCCCCCATGAACAATTCATCTCACTTTGAGGGCACCATGGGGGGAAGTGGAAAATTCACTAGGCAGGAAGAAGTCAGAAGAGTTGTGTGATTAGCATCTGACTCTATGCAGATTCAGTTTCAAGATGTGATGAGTATGCAGAAGAAAATGGAAAACCCCACTACCTCCTGTCCCCAGGTTCTAATCAGGAAACTTCATTATGAGTAAAACCTGAATTACCAGTGTGGTTGATGTGTTGACTGGAAAAGCAGCAAGAAACCATTCTTTTTTTCTCCTAATGCCAACTCCAACTTGATTTTTGAAATCATCATATCTTTTCCTGGGGTCTCAGTTGGGTGTCCCCAGAAGCAGACCCTGAGACACGAATTTGAGAGCAAGTAGTTATATGGAGGCAATCCCAGGACCCACGGGTAGGTGGAGTGTAGAAGTGAGATAGGAGAGTGAACCGGCCAATGAAGAGGAAGTTTTCAGGCCAGAGAGCACAGAGCTATCCCAACTGGGGACAGGTGGGGAGGGAAGGGCAGGAAGCTGTGCCTTTACCCTGCAACCTCCTGGTCCTCATTGGTTGAGGACTGCTACCTGGCCCTTGAGCTCTGCAGTGCTTCTGGTCTGCCTTTCTTGAGAGTTGGGCGCCCTCCCCAGCCAGATTAAAACCCTCAGCCAGAGTCGCAGGAATTGGCAATACACAGCCTTCCTGCCTAGGGTTAATGCCATGGCATATGGGTATGACCGTGTCTGCTAAAACTGCTTACAATCTGGGGAGGGCCCATATTTTTTCCAGGCCCTTTAGTCACAAGACTATTTTTTAATAATCAAAAAAGTCTCATCTGCTCTAATATTTGATATTGCACTCTAAGCCTCTCCCAGACATTAGCTGGAGCCGGACTTAGTCTGGGGACCAACAGGAAAGTGATCTGATTGCGTTTCTTTCCTAATCACTCATTTTCCTCTTTTACCACCTGCTCTTTTCAGTTTCTGCAGGGCTGTAGTGTTAGGGGAAGAGAGGAAGGGACAGGAAAGGCTTTGCTTGACCTGTTCCATTGTAGTTTTGTGATGGGGTTCTCTGCGTGCATGGAGCAGATGCCCCGGCACTACATTATTTTCTCAGGGAGCATTTTGGGGAGGCTCGGGGGGGGGGGATTCTACCATTTCTGGATGTCTTGCACCCACAGTTCCCTTGAAGTGGTTGATGTCTCCTCTTGCTGGCCAAGTGATTACTAGCACAAGATTCCCTTCTGCTTTCGAATTCATTCCCCTGCTATACTTCCATGCAGTTCTTTTGGGCAGAGCCTCCCTCAAGAAGACCTATTTGGGCTCCCTTCAGCAAGCCCTCTTCTGGCCTTTGGGAGACGCACATCCATCTTTGTCCATCAGGCTCTTCAGTGCAGGCATTTCCACCTCTCTTCCTCCAGCTGCTGGCTTCCTACAACTCACAGGGTGAGTTCAAGCCACAGCCTCCAGCCTTCAGACTCTGCAGGTGTGGTTCCATCCCTGTATCCTTCATGTCTAGCTCTCCAAGAGGCCCTTTAAAAGCCTCTGGCACTGACTGGAAGTGGTGGATATGCCTTGTGATGCCAGCTTGACATCTAGGAAGTGTTGGGTTGAGAGGAATGCAAAATTCAAGTCTTAAACTATAAAGCCTTTAGTATTAAGATTGGTGTGTTTCAGGGCAGACTGATCCAGGGCTTTAGAGATATCTCCAAGGAACTAGGGTGCTTGCATTTCTCTGTTCTGTTGCTCACCCTGTTGGCTGCCAAGGAAGGTGGCTGTTACCAGATGTGGCCCACGTTGCATGGTTTTTGGTTCACATCTGGTGGCTCACATCCTTCTCCGGAGATCCCTCTGTCCCACCATTTTAAGGGAGAGTCCTGAAAGTCACTCTGGCCCAATTTAAGATATACAGCCACCCCTTAACCCAGTGACTCACAGGTGAGGGAATGGAAGATGCTGATCAGCTAAGCTGACCAGAGTTTTGACTTGGCATTGGAGTAGGTCCCTTCCTATGTGGTATGTGGTTAGTGGCAGAAAGGAAAATCTGGGTGTTGTTAGGGAGAGAGGAATGGATGCTGAGTGGACAACTAGATTAGTTCCAGGGGCAGTTGTAACAAAGTACCCCAGACCAGGTGGCTTGAAACAGCAGAAATGTATTGTCTGACTATTCTAGAAACAAGATGTCCAAAATCAAGATGGTGTCAGGGTGCTGTTCTCTCTGACATCTCTAAGGGGGAATCTTCCCCTGGGTCTTCTAGCTTCTGGTATTTGCCCATGATCCTTGGTGTTCCTTGGCTTGGAGATGCATCACTCCAGAGACATGGCTGTCTGTATCCTGTGTGTTTCCACACTGTTTTCTCTGTGTGTGTGTCTGTGTCCAGAAGATGTCCCTTTCCTTTACGAAGATGCCAGTCATTGGCTTCTTCTACTCTACTAGAGTATGGGCCCACTCTACTAGAGTATGACCTCATTTTAATGACTCTGCAATGACTCTATTTCCAAATAAGGTTGCGTTCTGAGACACTAGGGATTAAGACTTCAACATATCTTTTGGGGGAAACAACAATAAATATTTACTTAAAACTATTCTCACAGCTTACTTTTGCACAAAATTATTTAATTCCATTATATAACTTATTCATCACTCTTAAATCCCAAATTAAATTTGTCTAGTTCTATAAGAAGCTTCACTTAAAAAAATATTGAGTCTCTCTGAATTATTAAAAGGTATATGTTATCTATATTTTGAAGATAAATTCCAAAGAGAAGTATCAAAAATATTTTTATCCTGGTTGCATCATTGTGAATATAGGTGAAACCTCCAAAGGATAGTGTTGTGGACACTCACTCATTCAAGTGAATACCTTCTGGTGAGTTTGGGGAACAGTTACTCATGTTATACCCCTCTTAGAGGAACCTAGAAGAAGGTCAGAAGAAAATCTCAGTGGAGTGGCCTCTTTAGCTGCTATAAGTTGGTATTAGCTTCATAACTGATCTGCCTCCCAATGGTTACATGGTATGTGAGGTTTCTTTTGATGTTTATTTATTTATTGAGAGAGAGAGAACACACGAGCAGGGAAGGGGCAGAGAGAGAGAATTCCAAGCAGGCTCCACGCTGCCAGCCCAGAGCCTGATGTGAGGCTTGAACCCATGAATCGTGAGATCATGACCTGAGCCGAAACCAAGAGTCGGAAGCTTAACTGACTGAACCACCCAAGTGACCCTACACTGTGTGTTTTGTGTATATCCCATGGTTTTTCTCACATCTATCTATATATCATCTATCTCTATCATGATTTATCTATGATCTACCTATGGCATATATATTTCTACCTAATGTATACATATTTAACTTTTTGATTACACAAATAAATCATGTTTACTGTCAAGTTAGTGGTTGGGTGTAGGGGTCATGATTTTGCTCCCCAGGAGATATTGGGCAATGTCTAGAGATACCTTATTTGTCACAGTTGGGGGATGTTACTGGCTTCTAGTGGGTAGAGGCCAATGATGTTGCCAAACATCCTAAAAGACACTGGACGGCCCCCACAATAAAGAATAATCTGGCCCCAGATGGAACCAGTGTCACTGGAGCTAAGATTGAGAAATCCTCCTGCAGAATCATAGAAAATTCAAGGAAAATCATTACCTCTTGGCATTTTCCTAATTAACATTTTGGCCAAATTCTTCCAGATGTTTTTTACACATGCAAATAGATCTATATGGGAATAATTACAGATGTATAGAGAAAAATGTGATTATAAATATACATGCTCTTTATAACCTGGCTTTTTTCACTTAAAAATATTGCTCCATGTCAGTAACTTTTTCTCATTGAAAAATGAGTTTTTTAAAAACAAAAGTGTTACATTCATGTGGTTAAAAATGAGAACTGCAAAAGGGTATACAAGAAAAACATGTTCTTTCGTAAGTGGTTATGTATACTTGAGTGAATGTGGATTCTTTAAAAAGCCACAAATTTGATTATGCAATAAAATTCCATATACTTTGCTTTCATGACTTAATAATCTATCTTAGGGCAATTTCTATATTGACACACAGAGATCCACCCCAGTCTTTACTCTGGTGCATGGCATTACCTACTGCCCTCTTGATGGATCCTTAGCTCTTTGCATATTTTGGCTGTTCCAATCAGTGATGCAACAATACTTCTATACCACCTCTGAGTAGACTCTGGGGAGTACACCCCAAGAATTGGAACTGAATCAAAAGGTCTGCCCTGACATTTTTGGCAGCTATTGCAAAATTACTCTACAAAGAACTTGTCTCGTTTACCTTTCCCACTGTCTTCCTCCCCATAGTCTCACCCCAAAAATACTTAAATTTTGCACATCTGATTTAATAAAAATGGTATCTAGTTGTTTTCATTTGTATTTCTTTAATTATTAATTTTTTTAAATGTTTATTTATTTTTGACAGAGAGAGAAAGAGAGAGAGAAACGGAGCATGAGCAGGGGAGGGGTAGAGAGAGAGGGAGACACAGAACTCGAAGCAGGCTCCAGGCCCTGAGCTATCGGCACAGATCCCCATGCGGGGCTTGAACCCACGAGCTGTGAGATCATGACCTGAGCCAAAGTCAGACACTCAACTGACTGAGCCACCCAGGCACCCTGCATTTCTTTAGTTATTAATAAAGTACAGTTTCTATTTTTTCATTTTATGTTTTATTTTTTAAATATAATTTATTGTCAGATTGGCTTCCGTTCAACACCAGTGCTCATCCCAACAAGTGCCCTCCTCCATGCCCATCACCCACTTCCCCTCTCCCCCAACCCCCACCAACCCTCAGTTTGTTCTCTGTATTTAAGAGTCTTTTATGCTTTGCCTCCCTCCCTCTCTGTTTGTAACTTTTTCCCCCTTCCCCTCCTCCATGGTCTTCTGTTAAGTGGCCAACAGACACATGAAATGATGCTCAATGTCACTCATCATCTGGGAAACACAAATCAAAGCTACATTGAGATACCACCTCATGCCGGTCAGAGTGGCTAAAATAAAGTACATTTTTTAATGCTTAACTGGTTGTTTTTCTTTTTTCCTATCAACTGTTCATTTCCTGTACCCATTTTTTTCTCTATTGGGTCTATTGGGTCTATTTTTATGTTGTTGACTATTGTGACCTCAGGGGATTTAAGGAAAGTAGCCATATGTCCATAAGTACTTTCTCCTGGTTGGTCTATTCCCATGCAGAAATTTACATTTGTTTATTTACACAAAAATTTAAAAAAAATTTCTGTTTATGGTGTCTGGATATGCTATACTACAAAGGCATTCCTTTCTTTCTCCTTTCTTTCTTTCTGATTATATTTTTAAGTAATCTCTACACCTAGCGTGGGGCTTGAACTCACAACCCTGAGATCAACGTCACATGCTCTTCTGACTGAGCCAGCCAGATAACAGCTGGATCCCCATAACAAAGGCTTTTTTCATGCCAAGGGCATAACCAGATTCATTCATGTTTCCTTATTTTATGGTCTAATTTTTTTATTAAAAAAATCTGTCTTAACCACAATGAGATACCACCTTACACCTGTCGGAATGGCTAACATTAACAACTCAGGCAACAACAGATGTTGGTGAGGATGCGGAGAAAGAGGATCTCTTTTGCATTGTTGGTGGGAATGCAAGCTGGTGCAGCCACTCTGGAAAACAGTATGGAGGTTTCTCAAAAAACAAAAATAGAACTACCCTTTGACCCAGCAATTGCACTACTAGGCATTTATCCAAGGGATACAGGTGTGCTGTTTCGAAGGGACACATGCACCCCCATGTTTATAGCAGCACTATCAACAATAGCCAAAGTGTGGGAAGAGCCCAAATGTCCATCGATGGATGAATGGATAAGGAAGATGTGGTATATATATACACAATGGAGTATTACTCGGCAATCAAAAAGAATGAAATCTTGCCATTGGCAACTATGTGGATGGAACTGGAGGGTATTATGCTAAGCGAAATTAGAGAAAGACAAAAATCATATGACTTCACTCATATGAAGACTTTAAGAGACAAAACAGATGAACATAAGGGAAGGGAAACAAAAATAACATAAAAACAGGGAGGGGGACAAAACAAAAGAGACTCATAAATACGGAGAACAAACTGAGGGTTACTGGAGGGGTTGTGGGAGGGGGGATGGGCTAAATGGGTAAGGGACATTAAGGAATCTACTGAAATGGTTGCTTCACTATATACTAACTAATTTGGGTGTAAATTTTAAAAAATAAAAAAATAAAGTTAAAAAAACAAAAACATAAAAAAAAAAGAAAAAAACAAAACAAAACAAAAATCTGTCTTAAATTTATTTTAGGGGTAAGGACAAAAGGTAGCTACTCACCCTGAGACCATTCATCAAATCATCTATTTCACCTCACTAATTTGACATGCACCCTCACCATAATCTCTATTCCTTAGGCATTTGGGGGCTCCTTCTGGACTTTCTGTTCTGTTTCAGAGATCAGTCCACTTCTGTACTGATGTCAACTGTTTTAATTACTGATGCTTTATAATGTTTTTAGATACAGTAAGTCTGATTTCTCCATTATTCTTTTAAAGAAATGTCCTGAATAATTTACATATTTATTTTAAAAACATAATGATGTAATAACTCAGCTGTATGAAAATGTATGAAGAAAAATATAATGACACTCAGTTAAAAAAAAATAAATGTTGCTAGTAAGTTGAAAGTCCCTGGATCACTTTCCTCTCTTCCAGTAGTATTAAATATTCAGACTCTAGTGTTTATTTAGCATTCCATAAGCTTATAATACTTTTAACTTCTCTCTCTATTTATCCCTGTAATTATATGCAGTATTGTAATTCATGTTTTAAATGTGCTTATTTGTTTTAGAAAATATGCACATTCCTAAACAAACCAACTAGTCAACTAGTCTACCCTGGTGTGATTGATTAATCTTATGTGTCAATTTGGCTGGGCCAGGGTGCCTAGATGTTTGGTCAAACATGATTCTGGATGTTTCTGTGAGGATATATTTGGATGAAATTAACAGTTAAGTTGGTAGACTTTGAGGAAAGGAGACTGCCCTCTGCAACATAGGTGGGCCTCATCCAATCACGTGAAGGCCTGAATAGAACTTGAGACTGACTTAACCTGAAGCAAGAAAGGCCTTCTTCTGACAGACAGGCTTTGAACTTGAATGGCAACATGGCTCTTCTCTGGGTCTTCAGACTGCCAATGCACCTTGCAGAGGCTGGACTTCCCAGCCTCCATAGTTGCATAGGAATGCCTTAAAATCTCTCCCTCTCTCTCTGTCTGTCTTTCTTGATTCTATTGGCTCTGTTTCTCTGGAGAACCCCAATATATCAGGTCCCTGGCCTTGGCAGCACGAAGAACTGATGGAAAGTTTAAATTCTATTCTCTTCCCTCTGTGGCCTCAATACTGTATTTTAAGGAAGAGCTCTCCCTTCACCAAGGGGAGGTGTGAAGCAGAAAGGTATCTTGGTCAAGCCTTTAAGAGTGAGTAGGAGACGCTTCTCCTATTGACCAAATAGTGCTTGGCACAGGGTGTATCCAGTCTATAGTCAGCAAAAAAAAGGCCTCTCTAGAAGCACCATGTCACAGAGACAAGGCTCCTGCCACACTTTCAGCGACATTTTTCACCATCACATCCACAGAGCCACAGTTTCACAAATATCTTATCCTTATAACTGTCTAATTAGAGGCACTGTGTTAGTCTCCCAATGCTGCTGTAACAAATTACCACACATTTAGCAGTTTTTACCAACCCCAAGTTACTGTATAATCTTTTGGTCAGAAGTCCTAGCTGGGCTCAGTTTAGGGTCTCACAAGACCAAAATTAAAGTGTCAGCTAGCTGCATTCTTTAAAAAATTTTTATTTTAGAGAAAGAGAGAGAGAGAGTGCAAGTGGGGAAAGCAGCAGAGGGAGAGAGAGAGAGAGAGAGAGAGAGAGAGAGAGAGAGAGAGAGAGAATCTTAAGCAGGCTCCACGCTCAGCATGGAGTCTGTCACTGGGCTTGATCCCATGACCCTGGGATTATGTCCTGAGCCAAAATCAAGAGTTGGATGCTCAGCGGACTGAGCCACACAGGTGCCCCCTCACCTAGCTGCATTCTTATTGGGAGGCTCTGTAAAGAATCCGCTCTAAGCTCATTCAGTGTGTAGGCAGAACGCAGATCCTTGTGGTTGCAGGACTGAGGGTCTCATGTTCCCATTGGCTGTCAGCTGGAGGTGCTTCTCAGCTTCCAGAGCCCACCTGCCATTTCTGGACTTGTACCTCATCCCTCCATCTTCAAAGCCAACAATGGTGTAGCAGGTTTTCCTGCTTCTCTCTGCCTTCCTCTTCTGACTTTAAGGGCTTGCGTGATTGCGTTGGGTCCTCCTGGATAATGCAAGATAACCTCCCTATTTTAAGGGCAGCTAATTAGTAGCCTTAATTACATCTTCAAAGTCTCTCTTTTACTCTGTAAAGTAACATAACCATAGATACAACACCGGAGGGAGAAGGTCATGGAAGCCAAAATTACTGCAAGGACCATAGAGATTGGTTTTCCCAGACTAAAGGATCAGCCTGGTTCAAAAGTATGTTCAGATCTCATTTCTTGGGAGACAGAAAATTGCTTTCAATGTCCAGTTTTTCCCACTTGGAGGGATCAAGGATGGTAGTTATCACCGTTACCCAGGCACTATTTATCAGGCAGTGGGGATACAGCAGAGAATACAGCAGGGGAAGCACCCATCATGGGGGCATAACTGAGCAAACCTATGACAATTATATGAGGACTCCAAGATACCATTGGGACAGGGTTACGGTATGTCTCAACCTACTATCAAGACATCACAACAGGATTTCAAATAAAAACTTAACTGAGACAAAGTGCAGGAAATGGTGTACACTCTAAGAAAGCTGCAGGAGGAAGCTCCCATGAGGAGCTGCGTGGAGATCTGGCTTGAAGGAAGACTTGGAGGAGGCAGAAGAAGAGGTCCCAGGGTCTTCCATTCAGGGAAGCAAGGGTCAGGTAGGATACAGTAATGAGACAGCCGAGAAGGAGAATGAAGGGAAGAAAGTGGTGGACACAGAGTCAACGATGTAGGAGACAGAAGCATAAGGACAGAAAACCATGAGGCAAGAGGAATATTCCAATTCTAAAGGAAATTGCTATGAATATTCTTTAAGTCAAGTTTTCAGATGTTTTGGCAATATCAGTAGCCTCCAGCCATCAGAGGCGGGTGAGGGCTCAGAGCAGACCTGCAATGCAACCTTGCTTTCCCCAGCAGAGGCTGTGGAAGTTTCCAGCTTCTTACAGCTTCTTCCCCACATGCCTGGCCTCTCCCTTCTCTGCTGGACAGATGTCTCTGCACTCTGGCTGGTCTGTAGGCAGAGGACTTGGGAGTTCCCAGCAGTTACTGTCCCCAGGAACACCCCCACCAGCTCTCTGGGGCCAGTGCTGAATCATGGGTGACAATTTCTCAGAGTTCCCTGCAGGAAGGAGCCCCAGATGTCCTCTCCCTCAGGACCAGGCCACTTGCTGGAGTCTCTCCCTCCTCCACCTCACTCTCTCCATCACATTTGTGTCTTAGTCCGTGTCATAAGTAAATCACCTGTCCCCAGGTCCTTGCCCTTGTCCTGTGTGGGGGAGTCAAACCCTCACCTCTCCCTATGTTAGGTTGTTTGGTTGGGGCTCTTTAACAAAGAGATTGACAAGAGGGAAACAGTTGATTAACTTGTGTAGCGCACACCATGTGGGGAAAAGCTCTATACAAAATAACCCAAAGCTGTGTCTAGAACCTGCTTTATTAGCATCTTCAACAAAGAACAAAAATCTGCAGAGAAATAACTAGACAAAGGAAAGCAGTTTTAGGCTCCCAAGGGGACTTTCTGTGGGAAGGGAAATGTATGGAGGTCACGGATGGGGAAAGGTTTGTTTGCAGATTCCTCTAGTGCGGATAAGTCTACCTCCAGTATAAGCAGAATTCATACCTGGCCTTTAGGCCAAAAAGGGGAGGGTGGGAAAAGCTTTTTGTGGTTGCAACTTCTTAATTGTCTTCGGCTTAAAATAAATTTTATGTTAAAGAGGTCTATTGGGGTGACGTAGCTGGTTTCTTTCACCTGCTTCTGGGGGAACCTGAACTAGCACCGGGGCCATGGGTCTCCTACTCCCCCCAAAAACCTCTTGCACTGTAAGCGGATCTTAGAATCAATCCAGAGCAGGTCACAGAAGTCCAGGGAGGGGGTCCTATAGACCATTTCTATGACTTCGACTTTTACTCTGAGCAAGGTAGGAGCCCTTGGAGGGTTTTAAACAAAGGGGTGGTAAAGACTCCCACCTTACAGGACCGTTCTAGCTCCAGGCAGAGATGTTAACTAGGCAGCACACATTCAAAAAGGCTCAGCTGGGAGAGCCTGCTAGGTGATAGGCTTTGAGAATCCTCAGCTCTGAGTTGGTATCTGAAGCTGTGAGGCCAGGTAAGATCTTGGAGAAATGAGCATAATTAGGAAAAGGATGAAGTCCAGGGATTGAACCCTGGGGCATGTTCTCATTTATGGGGAGGAACCAGCAAGAGACTGGGGAAAAGCACCTGGTGAGGTAGGAGGAAATCCAGGAAAGGGTCAATTCCTAGAAGTCAGGCACAAAACTCACGTAGGCTATGGCCAGGGACTGATTTTGTTCAACAGTGCCAGGAGTTTGAGTTAGAGTAAAAATTCAGCAACATGGGGAGCCTGCGTGGCTCAGTAGGTTGAATGTCTGACTCTTGATTTTGGCTCAGGTCATGATCCCAGGGTTATGGGATCGAGTGCTGCATGGAACTCTGTGCTGACAGCATGGAGTCTGCTTGACATTCTCAGTCTCTCTCTCAGCCCCTCCCCAACTCATGCCCTCTCTCTCACTCACTCTCTGTCTCTTTCAAAAAAAAAAAAAAAAAAATCAGCAACACAGTTTGCTCCTGACCTTGAAAAGTGCAGTGCTGGTGAGTGGTGAGGTGGGAGCCTTCCTGCACTGGCTCAAGAGAGAAGGGAGGACAGGACTCAGAGAGAGTGAATAGAAACCTTTCTTTGGAGCATTTTGCTGTAAAGGCATGACGAGAAATGGAGCCGCAGTTGGAGGGGTGATGGGACAGAAAAAGGCAATTTTAGAAGGGGAGAAACAGTTGTGTTTTGATGCTGCTGGAAGAGACCTCTCAAGTAAAAGACCTGATGATACTGTAGGTGGAGGGTAGAATTGCTGGATTGAGTATTTAAGAAGGAATGGGCTTCACCGCGCAAGTAGGAGGTGCGACTTAGCCAAGGACATAATTATCGAATTATTGGTGGTAACTTTATAGGCAACGTAATAGAATATCACAAATGACAGCCCCGTTGTAAACACTATAACAACATGTCAAAAAGAAACAAAAAGTATCGATCAGAGTACCTCCCTCTACAGATGACTCCGCTCTGTTGGCATGATTTTGCACATGCAAATTTACGTCACGGCTCATGTATTGCCTCCTTTTTTTAAAAAAATGAAATTTATTGTCAAATTGGTTTCTATACAACACACAGTGCTCATCCCAACAGGTGCGCTCCTCAATGCCCATCACCCACTTTCCCCTCCCTCCCACCCCCCTCCATCAACCCTCAGTTTATTCTCAGTTTTTAAGAGTCTCGAGAGGGAGGGAGGCAAACCATAAGAGACTCAAGTATTGCCTCCTTAAGGAAGCCTTCCCAACCCCCACAGCCTATCAAATCACCCTGTCTTATTTTCCTCAGAGCCTTGCTCACCTGCTGAAAATAGCTTGTTAATCGATCGACTAGTCGATCAACCAATCAATTAATTCTTTGATCTCCTCCTCCTAGAACATGTGCTCTGCAAGGGTTATGACCTTGACTGTTTAGTTGGCTGCTGTATTCCAAAACATAGTGGCTGGCCAATGGTATACAGGCAGACCAACTCTCCAGAAAAAAATTCCAAACACCCCAAAACAACAAAACCCTGATTTGTAGCATTTGCTGATTCCTGTGTGTCAACATTCCTCACATGGCCACTTTCAAGCTCCCGACATGACGTCAGTGAATGAAGAGCTGGAAAGACAGAAGCAGGACGGGCTCTCATGAACCGGTTCAAGCCAGCTGCGCGATACTTGGCACAAGAGCCGTGCTCAGTAAATAATGCTTGAGTGAAAGAATAAATGAATTATCATTAGCGTGAGCCATTATTCCATTAAAGGTAAGCCTCTCGATATTCCCAGAAGGTTTATACTTTTCCTGTTGTCTTTTAGTTCTTTGTCTCTGCTCTTTTTCTTCCCTAGGCATTCTGTATGTCTCCCTAACTGCCTTGCTGAAAACCTTCCATGATGCTGCTCATACCAAACTTTTACTGAGGGTTTAAGGCAGTGGAGGGCGAAGTCTGTCAGGTCCCAACCCTGGGAGCATCTTCCTATTTGTCTCTCTGCCCAGGGCTCCAGCTTGCAGGGTCAATGCCATATTCCTTCATTTTCCTCTCTATCAGCTGCTTCTGTAGAAACTAAGTGTTTGCCTCCAAGCCATCTCTTTTTGGTTCCACCAAACTTAAGCTTGGAGACCATCTTTCTGTAGCCCCAAATTCACTGATGTGTCCCTTCACCACAAAGGACGTCTCTCTATTTGGCACTTTCCAGCATCTTCGAGCATTGTGTTGCAGCAAGAGAAACTCTGCAGTTCTTTTTTTATAATGGGTGGGGTTAAATTTGTCAGCAGGACTGCTCTCGCTCCTCCTCCCCCGTCCTCAACAACCTTACCCATCTCAGAAGGCAAAGATGACTTCAATGAGGGCATTTTCTTCTTCACTGTGAAAGTCTTTTCTTACATGAAGAAACAGTCTAAATGGGGAGAGACACTCGTAAAAGCTGTCCCTGGGGAATCACACTGAACTGGTTCTACAGCCTTGACTGCACTGTCTGATGGTGTCTCTGGGGAGGGGCAGAGAGAGAGGGAGAGAGAGAATCCCAAGCAGTCTCCCCTCTCAGCATGGAGCCCAAATTGGGGCTTGATCTCACGACCACGAGATCATGACCTTGGCCAAAATTAAGAGTTGGATGCTTAACCAACCGAGCCACCCAGGCGCCCCCACACCAAGCACCCCCAAAGATGAACTTTTGATTCCTTGTCTTGAGTGAAAACTCACCTGAGCAGGGCTGTGAAATGGTCATTTCTCTGGTCCCACCAGGATTTCCCTTTGGTTGTGTCCCGGTTTAGCGAATTCTCTTCGTGGGTCCTATGCAGATACTGTCCTGCCCTGTTCTGCCCTGTGTAGCTGCTTCCTGATACTGGAGACTCTGTCACTTGTTGGCAGGAGCACTTGAGACTCAGTTTGAGGCTCAAAATGAAATCAAACTGTTTTTCAACTGTGATGAAGAGTGTTTTGCTCCAAGGCTCTCTGCAAAATGACCTGTTGCCCATTATTTGTAAATTTGGGAATGATTCTTTTCTTTCCTTGTTGCATGGTTCTCTACCTCTCTTTAGCATTCTTTGCTAGCTGCCTTTGCATTTTCCCATTTTGTTCATTGTTCACCGGGGCTGCGGTGTGAAGGGATTTATAAGTGTGTTCCTTTCTTGTGACGAGTTTTCATTATACAACAATATTAAGGTCATTCAACTTCCTACATGACTCTTAAGCCTCTTCTCTAAGGTTAGCAGAATTTCTGTTTTATCACGTTATAGCAAGTTATTAAAACCCTCTGACAACTTTGTGAGCTGATTAAACATTCTTCAACTTTTCATTTCCACTCCAAACAACAATTAAAATAAAGATAGTGACAAAAAATAGTTACTATTTATTGAGTACTTACCACAGGCCAAGAATTCTGCTCTTTCCATGGTTTTTTTTTTTTTAAATTTAATTCTTAGAAAAACCCTAGACTTATTCGTATTTTAATATAAGGAAACAAACATAGAAAAGAATGTGTCCTAGGTCACTGAAAGTAAATGACAATTCTAGAAATCAAATCCAGGGCTGGCTGACTCCAAAGTCCTTGCTGGTAACCTTTCCACTAAATTTTGAGATCTGTCTCTTCTAAGGTCAGTTGGAACCAAATAGTTTTCTGGGCTGAAGCAACAATGACAAAAGCCACAGTCACCTTCGTGGTGATGAAATTAACTCAAGGGCTGCGGCCCTTGGGTGGCTTAGTTGGTTAAGCATCCAACTTCAGCTCAGGTCATGATCTCACAGTTCGTGAGTTTGAACCCCACATTGGGCTCTCTGCTGTCAGCGCAGGGCCTGCTTTGGATCCTCTGTCTCCCTCTCTCTCTCCTCCTCCCCCCGTGCTCTCTCTCTCTCTCTCTCTCAAAAATAAACAATAAAAAAAAAGAAATTAACTCAAGGACTAAGCCCTGCTCAATGGATGGAGGACATCTACCTTTATATCTTTTGTGCTATAACAACTTGTATTTCGTTGATCAGTGCCTACTGAGGTTGCTTCTTTAAAAATTACTTACAAGAAGGGCGCCTGGGTGGCTCAGTTGGCTGAGCGTCCAACTTCGGCTCAGGTCATGATCTTGCGGTCCGTGAGTTCGAGCCCTGTGTTGGGGTCTGTGCTGACAGCTCAGAGCCTGGAGCCTGCTTTAGACTCTATGTCTCCCTCCCTCTCTGCTCCTCCCCCACTCATGCTCTATCTCTCTCTGTCTCTCAGAAATAAACCTTAACAAAAAATTAAGTTACTTACATGAAAGTCAAGAAATACCCAGCAATATGGAAGGTATTTGTTGTCCTCCATTAGGTGGCCCAAGATGACTAATGTTAGAGAAATGGACGTTGGATCCACCATGATGATGATGATAATGATGGTGGTGGTGGTGATTTTTTTGGTCTAGGTTTATTTCTTGACTCCATTACCAAAGTGTCAGATCTTGGATTTTCTTAGATGTTCTAGTTCCTCTGGAAGGTACAAAGAGCTATCTTTCCTGGTTACATTCAGTTTATAATTGAAAGATCTTTTTCTAAAATCAAACCATATTCCAGATGCATCTTCTTCTTTGGGAACTTGGTAGAAATACAAATTTTTGGCCCCACCCCTGCTCTCCTAGGAGCTCTCAACCACTGCCATGGCTTCAATGACTGTCAAATGTCTGTAGCCCAGACCTGCTTTCTGAGTTCTCAACCCAGTATATCTACCTTCCCAAATGACATCTCTACTTGGATATATCACCAACACCTCAAACTCAGCATCTTCATAAACATTTACGTTTCACCTTAAATGTCATCTTCTCATTGGACTTTGTTTGTTTTGGACTGATAACTCCTGCACTTTATTACAATTCCTTGTTTAAACTGTGCCTCCTCTGCCACACCAGAGTTTGACGAGGGCAGGGATTGGATCTGTCTAGAGATGGCTCAGTTGTGAACACAGCGAATATTTGTTGAATGAATGAATGAATGAAGGTTCTTGTATACTCTATACCAGGGTTATGGACTGAATTGAAGGACATTGGTAGGACATTGAAGCCCTAGCCCCCAATATGACTGTGTTTGGAGACAGGGTGCAAAGGAGGCAATAAAGGTTAAATGAAGTCATAAAGGGGGGCCTAAATTTGATAGGGCTGGTGGCCTTTTAAGAATAGGAAGAGATACTAGAGATCTCCCTCTCTCTTTATCTCCACACCTGTACACACAAAAGGCCATGTAAGGACACAGTGAGAAGGTGGCCATCTGTAATGCCAGGAAAAGAGCTCTCACCAGAACCAAATTTGCTGGCACCTTGATCATGGACTTCCAGCTTCCGAGACTGTGAGAAAATAAATATCTGTTGTCTAAGCCACCTAGTTGATGGTATTTTGTTACGGCAGTCTGAGGAGTCTAACACACCAGGGATTGACAAACTATGGCCCATGTACCAAATCCAGCCCACTGCCTACTTTGAAAGTTTTATCGAAACACAGCCACATGATTCATTTTGTGTTGTCTGTAACTGCTTTTGTCCTACAGTGACTGAGTAGTTTCTGCAGAGAGCTTCCGGTCCTGTGAAGTCTGAAATATTTACTATCTAGTCCTTTATAGAACATGTTTGCTCCAGGCCGACCCTAATGTGTCTCTACGAAGGCCAGGCAGACACTCTTCTGCATCTGGGATGCACACTGAGCCCTCTGGGATGCCAGCCTTGCCCAGTGGGACTTCACATGGTCCCACAGCTGGCATAAACATCCCTGAGACAAAGACAATGGTACAGGGGAAAAAGCCACCTATGGGCTTAGCTCAGAATTTATATAAACAAGCTTTGGCATTTGTGTGAACAAAGGAGGAGGGAAATGCTCACAGCCAGAGGCCCCGGTTAATGTACACATTCTATTTCCTACATTGTCAAGAAAAACGAAGACATCACTGGTTATTCTTTCAGTGGAGTGCTGGTTATGCACCTTTGATTCAACTTTTATCCCCCCAGGTATTTTATAACTGTAAGAAGTAGAGGTTAACCGGCAGAGAGCCAATAATAACATAAATGATTCTTGCCGGAAAGTTTTGTAAATGAGTCTTGGCCATTGTAATGCAAATGGCTTCCGTCTGGGACAGTGCAGTTGATTGCCCTCTAGTAGAAAAGATGGCCTCAGATACTTTCTCGCCCAGAAGGATAGTAACCAGTGTCACAGATATTAGTCAATTCTTTCCAGCATTCCTTCGACTTGACTGACATAAATCTCAGTTCTTTGAAATCTCCTCGGGACTAGTTTTCATATCTATTCATTAATTAATGAATTTAATAAAACCATTGGTACATGTTCATTTTATATTTGCATGAAGTTGTTTCTGATATGTTGACAATTCTAACATAAGTACAACCGATTCTCCCCTCCATGGATTCCTCTGAGGTTAGCTGTTTAGGAAAAGCCTCAAGCCATGCAGGTAAGGAAGGTGAGACCCAGTGGCACTTAGCAGGGGACAGGACGATGGAACACTGTGGTTCAAGTTAACCCTCTTCCAAAAGGCCATAAGGAAAGAATACCGATAACAAACATTTGGAAGAAGTGATGGCATTTGTCCAGTAAAACGTTTAGGATTTATAAAGCATTCTTAATATTTGTGCTGGGGAGAAGTGGGTTAAAGATTTCTTAGTCACTTGGGAGTTTAACTTTCAGGATTTGTGGCCTGAAATTCGTTTGCAGTTTAGGGAGGTTGCTTTCTTCTTCGTAAGGCAGGGAAAACAGGTTGCTCCGGGTGCTGTTGCACCTGCTCTAGATACTTGCTTGTCCCTGGCAGATGGTCTACGTGAATATTATTTCCTGGGTCCAGGGCTTCGATGCTGTCTTAGTCATGGCTGTCAGTCTGAGAAGACCCGCCCTGTCCTCTGCATGGGACCCCTCATGAATATACAAAGTGTTTGCTTCCTCCACTCGCTGCGTGTTTCACAGAGAGAGCTCCCACTGGTAAGGAGGGCCCTCATTACGTCGCCTCTGATGTGGAGCCACTTCTCCACCACACATCATCTCTAGGGCAGTGGTCAGATGCTGTGCATTAGGTCTTGCTAGAAAATACGTGAGACGCTGCAAGGATGAAGCCCCCCCACCCGTGATGGTGTCCACTTCATACAACCCGCTTCGCGTCTCCCCTCAGAAGACAGCTGTCCGGTGTGGTTATGCTCACCTTACTACTCCGCCCTTTCTTCTCTGTTCAAGCAACCATCGAGATTCTCCCTGCAGGAAGCACTCAGAGAATCTGTAGGGCAAGCCGGGGGGAGCTTGCCAGGGGGAGCAGCTAACAGGCTCTGTGCTTTGGTGGAGGCTGTCCAGATAGGTTTCCGGAAACCATCTCACTGCCCTGAAACTTCAGATACCTCCTTGCTCACTGTGTGAGTCCTCCGAGGGCAGCTCATTTCAGAGCATTCCAACCTAGGTGGGAAATCCAGAGGCCAGGGATCTCTAAGCCCACTGAAGATTCCAAAAACCTAGAAAAATGGACAGCTTACAAAAGGGTGGGAAAGAGTCAAAGACACAGGGCCTCCCTCACAATTTGAACTAAGACTTTTGTTGAGGTCAGGAAAACCATCTCATGCACCATTTCCTTATATATTTCACTCTTATCCACAAAGACAGCGTGGACCTTCTAACCTTGATTTTGAGCTATTCGGTTAGAGGCTTGAGAAGAGAGTTCTATTTTTCCCTGATCGCCTACATCGCGAATTCAGAGTAAAAAGTACAAGACAGTTAAGGGGACTGTGCAATGGCAAGGTTCTGCCACCAGAGGGAAGTGTAGACTTTCTAGAGACTCTGGAGAGAGGAAAAGGGAACCATAAGAATACCGAGGAGAGGTGGCATGCAAATTGAAAATTAAGTTTCCCCTGCCCAAAATTAGAATAACCGCCCCCCCCCCCAGTGTAGACTCTCTTCCCTTTCATTCTTCTCTGTACCTCCTGATAAGAACAGTTGCCCCCGAAGTCTGGAGCGGGTTCCTGAACGACCCCTTGACATCAGGTCCCTGATTTGTGAGGTCTTGTGGGGTGGGAGGTTAGGGGGAGGGGAGGTGGCCAAGGGCAACAGACGGTGGACCACCTAGGTCAAAAGAAAGAACTAGTATCTGTAACTTCCGATATCCCGCCCCACCACTTGAGTCTTCTGTGGGGCCTCGCTTCAGGAGTGGAACTGCTTGGTCATGTACTATTCTAGTATAATTTTTTGAGCCACTAAGATGTTTTCCACAACGGCCGTACCACTTTGCGTTTCTTTCTTTCTTTCTTTTTTTTAATATATGAAATTTATTGTCAAATTGGTTTCCATACAACACCCAATGCTCATCCCAACAGGTGCCCTCTTCAATACCCATCAGCCACCCTCCCTTCCCTCCCACCCCCCATCAGCCCTCAGTTTGTTCTCAGTTTTTAAGAGTCTCTTATGCTTTGGCGCTCTCCCACTCTAACCTCTCTCTCTCTCTTTTTTTTTCCTTCCCCTCCCCCATGGGTTCTTGTTAAGTTTCTCAGGATCCACATAAGAGTAAAAACATGGTTTCTGTCTTTCTCTGTATGGCTTATTTCACTTAGCATAGCACTCTCCAGTTCCATCCACGTTGCTACAAAAGTCCATATTTCATTCTTTCTCAGTGCCAAGTAGTATTCCATTGTGTATATAAACCACAATTTCTTTATCCATTCATCAGTTGATGGACATTTAGGCTCTTTCCATAATTTGGCTATTGTTGAGAGTGCTGCTGTAAACATTGGGGTACAAGTGCCCCTATGCATCAGCACTCCTGTATCCCTTGGGTAAATTCCTAGCAGTGCTATTGCTGGGTCATAGGGTAGGTCTATTTTTAATTTTTTGAGGAACCTCCACACTGTTTTCCAGAGCGGCTGCACCAGTTTGCATTCCCACCAAGAGTGCAAGAGGGTTCCCGTTTCTCCACATCCTCTCCAGCATCTATAGTCTCCTGATTTGTTTATTTTGGCCACTCTGACTGGCATGAGGTGATATCTGAGTGTGGTTTTGATTTGTATTTCCCTGATGAGGAGCGACATTGAGCATCTTTTCATATGCCTGTTGGCCATCGGAGGTCTTCTTTAGAGAAGTGTCGATTCATGTTTTCTGCCCATTTCTTCACTGGATTATTTGTTTTTCGGGTGTGGAGTTTGGTGAGCTCTTCATAGATTTTGGATATGAGCCCTTTGTCTGATATGTCATTTGCAAATATCTTTTCCCATTCCATTGGTTGCCTTTTAGTTTTGTTGATTGTTTCCTTTGCTGTGCAGCTTTTTATCATCATGAGGTCCCAATAGTTCATTTTTGCTTTTAATTCCCTTGCCTTTGGGGATGTGTCAAGTAAGAAATTGCTGTGGCTGAGGTCAGAGAGGTCTTTTCCTGTTTTCTCCTCTAGGGTTTTGATGGTTTCCTGTCTCACATTCAGGTCCTTTATCCATTTTGAGTTTATTTTTGTGAATGGTGTGAGAAAGTGGTCTAGTTTCAACCTTCTGCATGTTGCTGTCCAGTTCTCCCAGCACCATTTGTTAAAAAGACTGTCTTTTTTCCATTGGATATTCTTTCCTGCTTTGTCAAAGAGTAGTTGGCCATACTTTTGTGGGTCTAGTTCTGGGGTTTCTATTCTATTCCATTGGTCTATGTGTCTGTTTTTGTGCCAATACCATGCTGTCTTGATGATGACAGCTTTGTAGTAGAGGCTAAAGTCTGGGATTGTGATGCCTCCTGCTTTGGTCTTCTTCAAAATTACTTTGGCTATTCGGGGCCTTTTGTGGTTCCATATGAATTTTAGGATTGCTTGTTCTAGCTTCGAGAAGAATGCTGGTGCAATTTTGATTGGGATTGCATTGAATGTGTAGATAGCTTTGGGTACTATTGACATTTTGACAATATTTATTCTTCCAACCCATGAGCACGGAATGTTTCTCCATTTCTTTATATCTTCTTCAATTTCCTTCATAAGCTTTCTATAGTTTTCAGCCTACAGATCTTTTACATCTTTGGTCAGATTTATTCCTAGGTATTTTATGCTTCTTGGTGCAATTGTGAATGGGATAAGTTTCTTTATTTGTCTTTCTGTTGCTTCATTATTAGTGTATAAGAATGCAACTGATTTCTGTATATTGATTTTGTATCCTGCAACTTTGCTGAATTCATGTATCAGTTTTAGCAGACTTTTGGTGGAGTCTATCGGATTTTCCATGTATAATATCATGTCACCTGCAAAAAGTGAAAGCTTAACTTCATCTTTGCCAATTTTGATGCTTTGATTTCCTTTTGTTGTCTGATTGCTGATGCTAGAACTTCCAACACTATGTTAAACAACAGTGGTGAGAGTGGACATCCCTGTTGTGTTCCTGATCTCAGGGAAAAAGCTCTCAGTTTTTCCCCATTGAGGATGATGCTAGCTGTGGGCTTTTAATAAATGGCTTTTATGATGTTTAAGTATGTTCCTTCTATCCCGACTTTCTCGAGGGTTTTTATTAAGAAAGGATGCTGAATTTTGTCAAATGCTTTTTCTGAATCGATTGACAGGATCATACGGTTCTTATCTTTTTTTTTTAATTAATGTGATGTATCATGTTGATTGATTTGCGAATGTTGAACCAGCCTTGAATCCCAGGAATGAATCCCACTTGATCATGGTGAATAATTCTTTTTATATGCTGTTGAATTCGATTTGTTAGTATCTTATTGAGAATTTTTGCATCCATATTCATCAGGGATATTGGCCTGTAGTTCTCTTTTTTTTTTTACTGAGTCTCTGTCTGGTTTAGGAATCAAAGTAATACTGGCTTCATAGAATGAGTCTGGAAGTTTTCCTTCCCTTTCTATTTTTTGGAACAGCTTGAGAAGGATAGGTATTATCTCTGCTTTAAACGTCTGGTAGAACTCCCCTGGGAAGTCATCTGGTCCTGGACTCTTATTTGTTGGGAGATTTTTGATAACTGATTCAATTTCTTCTCTGGTTATGGGTCTGTTCAAGCTTTCTATTTCCTCCTGATCAAGTTTTGGAAGTGTGTGGGTGTTTAGGAATTTGTCCATTTCTTCCAGGTTGTCCAGTTTGTTGGCATATAGTTTTTCATAGTATTCCCTGATAATTGCTTGTATTTCGGAGGGATTGGTTGTAATAATTCCATTTTCATTCATAATTTTATCTATTTGGGTCATCTCCCTTTTCTTTTTGAGAAGCCTAGCTAGAGGTTTATCAATTTTGTTTATTTTTTTCAAAAAACCAACTCTTGGGGCGCCTGGGTGGCTCAGTCAGTTAAGCGTCCGACTTCGGCTCAGGTCATGATCTCACAGTCCATGAGTTTGAGCCCTGCATCAGGCTCTGTGCTGACAGCTCAGAGCCTGGAGCCTGCTTCAGATTCTGTGTCTCCCTCTCTCTCTGACCCTCCCCCATTCATGCTCTGTCTCTCTGTCTCAAAAATAAATAAACATTAAAAAAAATAAAATTAAAAAAAACCCAACTCTTGGTTTCATTGATCTGCTCTACAGTTTTTTTAGATTCTATATTGTTTATTTCTGCTCTAATCTTTATTATTTCTCTTCTTCTGTTGGGTTTAGGGTGTCTTTGCTGTTCTGCTTCTATTTCCTTTAGGTGATCTGTTAGATTTTCTATTTGGGATTTTTCTTGTTTCTTGAGATAGGCCTGGATTGCAATGCATTTCCTCTCAGGACTGCCTGTGCTGCATCCCAAAACGTTTGGATTATTGTATTTCCATTTTCGTTTGTTTCCATATATTTTTTAATTTCTTCTCTAATTGCCTGGTTGACCCATTCATTCTTTAGTAAGGTGTTGTTTAACCTCCATGCTTTTGGAGGTTTTCCAGACTTTTTCCTGTGGTTGATTTCAAGCTTCATAGCATTGTGGTCTGAAAGTATGCATGGTATGATCTCAATTCTTGTATACTTATGAAGGACTGTTTTGTGACCCAGTATGTGATCTATCTTGGAGAATGTTCCGTGTGCACTCGAGAAGAAAGTATATTCTGTTGCTTTGGGATGCAGAGTTCTAAATATATCTGTCAAGTCCATCTGATCCAATGTATCATTCAGGGCCCTTGTTTCTTTATTGACCATGTGTCTAGATGATCTATCCATTGTTGTAAGTGGGGTGTTAAAGTCCCCTACAATTACCACATTCTTATCAATAAGGTTGCTTATGTTTGTGAGTAATTGTTTTATATATTTGGGGGCTCCTGTATTCGGCACATAGACATTTATAATTGTTAGCTCTTTCTGATGGATAGACCCTGTAATTATTATATAATGCCCTTCTTCATCTCTTGTTACAGCCTTTAATTTAATGTCTAGTTTGTCTGATATAAGTATGGCTACTCCAGCTTTCTTTTGACTTCCAGTGGCATGATAAATAGTTCTCCATCCCCTCACTTTCAATCTGAAAGTGTCCTCAGGTCTAAAATGAGTCTCTTATAGACAGCAAATAGATGGGTCTTGTTTTTTTATCCATTCTGATACCCTATGTCTTTTGGTTGGCGCATTGAGTCCATTTACTTTCAGTGTTATTATAGAAAGATATGAGTTTAGAGTCATTGTGATGTCGTAGGTTTCATGCTTGTAGCGATGTCTCTGGTACTTTGTCTCACAGGGTCCCCCTTAGGATCTCTTGTAGGGCTGGTTTAGTGGTGACGAATTCCTTCAGTTTTTGTTTGTTTGGGAAGACCTTTATCTCACCTTCTATTCTAAATGACGGATTTGCTGGATAAAGGATTCTCGGCTGCATATTTTTTCTGTCCATCACACTGAAGATTTCCTGCCATTCCTTTCTGGCCTGCCAAGTTTCAGTAGAGAGATCCGTCACGAGTCTTATTGGTCTCCCTTTATATGTTAGAGCACGTTTATCCCTAGCTGCTTTCAGAATTTTCTCTTTATCCTTGTATTTTGCCAGTTTCACTATGATATGTCGTGCAGAAGATCGATTCAAGTTACGTCTGAAGGGAGTTCTCTGTGCCTCTTGGATTTCAATGCCTTTTTCCTTCCCCAGTTCAGGGAAGTTCTCAGCTATGATTTCTTCAAGTACACCTTCAGCACCTTTCCCTCTCTCTTCCTCCTCTGGAATACCAATTATGCGTAGATTATTTCTCTTTAGTGCATCATTTAGTTCTCTAATTTTCCCCTCGTACTCCTGGATTTTTTTATCTCTCTTTTTCTCAGCTTCCTCTTTTTCCATAATTTTATCTTCTAGTTCACCTATTCTCTCCTCTGCCTCTTCAATCCAAGCCGTGGTTGTCTCCACTTTATTTTGCAGGTCATTTATAGCATTTTTTAGCTCCTCCTGGCTGTTCCTTAGTCCCTTGATCTCTGTAGCAAGAGATTCTCTGCTGTCCTCTATACTGTTTTCAAGCCCAGCGATTAATTTTATAATTATTATTCTAAATTCACTTTCTGTTATATCATTTAAATCCTTTTTGATCCGTTCATTAGCTGTTGTTATTTCCTGGAAATTCTTTTGAGGGGAATTCTTCCGTTTCGTCATTTTGGATAGTCCCTGGAGTGGTGCGGACCTGCAGGGCACTTCCCCTGTGCTGTGGTGTATAACTGGAGTTGGTGGGCGGGGCCGCAGTCCGACCTGATGTCTGCCCCCAGCCCACCGCTGGGGCCACAGTCAGACTGGTGTGTGCCTTCTCTTCCCCTCTCCTAGGGGCAGGATTCACTGTGGGGTGGCGTGGCCCATCTGGGCTACTTGCACACTGCCAGGCTTGTGGTGCTGGGGATCTGGCGTATTAGCTGGGGTGGATCGGCAAGGTGCACGGGGGCGGGAGGGGTAGGCTCAGCTCGCTTTTTCTCTTCGGAGATCCACTCTGGGAGGGGCCCTGCGGCACCTGGAGGGAGTCAGACCCGCCACTGCCAGAGGTGTGGCTCCGCAGAAGCCCAGCGTTGGGTGTTTGCCGTGGTGCAGGCAAGTTCCCTGGCAGGAACCGGTTCCCTTTGGGATTTTGGCTGGGGGATGGGCGAGGGAGATGGCACTGGAGAGTGCCTTTGTTCCCCGCCAAGCTGCGCTCTGTCGTCCCGGGGCTCAACCACTCTCCCTCCCGTTGTCCTCCAGCCCTCCCGTTCTCCGACCAGAGCTGTTAGCTTATAACCTTCCAGATGTCAAGTCCCGCTTGCTGTCGGAACACACTCTGCCCGGCCCCTCCGCTTTTGCCAGCCAGACTCGGGGGCTCTGCTTGGCCGGCAGGCCACCCCTCCACCCCGACTCCCTCCCGCCAGTCCGTGGAGCGTGCACCGCCTCGCCGCCCTTCCTACCCTCTTCCATGGGCCTCTCGTCTGCGCTTGGCTCCAGAGACTCCATTCTGCTAGTCTTCTGGCGGTTTTCTGGGTTATTTAGGCAGGTGTGGGTGGAATCTAAGTGATCCGCAGGACGCGGTGAGCCCAGCGTCCTCCTACGCCACCATCTTCCTTCTACCTCTAAAATCCCACTTTGCATTTCTATCAACAAGTGAGGGTTCCATTTTCTCCACATCATCACCAATACTTGTTATTTTCTGTGTGTGGCTCTTTAAAAAATTTTTTTAGTATAGCCATCCTAGTAGGTATGAAGTGACATCTCATTATGGTTTTGGTTTACATTTGCATAATTATTAATGATGTTGAGCATCTTTTCATGTGTTTGTTGATCATTTGCATATCTTCTCTGGAGAAATGTTTACTCATTTGCCTGTTTTGAGTTCTTTGTGCTTTGTTGTTGTTGTGAAACTTTAGAAGTTCTTTATATATTTTGAATACTAATCCCTTACCAGATATGTGATTTGCAAGTATTTTCCCTCCATTTTGCAGGTCGTCTCTTCATTTTCTTTTTTTCTTTTTTATTCTTTAAAAGTATTCTTTTTTAAATTAAAGTATACTTGACATACAGTAGTAAATTAGTTTCAGGAGTGCAACATAGCGGTTTGACATCTTTATACATGATGAAATGCTCACCATGGTAAGAGTAGTTACTATCTGTCACTTTACAAAGTTATTATAATGTTATTGGCTATATTCTCTATGCTGTACTTTATATCTTCATGACTTATTTATTCTATAATGGGAAGTTTGTGTTTCTTAATTCCCTTCATCTGTTTTGCTCGTCCCCACCCTCACCCCCCTCTGGCAACTACCAGTTTGTTTTCTGTATTTATGAGTCTGTTTTTGTTTTGTTTTGCTTGTTCATTTGTTTTGTTTCTTAGGTTCCACATATAAGTGAAATCATCTTATACTTGTCTTTCTCTGTCTGACTTATTTTAATCAATGTAATACCCTCCAGATCCATCCATGTTGTTGCAAATGGCAAGATTTCCTTCTTTTTTGTGATAATTTTTTCTATTTATTTTGAGAGAGAGAGACAGACAGACAGACAGAGAGTGGCAGAGGAGCAGAGAGAGAGGGAGACACAGAATCCGAAGCAGATTCCAGGCTCTGAGCTGTCAGCATACAGCCTGACATGGGGCTTAAACCCATGAACCATGAGATCATGACCTGAGCCGAAGTCAGATGCTTAACGGACTGAGCCACCCAGGTGCCCCTTGATTTCCTTCTTTTTTATGGCTGAGTAATATACCATTGAATATATTCCATTGTATATACACCACATGTTCTTTATCCATTCATCTATTGGTGGGCACTTGGGTTGCTTCCATATCTTGGCTGTTGCAAATAAGGCCGCAGTGACATAATGGTGCATATATCTTCTTGAACTAATGCTTTTGTTTTCTCATGTAAATACCCAGAAGTGGAATTGCTGGGTCATATGGTAGTTCTATTTTTAATTCTTTGAGGAACCTCTATATTCCAGAGTGGCTGCTCCAGTTTGCATTCCCACCAACAGTGCAAGAGGGCTCCTTTTTCTCCACAACCTTACCAACACTTGTTATTTCTTGTCTTTTGGATACTGACCATTCTTTTTTTCAACGTTTATTTATTTTTGGGACAGAGAGAGACAGAGCATGAACGGGGGAGGGGCAGAGAGAGAGGGATACTGACCATTCTAACAGGTGTGAGGTGATATCTTGTGATTTTGATTTGCTTTTCCTTGATGATTAGTGATTTTGAGCATCTTTTCATGTGTCTACTGACCATCTATATGTTTTCTTTGGGGAAAGGTCTATTCAGGTCCTCTGCCCATTTTTAAATTGGATTTTTTTTTGGTGTTGAGTTGTATGAGCTCTTTATATATTTTGGACATTAACCTCTTATTGGATATATAATTTGCAAATACCGTCTCCCATTCAGCAGGTTGCCTTTTCATTTTATTGATGGTTTCCCTCACTGTGCTAAAGCTTTTTAGTTTGATGTAGTCCTGATTGTTTATTTTTGCTTTTGTTGCCCCTACCTGAGGCGACAAATCCAAAAAAATATATTGCTAAGGCTGATGTCCAAGAGTTTACTGCTTATGTTCTTTTTTAGGAGTTTTATGGTTTTAGGTCTTACATTTAGGTTGTTAATTCATTTTGGGTTTATTTTTGTATATGGTGTAAGAAAGTGGTCCAGTTTCATTCTTTTCCATGTAGCTATCCAGTTTTCCCAACACCATTTATTGAAGAGATTCCCTTTTCCCATTGTATATTCTTGCCTCTTTTGCCATAGGTTAACTGATCATGTATGTGTGGGTTTGTTTCTGAGGTCTCTGTTCTGTTCCACTGATCTATGTGTCTCTTTTTGTGCCAGTACCATGCTGCTTTGGTTACTCTAGCTTTGTAGGATAGTTTGAAATCTGGCGGTGTGATTCTTCTAGTTTTCTTCTTTTTCAAGATTGCTTTAGCTATTTGGGGTCTTTTGCAGTTCCATATAAATTTTAATATTATTTGTTCTAGTTATGTGAAAAATGTTGTTGGTATTTTGATAAGGATTACAAGTGTCTGTAGATTGCATTGAGTAGTATGGACATTTTAACAATAATAATTCTTCCAATCCATGATCATAGCATATATTTCCATTTATTTGTATCATCTTCAATTTCTTTCTTCAGTGTTTTATAGTTTTCAGAGTATAGGTCTTTCACCTTGGTTAAATTTATTCCTAGTTATTTTATTCTTTTTTGATGTAATTTTAAATGGGATTGTTTTCTTATATTCTCCTTGTGTTTGTTATAGTATATAGAAACACAACAGATTTCTCTATATTCATTTTGTATCCGGCAACTTTACTGAATTCATTAGTGCTAATAGTTTTTGATGGGGTTTAATATATATATAGCATGTCTTCTGCAAATAGTGACAGTTTTACTTCTGTACCAATTTGAATGCATTTTATTTATTTTTCTTGTATTGTTGCTTTGGCTAGGACTTCCAGTACTATGTTGGATAAAAGTGGTGAGAGTGACATCCTTGTCTCGGTCCTGATCTTAGAGGAAATACTTTTAGTTTTGTACTGTTGAGTATGATGTTAGCTGTGGGTTTGTATTTTCACTTTCTTGATAATTTACTTTCATGAACAAAAGTTCTTAATTTTGATGAAGTCCAATTTATCTATTTTTTCTATTCTTGCCCATGCTTTTGGTGTCATATCCATGAAATAATTGCCAAACCCAGTGTTATGAAGACGTTCCCCAATTTTTTCTTCTAAGAGTTTTAATGTTGGGCCTTTGATCTATTTTGAGTTAATTTTTGTATGTGGGGATTTTGTGCATGTGGATATCCAGTTTTCCTGGCATCTTTTGTTGAAAAGGCTATCTTTTCATTATTTTTTTTCAAATTTTTTTAAATGTTTTATTTTTTGAGAGACAGAGAGAGACAGAGCATTAATGGGGGAGGGGTTGAGAGACAGGGGGAGACACAGAATCCAAAGCAGGCTCCAGGCTCTGAGCTGTCAGCTCAGAGCCCAATGCAGGGCTCGAACCCACAAACATGAGATCACGACCTGAGCCAAAGTCAGATGCTCAACCAACTGAGCCGCCCAGGAGCCCCTATCTTTTTGTTATTGAATGGTCATGGCACCCTTGTTGAAAATCAACTGACCATATGTATGAGGGTTTATTTCTGGTCTCTCTAGTCTATTTTACTTGTCCATGTGTCTGTACTTATGCCAGTGCCATACTGTTTCAATTACTGTAGCTTTGCATTGCTAGCTTTGAACTTCATTCTTTTTCAAGACTGTTTTAGCTATTCAAAGCTATGAAAAAGGCTTTTGGAATTTTTATAAGAATTGTGATAAATCTATAAACTGCTTTGGGTAGTGTTGACATCATAAAATGTTAAGTCTCCCAATCCATGAACATGGGATTTCTTTCCATTTATTTAAGTCTTCATTAATTTCTTTCAGCAATGTTTTATAGTTTTCAGGAAGTCTTTCACTTCCTTAGAGTTATGTTTAAGTACTTACTTCTTTTAGATGATTTTGCTTCCTTAACTTTTTTTTTAACTGTTGAAGGATAACTCTCAGCTGTGGGTCAGCCTGAAGAAAAAGCTTAAGGTCTTTTCAGGTCTTCTCTGAGCCTGCATCTGTCCATGGGCAGATGTGCAGTGGCCTTCTAAACTCCCCTGTATATGGTTGCTTTTGAATGTCTGAATCTTAAATGTCTGGCTTCCAAAAGGGAAGTAAGGGAGAAAAAACCCAAACAAAAAACCAGATGCAGCTCCTTAAGTCCCCAGGAAGCCACCCCAACCAGTGGGGCTGCAATAATGGCTGCTTCTGTGCTGATACCTCAGCAATGAGAAGCTGTCATCAACAATCAGAACACAGAACCCTAATATTTGGAGGACCAGTTCCTTATCGGCCACCCTGGCTGCAACAAGCTACCCTAGGAATGTGAGCACAGCTGCCTGCTACTGGGCTTGGGGCTCAGGGATAGGCCGCTGCTGTAGGCTGAAATATATAAGCTAAATATATAGGCTACAGGCTGATATTGACCAAAGTTAGCCACACTTTCTTGGTCAAGCTTTCTCCTGGAAGCTGCAAACATTCAAATAGACTGCAAAGTTCCAAAGTAGTGACTTCAGACAGTTTCTGCTAAGACAGTTGTCTGAGTAGAGAGACAGATTTCTGGCACTTCCTATTTTGCTATCTTTCCTGACATCCCCTCCCATTGTCAAGTCCCATAGGAAAATTGAGGAACCAGAATGAAATCTCCCCTCATTTTTAGGTTAGTCTCCCAAGGAAATTATAACCCCAAAGGTCCCTCTGGCTGATATCCTGGTTCTGCTCAGACTCAGCTGCAGAGGACTGGGTGCAGTCCAGATTCTCGCCGCTCTGGCTACAGCAGCCTGTGCTCTTTGGGAAATGTGGTTCTTAGCGCTACTAATCCAGGTGCATCAACCCGTGGTCTCTTACGTGTCCCGCATTTCCTAATTCCAAGAGGCAAGAGGGTTACCAGAACTAAGGAGAATATTACAAGCCTGGTTCCAACCCACAAAAGAAAAAAAAACCCACAGAAGTTAATTTGTAGTCAAGCTAACAACGTGAGAATTCCCTGATCCCAGGACCCTTACAGCCACAGACTCTAGCAAAGACTTCCTCTTATCTGAGGTGTGAGGAACAGACAGGTCAAACTATAGAGGGAAGGAAAGTTACCAGTGTCGAGGGTCCATTGCAGAACTTAATTTTAACTGGGGATAGCTTCTACTTGAAGGCCAATTGTGGCACATAAGTTTCCCAGATCCTGGGGGAAATCTGCCTATTTGAACGACTTCCTTTTTCAGAAAGTGACATTTGCCCTCTTGCCAGTTTTGTAAATTTTCAGTGTTCAGCCCTGTTCCCAAGGCTTCTTGTGATTCCCTTTTCCCATGCAGAATCCACATTGGTTATTTAAAACCTCTTGATTTCTATTTGCCCTATGAGCCCTGTGTTCTGGCACACAATGATGAGTCAGTGTTTGACCTGTCCAGGGAGGCAGTTTCATGTATACAAGGCACATCTCCAAGCAGAGGCTATTGCTATGTATCTTCCTTGGTTTTTGTGGGGATTTGAGGGGATCTTACAATAATACCTTCTATATGCTACAGTTCAAAGCCACTTGAGAGAGAAGAAGTCAGGTAGTTGGAGATCATAACATCAGTTTATTATGAATCAAAACTAGGTTGGACGACATGGCTTAGATATGTCACAGCAATGAGTTTCCTCATACTGGGCTCCATGATTAGGGACCTCACTGTAGCCGGGCAGGGCCTACTCTCACAATGCCTACACCTGGGACACCAGACTAGAGGCCTTCTCTATGCTCCCAGGCTGGCTCCAGAGAGACAGGCAGGAAGAGACCACACTTTATAGCCAGTGCTTTTCCTCCTTACCACTTACCACTCAGGGGAAGGAAGAGGGTGCAGGGAAGGATAAGGAGTATCATGCTGACTGATGTCCCTCTCCTGGAAAGAGGAGGCATGGGGAGCTGGAAATGAATGCCCCCAGCCAAATTGCCCAGGCTACTTCCTACTCTGGGCTTCCAATTCTCATTCATAAGAGGAAGCCTGGACCCTTTATTCTGTAGCTATAGTGGCCACTGCTCCTGCTCTTGCCTCCCACCTTGAAATCTGCAGGCCCAGGGAGCCCCCTGCTCTAGATAATAAAGCCCTTGTCTCAGCTTGGACCCATCCCTAAATACAGAACCCTGAGCTGAAGCTGCTCTTGGCAAAGCCTACCAAGATGGTTACTTCAGTGGGCCAGTAAGGACCAACATAGCTGCTGGCCCAGGCTTTACACCAGCCTCAAATCTTCCTCTGTTTCTGAATGTTCCAGGCTTTGAATAATCTGGGCTCTCCCTGTGGGGGCAGAAATGTGACAAGCCATGAAAAGGCCTCCCGTATGACACACTTCCTTCAAGTTCCAGCAGAGTCTTCAAAGTTCAACCTGCTTCTTATGTTCTGTCCTTGTCTTCTATGTGTGGGTCTGATGCTGTTTCTGAGAGCAGGACATCTTTTTTCTTTCCTATCCTTCATGTCTTGACCACAGGGCCAAAACCTGGTTCTTAAACAGAGCTCTTTTTATTTCATAACCCTTTTTTCTTCACATATTGCATTTTGAGGATTTTAAAAGTTAGGGCACTCTCTGTTACAAGTTAACAAATACCTTGGCTCAAATTGAGAAGACATTTTAACTTTCACAATGGAAAATCTAGCGGCAAGACCCAGGTTTCAGGGTTGGTTGATTCAGTGGCCCAATGATGTCATCCATCATCTGGGTATTTTTCATCTTTCTGCTCTGATGTCTCAGCACCAACTTCCACCTAGGGTTGTTGGTTCCTCTGGGGGTGGGGGGGTGTAAGATGGCTACCAGCAGCAACTGGGTAACATGCTCCCTTGTTTAGAGTCACATGGAATGAAAGACTGGCTGGTTTTACACAGAAGCAGTAGGAAAACTTCTAGCAACTCATTGGTCCAAACTGGCTTAGTCCTGGCCATCCATGAACCAGTGACTAGAAAGGCAGAGGAATGGATTCCTGCCACTGGAATGGAGGGAGGGTCTGGGGCAGAGGAGTTTTGGGGAGCCAATGAGAATGCTCCCTTTCCCTGAGCTGAGTACTCCCAACATAGATATTTCAATCTCCTTAGCATGTAGTTTGTGTTTTGTGTTGATTCTACTGAGATTTCCTCTACCTCAGCCAAGAATCTGATGTATCTCCTATAGCATATGGATCCTCGTTGCTTTCTATCTGTCTGCTAATACAGCCACCACATTGCCAGGACTGAAACAAGCAATCAGTTCTCTGTAGTTCACACCATAGTCAGCCCTCTCCAATGGGGGCACATGGTTCCTCCAACGGAGGAGGGAAGATGGGGGTTGAGATAACCTCCACCTTCACTCTTTGAACCTGGTTGGAGTTCCAAAGAATTTAAAGACCAACAGAAGTTGAGATAGTTTATACTGAATGTCCACCCATCCCCAGCTTGAATAGCCCGAAGACCAAAGAGGTGTGTGTTTCTCGATGCGGGGTCTATGGACCACCAAATTGGAGCCACAGTCCCACCAAATCTCTCATATTCTGGTTTTATTTCATGTTCCCCCTTTCATTTTATTTTTGTTCCAATTTATATTTAACTTCTACTTACATATTTTAAGTATTTTGAAGACACTTTAAATGCTTTGCTGAAATGATGGCAGAGTATACATGAAAATAAATCTTTGTGCCCATATTACATTGTCTTACACTTGATCTTAGCCAAAAGGCCAAGAAGCAATCTATATTATGTTGTCTTAATAGCAAGTTAAACATTGTTATTCTTTTTCAAGATTGTCTTGACTAAGCTTTGCTTTTTGCATTTCCATTTATATTTTAAAATCACTTGGTCAATTTCCACAAAAGTTTTACTTGAAACCAACATGTTATTGAGCTCTCTCTACTCCTCAGTAATCTATTCCAGCAGATTTTCTCTTTGACACAAACATCACAGACAGGGAGGTATGACCAGCATTCCACCCAACGCCCTCCATATAACCAATCCATGAGAGGAAGGCTCTTTTTCTGGGACAGGCCACCACAGAGCAGGCTGGGATCAGGAGTAGAGCAGGTTCAGCCAGGATTTATTGGGGCAGCTAACCAGGAACAACACCAGAGGTGTAATGAATTCATGTTTTTACAAAAAAACAAGTATGACACCTCAGTAGTGTTCTTCAGTAGTGACACGCAGAGTTCAAATATAAGAAGGGGATCAGAAAACAGTTAACAAATGCAACAAACCAAAGGCCCCCTTCAGGGTGGTGGTCAAGGACGAGGAGCTAGCCCTGCCCCCTAACCCCGTCCCAATGCACTGACCTGCTGTGTAGTCACTGCAGGAGGTGGAGCCCCCAGCTGAGAGGCAGCACCAGCTCTAGCTCCACAGGTAGCACCAACTCCCACTATGATTGGGGGACACCCTGTTCCTGAGGATCAGGAAGTTCCAGAACCTTATGTTCTTCCTGGGTTTGGAGGCCATTGATAAAACTTCTAAAGGTACTCCTCAAGCCTTTCTGGCTTCAGGTGAAGGCCAAGGTGGGGAGCATGGCCATTATGGGGAGCTCAGCAATGGGGGATGGCATCAATCTTAATTCTGTCTAATCCGTTTGAAGGTCAGTCACAGGGCCACATTGCTGGATGTCACTGTGAGAGGAGGACTTTCAATGGATGTTATCCTTGAGATTGGTCATTCTGAGACTTCTCCAGGTTCTAGGATATGCTCATACAGAAAAGAGCCCCCAAAAAAGAGGCACCCAGAGGGAGGTTCTGCTTGAGACATTTCTTTTCTTGCATTGGTGATGGTGGTGTTGATGGTGGCAGTGGGCAGAGCACTGGAGCCAGGAGGCCTATTGTCTGCCTCTACTTGCATTTTATTGAAATTAAGTTGGATTTATAGGTTAATTGGGGAGAGTTTATATTTTAACAATATTTAGACTTCAAGTGCATAAAAGGTGGATTCTGTACCTGACAGAGGCAGACGGTGCAGTTCCCGACACCCTAAACAGAGGAATTGGAATTTTATTTTCATAACAAGGAAGTACCAGCAGTTCTTAAGCAAGGGGAAGAAAGAAAAAGAAGCTAAAATAATGTATGGAGTGTATTAATTTGTGAAAATAGTGGATTGATTAAAGTAAGAACAATATAATTTCTATACTAATATCTGAGTTAGAGAAAGGAATAGAGAGAATCAAACACCTGGGCACAAATTTCAAGTCAATAATTTTTAAAAGTTTTTTTTGAGATAAATTTACATATCTTAAGTCAATTTATTTGCAACCAGGATGCCCTGGGCCATGGGAACAAAGGGAATGGTGGTTACATGTCAACTGCCTACATCTCAGGGGCTCTGATCTTCTCCGTGGACTGCAAGGACCCCCCCCTTTCCAGATTCACTGTCCGCATCACACGTGTTAGTCTCCAGGGCTCCCCGAGCTGGGGTGACCTGCACCTACACTCGCTGCCGCCCACCTGTCCCTGCAGACGTGGCAGCTGTCACCTCCCGGACCCTGTTGTTCCCGGGAGCTGTGGGTCAGCAACCCAAAGCCAAGATTCTGGGGGCTGTGGCCCGAGTGCTGCACCCTCTCCTGCGCCCCAATCCCCACCTTCATCTGGTGCTCAGAGGCCCCTGAGGCCCCATGGGACCCTCCACGCACAAGCCCCCTTCACCTTTCCCTTTGTTCTCTCCTATCTTCCACCTGGTCTACCCAGGATCTAAGGCCACGTCCTGGGATGACGAAGCACCCGTGGCTCCCACCGTTTAGTGGAACTCAACCTCCCCCAAGGGGCGCTGCCCTAGAAGGAGCTTCTGCCATTGGCCCTGGGCAGTGGGTCTCCTCCTCCCTGGCCCCTCCCCCTCCTCCCTGGCACCTCTTCCTCCCTGGACTCCCCACAGACACGCCTCCCCCACCCAGGCTTCCTGGTTGATTTCCTTCCTCCCATGTGTGCTGGGTCACCAGCTGGCAGGGGTGCTGGGCTGGTGTCCCAGCCACCCGAGGCCCTGGGGTGGGTGTCTGGGGTCGTCCTCCAGCGCTGCAATCTGCTCTGTGATCAGAGCTGCAGAGTGTCCTTTGTTCCTGGGACCTGGGCCCCCGAGAGGTCTGTCTGGGTTCCTGCTGGTGTCCTCAGCTTTGTGTCTTTGGGAAGCCCTCACCCTCCCTGCTCTAACCCTCCTCTTGTCTAGCAGCATCTTTAAAGTAGCTAGGCTTTCTCTTTCATACCCAGGGATCTCTCTAGGAGCCTAGCTCTTCTGAAGAAATCCTCTGTTCCTTTGAACAGTTCACAGAGACATTCCACTTACAGAATTTATATTGAGATAAGCTTTCCCTTCTCTCTGGCCATCTTGTTGGGTGACTAATTACTATTTATAACTTTCCCACTGTTCCATAATCCTTAAACCTGACAGTCTCATCACTTATAAGATGTGTGTGTGTGTGTGTGTGTGCGTGCGCGTGTGTGTGTTCTCTTCGATGTCCCAGGGAAAGGAGCAAGCAACACCAAGTCAGGAGCCACTGAGATTAACTGATCCAGGGTCCAGAAGTCCCCACTGAAGTACATGGATTATTGGGGAGGGGTCCAAATATGTAACTATGAGGCGGTATCCCTGATCACTTGGGTGCAATCACTAATTAGTTTTTCCTCTGTTTAGTAATGGAAGACCAATATTTCCCCCAGGAAAGTGAGAGAGAGGAGACACAAAAAAATGCCCAGCACACAGCCAAGTTGTGAACAAGGAAATTATGACAGAATACAGTTTTCTGGCTCAAGAAGGGTGACTATGATACTGGAGAAGGAATCCAGAGGGGATGGGGAAGGTAGATGAGTGTGGCTTTGAATCGATTCCAAAATGGCATGACTCTGTTTGGAATCCAAGACCACAAAAGGTGGCAAAGAGAGGCTTTCTGCCCAGTAACCTGGAGAGTGGATAAGAACCTAACTGTGAATTATGAGTTTCCGGAGGTGACCTTCAGTGTGAAGTTGTGAAGGGCTAAGAACTCTGGGCTCATGGTCAACGTCAAAGAGAAGACCCTTGATGATGGTAGAAGGGACTGATCTCAATATGGGAGATGTCGTTCAAGAGCCCGGATATTCAAGGAGAAGTCCAGTCACATAGAGAGAGATAAGAGGAAGTGGTAGAAAGGTGGAGGGAAGCATGTGGGTATTTTGAGAGAGAGAGAAGGAGGGGAAATGAAAGGCAGAGAAGAAAGGGTTAAAAGATACAATAGGATGAATCATATTATTAATATCTCATTGGTTGACCATTTACTCTGGCAGTTGTGGGTTTAACGCTCAGGCTACCACCGGGAGTTCGCATTGCTTATGTGCCCATTTTGCAGATAAAGAAACTGAAATCTAGAGACCATGTGCATAGTTGGCCTGGGGTCAGATGAGCAAGGGTGAACCCGGGCATTCTGAACCCAGTGTGTGTGTGTGTGTGTGTGTGTGTGTGTTTTAATTTTTTAAATGTTTTTATTTATTTTTGAGAGAGAGACAGACAGAGTGTGAGCGGGGGAGGGGCAGAGAGAGAGGGAGGCACAGAATCCGAAGCAGGCTCCAGGTCCAAGCTGTCAGCACAGAGCCCGACGCGGGGCTCGAACTCACAACCACGAGACCATGACCTGAACTGAAGTCAGATGCTTAACCAACTCAACCATCTAGGCACCCCTGTTTGTGTGTTTTAATGGGGGTAAAATTCACATAATGTAAAATTATTTTAAAGTATACAGTTTAGTGACATTTGGTGAATTGATACTGTTGTGCAACTGTCACCTCCATCTAGTTCCAAAACATTTCAGTCACCTCCAAAGGCAAGCCAGTTTTACTCCTCATTCCTGTCTTCCCACTGTCAAGAGCCATTGATATAACTAAAAGGTGTATCTTTTCATGTCTTGTGTTGAGTGGGGGAAATCAGAAAGACAGAAAGAAAAGGAACAGAGCCAGACATGGAAGATGGGAAGATGCAGAGGAAGAGAGCTGGGAAGGAAAATGGAGCAAGCAGGGACTGAGCAGAGAGTGTCGCAGGAGGGAAAAGTGAGACAAAAACACAAGGAGACAGAAGACAGTGGAATCCAGGATGCAGAAATATTTTCCTAGAATAGACCCAGCAGTGCCTGGATGTTGGATTCTGGTGGGAAATTGAGGGAGGGAGAAAGGTAATGAGGTCTGATGTGATGGAAAGAAGCAGAGCTGGGCTTGCTTGGATTTTGAGCGGAGTCTTGGAGCAGGAAGAGTATTTCCTCCCAAGGAGCAGCTCACCTTTTTTTTTCCAACCTCAGAGCTCAGTGTGGCCACAGTTTGTTCCCTGGCCACTGGCTCTGGGTTCTCCTTTCCTTTTCTCTCTCTTCAGTGTCTGGTGAATCTAAAGTTTTAGGAATGAAGAAGGAGAGGAGGTCAGAGAAGGTGTGTGGCTTGCTGGATGGTGAACAAGGTAACTATGATGGAATCCCATATTTTAAATAACCAGTTACCTGGACGGCTCATTATGTGGAGGGGGGAGTGGCCATACACTTGAGCCCAGCCTCTGGCCACTTTCTAAGGTGTGAGGGAGGCATGCATGCATGTGAGACCCGTGGAGGGCCTAGGAGATGAAATTTTTTTTAATGTTTATTTTTTTTTTATTTTGAGAGGTGGGGGAAGGGCAGAGAGAGAGAGAGAGGGAGAGAGAGAGAATCCCAAGTAGGCTCCACACTCAGCACAGAGCCTGATGTGGGGCTAGATCTCATGACCGACCATGAAATCAAGACCTGAGTCGAGGGGCACCTGGGTGACTGAGTTGGTTAAACGTCAACTCTTGGTTTCAGTTCAGGTCATGATCTCACAGTTCATGAGTTCAAGTCCCACGTGAGGCTCTGTGCTCAGTGCAGAGCTTGCTTGGGATCCTCAACCTCTCCCTCTCTCTTTGCCCCTCCCCTGCTTTCATGTGTGTGCACACACTATCTCTCTCCCTCTCTCTCTCTCTCTTTCTCAAAATAAATACATAGACTCAAAAAAAAAAAAAAAAGACCTGAGCAGAAATCAAGAGTCAGATGCCTAACCCACTGAACCACCCAGGCACCCTGGGGTTGGGGGGGGTGAAATTTAAAGAGAACCCTAGAGTAGGTGCCTCTTTAAACTTGTTGCCTTAGGCCTCGTGTTTGCTTCTCCTACAAGAAGCAAGAGGGAAAGGGGAACTAAAGTTCTCAGTGGAGAAAGGTGCGCTGTGTGGAGGAGAGTGTGGAAAGATAGATTGATAGGGCTGTCCAACAGGAGTTATAGGAGCAAGTGCGGTTTTACCAAAACGGACATGAGATCCAAACTTCTCCCAGTTGGCAGAGGTTTGGCAGGGAAAGAACTTTATCCTACTTGTCAGAAGCTGTCACAGGAACTGGAAATAATGTATGTGATGTTCAGATGGACCAGTCAGTGAGATCACTGTGGAAGACCCTAGAGGGAGAGGTGGGAAAGGGGCTCTGAGGTCTGGTCAAAGCCCAGTGAGAGACCTGGAGTGATGGAGGGACCCAACCTTTGAGATGAGGACAACACAGGACAAGGATTGGGAGTGTGGATGGTGAGCCTAAGAGTAAACAGAGGTGGAGGAGGGATGTGAGGCACACAGCAGAGAGGAGATAAACTGACAATTCACACCAGACACAGGGACAAAGATTATATGGAGAGAGAAACATAGGGGACAAAGTAAATGCCGAGGAAAGGGAAAGTAGGAGAGGGTCGCAGAGAAACCCTGAAGACCCAACGTTCAATGGGAGTGAATGAAACGTTGCTGGAGGTCAGTGAGGCAGGGAGAGAGGAGACACAATGGGACATCAGGGAGAGAAGCTTCTGCCACAGGGGGGCCATCCCTGTAACAGTGAGTTTTCAGAACGCTAAATGCTGGACACATGTTTTGGCAAACACTACATTACTGATGTATGGAAAATTCTACAGAAGTGGTTCTAAGAAGTATTATTTATGTAGACATGTATTAAACTCCCTTTGCAGAAAAGAACACAAGAATAAACACAAAATTCAGCCAAGATCATTTTCAGTGAGCGAATGAGAAGAGCAGGTTAAGAGAAAAGAGGAAAAACAAAAAGGTAGAATTCAGGGTAAAAAGGAAAGCCCTTGAGAGATGGAGAGAGAAGGACACAGAGGTACAGACACACTTCTCAGGTGGACTGAGGAGAGAGGGAGACAAGGGGTCTATGAGGGAGACAGCTGAGGGGTCTTTATGGATCATTATATATCCCGGGGGCAGAGCTATCCAGATACAAAACTCTAGTACAGTCTTGTGTTGTGGGTCTGGTGGATATACAGAAGACAATTTCATCCTGTCACCCCAGAATTAACCAAGAGGGCCAGCCAGCAAGGACAGCATATGGCCAAGCACCTGAAGTAATCAGTAAGGCTGGCTGAGGGAGTCTGATGTGGTGATGCTGTGTATGTTGCAGCACAGTGTCAGGAGGTGGCCCGGGGAGGCAGGAGAGGGAGACCAGTGCACAGCAAAGGGGCTCTTGCCCAACAGACGAAAGTTGGGCGTGGAGTGGGGATGTACTGAAATGGGGGGGGGGGGTCTACAGGGATGTGTAGAGCAAGATGGCAAGAAGAGGTGAGGGGACAAAAGGCACATCAGGTCATAAGAGGCAGAAATGGAAAGCCCTGAAGAGAAAACACCTCGAGGCTGAGAAGAGGATAAGGAACCACCAGAAAGAGAGGCAGAGGCAGGGAAATGGGGAGAGACAGCTGGAAGGGGAAAAAAGAGTGAGTGGCCAGAAAATGGGGAGCAAGATGAGCAAAACTGGCCGCTTCGGCCACTTGTCCTTACACAGTGTCCGGTGAGAATGACTGGAGCACCATCAACTTATGGGCCACAGATTCCTTGAGAAGATGGCACCATCTGGAGCAGGGACATTCCTGCCTGGAAGTTACCCAAGCAGCCGGATCTTTCCTGGTGTCCCCTTATTATGGGGTGTCCTGTTGGTTCCTTGGCCCCATGTTAAAACCGTAAGGGGTTTTGTTTCTTTGTGCAGTGATCAGCAGTGAATCCAGCGAGGAGGAAGAGCTCCCTAAGCTCTGAGCTCAGCACAGGGACGGGAACATGGGCCGGATGAGGAAGGCGAGGCTGGTGACTTGGAGCTGCAGACCATCAGACATCTGAATTCAGAGCTCCTGCTTCCTGATGCACTGTACTTGAGCACGCTCTACAGCCTGTGGTCCTGTCCACCCTGGGAACACATTCTCTGCATTTACCTCATGTGCCATTTTGGGAAATGTGAGAGACAAGGCCCTATTCATTGAGCATGTGTGCTCATATATAAATGTCAGAGTAGAAACAAACCAGCGTATCTCTGTTTGTTTTTTCTTTCACGCCATCATGCCTGTTGTGGTGTAACAACAACCTACCTGTTGTAGGTACTTGGTCTTTGTCCCCAGTTCCTGGCACAGAGCTCCCCAAACCCTTGGAATTTCCTGAGTGATAAGAGTGTCTTTATGCTAATTAGAAGGTTAGAACTTTCAGCTCCACCCCTTGACCTCTGGGGAGAAAAGAGGCGGGCCATTAAGTTCAATCACCAATGGCCAATGATTTAACCAATCATGCTTACATAATGAAACCTTGATTTAAAAAAACCCTTGAACAGTGGGGTCAGGGGCCTCCAACTTGGTAAATACACTGATGCGCTGGGAGGGTTGGTTGCATGCTGGAGAGGGCATGGAAGCTCTGCACCCCCCCCCATCCCCACACTCTGCCCTATGCATCTCTTCCATTTGGTTGTTCTTGAGTTGTATTCTTTATAATAAAACTGTAATCATAAGCAGATCACTTTCCTGAGTTCTCTGAGTCATTCTAGCAAATTATTAGACCTAGGGGGCATCATGGGAACCCCCAAATTTATAATTTGTGGGTGGAAACATGGGTAGCTTGGACCCCATTTGTAGCTGGTGTCTGAAAGGGGGGCAGTCACATAAGACTGAGCCCTTCTGCTGTGTGGTCTGTGCAAACTCTGGGCAGTTAGTGTCAAAATGGAATTGAATTGTTCAACACCCAGTTGGTGGTGAAGAGCTGGAGAATTGACTGGTGTTGGAATGACCTAATTCCTGTTGGAAAAGACACTGCACAGTTGGAGTCAGAAAAAAACCACACACACACAACTATTCCTACTGATGTCTTCAATTTAGGTACTGATTTCTGCCTTAACTAACCCCCATCATCTGTAGATCACGAAAAAGGTAAATAATTTTTGATTGCTTTGATACACATATTGTTATATGAAACTTGGAAATATCTAAAAAGCCCAACTAAGTCCTTCTGACAGGAGTTCTCCAGCATGCCATTAGCTTATACTCCAAAAATAATTTTGGAAATAATATCTCGTAATTCTCAAACATCAGTAAGGAGTAGGTGGAATAACTATTACTATCCTTGTTTTATAGATGAGGCAACTCTAGCACATAAATGTTTAAGAACCTTTTCCAAAGTCAGATGGAGAGTTAAAGGCAGAGTCAGAACCATTGTTCCAGATGCTCCGATTTCAATATAGCAGATGTATTCCCTTTAGAAGGAAGAAAGGGGGAAAACCAATCAGACACATCTGCAAGTGTTCGTTGTTACAGGATTTATAACTTTTATAAAGTACTGTTTCTCTTCCATGGATTTTATGAACAAAATTAATTTGAAAATATACGCCATGTGTAATAGCAAATAAGATAACTGAATGTCAAAATGCACATTTTTTTCCAACAAAAAGATTCATTTTAATTATTTGCTATGTTTTTCATAAGCAAAAACTAAGTTTATTTTTCTCACTGTCTGTTTTTAACAAATGTGTATTTTCTTGAACACTAGAAGTCTATTTGTTACTCATGGAAACAGGTTCTGGGTTGGTGAGGGGAGCTGAGTAGGGCTGGGGGCAAGGAGGGAGGGGGAAGGGGTCTGATCCACACACTCATTCTGGGATCCATCTTCCGGTGTTGCCCTGGTCAAGAAATAGAGGCAGAGGAAATGTGTAGGGATTAGTTGGAAGGATAAGAAACAGAAAAGCGAGGTGTTAGGAAAGGCAGAGCGATATATAGCAAAACTGCCCAACTTGGGGGAATTTTCTCAGCTACTGGTGATGGCGACAGAAACAGTGTTAACCAAAACCAAGGGGGTCTGTTGAATTCAAAGAGCAGACTGGGGTGCCAGGAGTTTAATCATATTCCCTGGTCTTTCTCATAGTTTTCTTAAGGAGTTTCTTTTTATGTTGGCTCCTTGCCTGCACACTGTGGATCTGATTGCTCTGTGCACACACAGCAGCCTCCTGGAGGGGAGGACTGCAGAGGAGACCAGGAGCCTCTAGGTCACCCCGTGGAATCATCAGCAGGAAATTCAAAGGGACTCTGGAGCATTAAGAAACAGAGAATTACATAGTTGGTAAAAAGGAATGTCCAAGTAAGATTGCTAAATTAGGTGTACAGCTGGTTAATTTCTATAGAGGAATAAATATCACCTTTGCAGTTAACTTCTCTACAAGCCTACAAAGTTATAGCAGTGTATTAATTTCTACAGTTTACCTCTAACCTTACCAGGCTATTAACTGTCTGAGCCTTTATAAGTTGTAAGTTGTTGAAAACATGAATACACACTTCTCTAAAGAAGACATCCAGATGGCCAACAGGCACATGAAAAGATGCTCAACATCGCTCCTCATCAGGGAAATACAAATCAAAACCACACTCAGATATCACCTCACACCAGTCAGAGTGGCTAAAACGAATGAATCAGGAGACTATAGATACTGGAGAGGATGTGGAGAAACGGGAACCCTCTTGCACTCTTGGTGGGAATGCAAACTGGTGCAGCCGCTCTGGAAAACAGTGTGGAGGTTCCTCAAAAAATTAAAAATAGACCTACCCTATGACCCAGCAATAGCACTGCTAGGAATTTACCCAAGGGATACAGGAGTGCTGATGCATAGGGGCACTTGTACCCCAATGTTTACAGCAGCACTTTCAACAATAGCCAAATTATGGAAAGAGCCTAAATGTCCATCAACTGATGAATGAATAAAGAAGTTGTGTTTTATATACACAATGGAATACTACTTGGCAATGAGAAAGAATGAAATATGGCCTTTTTGCAGCAACGTGGATGGAACTGGAGAGTGCTATGCTAAGTGAAATAAGTCATGCAGAGAAAGACAGATACCATATGTTTTCGCTCTTATATGGATCCTGAGAAACTTCACAGAAGACCATGAGGGAGGCGAAGAAAAAAAAAAAAAAAGAAAGGTTAGAGAGGGAGGGAGCCAAAACATAAGAGACTCTTAAAAACTGAGAACAAACTGAGGGTTGATGGGGGGTGGGAGGGAAGGGAGGGTGGGTGATAGGTATTGAGGAGGGCACCTTTTGGGATGAGCTCTGGGTGTTGTATGGAAACCAATTTGACAATAAATTTCATATATTAAAAAAAAACAAAAAAAAAAAACCCAAAAACTGAGAACAAACTGATGGCTGATGGGGGGTGGGAGGGAGGGGATAGTGGGTGATGGGCATTGAGGAGGGCACCTGTTGGGATAAGCACTGGGTGTTGTATGGAAACCAATTGGACAATAAATTTCGTATTAAAAAAATAAGTTGTAAGTTGTTAATCAAATTATTGTGATATTCTCTCAGAGTGGCAGACTGAGGTCAGTCAGGCAATTAAGAAAAATTATCCACACTTGGCAATAAGGCAATAAGGTGAAAGGCATGTCCTGATTTATTATTTACTATTAATTAGGGCCTGACTTTGTGAGGTTACATGTTAATTTATAGATTTTTTTGTCCAGTAGAGATGCATATTATTTGTTTGGTAGAAAAGATAATACCAAAGATTATGGGTTTATTGCCTTGTAGGACATTAACCAGTTTGGGGTCTCATTTAGGAAACTTGTTTCAGCCAGCATGCTATTACTGGCCAACTTTATAAACCTTTGTTCCTTGAATTCTATGTTGGGGGGTCACACACACTGCAATTAATAAGGAAACTCATTCATTTATTTAGAGAATATCAGTGACAACGATTTGGAAACAAATGTTGGAAAAGAGAGCCAGGAAGCTTCTAGCTCACCATCAAAAATTGTGGGGCTCCTGGGTGGCTCAGTTGGTTAAGTGTCTGACTCTCAGTGTTGGCTCAGGTCCTGATCTCACGGTTCGTGGGTTCAAGCCCTGTGGGTTCAATAGCTCGGAGTCTGCATGGGACTCTCTCTCTCTATCTTTCTCTCTCAAAATAAATAAGTAAACTTGAAAAAGGTACGTCAGGTAGGCATGCAAGTCTTGGGTTTGAGGATTTTAGGAATCTGAATTCAGAGCTACTTTTTCCTGATGCCTTTTACTCTAAGCACCAAACAGATGAAAATGAATCAATGATATTAAAACCCCATTCTCTGCATTTCTTTGTCTTACTACTTATGCAAAAACATAAGAAATCCTCATAAATTCATATTTAATAGTATGGCCGCTGTTGACTGAATAGATGCACTCATATTTTGATGCTATAGACACATGTTCATAAAATGAGCGCTTTGTGATTAGCTATTTCATGCCTATTAATACTGAAGTCTGGAATTTGTATGGTGTTTTCCACACTCATTCTCTTCTACCTTTTTATCTTCTGTGGAGCACAGAATGCTCAGTACTTCTCTCCTGGGTAATAATACTGTTATCATTTGGTCAAAAACCCCCCAAAGCTCAGAAGTCCTGCTATCTAATTACTGTCAAAAAGAAAGGAGTCAAACAGCCACAGGCCAAGTCAAGTTTTAGATTTTGATGGAAGTCCTCCAGCAAGTTGTCCTGATTCAATCAGTTTAAGATTACCAGGGACAAACAAGCCTGTATTTCAACAGATTTATTGACTCCTTGCAACAAGAGAGAGGAACACACACCAGAGAACCATGGACATTGCCCCAAACAAAGATACAGATAGTTATTATATGGTTTGGGAAAGGGTGGAGTTTAAGCATAATTTGTTGGATGCAGTGATTTGATAGGTTCAAACCAAGCCTGAGCTGTGTCAAGATCAGGTCTGGATTGTGAGGTGAACCCAGGGTCCTGTTGCTGGAAAACTACAAAGTTAGGAAAATGCGAAATGTCTTTGGAAACCCTGTATTGGAAGCTGTGCCCCTGGATTGGAATCAAGATTCCATTTCTATCAAAATAACTCAGGGACACGTGGGTGGCTCAGTCGGTTAAGTGGATGATTCTTGATTTCAGCTCAGGTCATGATCTCACTGTTCATGAGATCGAGCTCCAAGTCCGGCTGTGCATTGACAGCATGGATCCTTCTTGGTATTCTCTCTCACCCTCTCTCTCTGCCCTTACCCTGCTCATGCGCACACACTCTTTCTCTCTCTCTCTCATGAATAAATAAATAAACATTTTAAAAAATAACTTAAACCTTCTGAGCAAGGGTGAAATGCTTTTTTTTCTTTCTTGCTGATATCATTTCAAACAACAAGTTTCTGAGAGTGTGTGGATTTTGACAACAAAGTTCCTCAGTGAGTAAGAAAGCACTAGTCCTTCAAGGAAGGGTTGTTAGGACATTTTATAGCTGCAGCAAGTTCTTAGGAGAATGTTTCCCATTAAATTTGCAGCTGGCTTTCTCTGTATCTGTTATTGCAGTCTCATGAATGGCAGGGCAGGTTTTTGCTTCTCTGACTGAACTAATTTTGACTTTCTCAATGCCCTTGAGTATGTGGTGGTTTACCAAAGGACTCTGCAAAAAAAAAAAAAAAAAAAATCTCATTTTAACTTCACCATGATCAGGAAATGTAAGGCAGAACAAATGTTGATAGCCCTGTTTTATACATGAGGAAACCAGAGCACACACGTTTAAGGTTTTCCCTTCCTTCTTTTTCCACAATGCCAAATAGCAAATTAAAAGAACAATTAGAGGGGCATCTGGGTGGCTCGTTCAGTTCAGCAGCCAACTCTTGATTTCGGGTGAGGTCGTGATCTCACGGTTTGTGAGCTCCAGCCCCGTGCCGGTCTCTATGCTGACAGTGTGGACCCTGCTTAGGATTCTCTCTCTCTCTCTCTCTCTCTCTCTCTCTCCCTCTCTCTGTCCCTCCACTGTCCCTCTCTTAAAATAAATAAAAATAGAACTTAAAAAAATAAAAGAACAACTAGAATTACCACCTTTGATTTCTAGAACTCAGTCCCATAGCTGTTTATTTTCTTTAGAAAAATAGACAGAAATAATATTCAACATGTCTCAATTCTGACTGTGAATTGTGTGAAATATCAAGATCTACCGCTCTTCAAGGTACAAGTTACTATTTTCTTCTCATGCTTTATAAATCTCATGGGTATTGGAGACACTTTTTTACTCCTGGCATACCTGTTAGAAGAGAATGTGTGCAAATCAGATTCCTGGCGTGCAAAGGAATCTTCAACAAAATTTCCACAACACATTAAATCCAGTTGTCTGCGAGATCATTCAAAGGTAAGATAATAGGTTTTAAAGAGTCCAGATTAATCTTTTTTATTAAAGTGGGCCATCTGTTATATGAGATAGAATCTGAACATTTGTAATTGGTAAAAGAGAAGTTGTTTCTTGCTTGCGGGAACGAGCTCTGTGGTATTCTAGGCCATGAGTAGGAGGAGGGGTCTGGGGAGATTGGGTCTGGATTGGTGTTACCTCTGGTTTATAGATGAGAGGCAAAAGTGAGGGTCTCGACAATGCCAACACTCCCACACAATGCAGCTCTTATTCGTTTTGTAAAGGGAATGTCCCCCGGGCTCATCTGGGTCACAAGCCATATGGCATGTCTTCAGGTCTCATTGATCCACCCACGTGAACATTCCTACCTCTCTGAGCCTTCTGACCCCTTCTTCGGTACTAGGCTAAGGCATTTGGTGCATCTCTCCACTTCATTTGCTAAATGCAATCCTTTTGTCCAAGCTTCAAAGAGCCGGTTCAGTCATAGACATGACCAGGTCCAGGTGCCTGTGCCAGGGCCTTACGCCCTGATCAGAGGAGAGGGCTTCCGTGTCAATGAAGTCTCCATTATCCAGTTTTTTTTAAGTTTATTTATTTATTTTGACACAGAGACAGAGAGAGGGAGACGAGCAGAGAGGGAGGGAGAGAGAATCCCAAGTAGGCTCCTCGTTGATTTCATGGATCTCACAAACCGTGAGATCATGCATGACCTGAGCTGAAATCAAGAGTTTGGATGCTTAACTGACTGAGCCACCCAGGCGCCCCTTCATTATCCAGTCTTATGTTCTACCCTTCCTGGTCGTACACCCTAAACACCCACTGCTACAAGTGCTTTTCTCTCTTGTCTCCAATACATGTCAGCCAGCTCTTTCTGGGTCACGCTATGGCAATAAACAACCCTCGAGTTTTAGTGGTGTAGACAACAAAGTTTCCTTCTTGCTAACTCAGAGTCACAGTGGATCGGGGAGCCCTCCTGGGGTGGGGTCAAGTACCAGGTGGGGTCAATCTCTAGGCTCTCTCATCTCAAAACAAGGCCTCCATAATCAACGTGGCAGGAGAGGGTACACAGGGAATTCTTAGTGCCTTTCTGTGAATTAGCTTGCAAATGATGTGATCATAATACATTGGTCGGTGTTTTAGTCATTTAGACGTGCCTAATGCAAGGAGCTGGAAAACTTAGGGGGATATATATGATATTTGGACAATACTACTGTTTCTGCCACAAAATAAAACTGGGAGGTTGAAAAGAACCAATCCTAGATGACAGTGAAAGAATGAATCCACATTACTGATCCCCGCAGTTCAACAAAGCAAACAAAAAAGAGGTAGCATTTAAAAGGTAAATCGAGTGGCGCCTGGGTGGCTCAGTCGGTTAAATGTCCAACTTCAACTCAGGTCATGATCTCACAGTTCATGAGTTCAAGCCCCGTTTTGGGCTCTCTGCTGGCTCTCTGTTTTTGGCACAGAGGCTGCTTCGGATCATCTCTCCCCCTCTCTCTCCTCCCTTCCCCTGCTTGTTCTCTCTCTGTCTCTCTCAATAAATAAATAAACTTAAAAAATATTCTAAAAGATAAATAAAAGGTAAATCTAAATGAAAAATAGAACTTTATCAGGAGGCAAAGGACTAAAAATAGAATATGTTAAGGAGAGATCTTCAAGACTAAAATGCTTTGCTTGGTCAGTGATGGAGTTTATTGAATTTTTCTAGCTAACTGTAGCCCCAGAAAGTTTATTTTCTGGCAGGACCCCTGAACTTTTTACCTGTGTAGGAGACCATTCTCCTTTCAGTCATAACATCAGGAAAGGGAGACAGAGCTTCAGTCACATTTGTTTCTGAATCACCCCTAAACACTCTCATCGGTTGCATTAAGAAACTTCTCCCACTAGGTGTACCGGGAGATTAAAACCACATTTACTGCCTGAACCTCTTCCATCAGGCCATCGTGACGTTTCAGGCCCCAGAATTAGCTGAGGGTCCATATTCAATAATCTGTTAAGGACATGAGAATTTTCTCTTTTTTTTTTTTTTTTTTTTTTTTCAGAGCATCGTTACCTTGGAAAATAGACAAAGGTCTCTTCGGGAAGGGCTATCAATTTTGGCTTTTAAGGCCTCCATTTGTCTGAGTATCTATCAACTAGCTAAGTAGACAACTAGAAATGCCTCCTTTTGCTTGAATTAACATTCTGAATACAGAATCCCTACTGTGTGCAGCCACAGTGGTATATTCGTGTGTCTCTGACATGATTTTAAACAGCTCACATACGTAAATTAATTTCATCTTCAAAATTACCCATTCCAACAACAAAATTTCGTGATTGAATGAAGTGGTGTGTTGGAGAGCCACCTTTGGCACGAGCCGGAGGCAATCATTCCCGAGTTGAAGTATTTCCCTGAAGGGCGTAGTGCGTGCTCTGAACCAGCTACCAATCTGGGGTACTCCTTGTCGGGTGCTCCAGCCAGAAGATGCTGGATCCGGGAACCTGTCCAGCAAGGCTGACTGATCTGGCTGGTAAAGAAACAATGCACCTTTTTTAGATTCAGACAGTTTATGACTTACGTAGACAGCAAAAGCAAGAAGAACAAAGGCACCCGCTCCCCATGTCCTTTGTCTCGTGGGGTGGCGCCCGACAAAAGGGGACGTGGCATTTGCGGCAGCCTGAGATGCGGCACACGCTCAGGTCACAGTGGAGCAGTTACAGGGCCCAGCAGCCAGAGTCTAAAACAAGAGGCGGAGGCCTCACACCTCCCTGGGATTTTACAGCCTGAGGAGAGAGCGTGTCGCGATAACCTCTGCAAGATAAGGCGGTGGGTGGGACGTGTCGCCAGCCTCCTATGCTCTCGTGTTCTGGAATGACCGCAGGGCCGTCCGCCAAGACTCAGATCGAATCAGCGGCAGTTAAACTCTGCCTATGTGGTTTATGTGGAGACGTGCAAGGTCACGAGAGTGCCACGGCAGAGCCATTCATCAACAGAACCAAGAACTGTCGGAGCTTTCAGGGCCCGGGTGAGGAATGCTTCCATCAGCTGAGCCAATTACGATCCGTGAATTGAAAATTGGCTACTCTGCTTCCTGATGCCACTGGGTATGAGGCAAAGAAGGATGCCATCCAGTATTCAGTAAGGTAATCGGTGACCACAGTATATAAATTACAGTAGCTTTCTATTAGGGATCAATATTTGGTAATAAAATATATTGGGGGAAAAGTTCACTTTCACAATAACATGAAAAAATATTAACTACCCGAGAGTGTAAAGAAAAAAAAAAAAAAAAAAGGAAAGAAGGAAACAGGTAAGTCCTGTGTGGAGAGGAGAAAAGAGGTGAAAAACTTCACTTAAGGACCTAAGAAAAGATTCAAATAAATGGAAGCACACAAGATGAGCCTTTGTGGAAAGACCCAACGTTTTCTATTGTAAATTTCGCTCCAAATAACTCAATAAGATAACTCGGCAGGGTAATTTTAGATTTTATTTAGAAAAATAAATGAGTGGAAATGACAACAAAAAAATATGTTTGAAAAAGTTTTTTGCACAGCAACAGGCAAAATGTTCACATTTTGACCACAGCGCCTTATCGTGTAGTTGCTAACGATGGAAGGGGGGGATGGGCTACTTTATAAAAGAGGGGGCTCCGACTGAGAACTGTTCTCGCTTCTTTCCTGAATTGCAAAGGTGTCTCTGAAATTATTCTGAAATACGTCCTCTACTTGACTGCCCAGTCTGATGAATTTCTGGTTGTTCTGGAAAAGCAAAGACAAAAACAAGAGTAACCATTGCTGCTGAGTTTGGTTCTCATTGTCTCATACAATCCAGGCTTCATTTTAGACGATCCCACGTGTTAAGTGAGAATTAATACAGTTAAGAGTAGCTTACGTTCCCTGGTAACTTGATCATTTCTCTCAGAGATCATCTCTTCTCAGAGATGCAAAAAAATTGTACTGTATTATAGTCCAATTCTTCATCAGAAACGTATTGATTCATTTTTTTCCCCAAAATTCTAGTTGTTCGATTTTCTCACATAGCACCTATGCCTTGCATGACCACGGTGGTACGGAAATGTTGAAGGCAGATTCATGATGTCCCCTTTCCTCCTTCACCCCTTGAGATATTCCTTGCTTACTACTTTTTTGATACAGCCCTAAAAAAATTCGTATATAAAGAAATCCAGGATTTTGAAATTTGAGAAATTTGATTGGGTACCTTCCTTTAGAGAAAAGAGACACTAGTTGCCTTTTACAACACACTTCTAGCAAAGGAGTGATCTGGGAGGCCTGGCGCCTGTAGGGATGCCCTTCCTGGCACCATGGCCTTGAGGGATCTGTCTGGAAGCAGCCTCCCATGCTCTGCGTCCGGACTGCAGCCCTGGGAACCAATGGAAATAGGCACTTGCCCGGGTGTGACGGGGAGGCCGCTGTCCGCACATCCCAGAGAGGCCGGATACCAGCAGGCAGGTGCACAGTGGCAACAGCAAACTGTGCACGGGCAGAGTCTGCGCCTCGGCACCCAGTCTCCCTCCACTGGCTCCCTTAGTTAGGCCGAGTAAGCGTAGGAACCCGGGACAAAGGTGGAGACTCCTGGGACACGCACACAGCTACCCAAGTCCAGGAAAACATGCGTTTCCATTTCTTCTGGAAGGAGGTCGTCAGTCTACTGCTCTCCGTGGGCAAAAACTGAGTATCTACAAGTGAGTAAACGATGAGGTCCCAAGGTCATGTTTGCAAAGACACCTTCTGGCTTGCTATAATTTTCCCCACCTTAGACCACGGGGCTTTTAGAATACTTCCAGAATTTGTACTTGTGTGGGCTGGCCACACGATAAGGGAAACGGCAACATTTCCCTGATACAAGACCATGAAAGGCAGAGTGGCTTTAAGACAGAAAGAGGGACGCCCTGGGTTGCCGCTCACCTTGTAAAATGCCCTGTGGTTCTGAAAGATGAGGCTCATGTCCTGCACAAACCCCTCCACTCGGATGTACAGTTTCATATTCAGCTTTCTCTTGATTTTGCTTAGCCACATGGGCCTTTTCAGGCCATGAGATGCCTCTCGACCCTGTTGGTCAAAGTGCCAAAGGACAGGCTATTAGCACTGTTCCCAGTCTACCCGCTGTTACAGATGGACGGCTTGTGCCCTCCCCACCTCCCCCTCACCCCCCTCATTCCTGGGTTGAAATCCTGTAACCCCCGTTGTGATGGCGTCAGGAGGTGAGGATTTGGGAGACGATTAGATTGTGAGGGTGGGCTTCATGAAGGGGATTAGTGCCTTTATAAAAAGACCCCAGACAGCTCTCTTCCTCTCTTTCCACCTTGTGAGGACACAAAGAGAAGTTGGGAGTCTGTAAGATCACACTGGCACCCTGATCTTGGACTTCCAGCTGAGAAATGAATGAAAATAAAAATGTGAAAGCTAAACATCTGCTGTTTAAGCCGCCCTGTGTGTGGTACCTTGTGACAGCGGCCTAAGTGGCCAAGGGCTGAGTAACCTGACCCAGACACCCATCAATAAGACGAAAGATAATAACACTGGTACCCATTGGATTCATCTCACAAATTTGAGAATGCCAGTTTGGGGCTTTGTTGCCGTTACTTACATAATGCGGTTTTGAGGCAAAAAAGGAGCTTTTTGAACAGGAGTAGACCTTCAAAAGGACAAACTCACATTTCTGCAAAAGATACAGGAGATTTTAAGTAAAAAGCAGCTTAGAGAGAATGAGGTGTACATATGCTTGGACAGAATGCACAGCTCCCAGAACTGTGGTCTGTGAAACAAACACGGAATGGGAATTTTCTTTGGAATACAAACTTTAGTGTTAGGTCATGTGATCAAAGCACAGCAAGGAACAGCAGTTCACCCTTGGGCACCATCCCTCCAGCCTCTGCAAGACTGTGTTGCTTTTCTCAAGTCAACAGAAAGGAGGAGACTTCAGGTTTACATTTCAACTCACCAACTGCTCCTCAGGCAGCATCCGCCTCTTCAGGACCTCTGATTCCTGGTGACATACCTGGCTCTGTGGGTACCTTTCCTTAATAGCTTTTACCCTGCAGATGATGCAACTCCATGGGTCCCTGGAAGGTTGGGCATAAGGTCAGCAAAGGTAGGTGCTCTGTGAATCAGCCACTGTTTCTATAGCTGCTGAAGCCCTCTGTTCAGGAATGACTGGTGGTTTCCACCTTTTATCCAGCTTCTCTTTTGGACACTCCTTTGCACGAGAGCCCCATTTGGGCACCCTTGCCAGGCACCCCTCCCACTAATTGTGGTACCAGGACCGACCGTTTGTTGAGTGAGATGCCGTGGGGGGTGATGGTCTTTCACCTCAAAACTAAGAGTTCTCATCTGAGCCACTGTGGGCTCCGTAATGAGCCCTGTGAGGGACTGGAGTCTTGGGCTTCAGTAAGCCATCAGACCGTAGTAAAAATCAGGAAACCAGCTCTTGTTTCTCAACGTTGCTGAATTAGCACAAGATCACAGAACTATAGGCATCCTCTCCTCTGGCATTGCCATATCTGTGCCTAGAATCTGAGCTGCAGAAATTTCTTGGAAAGGAAATCTATGAACAGAGTGGTGCCAGACATCTGCCATATTCCTCCAGATTCATTCTCCATTCTTCTCTGCCAGGCTACCTGTGCTGAAGAGCTCTCGGTAATCAACTGGATACAGTGATCCTTCCTGGACATCCCATTTGCCTCTCTCCCTGGCTACCCCAGTGCTTGCTTGAGGGGCCCACTACCAAATATCCATGGTGTGAGGTTGGGGACTATACATGGGCTCAACAATAAAGCAGACCTGTCTTCTGCCTCTGCAGATTGCCCAACTACAGAGCTTTATGCTGAATCTCTGAGATGACACCATTCCCTGGGAACTACCTGGGAGAAGGTAGATTACATTAGACTCTCCCATTATGAAGGGACAATGCTCTGTCTTCATAGGGACAGACACAATCCTGGTTGAAATCATCCATCCTCCTTGGCCATAGCAATTCTTCTCACACTACCACTTTCAGAATGCCTTATTAGTCTCCATGTTATCCAACATACCATCAGCTCTGACCAAAGATACATTTGCTGGGATTTTAGAGCAAAGGAATGCAGTATAAATGGCCTTTCTGAAGGCTCACCACAACCCCAGCTTTGTCAACTTTTTAATGTTCCCATCACAGGTATGTTCTTTAAACCAACAGCTAATGTATGGTGTCCTCACCCCCATCAAAGTTCATGGGTCTGGGAACCTGGTGGGGGGAGTGGGGGTAACATCTCTTTCTATTACACTTAATAACCACTTGAAGAGTTTTTGCTTCCCATTAATCTGCTGCTTCCAGCGGTAGTAAACAGCTTTGGACCATATTTCTGGATCCTGATACTTTAAGACTCTGGTCCCTCTGCATCAAGACACATACAACCGGAGTCAAACTTTGCAGGATGAACGCACATGGTGGGAGGAGCTGTGCCACAAGAAGGAAGGGCAAGAGGGGGCCAGGTCTCACCAACCTTTTAGCATCTATAGGGTGGATGTGGCATGTCTCATGAAAGGACCTTGAACAAGTATCACAGCAGAACAGCATCCCGTGTCCACCGCACACCTCACATTCATTTGAGTTTTCCGGCTGGAAGGGGAGATAATGTAGACATCACTGGGACTAGTAAGTCCCCAGAAGGTCAACACATGGGGCTTTAGAACACATGGCCTTTGCTTGTACCAAGGTGACACTTACAAATTTCTGTCCTCAAAATATTAAGGAACAACACTGAGTGAGGATTTCAAAAGAAGACATTCTGGTCTGCAGTGAAGTTTGGGAGGAGGTGGTTATTAGACCATTACAGTTTTCTTTATGAAGGCAGAGATTCTGATACAGACTAACAACGACAACAACAAATGAGAGATTAAAGATAACCTGAGGAATTTATTAACAAATAAATGTAATACGGTGAATATAATACAGTGTCTTATCTAGTTGTCTACATTGCATCATCTACATTGAGTCATTGAAGAGTGATTTATCTAGAGTTTAATGTAATGGATTAAACTTATGACATAACACTGCATCCCATTTTCTTGGCCATAAGTTTCCCATGATTTGAAGGACCTGAGAAGGAGTTCCTGCACTATGGCCTCTGTGCCTGGAGGGTCCTTGGGCCTGTGGCAGTACCTCTGGGTTGGAAAGACATGGGCACAGATGACCAGAAGGATGCCAGAGCTCTTTGGTTCTGGGAGCCTGGGGGAAGATACCCATGACTCAGCTCGGCATGTATGGTGCGGAGGTGCTACCTCCAAATGGCCAGGGAGGGTCCTACCAGCAATTGCCACTGTTGAAGCCCAAGGCCTTACCCTCATTTTCTGAGCACATAGAAGATTTGGTGTTTTTGTATATAAGGAAGATGGAGGGGTCCACAAAATTGGCTGATGCTGGATTTTTCACCCCAATCTGTGGGACCTTTAGCCAGATTTAATTTCATTTAGTGAAGTTAAACATTTGATAGTGTTTGTATCTAAGTATTATGGGGTAACAAACATATGTTAAGAACAATAGAATTAATAGACCAAAATAAGAATTGGTCAAGGAATGAGCCCATTGATGGGCAAAGGAAATCACACCTTTTTCCTCCTGTGTTGTGTGTGTGTGTGTGTGTGTGTGTGTGTGTGTGTGTGTGATAATCTATGTGGCAATAACACGTGAATCCCTACATACTATAATTTCTATGTAAGAAGGTGGTGTGTCTGTGCTGGAGAAATGCCCAGAAGATGAACACCTGAATACTCTCCTGGGACCACCTGGGAAGCAAGAGAACCAGTCGAGGAAAGCCGCATGGTGGGGGAACATTTCATCCAATGGGTGGCAGTTCTACACCTAGATGAAAATATCCTGTCTATACTGTGGATTGGAAGAAGGATTTATGTCCTCGTGTGACAATCTAGGTACAAAATAGTGCACAGACTTGGGGACTGGCCAACCCAGTGATATGGTTGGGTCTCTTGATGGTGATGAGGAAGGGGAGCAGTGACAGGGGGCACCATTTCACCTCTTCCTTCTAGAAACACTCTTCATACTTTGTTCCAGGATATTCCACTCTCTTGGATTTTTTCGCTAACCCTCTGTCTCTTTTTGTTCAGGTTCTTCACTTGGAATGATGGGAAATCTTTGGGGCTCTGTCCTGTGTCCCCTGTTCATTCCACTCTGCTGGATGACCACAACTGCTCCCATGACCACGCCTTCCACATCTATCCCCAGACTTTAAAGCGGTATCTCTAGTTACCTTTCGAGTCCTCAAACATCCAAACTCAACTTTCCGTCACCTCCGGGTAGATGTTTTTCATCATGTCTGAACCCATCCCAACCCCAACCACATTCCTTGTCTTGGATCTGCTCCTCTTCGGTTGTCCCTCATCTCACCAAGCACTCCAGCATCCACCCAGAAGCCTGGAAGTGAACATACATCCCTCCCTTTTCGCATCCCAGATATCCATCCCGTCACTGGTCCTGCTGATCTTATTTGTCAAATATCCCATCTTCTTCTTAGTGCCTCTGTGAGGTCTACAGCCACAAGGATGCAGAGCCTTTACTTACAATGCTGCCTTATTAGCTAAAGCACAGTGGCCTGCTTTTTGGGTTCCAGATCATAACAGTCAGAATATCATCCCTGTGCCCAATAAGCTGATGTAAATTGGGATATGTCTCAATTTGTAAATTCTTTTCATCTGTGAATTCAATATAAGAAGGACACAAAAGTCACACATAAGAGGAAATTCTAGGCTCTTGTATCTAGCCCATGTCTTCCCTTTATTGAAAGGGAAAACTTAAGGAATAGCCTGTCAGGGACATACCTGGGCACATCCCCACATGGGCCTGAGGTGGTCCTGGTATGGGGCCATGTACCCATTTTTCTTTTTTGTCATAACAGATGACACTCGTGGATGCTGACCATTGATGGGTCAAGATTTCTGGACCATCATCTTATAAAGTGCACTGCAAGTAGGCCCTGAGAAAGAATGAATAAACATGCCAATCCCGTGCTGGAATAAGCATGCCAGTCCGTAGTCTAGGAAGCCTGTGAACTTGACATACGTCTCTTCAGTCTTTTTTCTTATTTTCTTTTTTAAATGTTTATTCAGTTTTTATTTTTTTAAATTTTTTTAATGTTTATTTATTTTTGAGACAGAGACAGAGCATGAACGGGGGAGGGTCAGAGAGAGAGGAAGACGCAGAATCTGAGGCAGGCTCCAGGCTCTGAGCTGTCAGCACAGAGCCTGACGTGGGGCTCGAACTCACGGGCCGTGAGATCATGACCTGAGCCGAAGTCGGACACTTAACTGACTGAGCCACCCAGGCTCCCCAGTTTACTCAGTTTTTAGTGTGAACAGGGGAGGGGCAGAGAGAGAGAGAAGGAGACACAGAATCTGAAGCAGGCTCCAGGCTCTGAGCTGTCAGCACAGAGCCCGGTGTGGGGCTTGAACCCACAAACTGCGAAATCATGAGCCAAATTTGGAGGCTTGACTGACTGAGCCACCCAGGTGCCCCTGTCTCTTTAATCTATTTAGCAAGAAATTTGTCCTTTTGCTTGGCAGTGGTTCTCAACCTGCTGTACAGTAGAATCACCTGGGGAGCTTTAAAAAAAACTCTGATGCCTAAGGCCCCACCCTCAGAGATTCAATTAATTGCATGTGATTTTGGAGGTTTGCTTCACCAGGATGGACACATAGTTAGTATGTTTCAAACATTCCCCTGGTGCAGTCATTAGTGGAGACCTCTGGCTTCTAAAGCAGTGGTTTCTGGATCACCAGGAGCAGCATCTATCGAAACTTGTTAAAAGTGTAAATTCTCAGGCCCCCCACCTCACTCACTGAATCAGAAGCCCAGAGATTCTGATGGGCACTACAGATTGAACAGCACTGGCTCACTGTGGTCAACTTTGTGCATTAAAACCACTAGAGTTGCTTTGGAAAATGTCAACCTGCAGGCAGCACCTTAGAAGACTACTATGAGAACCTCTGAGGGTGGGATCTTCAGCTGATGGCAATTAGCAGCCAAGCTTGGGAGCCCACGGTCTAGAGGGATTTCTTCCATCAAGGCCTGGGAGCTGTAAGTAGAGTTATTATCAGCCGACAAAGTCTGTCACAGAAAGGTTATGGAAAGGAGTGAGGACATTCTTGCTGGAAGAGGTGCCTTCTAATCTTCACAGAGGGCTTGGTGGTGAGCTGTAAGAAATAGCCCTATGTGTCCATTTCAGAAATCAGAAAAGTTGCACAGACCCCAGGATTCAAGGGTCCCACCTCCAGCGGAGGAATGGGAGTGGTGTGGATGCATCTAGATCGTGCTGGGCAATGCATTTGCTAGAAGGCCAGCATGGGCTTGGCGACCTTTTTCTATCCCCTCTCTGTTGGCGTCCCATATCAGTACAGCTGCACATCATACTAAAATGGGAGGTTCCCCCTGGAGTTGTGCAAAAAGCTGACTGCCTGAAATGTCCATCTTGTTGCAATGAAAACAATCAAAGTGTGATTTATCTTAGACAGAGGGGTCATCTCTGCTGTTGGCCGACTCTGAAGCAGCCAGCCGTAGCAAAGCGGAGAATGGACAGAATGGTCTGCGCATCATCGAGCACTACCCGAGCAGTTAGCGTAGAACTGTCTGTGACTTGCTCCGTGTTGAAGGCTTCAGTCTTAGCCAGCTCAGCATCCTGATGGCTCCCTTCAGATGGACTCCAGGGTTTCCATGAGGACCGTGAATACATTACTCTGCAGCACCCACTTGCCCTGTGTATATTTCTCTGCAGGACTCGTGACAGGGCCCACCCCTGGACTTGCCAGCTGGGCCCAGCCTGTTCCTTCTGGCCGATGCTTAAAACCATCTTAGCTCTGCCTGCACCTTAGAGTAGATATTTGGGGTTTTCCTTTCCTTCCCTATCACCTTTAAATGCTCATATTCTCTCAAATTTGCTCCTTACCCCTAATCTGCAAGCCAGTCTTGACTATTACCACTGGCTCTAGAGGCCCCAGTGATCCAGAGTTCTGCCTCTCCTACCCACTTTCGAGGGGAAATAAACAGGAAAGTTTCCCTGAACAAATTGAAAGGATGCTTTCATGCAGAGACACCAGCTCCAGAACCATCTCCCTGGTGTGGGTGACGTGTCTGCCGTTCTCTGCTCATCACACACGGTGACATGCTCCAACTGAGTATGCACATGCTTTGGGGGAGCACAGCAGTGACACAGATAATGTATGGAGGAACAAGGCCAGTATTATTCTGGGGTTACAGGTGGGAATTAGTACTTACGTAAGGGTCATCTCTCCCATACTCTGGGACAGTCTGTAGAAAAGAGATAAAGATTGAATGACAATATTGTATATGATTTTTTATTGACCACACATTTGAGCGGACTTCTTTATGTAAAGGATTCATGCCACAGCCCTCCCTCTGTTTTAGATCTGTTTTTATGGATCTATATATCTAACAGGAGAATTAAAAAGCATGAAATTGCTTGTTTCTGGCAGTTTGGCCCAATGTAAGTTCATTCTCTGGCTCTCAGACCCAAGGCAGGCCTTTGTGAAGCTATGAGGGGACTCTGGCCCTGGATGCCACAGATGGGGCTGGGATTGCAATGAGAGAATCAGGCTGAGGACTGAATATTCACAGCCCCCAGCAGCCACAGTGTCCAGAATCCTGGACACCATGAAGCTGTCCCAAAGAACCCCACTGTCTTCTGCAGCTCACTCAGGACATAGCCCTGAAGATAAAATGGGTCTAAGGTCCCCAGTCCTATAGTTCTTCTTCCTGAAGCTAAGCACCTCACCACTTTCTCCTGAATCCCAAAAGCTTGCACTGACTGATATCTGTGGAATGAGTTGGCTTTCTTCAGTCTGGAACAACGGCGGCCTCAACTTTTACCTCCAGCCCAAGGCAGAGAGGCCATAGACAAGTCACACAGTGTGATCCAAAGTACAATGACTTGGGAGGCAGCCACATCACTGCTTGCCTCTCAGAAGGGCCTAGAACCTCCACCCCACCCCGATAGTTATGGTCCCATATTAGACAACAAAGTTGAAACAATCCTTTGGGTCTGTTTGGCCTCCTGCGCACTGCCGTTGGCCAAGCATACACTTAGTGCTTAGCACTTGCTCCCCAGGTGTTTGTTAAATGGATACATAAGTGCACAAACAAATGAACACAACTGTCACTCAGAGACAAGGTTTCTTAGCAGCCGGTAAATGATCGGATTGGAGTTTTATATCTTACTATCTTGGAACACCTCAGCTATCACTATCAGGCTTAACAGGAATCGTATGAGCAGGGAAACTGCCAGAAGCACCACCTGTCATTTGATGACACAAAGGACAGAAGCCTAGGGTCTGGGGAAGGAAGAGACCCTCTGGAGCGATGCTCTGAGAACTGAGGTGGTCACAAGGCTCCCTAGCACTGGGTGGAGATGTTTGCTCTTAGTGAACAGAACAAATAGCATCTCTTTCTCCAGAAAACCCAGTGGATGCAGACCCTAGTGACTGAGTCTCTAGCATAAGGTCAGTGGGGCAGGTTGTCCCAGAAACCAGCTTGGTGAAGACCGTGACTTTCTGGTACGGCAGAGATGGGCCAAGGTCTCTCTCTCTCAAGGTCACCTCTATTGGAGGTCAAGAAAATGGAAGTTCTTCCATATCCTTTCTGCACCACACAGGTTATCTCTCACACATACTCTTGGACAGGCCATAGAAGACACCAACTATCCCACCACCTTCCCTGGAATCCATACAGCATGAAAACCACTGGTCCGTGAGCTCCAGAAGGGGACTTTGAAGGAAAGAGAATTTGCTCCATAGACAGAACTGAGGTGTGCAAAACCCATCTGGTGAGGCCTGATGCTTTTACACAGAGACGCTCAGCTACAAAATCATGTCCATGGTGTCTCTCCACAAAGGAAAACTCTTCTAGGTCAACAATGTCTGACCCAGTGCACATCAGCCTTCCAACCTCTCTATTCTCTAGGATTACATCTCCATAAAGGAATTGAAAGTTCCCTTAAAGAAAGACCTCTTGAAGAAATCCTCAGTGTGAGTTTGTGTGTGTGTGTGTGCGTGTGTGTGCGAGCACGCGTGTGTGTGCATGAAAGAGAGGAAAGATATAAGAGAATGGGAGAGAATGTGATTTGGGTTTCTTGCTTCACCAGGTGACACACGACTATTATCTATTCCAAGGGGTGAGACATTGGTAGAAGGTCATGTGATAATTACCTTTCTTCTCCTTTTTCTTGGTGGGTCTGGTAGAAATTTATTCTGAAATAGAAATGAGATTAATGCCAAATGGGTCCTTGTTTCTACTCTGTGAGCTTTGTATCTCCAACTGCCTTCCAGATATGCCCCACTGTCAGCACAAATTCAAAGTGTTTTCATGGAAAATAACATCCCTCTCCGAATCCCTAACACACTGCTCTCTCTTACCCAGATTTAGCTTTAAGGGCAACTTTAAAAACCGTGCCCTCTCTTTTGCTCCCCTCATAGCCATGCCAGGTTTTCCTTCACAATGTCTTCTATACCCACTGCTTCCTGTCCAACCTCCAGGACCTCTCTAGCTTGTGTCTTTATACCTCACATGCTATAGCTACTCCACTGGCACTTAGCCAGTGAGTGACAGACTGGGGCAGGCTCTTAGTGGCCTTGGGCACATAAAGGTGTCCATGACTTTGGGGAGACAAGTGGGAAGAGCCATTATGTAATGGTGATGGTGATGGTAAGGTGATGATGGTAAGAGTGATGAAGTGTAAACCATGCTCTCACAGAGTATTTTGGATCCAGAGATGGGTCAGTATGGTAGGCTAAATAACGACCCCCAAAGATGGTCAGATTCTCAGACCTCTGAACATGTTAAATTAAGTGGTAAAAAGGACTTTACAAATGTAATTAAATTAAGGATCTTGCAATAGGAAGATCATTCTGATTATCTGTGTTGGGCCAATGTAATGACAAGCATCCTTTTGCAAGGGAGGCAGGAGGGTCAGAGTGAGTAGTAAGAGGTGTAACGATGAAACATGAGGTTGGAGTGATGTCAGGAAGAGCCTTGAGCCAAGGAATGCAGGCAGCTTCCAGAAGCTGAAAAAGGCAAGGAAACTTCTGGAAGGTTCCAGAAAGAACCAGCCCTGCCAACACCTTGACTTGAGCCCAATGAAACTGATTTCAGACTTCTGGCCTCCAGAACTGTTAGGATAATAGATTTCTATTGTTTTAAGCCACCCAGGTTGTGAAAAGTTGTTACAGCAGCCACAAGAAACAGAGGCAGAGGGTTTTAAAGGACTTTAGAGAGTATGCTGTTTGAACTGGGCCTTGCAGGCTGAGTGGGGGTGTATCAGGCACAGAAGCAGTCAAGGTCACATGAAGTATCTGTGGCTGCAAGCACTCCATCCTCCAACCCATCTTGCATTCTCTGATCAGATTAATACTTCTATTTAAAAAAAATTTTTTTTTTAGAGAGAGAAAGAGAGCACAAACAGGGGAGGGGCTCAGGTAAGAGAGAAAGAGAGAGAGAGAGAGAGAAAGAGAGAGAGAGAATCCCAAGCATGTTCCACATTCAGTGCAGAGTCTGACATAGGGCTGGGTCCCATACCCTGGAATCATGACCTGGGCCAAAGCCAAGGGTTGGATGCTTACCGACTGAACCATTGGGGTATCCCTGACTGGATTAATACTTCTAAAGCAGTGTCTCACCTATGTCAGTCATCACTAACTCAACACCCCCCTCCCCCCATGATCCCCTCATGATGAAAGGAAGGGTCCAGACTCCTTCCTCTGGCCTTAAGATGTCTTCCATCCGCTCAGCCCACGTAACAAGCTTACAACTTCTTGACAAATCACAGGCAGGATTTTCACTCCATCCTTTCTATGTAGAATGCCTTGTTCCTACATTTTTGCTCATCAGGACTATTCTTTTTTTTTTTTTAATTGTTTTTAATGTTTATTTATTTTTGAGAAAGAGAGAGAGAGAGAGAGAGTGAGCGAGCACTGGGGAAGGGGCAGAGAGGACACACAGAATCTGAAGCAGGCTCCAGGCTCTGAGCTGTCAGCACAGAGCCCAACGTGGGGCTCGAACTCACAAGCCTAAGACCATGACCTGAGCCAAAGTTGGACACTTAACCAACTGAGCCACCCAGGCACTCCAGGACTATTCTTTTAAGACTCAGTTCAGAGCACTATCAACAATAGCCAAATTATGGAAAGAGCCCAAATGTCCATCGGCTGATGAATGGATAAAGAAGACGTGGTATATATACACAATGGAATATTACTCAGCAACCAAAAAGAATGAAATCTTGCCATTTGCAACAATGTGGATGGAACTAGAATGTATTATGCTAAGCAAAATAAGCCGGTCAGAGAAAGATAAATATCATATGATTTCATTCATATGTGGAATTTAAGAAACAAAACAGATGAACATAGGGGGAAGGGAAGGAAAAATAAGATAAAATCAGAGAGGGAGGCAAACCATAAGAGACTTGTAAGTACAGAGAACAAACTGAGGGTTGCTGGAGGGGTGGTGGGTGGGAGGATGGGCTAAATGGGTGATGGGCATTAGGGAGGGCCCTTGTTGGGGTGAGCACTGGGTGTTATACATAAGTGATGACTCACTAAATTCTACTCCCGAGATCATTATTACACTATATGTTAACTAACTTGGAAGTAAATAAATTTATGTTTTACTTTTAAATCAATAATTTTTTTAAATGTTTATTTAATTTTGAGGGGGGTGGTATGGGCAGAGAGAGAGAGAGAGGGAGACAGAATCTGAGGCAGGCTCCGAGCTGTCAGCACAGAGCCTGATGCGGGGCTTGAACTCACAAACTGTGAGATCATGAGCTGAGCCACAGTGGGACACTTAACCAACTGAGCCACCCAGTTGTCCCTAAATAAAATTTTAAAAATTAAAAAAAAAAAAAAAAGACTCAGCTCAGTGGAAACCATTCCATGAAACTGTCCTCAACCCCAAGTTCAGAAATAATCCTCCTTTCCTGGAGCCACTGCATCTCTTCCTGCCAGCACCCCTCCTTATAGCACCGTGTGCTGTGTGGTCCCCTGGTGACGAGGCTCGTGTGCCACCTACTGCATCAAGGAGGTACCTGGTCCTGTGTCATAAACATGTAGCCCTCCTCCGGCATGGCTGGGGCTCACACCTTACACCCTGTGGATTTAGATGCAACTCGGTAGATATTTGCTGAGCAAAGAGCTTTTCTTCATCATTAGAGTGGCACAAGGAAGGGACATCTGGGTCATGCGACAGAGTCAGAAGGCATGAGCTTGTCTGCAATAGAGAGCCAGCCTGTTTTGTCCACGTCAAGGGGCTGATATGGGGGCCAAAGGAGATATTTTGAAATGCAATTTATTTATATTCTCTTTCAAGAATGAATCTCAGAAAGCTATCAAAAGAAATAACGGTAAAATATTCTGCAATCCAAGAAACATTTATACTGATGTGTTATTTTCAGATACAGAGATCTACCATGCCACTTTAAACTTTAGTCTCCCCCCCACCCCCGACACACACCAATTTAAATTACTTTCTGTGACCAGATTACACAGTGGCAATTATTAGTGGTTGAGTCAGAGACATAATTTACGGTTCTGCCTTCAAAAGGGTAAGAGCTTGGGGGGTGCCTGGATGGCTCAGTCGGTTGGACATTTGGCTCTTGATTTCAGCTCAGGTCATGATCTCTCTGTTTGTGAGATCAGGCCTGCCTCAGGCGCAGTACTGACAGTATGGAGCCTGCTTGGGGTTCTCTCTCTTCCTCTCTCTCTCTCCTCCTTCCCTGCTCATGCTCTCTCTCTCTCTCAAGATAAATATAATTTTAAAAAACATTAAAAAACTCCAAAAAACAAAAGGATAATAGCTCATGCATTTAGAGGATTAACGTCTAATATAAAGCAGCCAAAATACTCTTGAGTGGAATGTTAGTACGTAACATGTGCATTGTGACCTGGGCAAGGGGGTCGTGGCAGTTTTCTGGACACTGAGAAATTCTGCTGATGCTTGGAGCTGATGAACCGTGACACTAAACCCTTGATTTAAGCCCTGTGTCATTGGGATACCTCAATCAGCTGTTTCAGGGGGAATCCACCACACCTCACGCTCATCTTCCAGTTCTTGGATGGTCCGTGGTTTCCTTCAATTTCAAATTCCCTGAGGGTGAACCACCTTCCGTCCTCACCCTTTATACACCTCTGTGCGATTCCTGTGAGACAAAAATAAGAAGTCATAAGGGAGCGCCTTCTCAACTATAAAACCCCCCCAAATATGGCCCCCCCCACCCCCGCCCCGTGGATCTTGGCTCAGAATCTGTAGCGAGAGAGCTGAGATCCCTCTCAGGGCCCTACAAGCAGCCTGAAAGGCAAGGGCAAGAGGGGACTTCCTGCCGTGTGCACGCATATCATTGACCTTTGTGCAACAAGGAAAATAATTAACACCAACATGTATTTTTTAAAAGTATTTCACTACATTCAAAAGAGAGAAAACTGAATGGCCCTGAAGATGGATGAGCAGGCTTCTTCTTCTTGCCTTCTCTGAGAGGTAGGCTGGGTTTCAGAGGGGGCGCGAGGCCACACAGGTGGATGAGTGGCTGCTGTCACCACCACCACATCTGCCTCACCTTGTTGGTCATCCAGCTAATGGCAATCAGTTATTTCTCATATTTTGGACTCAAAGCTATTTTATGTGAAAAGTATGGAAATGTCATCAAGGGGGCAAAGTTAAAGTACACACCTGAAATTTGGCCCCAGGGAAACATTAACACTTGTTGGTGCCTAAAGAACTATATTTGGGGAAGGGGGAATCAATTATGACAGATGAATGTTTATAGTGTACTTTAACAATAATGATTTGCAAAGTATTTTATATCCATTATCTCATTTTTCCCCCTCATAATAACATGGCAAGTTTTATTATTATTCTCATTTTGTACAGGAGGAAGGTCAAGGTAAGAAAGACCAGGAATTTGGCCCAGACGAAACACACACTTTTGGTATTGCTGAAACATGAATCTGGGTCCTCGAATTCTAAATCCTGTGCTCCTCCCAGCGAGATCAAGGCTCTACAGATGTTATGAGGATGGTACCGTGAAGGTTGTTGCCAGATTTCTCAAACATGTACCTTTTCTGCCCTGATATTAAACTACTTGATCTCATTGGGTGCTGGACAGCATCCTGTGGACCATTTCCACGGGGGAAAGGAAAAATGTCCTGTTATGTTTGCTAATTTTAAGTGTGGAAATACCATTTCTTCCCTATCTGGGATGCTGTGCAGAAAAGAGTTAACAGGGCAGACCTGAGGCTGCTACCTTTAGAAACGTCTGCTTGCAAGGTTGGCTCTTGACTGGTATCTGGGAACTTGCATTTAGGGAGGGGTCCTACCATTCCTAGAACTTAAGAGTGTCTCGCTGCCCTAAACTGTTTATACAAACAATATGGTTTCCTTTTGGGGGTCTAGAACTTTGGCATGTGCTAGGCAGAGGGCACCTACGTGATGACCCCCTGATAAAAACCTGGACTCTGAGACTCAGAGGGGCAGATTCCTCTGGTAGACAGCATTTCATACATGTTGCTACAATTCATTGCTAGAGAATTAAGTGCACCCTGTGTGACTCCACCAGGAGAGACCCTTGGAAACTGGCACCTGGTTTCCTTTGGACTTTGTCCTGTGTGTCTTTTCCTTCCTTGATTTTACTTTGTACCCTTCCAATTTAGTAAATCATCACCATGAGTTCACTATATGCCGAGTCCTACGAATCCTCCTAGGGAATCACCAAACCTGGGGATGGTCTTGGGAAACCCCTGACACAGGTGTCTACCCCTGAACAATATATTATTCACACGGGTACTTTCCAGTTGAAAAGCATAGAGGACCATGAAGCCCACCTTCTTTCATTTTTCTCTTATATAAAATCCCCTTTGCCTCTCCACAGGTCACAGGAACTTTTCGAAGGTGAAAATTCATATTTGTATCTCTGGGAATTCTTGGACCTGCAAAGAAGCATTATTGTTTTTATTCCACCTTTCTCTACAACTGTGCACTGTTCCAACCTCCTCCCTCTTGAGATCTTTCTTTTATAATTTAAAATGTATTGGAGGGATTTGCCCCATGGACTCATTACCCTTCTAGGTCTTTCTTCTATAGCAGATTAGATGCACAAAGATAATGTCATCCTCTGAAAGCCTGCATTAAATGTCTTGTGTGGAGGTGTCTAAATCTCCAAGTTTGTTGACTACAACTCCCCATCATGCAATAATTTTCCTCCTATCATATTATTGCTTTGAAGTTATGTAGATGGAGATAAGCCCTTCAGCTTTTAGTTTTGTCTCCTCACTTGAGGAATCAGCTGAGGGACAGAAAACAGGATTGTAATGGAGTGCCTAGAAGGGATGGTGTCTGTCTTCCCTCCTTGTTCTCTGCCTGTTGCACTTTTACTTCATGTGAGCTTTCTCTGTGGCTGAAGGAGAAACTCAGGGTGGAGTGTGCTAGAACTGAAAATGGCTCAGGGAGGGGACCTCTGCACATCCTTTGGGCAGGGTCACTGGGATCTGATTCTGCCGAAGCAGGTGTTGCAAGTCTTAAAACTGACTTCAGAACATTCTGGCCAACATTTAGGGGGATTCATTAAAGACACATGCTGGGGCTTCTCTCTGGGATGGGAAAGATGGGTGGCCATGGTCTTCCCAGAGTCAGTTCGGTTAGAGCTGGGGTAGGCCTAGAAGGCCACCCAGTCTAATTTACCTGCCACTCACCCAGAGAAGGAAATGGAGTAAAACACCCACAAATGGTGATCCAAAGTCACACAACCAAAGGAAGTTTGGGAATTAGGACATAGGTCTTGTATTACCAGCGAGGGTCCCTCTTGATGGGCAACCTATGGCTCTCTAAGCTGTAAGAGATCAGCTAAAAATCATGTGAGTCACACCGTTTGTATTTTTTTTCTTTATATTTTCCTTCTTCAAGTGTCATCAGTGTAGTGAAAGAATCTCTGTATGGGCCCAAGGAGGCCTAGGATCTCTCAGATCAACTGACTAATCAATGGAGTGGGTGTTACTACCATCTTGTCTTGTTGTTGAAATTAACCAAGGCCAATGAATATCATAACATTTGTCACTTGCTCTAAGAGCCAGTTAAGAAAATTTATGGATCACTCCAAACACAGAGTATAAAACAAGAATTTAGATACTTAATTATCAAAAGTATATTAATTCCTTCCTTTTACCTCTTTTTCTGACTCTTCTCAAAGGCCCAGTGTTGACTGTTTTTCTCCCTGAGAAAGTAAAAAAATAACATAAATGTGTCTTGTTTATAATATTACATTTCAAATAGTATTGTTTTGCAAAAACACCATTCAAACGTAACTTTTCAGAAGCCTGTCTAGTACTTCGAGAAAAACAGCAAATGTGTAGATCAGGAGTCAGGAACTTTTTCCTGTAAAGGACCAGGGAGTAAATACTTAAGTACATAATTGCTGTTGTGACTACTCAAATCTGGTGTTGTATTGTGAAAGCATTCATAGATAACACTGAAATGAAAAGATGTGGTTGTGTTCCAATAAAACTTTATTTATAAACAGTCAGTGGGCTAGATTTGTCCTGTGGGCCATAGTTTGCTGAACCCTGGCCTAGACTTAGTTACAAAGATGATACTTAACTGAGATTCATCCTATATTTCTTTTACTATTATCTCTAAGTCAGTCCAAATAAATTTGAAATAGTGTTTTATGTATTTCCAAAGCAACTGGGTAAGAAGAGTGAGTTAGACATCTATTGAGTGCTTCTTGTGCGCCAAGAGCTATCCTTAGACCTTGTCCTTATCAACTTACTTCATCCTTAGAACAAGTGATCAAATAGGAACTAATACTGTCCTCATTTTACATATGAGAAAAGTTAATGCTCACAGATAAAAATACAAATTAAAGGAAGATGCTGAAGACTTCCTTTGGGGGATGGGAAGGGGAAAAATAGTTTCAAAAAGAGAGGGAGGCAAACAATAAGAGACGCTTAAATACAGAGAACAAACTGAGGGTCGATGGGGGGCAGGGGAGAGGGGAAAATGGGTGATGGGCATTGAGGAGGGAACTTGTTGGGATGAGCACTGGATGTTGTATGTAAGTGATGAATCATGGGAATCTACTCCCAAAGCCAAGAGCACACTATATACGCTGTATGTTAGCTAACTTGACAATAAATTATATATGTTTTTAAAAAGCAGGAATATAAGGTCTCAAGAGAGATCACATGGTGGATTCTACAAGTAGATAGCTGCCCAAAACTCCAAACTTGAAAGAAGATTTTTGTGTTGAAAGTGGTGGCAAAAAGGATCAAGGAGTTCAGAACTAACCCAATGAAAGGGAACTTCTAGAAGCTGATGCCCAAATTCTAAAAGGTGTAGGTAGTGATAGCACAAAGGGTTGATTTAAAAGATGTCCCAGAAGAATGTAGTATCTAATTTATGTGTTGATTGTGTCCAAAAAAAAGATTGAGTCATGTCCATGTGCATATTTGTATCTACCATTATTCAAAAGTGTTTGAATGTTGAGGGCAGGGACACACCTGGATGCTTTTTCTTTCTAAAGGTCTGTGCCCATGGCTGGAATCCTGGGGTACTAATTTGGGTAGTTCAGGGCCCAGGATAAAATCTCCTCCAGATACTCAACCATCTGGTCTTTCCTTTAAGCAGACTATGATCAGATGAGGCTGGAAAGGAATCTTTTTCTTCAACCAAGCACAAAAAGCCTTCATTTTGCGGGCCTTTGCTATAACAAAGGGTTTTTAAAAACTCATCAAGATACAATGGACCCAGGAGATATTTATTGATGATTCCTATTCTAAGAGGAATCACATCCCAAGATCAAGCATGTTCTACTCTACAAAGTATCACCCTAAGGAAGTTTATCAAGATTTTATGGAGGTACATAGAGAGGAGAGATTCCCAAACCTTCATAAAGGAATCATAAGCATAGCTATTGATACTAAAGATTCAAGAGATGTAAAATAAGTAACACGTAGACCTCAAATAAATAAATAAATAAAACTTTCTTTAAAAATTGCTCTACATTGATCAGTTCCAAAGAACATGATTGTGCCAAGTATGGTAGTTAGTATGGTGGCCAGGTGACAAAAGCCAACCCACAAGTGTGGCTCTCTGTGGAACAGCCCTTTCCTGTCACTTGTGATGATGAAGTGGTAGGTTTGCCCAGGAAAACTAGCCAGTTCTGACTCAATCTACCTCCCTTCCTTCCTCCTCTCCCCCGCCCCCCCCCGCCGCCCCTTCTCTCTTTTCTTGCAAGGGTCAAGGCCCACTGTCCGATGAGAAAGCTCTCTCTGCTTTCTCTGTGCTGTCTGTCCTCTTCTTTCCCATAGGTGGCCAAACTTAAACCCCAGCCCTAGCTACAGTCTGAGTCTGTTGAGTAGTAGCCATTATTGGCAAACATGCATTCTCTTGCTCTCAGTTTCTCTATGTCTAAGTCCTCTTGGGACTAGTGTGTGAGCTAGACTCTCCTTTCATCAAAATCACAGGATATAAAGCTGTACGTGAGGTTGAGATGGGCCTTGGAAGGCAGTGAGTCTATTACTATTTATCTTACTTTATAGATAAGGAAACTGAGGCAGAAGGGAGAGAGTGACACACTCAAGTTCACATGATTACCTCAAGGTCATGGGACATGAGGAAGGACAGCTACATCATTTGTGAGTGACATAGTGTTTTATGGCTAAAACGACTTCTAAGCTGAAAAGCTATCAGCTCAGTAGAGGCAGCACTGCAGTGGCACTTGGGCCCCAGTTTCTGATTGCAGATTCACCACCAAATTACTTTTTTGTGGTGTTGCCATCTTTCTCTCCCTGTCACATTTTGGAAATTGACTAAATCTGATGTATTTCTCAACAGTACAGCTACATAAAGCAATAGGGAAGTAGGTTGTTAAAAACATAGAATAAAGCATGAAAATTTAGATGTTTAGTTACTGAAAATGGAAAATGCATACATATTTTACATCTTTTTTTTTACCTTTTGGTCTGCCTCTTTTCCTTGGAGCTCTGTTACTCAGATTTTGGATTCTACGTTTGTATCTCCTCACTGAGAAAACAAAAATATAAAAATATTGCTAAACATCCAATAGGTCAATGAAGAAATCAAAGAAGAAATTTAAAAAATACATAGAAACAAAAGAATATGAAAACACAACAGTCTCAAATCCTTGGGACACAGCAAAAATGGTTCTAAGAGGGAAATTTATATTGATACAAGAATACCTCAAGAAACAAGAAACATCTCAAATACATAATCTAACCTTACACCTAAAGGAACTAGAAAAAGAATAAACAAAGCTCAAGGTTAGCAGAAGGAAAGAAATAATAAAGACCAGACCAGCAATAAATGAAATAGAGACCACAAAATAGAAAATATCAATGAAACAAACAGATAGTTCTTTAAAAAGATAAAAAAAATTTAGCCAGACTCATTAAGAAAAAAAAAGAGAGGAAACAACATCAGAAGTGAAAGAGGAGAAATAAGAACCAACACCACAGAGATACAAAGGATTATAAGAGAATGCTACAAAAAAATTATATGCCAACATATTGGACAACCTACAAGAAATGCATAAATTTCTAGAAACATACAATCTTCCAAAACTTGAATTAGGAAGAAATAGAAAATCCAAACAGGCAAGTTACTAGTAATGAAATGGAATTGACAATCAAAAAAATCCCCCAAAGTCCAGGACCAGATGGATTCACAGGTGAATTCTACCAAACATTAAAGAAGAGTTAATGCCTATCCTTCTCAAACTATTTCAAAAAATAGAAGAGGAAGGAAAGCTTCCAATTACTTTCTATGAGGCCAGCATTACCCTTATACCAAAACCAGACAAAGACCACAAGAATGCAAGAAAGCAAGAAAGGAAGGAAGGAAGGAAGGAAGGAAGGAAGGAAGGAAGGACGGAAGAGGGGCACCTAGGTGGCTCAGTCAGTTGAGCATCTGACTTCAGCTCAAGTCATGATCTCATGGTTCATGAGTTTGAGCCCCACATCAGTCTCACTGCTGTTGGCCTGTCAGCACAGAGTCTGCTTCAGATCCTCTGTCCCCCTCTCTCTGCCCCTCCCCTGCTTGTGCTCTCCCCAAAATAAATAAATATTGAAAATTTTTTAATTAAAAAAACAGAAAGAAAGAAAGAAAGAAAGAAAGAAAGAAAGAAAGAAAGAAAGAAAGAAAGAAAACTACAGGCTAGTATCCCTGATGAACATAGATACAAAAATCCTCAACAAATTATTAGCAGACTGCAATCAACAATACATCAAAAGGACCATTCACCATGACCAGTGGAATTTATTCTAGAAATGCAAAGATGACTCAATATTTGCAAATCAATATGATGTACCACAACAACAAAATGAAAGATAGAAATCATATGATCATTTCAATAGAGGTAGAAAATGCATTTGACAGAATTCAACATCGTTCATGATAAAAACTCTCAACAAAACAGGTTTGGAGGGAATGTAACTCAGCATAATAAAGGCCATATATGAAAAACCCACAGCTAACATCATACTCCATGGTGAAAAACTGAGAGCTTTTCTTTTAAGATCAGGAATAAGACAAGGATGTTCACTCCTACCTCTTTTATTCAATATTGTACTGGAAGTGCTAGCCACAGCAGTCAGACAAGAAAAAGAAATAAAAGACATAAAAATTGGTAAGGAAGAAGTTAAACTATCACTATTTACAGTTGATATGATACTATATATAGAAAACCCTAAACACTCCACAGAAAAACTATTATAAGGAATAAATGAATTCTGTAAAGTTATAGGATACAAAAGTAATGTGCATAAATCTGTTGCATTTCTATACACTAATAATGAAGTAGCAGAAAGAGACATTAAGAAACCAATTCTGGGGGCGCCTGGGTGGCGCAGTCGGTTAAGCCTCCGACTTCAGCCAGGTCACGATCTCGCGGTCCGTGAGTTCGAGCCCCGCGTCGGGCTATGGGCTGATGGCTCGGAGCCTGGAGCCTGTTTCCCATTCTGTGTCTCCCTCTCTCTCTGCCCCTCCCCCGTTCATGCTCTGTCTCTCTCTGTCCCAAAAATAAATAAAAAACGTTGAAAAAAAAATTAAAAAAAAAAAAAAAAGAAACCAATTCTGGGGGCACCTGAGTGGTTCAGTCAGTTGAGCATCTGACTCTTGATTTCTGCTCAGGTCATGAACCCAGAGTTGTGGGATGTGGCCTCATGTCAGGCTCTGCACTGACCATGGAGCCTGCTTGGGACTCTCTATGTTCCTCTGCCCTTCTCTCCCACCCTCTCTCTCTCTCTAAAAAGAATTCCATTTGCAATTGCACCAAATATAACAAAATACCTAGGAATAAACTTAACCAAGGGGATGAAAGACCAGCACTTTAAAAACTATAAAACATTGATGAAAGAAATTGAAGATGATGCAAACAAATCCAAAGATATTCCATGCTCACGGATAAATAAATATCAAAATTTCCAGAGTAATCAAAACAGAGGTTCAATGCAGTCTCTATCAAAATACCAACAACACTTTTCACAGAACTACAACAAATAATACTAGAATTTGTATGGAACCACAAGAGACCCCAAATAGCCAAACCAATCCTGAGAAAGAAGAATAAAGCTGGAGGCATAACACACCCCGATTTCAAAATATATTACAAAGCGGTAGTAATCAAAATAGTACGGTAATGGCATAGAAACTGATGCACAGTCAATGGAACAGAATAGAGAGCCACACTAGTATGGCCAATTAATTTATGGCAAAGGAGGAAAGAATATGCAATGGGAAAAAGACAGTCTCTTCAACAAATGGTCCTAGGAAAACTGAACAGCCACATGCAAAGGAATGAAACTGGACCACTTTCTTACACTATATACAAAAACAAAAAGAATTGAAGACTTAAATTGAGACTTGAAAACACAAAATTCCTAGAAGAAAACACAGGTGGTAATGTCTTTGACCTCAGCCTCAGTAACATTCTTCTAGATCTTGCTCCTCAAGCAAGGGAAATAAAAGCCAAAATGAACTATTGGGACTATACCAAAATAAAACTTTTGCATAGTGAAGGAAACCATCAACAAAATTAAAAGGCAACCTACTGAATGAGAGAAGATATTCACAAATGATATATCCAGTAGGGGGTAAAGTATATAAAGAAGTTACACAATTCATAAAAAATGGTTAAAAATGGGTAGAGGATATGAATAGACATTTTTTTTCCAAAAAAACCCCCATACAGATGACCAACAGACACATGAAAGATGCTCGACATCACTAATTATCAGGGAAATGAAAATCCAAACCACAAGGAGATACCACATCATACCTGTCAGAATGGTTAGAATCAAAAAGACAGGAAACAAAAAGTGTTGGTGAGGATGTGGAGACAAAAGAATTCTTGTGCACTGTTGGTGGGAATGTAAATTTGTGCAGCCACTGTGGAAAATAATATGGAGGTTCCTCAAAAAATTAAAAATAGACATAACATATAATCCAGTAATCCCACTACTGGGTATTTACCCAAAGGAAAAAAAAATTCTAATTCAAAATGAAGTATGCATTCCTATGCTTGTTGCAGCATTATTTACAATAGCCAAACTATGGAAGCAATTGAAGTTTTCATTTACAGATGAGTAGATAAAGAAGATGGTGTGTGTGTGTGTGTTGGAATATTACTCAGCCATAAAAAAGGATAAGATCTTGCCATTGGTGACAACATGGATGGACTTAGAAGGTATAATACTAAATGAAATAAGTCAAATAGAGAAAGAAAAACACCATATAATTTCACTTACATGTGAAATATAAAGAATAAAACAAATGAATAAACAATAAAAAAGCAGAAACAGATCTATAAATATAGAGAACAAACTGATGCCAAAGGGGAAGAGGTGGGGGATGAGGAAAATGTATGAAGGAGAGTGGGAGACACAGGCTTCCATTATGGAAGGGCTAAGTCACAGGCATAAAAATTATAGCCTAGGGAATATAATCAATCTAGGTAGGGTGACTGTGTGGGGAACCAGCTGCACACCCACTGACAGTAGGACCATAAGACATGATTCTCATGGCCCTCTCTGGGGAAAGGAGGAGCTCAATTAGCTTTTCTTGAAAGATATTCTGTTCAGAAAGATGAGATCAACTCAGCAAGGGTGTGGACCTCCTCTAAGGGGGAAGTGGTAAGCAATCAGCTCCTGTTTTAGAGGAACTTTCATGGACAGATTCTCTTAAAGAGGAGTTCTTTAAAGAGCCCGCAAACGTGGCTCATGCAGCCTCCATATCTGGAAGACATGAAGAATTGATCATAAGAAGGCTATTCCTGCTTCTTCCTTCTCCCCCTCTTCCACAACTTGAATTAGCTGAAAACATAGATACTGAGTAGCGTTAGATAAGAGTATGCATAAAAGAAGCAGCTGGTCTCACCCAACTTCTTCACTACATGTTTTCCAGTTGTAATATTATATCAGTTCAGGCTTTTTAACATTGTATGAGAATATCACCGCTGCCCAAAAGGATGAGCACAACTCCAAATCTTACCTAAGACTTCGTCTTGGGACAAGAAGAGAACTATTTCAGAGAACAATTTTGAAAAGAAGTAGAAGGAACAAAGGTGATTTGTGCTTAAACTGCCAACTCCAACATTTTAACAAAGCAGGCAAGACAGAGAGGTTTCACAAAAACTCAGAAGAACAAAATCTGGGACCTGGGTAAGTGTAACCTAAGAAATAACTAAGGCAAGTATGGAGGTAAAATGATAGAGATAGTAGAAATATATGTATATATTTATTCATATGTTTATATTTTATTTATATTATTTACATAAATATAGGCATGTATTACATACATATGAAATGGGAGGAGTTCAGTTATGTTATATATATAACGATGAGATGACAGAAATAATCAGAAGAAATGGAAAGGAAACAAAATATATCCAAATATGTTTTGACTCCACAAGAAATACCCTGCCACCTCTATGTGCCATATCAACGTAGTAGCAGTATTTCATAGGATCTGATGTTAAAGAATGAAGAAAAAGAAATGTACTCTATAAGAGGAACATAAGTAGAACAGGATTGGGAAAGAGAAAAGAAAGGACAGATACCATATGTTTTCACTCTTATGTGGGTCCTGAGAAACTTAACAGAAGACCATGGGGGAGGGGAAGGGGGGAAAAAGTTAGAGAGGGAGGGAGGCAAACCATAAGAGACTCTTAAAAACTGAGAATAAACTGGGGGTTGATGGAGGGTGGGAGGGTGGGGAGGGTGGGTGATGGGCACCTGTTGGGATAAACTCAGGGTGTTATATGGAAACCAATTTGACAATACAGTTCATATTAAAAAAAAGAAAGAAAAGAAAGGAGAATAAGATGAGGAAAGAGAGGAGGAACACAATGGAAATAAACAATTGCAAAGCTGGATGCAGAGAATGAAGTGTCACTCATTTTTTTTCATCCTCTGCTGCATGAACACAGTATGGCGTATGCTCTGATTGAGCTTGGTTTAAGTAACGGTTTCCCAGGCTTAGATCTGATGTGATACCAGGACTCTAGCTCCTGCTTAACTGATTCAAGTTCCCTCTGTCTGTTTCCCCTCATTCTGTTGAGGGGTGTGTTCATTAGTTACAGCAAACATCTCCAACATTTTCTCTTGGTGCCTCATTTCCCATTCAGGGCTAGTTTGTCTCTGACCATGTAGCTCTGTGCTATATTCAGGTTCTAGCTCCTATTCTTGCCAAAGAGTCTCAGGTGCCAAGAAGGCCAGGTTTGAATCAATAATCTGAGTTTTCCTCCATATATGAGGAAGTCAGTGACTTTGGATGAAAACGTGAAGGGCATGTAGCAGATTGCTACTTGTCCCCCATGATCATTCTCTCCTTCTTTCATAGAAATAGAGTTACAGCTGAACCCATGGCTGCCTGACTAGAGATTATATTTCTTGGCCTCACTGGCAGCTAGTGCTGGCCATGTGAGTAAGTTTTGGGCAATAGGATGTGAGGAGAAGACTCTGGATCTTTCCATTAAAAGAAATAGGTGATTTCTCTGCCCATTTTTCCCATTCCCACTGGTTGGGAGACAAAGGTCTGGTTAGACCTGATTTCTTGGACCCAGAGAGGGAAACTATGTGTTGAGGAAGGCAGGTTCTTCCTCCCATTTCTGGACTGTTCGATGAAAGAGAAATAAATTATGTGGCTTAGACCACTGTATTTTGGGCTCTCTTTGTTACAACAGCTTAGCCTGTACTCTAAAAAATTCATTATTTATGAAGCCCTTTGGAGATTTCAGAGGTGCAGCAAAGAAAGGTCTGGAAGGAATATCAGAGTTGCAGTAGCGCACACGTGTGAATTCACAGATTTACCTGTGCCTTTTTTGAGACTGCTTTTTTTACGTTTATATCTTCTCTTTTTTCCTTCAAACAGAAAAGAAAATAATCCTTTAGAATTATAAACAGAAATTTACAAGATTTACATGCCAGTTACCTTCAAGTATTTTATTTTTAAGTTTTCACTCCACTTTTGTAGTGCTAAATCTCCAGCTACTAACATACTATCTTGGTTGTCATTACACTGAAAACAAAAATAGCAGCAAACACAACCTACATTTATACAGTACTGGTCATTTACTGTATACTTTTACCTATTCACATGAGAGTTTCTCATTCACAATAAAGATAATCCAAAGGCAGCTGAAATTGGATAGGGGCTAACAGAGAAGAGGGGGAGTGTCAGAAGGATCAAGGAAAAGTAGGTATCAGAAATCACAAGTATATATGTCCTGGGTTTTGGGGTTTGCCTTGAAAAGCTAAAGATATAATCCATGTTTATAACAACAAGAACTTAAGAAATAAGTAGAAAAAAATCAGAGAAATGAAGACAAATTTAGAAGGGGATAAACGAGATTAGATGTTTCAGAAATTAAAACGAAGAACATAGATTTGTAAAAAAAAAAAAAAAAAAAAAAAGAAACAAAAGGAAACAGGAAGTATAAGAACAATTAAGAAATATTAGAAAAAAATAACCAATGGAAGATAGTGAACAAGTCAGCAGACTTCCTAAGAAGAAATTCAAAATAATAGAAGTACTTCAAGATAAATTCAAGAGCAAAGTTTTTGAAATTGTAACAAAAAATAGAATATACATATCATAAGTACATGTATTTTCACCCTGTAGCAAAGAAAATTGACTCCAAACCATCAACCCTGAGATATAGTCCAGCAAATTTACTGGACTTTAAAGATAAAGAAAGAATGGAATGGACATTGTAGACAAAAATGTCAAGTCATTTTCAAGGGTGGGGATCTTATTGGCTATAGAATTTTCTCCAGTAACACCTAATGCCACAGGAAAAATGGAGAAAAATCTACAAGATGCTTCTAGAAATAGTGAGTAAATTATTTTTCACATGTGAAAAACAAAACCAAATACTTCTAAACAGGGAAATTCTGGGGCGCCTGGGTGGCGCAGTCGGTTAAGCGTCCGACTTCAGCCAGGTCACGATCTCGTGGTCCGTGAGTTCGAGCCCCGCGTCGGGCTCTGGGCTGATGGCTCAGAGCCTGGAGCCTGTTTCCGATACTGTGTCTCCCTCTCTCTCTGCCCCTCCCCCGTTCATGCTCTGTCTCTCTCTGTCCCAAAAATAAATAAACGTTGAAAAAAAAAATTTTAAACAGGGAAATTCTGAGAAGGTTGTTCCTAGGAGTAATTATTGAGAAAACTACTAGGGGATTCACTTCAGCAAATCAAGATGAGACAGGAAGAATTTTGGCAAAAGAATTACAATAAAAGTGGTGAGTGAGGTGACAGACCAGAATGTTAAACATACGTGCCCTGACAATGTAGAAATGGTATAACAGCAAAAAAACGTGTGAGGAAGGGGGAAATACGGGTGGTAGAGTAGGATCATTGACTGGTGGGGTCACAGCATGTTATTTGGGCAAATCAAGGAGTAATATAAAAAACATTTAAGAGCAGAAAGATAGGGGTGCCTGGGTGGCTCAATTGGCTAAGTGTCTGACTTTGGCTCAGGTCGTGATCTCACGGTTCATGAGTAGGAGCCCCGCGTCGGGCTCTGTGCTAACATCTCAGAGCCTGGAGCCTGCTTCGGGTTCTGTGTCTCCCTCTCTCTCTCTCTGCCCCTCCCCCCACTCATGCTCTGTCTCTCTCTCCTTCAAAAATGAATAAACATTAAAAAAATTAAAAGGGCTGAAAGATAAACATAAGGGTAACATCATGATGGATCTAGAGAATATAATGCTAAGCAAAATAAATCAATCAGAGAAGGACAAATAAATACCTTATGATTTCACTCTTTTGTGGAATTTAAGAAACAAAGCAAATGAACAATAACAAAAAAGAGACAAACCAAAAAACAGACTCTTAACTACAGAGAACAAACTGGTGGTTACCAGAGAGGAGGTGGGGTGGGTGGGTGAAACAGGTGAAGGGGATTTAGGGTAAACTTATCATGATGAGCACTAAGTAATGTATAGAATTATTGAATCACACCTGAAACTAACATAACACTGTATGTTAACTAGACTAGAATTAAAAAAAATACTATTTGACATCAAAGGAAAAAAAAAGAAAAATAAAATCATGATCTAAACTTGGGTGGGAAAGGAAGAGTGGACAGAGAAATAGGGCACATGCTAAATTTATCAATTTGGGGGCACAGAAATTAATGGGTACTGTCTAATACAGTACAGAGGGTATATAAAAGGAAGGTATATGAAAGTAATGCTAAGAGTAATCACTAGAACAAAAATATAAACATTCCTAAGTATCACAAGTATATACTTACTCCTAACCAATGAAAATACGAGAAATGAGTACAGTTCAACCATTCTTTTCTTTTAAGGGAAAGACCCAGAAGTGGCTTGCACTTCTTTAGCTCAGGGGTCTTTCACCAGAACTTGGTCACAAGTCTGGGACTAACCACAGGGAAGGTTGAGAGGTTTAGTCTAGCTAGGCAGCCATGTGCCCAACAGTAACCACTGGAACAGAAATGCAAACCTTCCCAGCTATCAGAAGTATGCACATGTACATAAATGCATAGAAGAAAATGTTGACATTTTTAATATCCAAGACACTAGAATATATAATATAAATTAGCATAACAGGAACCAGACCACACATTTTGGTCCTATCAATAAAAGTAAATGGATTTAAATCACTTGTTTAAACAAAGACTTTGAGATTGAATTCCAAACTAAACTCCAGCTTTTAATCATATATAGGAGACCCTTGGAAAAACGTATTTTTAAGATGTTGAAGACAAATGTATAGGCAAAAGTATATTGAGCTTACATCAACAAAAGAAACCAGGGAGTCACCATCTTAATATCATAGGAAGTATAATTCAGGCCAAAAAGTTTTAAGAAAGTAGACATTACGGAAATACAACGAGAAACAGGTAGAAACACACGACTAGTAACAACTTTATTTTTACCTCCCTCAGTCAATGAGAGGTCAAGTGCACAAAACAAGAAGGCCCAAATAATACATTTAACAGGGTTGATATGGTTAATTCATATTCAACTCCATATCCAAAAAAGAGAGAATGTTCATTTCTTCCCAACTTTTCTTAAACAATTCTTGGGTCAAAGAGGACTTATAAATCCAAATTGCAGACTATCTAGCAAATAACAATAATGAAAATATTTGCTGTGAGAACCTATGCACTATCTAATTTTAAAAAGCACTAATTTTGGAAAGAATGAAAAAAATACATGCATACAGTCAGTCGTTTATTCACAGATTCCATATTTGTGAACTCACTCACTCGCTAAAATTTATTTTTAACCCCCAAATCAAGGCTCATGGCACTCTCATGGTCATTCACGGGTGGGGACAGAGCAGTGGGTCCTTTGAGTTGCTGATGGCGCATGTTCCCAGCTAAAGTGGAGCAAGGTGATGTTCTACCTTCTTGCTTCCACTCTCATTCTGTACACAAGGGTCCCTTTGCCACTTATGTAGTGTTTTTGCTGGTGATTTTGTTGTTTAAAATTGCCCCCAAGTGTAGTGCTGCTGTGCGATCTCTTGTCCCTAAGCAAAATAATTGTGATGCACCTTATGGAGAAAATCTGTGTGTTAGATAAACTTCATTCAGTCAGGAGTTCTAGTGCTATTGGCTATGACATATATTGGATATGAAATATATATATATATATACATATATATGTATATATATATATATATGTATGTAAAATAAGATATCTTTAAGTAGAAACACTCATAAGAACACAAAGGTATGTGTTGATTGGTATATTGTGACCAGAGGCTCACAGGAACCTAACCCTGTATTTCCTCTAGAAGCCATAGTTCAGTATTAGCTAATTCTGTGTTTAGGGTGACTTTATAGAACATATCTACTCTGAATAATGAAAATTCATTGTTTATGTATATATATATGGATATGTATATATGAGTATACAATGTATTTTCAGAATCCATCCACTTTTTTTCATTGCTTTTTATTTCAAACATATTTTTCAATCTCAGAATTTTTATTTGGTTCTTTTTTATAATTTCTATTTCTTTGTTGATATTTGCTATTTGCAGAGAAATCATTTTCTTACTTTTTACATGACTTTATTAAGCGTGTTTAAAATAGTTGACTTTAAAGTCTTTGTCTAGTAATTCCAGTATCTGGTTTACCACACATACAGTTTCTATTTTTCCTGAGCATGGGGCCATACTTAGTTGTGTTTTTTTTTCTCTAACGTTTATTTATTTTTGAGACAGAGAAAGACAGAGCATGAACGGGGGAGGGTCAGAGAGAGAGGGAGACACAGAATCTGAAACAAGCCCCAGGCTCTGAGCTGTTAGCACAGATCCTGACGCGGGGCTCAAACTCGTGGACTGCAAAATCATGACCTGAGCTGAAGTCGGGCCCTTAACCGACTGAGCCACCCAGGCGCCCCTTAGTTGTTTTTTTAAATTTTTTTTTGCATGTCAAGTAATTTTTTCTTAAAAACCTAACATCTTAAATAACATGTAGTAACCCTGGAGATCAGATATCCTCCTTTCCTCAAAGTTTGTTGCTATTGCTGTTGGGTTTTGTTGCTTATTTTGTGCTTTGTTTCTGTCAAGTCTGTGTATTTTTCTGTCAAGTCCATGTATTTTGCCATGTGGTCCCTGAAGTTTCAGCTCAGTTAGTTTAATGGTCAGCTAATGACTGGAAAGAGATTTCCCTGAAAAGCTAGCACCGATAAGTCTTCCAGTATTTGTCAAGGGGCTGTAAAAGCCTGTGTCGATGCATGCCTTCAATGCACAGCTAGGCAGTTTACAATTCCACCTTAGCTGTCGTTTCCTGCTTGAACAGAGCCTCCAGGTTAGAGCTGAGGGTTTTCTCAGGTCTTTCCTGAGCCTTTGCATAGCCCTGAGCATGTGCATTTCCCTAGACATGTGTGTGGCCTTCCAGATGGCCAGGGATATTTGCGAGTTTTATATATACGTATCTATCTATCTATATTTATATATTATATATAATGTATTACATATTTATACGCATATAAGCTATACATATTATACTATAGTACTGTATATTTATATTTATGTATAATATACAAACTGTAACATTTATATGTATAAAATATATACTTTTATAACTTTATATATATTTATTATTTATGTATGCATTGTCATATAAATATATAATAGCTTTATAGTTTATATTTATATATTTACACATTACATATATTATATAATTTATAGACATATTTTATATATTTAATTATATATGTGTCACATTCTACCTGTAGTTTACTTATAATTTATAATTTTTATATATTTTCACATATGACACATTCATATTTATATATTATATATTCTATTTATCTATATAAATACATTTCCATATTATATATATTTGCACATAATATGTAATTATATATCTTTAAATAAAATATATAAAAATATACACTTACATACATGTTGGTGTGTTATATGTGTGCATGTTTTCAGAATCCACCTATTTTCGAACACCTCTACTGCTCCCAGCTTAGTCCAGCCCAACAGTCCCCTTGCCTAGATCATTACAACAGTCTCCTTACTGATCTCTCATGCTACCCGCCTAAAGTCTATCCTCCATGTGGACTACAGAGCAATCCTTCAAAAACACAACTGAGATTCTACCATTCCCTAGCTCAAACCCCTCCAATGTCTTTTCCTCTTACTGAGACAAGAATCCAAAGTCATCGCTATGGCCTCTGAGGTCTATATGACCTTAAAAACCACTTTCCACTCACCCCTCTTTATCTCTCCAGCCAGTGGTCTCCTTGACATTCCTCAAAAGACCCTGCACATCTCAGCCTCAGCACCGTGGTTTATTCCTTCACCCCACTCAATATCTACTTATGTTTCAGTTTGTCAGTGAGGCTCTAACTGGCCACCCCATATAAGATGCATGTTTCTGCTGTTGCTCAATAAGCATCTTAGCTGCCACCGTTTTCACTACAAACATTTTGCTGCATAACTAATTGGCTGTAAGGCAATTTTGCTGTAAAAGATAAATCATGAAAAGTAAAAGAGGGATGTAATGGAACATGAAAAATGAATAACAAAATTAAAAACACTTTATTGGCAAATAAAAAAATATCTGAATACATTTAAAATGTGTAGTGCAGATTCATGGCAACACTGAACACACAAGTAACTGATTTTATTTTGTGGATTATACCTAAGCCCTTTCTTCAAAGTCTTTTGTTTATAATATTATAATAAGTATATATATATATTTCTTTGCTTGTTGATTTGTCTCCATATTCAGCATTACACTTTTTCTTTCTTCACTAAAATTTCTTTCATCATCAAGAGAGGTGTCAGTTTCCAAATACTAGGATGGTTATCTGTAACTGAGCTTTGTCATGTGTTGTGAAAGTTTTCTACACTGTTCTTGGCATATTGTTACATGTCTATTGAGGGATATTCCAAACTTCTGTGGGAAATGTGGCCTTAAAACTATACTACTGAATAGACCGTTATGAGGGCTACGACTTATATAATACAAAAATGTGAGTACTGTGTCAGTGAAGAAACAAAACCAAACTGCCATCCAGTTCTTTAAAAAATTTTTAAGGCAAAATTGCCTTATAGCTAATTAGTTATGCAGTAAAAATGTTTGCAGCAAAGATGTCTACAGCAAAGATGCTTACAGTGAAAATATGAGACACAGTTTCTGTCACTCTATACCTTCAATTGGTCTTTATTTTCTCTTCACTTCAGCTGAGGGGAAAAACATTTTATGTAGTGTCAACATCAAGTGCAAAGGTCCTGAGGCAGAAAATTATTTGGTTTGTTCAAGCATGCCAGAGTGGTGTGTGAAGAAAAGGATAATAATAGACGAGATTTAAAGAGATAATCAGGGGCATCTAAAATATTATATATTTATTTACTTGTGTATAGTCTATACCCCCCGTCCACTAGAATGTAAGTTCAGTGAGATTTTGCTCACTTCTTTGTTCCTATTGAGCGGCTTTGGCAATAGATACTTGTTGAATAAATAAATGAAGGATGTAAAAAGAAAACAGAATACATAAGTAGTGAGAAGGATCGTGTTCGTGAGTTGAAAGACTCAATGTGTTAGAAATGTCAATTCTTTCCAAATTCATCCTAAGCAATTTCAATAAAAATTCAATAGGATTTTCAAAGGAACTTGACAAGATGCTACCAAAATTTACATGGAAGAGAAAATGTCCAAAATAGCTAAGATAATTTTGAAAAAGAAACAAGTTGAGAGGAACTTGCTTTACCAGATATCAAGATATTATTAAGTGATAGTACTAGAGTGATGCAGAATTAGATAGAGCAGTGGATCAGACTAGAAAGCCCCCAAACAAAACCATATATACACATGGCATCTCAATGCAAGCCATATGTGACACTACATATGGAGAAGCTGGGACAACTGGTTATCCACGTTGGAAAAAAATTAACCCCCCTACCTTATATCACACTAAGAACATTAACTCCAAAAGGATTAAAGAACTAAATGAGAAAAGAAATAAGAGTGTCTTAACCTGGTATTCCCCAAAACAAATTTTGAGTTAAGTGTTTGTGTTCAGGAAGTTTATTTGTGAAACTGTGTCAAGGATTGGGAGTCAGAATGGGAAAGAGGCAAAGAGTAGGAGAGACAGCCAATGGGGATGGTTGCCACTGTGGTCAACTGGGTCCTGATGCTGCTCATCTTAGAAATGGAAGAGAAAGTATTTATTCCTGGATCCTGTCCTTCATTCCTCAAGATATTCCTCCATTTTTGGTTCAAGCTGCTGAGTATATGTATTGCCATTTGCCGAGATAAGGGTGACTGGTAGTGAGTTACAGGTTTGGGAGTGAAATAAAGAAAATTGCTTGGGGTTACCTGGGTGACTCAGTAGGTTAAGCGACTGACTCTTGGTTTAGGCTTAGGTCATGATCTCACTTTTGTGAGATCGAGCCTGCATTGGGCTCCACACTGAGCGTGAAGCTTAAGATTTCTCTCTCTCTCTCAAAAAATTTTAAATTTTGATACAGTGTAGTTAACATACAGGGTTATACCAGTTTCAGGTATACAATATAGTGATTCAACAATTTCATATTGGCCATCATATTTTAACTGACATCTGGATCCCCAAACTGTATAAGTGTTTATGAGATTTTTATATTCAATCAGAAAAAAATCCTTTGCATTCTGATTTCCTCACATGCAAGTAATAAAATGACCACAGATTTCCTATTTAAATAAAGATTTGAGAGCCTTGTCTCATTTAAATTCAGTCCAGATTATGTAATGGGGAAAAAAGATATTCTTAGTAACAAGCAAATTTGTACACCATATAAGACTTTTTAAAAAGTGTAAGAAAATTCTTATTGGAAGAACATCAAATAAGATGTGAGTAAGTGGGTAAAAGTTTCTGTTCTCCTTAAATTAATATGCATTTTCAATGCATTTCTTTTTTTCAAGTTTTTATTTAAGTTCTAGTTAGTTAACATATATAGTGAAATTGGTTTCAAGTATAAAATTTAGTGATTCGTCACTTACATATAACACTCAGCGCATTTCTGATCAGAGATTCCAGTAAACTTGGGAAGGAGGTGGGGGATCTTCTCAAGCTGATTCTAAAAATCACCCCCAGTGGGTCATCAGGATGGTGCTACCTGTGAGCTCTTTTTTTCTTTTCTGTAGCCCCTTTGATTACAAAAGAAAATCTAGTATATAGAGAGGTAAAGGCACTATGTGATTAAAGTGGTGGTTCAGTTACAGTGTAATAATGTAGGGAATATTTTTTAAATTCCCACCTCACGTAAAAGCAAAGGGGCAAAACCCATGGGATTATAGGTGTAAACATTACAAAGGGGCAACATATTAGCAACACATATGATGAAGATTTAATGCATATATCAGATAGGCTTTTCTATATTCATTTGGCAACGCAAGGAAAGACAACCAAACACCACAACAGGAAATATCGACACAGTACTCTATGACAAAAGAGTTCGATGAAGAAGAAAAAAGAAATGACCAGTAACAAATGAAGAATGCTCAAGCACCTTAAAAATGAAGATAGTGCATGTTAAAGCAATAGTTCAATTAAGATGTTAAATGCTATTATTGTTTAGCTTTGATGTATGAATTTTAAAAGGCAAGATGGTATAGAATTACCATATTAAGAGAAATAACAATGTATTCCAAACTGAGATAATACATGCATAGAAAAATTCTGGGAAGGCATACACAAATGTTTATAAGAAACATTTTAAAATCAGAATAAAAGGCAATGTGAAGATATGGCCATTTGGAAAAAATAGTTACTTTAAAAGGCATTCACTTTTTGTCTTATGAAAGGTATAGAAAATAATGATAAGCTTTAGCATTAAAAAAAAAACAGTTCATTTGTAACATAAAAAATAAAGTAAATTCTTATTCACTCTTACTTATTTTCTCATTGTGTTTTCCCGAAGTAGAACTGTTTCCAATATCCATGGTATCTAGAAAGTAATAGGTGGTGGTCAGATGACTATAATTTATAAATAAAAATTACAAATCTTATGACAATTCCTACTGTGGAAGGCTTGAGTTTATAATGATCTGAGTACCATTTCTATCTTCCTTCTAAAGGAAACAGACAAGTACTGGATTGATATCTAAGGTCTTCTTTATTTCTCGGAGACTTTGAAAAAACTCTTAATCACTTAAATACATCAGTTTCCTCTTTCATGAAACCAGGGATAGCAATTGTTATCCTGTTTAGGCTTTAAATTTTTTATGACAATAAAATAAGATCTTATTTACAAAAGTTACTGAGAAATCACCTGGTTAGTCAATAACATGTGGGAGGGCATCCTTCAAAAACATATGTTGAGTTTAAGAATAGTTATCTGGGGCCTTGGTTTCCTGACAGGTAAGAGGGCCATTTGTCTTCCGAGGCTTTTCCAAGGTCGTGACAAAGTGACACTATTATCTACCAGCTGAAGAACACTTGGATTTCTTCATTCCATGGACAAGGGTGGATGTCACTATATAAATCCAATACTTTAGTATTGATATATTAATAGAGTAAATGAGATACTGCCATTTTTACCAGTGTATTTCTACTACATTATACATGTAAATCGACCAGCTCACCCTGTTAAACATGACTGTATAAAGATTTCTTGCCTCCTTGTCATTCCCAAAAGGCTCAGGTCAAGCAAATGCAAAGAATGGGATTTGGGCTTGGATGAATCCCTTCTTTATCAAAGGGTGCTCAGAGTCAAGTCCAGCAGGAAATGAAAGCTCTGATTTCAGACTCCTGACATCCTGTAGCCCGGGGCCATGTGGGGGTATATCCACCCCAAGACCCTTGGGCAGCCTTACCCATCATGTCAGATGCTTGGATACTCTTACCCCTTGTTCCTTGGCCTCTTGACATACCTTTTGAAAAACACATGACACAGGAACACTTCTTATTTCCAAGTCCTTGAGGCTCTGCTCCTAAATTGTGATTTGTAAAGAGTTTTCATTTGTATCTCCTCTCTTCCAATGATCCTCTGTTCCCCCACTCCTCCACCAAAGGGTCTCTCTACCTCTGAGATCTCTTTCTTTGTTTTTCCCCCATTGTCTTTGGCCTTTCTCTCCAACCTATTTTTTCACTTGAATCATTTTCTCTTTGCCCCAAATCTGTATTTTTGTTCTTCCATTTTTCTTTATGTGCTTTTCCTATCCATTCATTTATGGCATTTATTACCTACTTTTGTATTTACTTTATGTGATATTCTTAAAATAGTTTTTGTAAATATTCTGTATAACACTATAATAAAGTAAATTTTGCCAGAGAAATTTCCAAATGTTGGAATATAGGAAGTGAAAAAAATTTTTTTTCACTCATTCAATAAGCTTTCAAAGCCTCTTTCAGGTGCCAGGTGCTGAGATGGGTGCTGATAATAATTCAGGCACAAGACTACTGAAGCATAGTGGCTGCCAATCTTATGAGCAACCAGGGAATTGACACAGAAATAAATGAGGAAACATATTGAAATATGAAGAAGCATGTGCAAAGATCTAGATCCATTAAATGCAAGTAACCACAAGAAGTTTAGTATGTCTGAATACGAAGTGAAAGAATAAAGGGCAATGATGAGGATGGAGAAATAAACAGGAGCCCTGAGTTAAGCGACTTTAGAGGCCACATGAAGGAGAACTAAATACTGAAGGAAATGAAAGGAAATTAGATGCAGTTTTGAAAGATCAATTTAGCTAAATCACTTAGCATACATTTGGTGGGAACAAGATTAGAACAGGACCCTGTAGACCTAGTTCAAGTGAGAAGTGATATAGATGTGTATTAGAGTGTTAGCACTGAGAATGGAGGTGAAGGGACAGGTCGGAGACATTTAAAAGGAAGAATTGATACAGGTAGGTTATAGATGTGGTGTATCAATTGAGGAGACAACGGTATCAGGGATGACTTTGAGAATTTCACTGTGAAAGAATGCGACAATTAACAGTGTGTTTTAGAGACAGAGAACATTGAAGGAGCAGATATTTGTTTTAAGGAAGAAGATGATGCGCTCAGTTTTGGAAATGTTGTTTGAAGGTTTTGAAAGACACCTAAAATGGAGAAGGCTAGGACCTTCAGGACCTTGGACAGAGGCCAGCCTTCCATTTGGATGAGTGCGTTTAGATGTTTTGAAGACAGGGCTGGGCTGGATATGTATGCTTAGGAACTGTTAAGTTGTGGGTGGTGATTGAAACCATAGGAGTGGATGAAATTCCTGGGCGAGGCAACTTGTAATCTGTGTGAGTTATAGGGGACACGGATACCTGGACACACATTGCCCTGAAAACTCACTTCTACTGTGAGCCACCCTTTGTGCCAACATTGCTTTTGTCTTGTGGCCATTTCAGATCCCACAATTTCTCCACCTCACTTCTTTTCCTTTTACATTCTGCCATCTTTCTCTCATCTTTTAACTCTTTCTCTACATGGTTCTCTGTGTGCCTCCCCTTTCTCCTCTCCATTTATTCCCCTAGGTATGTACCTCATTCCATCTATTTTTCTATGCTTCTATCCCTGGATCTAGTTTTATTATTGAAGCAATCCTCTTCCTACTGTCACTTCCTTTTCTATTTTCTCTTTGCTTCTAGTCTGTTTCTTTTAATCTTATCTTGATCTTTTGGCTGTTTTTATAACTATAATCTTTGTCTTTATATTTTCTTTATCTATATTCAGCTTCATCTCACAGATTGCTACTTTCATCAAAGTCAAATGCCTACTCTTTTGACATTGACCACACTGTGGACCATTATTACTTTTGCCAGTTTCCTATGGGCTCTCTACATTGCAAGACTCAGTCAGTCATGGACTTTATTACCATGTTTCTTCATGCAACTTCTGAGAGGTATCTGGAAAATCATCACTCTTCTCCCTCCAAAACTCCCCAATCTGGTGATATTTGGATTCCATGTCCACTTGAAAAAACTTGAAGCTTACTCGGTCAGATGTCTTTCCATTTGGAGACCCCAGACTATCTTTTCCATGCTTCCTCCTTACATTATCCACTCAGTGTCACCTCCCTGCATTCAGGAACACAGCTCATCTTTCTCTTTTGGCTCCCTCAAACCTGTTGAAAGCAGTCCAAATCTGTGCACACATCTCTGCCTATGTATAGGAGTCTGTGTGCGTGAGTGTGTGCATTTGTGTGTGTATGTACATGCTATGTTTTGAGGGGAGAGGTAAGGTAAAGAAAGGAGAGCTTTTTCTCTGTGCAGACAGGAAAACAAAGATAATTCATAATATCAAAACTGGCTTCTCCATCAGATGCTTATAGGTTGGCATCTCTTCTGACTCTCTTCCTCTACTCATGTGAAGAGCTTAGAATTCATAGGACACTGAAGAGAAAGACACACTATAGGCAGTGACTTCGATGTGGTCACACTCATCTATATTCACTGCTCAGATGAGTTGAGAAAACACCCACTCCAATGACTACACCTTATATCCAACAAAGATTTGCACTGTCACCTTTTCTATCTGGCCGCACCTCATTCTCCTCCTTATTTCTCAATTTTTGGACCATTTTCCTGCCTCATGCATTTCTATCTCCATCACTTGATCCTTTGAGCTTCTCTCCCTGATTTCTCTTGTCCTCTGTGTGGTTTTCTGTCTTTTCGTCAGTGATGTTCTTCATCTCTATTCCTTTTTATTTCTCTATTAATCATTTTTGGTTCTTCCCTTCTAGGTATTTTGTACACCTTATAGCTGGCTCCACTCCTACCATCTTTTTTTCTTCATGATTTTCATTTTTACCTATTGTCTGTCTATCTATCTATCTATCTATCTATCTATCTATCTATCTATCATCCAAATAGCCGTTAAATAAATTTTCTTGTATCAGGCACTGATACATTCTGCTGATACTATATATCAGTTCCCTTATATCTTCTTTTTGGACTTTGATCATGGGATACAGCTCTTACATTCCTGCCCGTTACATACAGCAGTCACACTTCTTGACCCTTATACATTTGTATGTGTATTTCCTCATCCCAAAATGTGGATGACAAGAATTAGCTTGCCTAAGTCTTAAGGATATTGTTATGACTAAAGTAAAATCTTATTTGCCAAAGTACTTTAAAATAACACAATATAATCAAATTACAATGTAATGGACATCTGTTAAAAACTATACTAAAGTTTGAAAGTTGTTTATCTGAAGCTTTATTTCTGTCTATAATTACATAGCAGGACCAGTTGTCTTTTGAGGCTTTTACAATTACAAATGACATTAGGGCCAATTAATGTATCGCTATAGAAGTCTGAGATCTTAGTGTTAGTAGGCATAACAGTAGGTATTACAAAAGATACCACCAGTTTGCTATTAATTTCTTCTACAACAGCAATATATAATTACATACATTTATTCAATAGGACTCATCCTGTTAAACATGAATTTATAATAATTTCCTGTCTCCTTCTATTTTCTAAAATGCAGAAAAGGAGTTCCCAGGATTAACTGGATACAGGTCTTCAAGGTGCTCAGAATAAAATCATCAGGAAACAGTAGCTTTTAATTCCTGACATTCTGCAGGCCAAGGCTTGGCATCCTAATCTTCGTTACCTGACCCACTTCTTAGGTCTGAGCTAGAAGATTCCTGAGGTTCTTCCGTGTGGCTCCATTCTGAAAAGTCACCCCTGCTGATCCCTGCAGAAAGAAATAAAATTCCTTAGCAGTCTCAGTCTGTGTCTTACAAACCAATCCGGCGCCAAATTTTTGAAAAGGAAAATTGGAAAGGGAAGCTCATGTAGGCGGACCAGGAGTATTCCTACTGCCAGGCTACCCTGTGGCTCCATCTGACCTGTCAGTCAAGGTTGCTCCAGGAACCATCCCCGGGGCTGGGCTAGAGGACAACTTTGCCATTTGTCACTATGTCCTACCCTCTCCACTTGTCTTTACATACCCTTCCAGTTCTGTTGTTTATCCAGGAAGTCTGTGGAAGCAGCATTTTCAAGATGTCAGAGCCTCCATCAGCTAGGCCCTTAATAATCGTGTGGGGCAGAAAGCCCCTCCACCCTGGGAACTACTTTATCCTATTGAGGCGAATGAAGAATATACTTCTATTTTACTTGTGCCACTGGACCTTTTGAGGACTACATATTGTATCAATTAGCCAATCCCACCTATTTCAAAATGTGTAATATGAATCAATTAAATTACCAACCAATGCATTTTTTTTTTATTTTAAAGGATATAACAGGGGCGCCTGGGTGGCGCAGTCGGTTAAGCGTCCGACTTCAGCCAGGTCACGATCTCGCGGTCCGGGAGTTCGAGCCCCGCGTCGGGCTCTGGGCTGATGGCTCAGAGCCTGGAGCCTGTTTCCGATTCTGTGTCTCCCTCTCTCTCTCTCTGACCCTCCCCCGTTCATGCTCTGTCTCTCTCTGTCCCAAAAATAAATAAACGTTGAAAAAAAAAATTAAAAAAAAAATAAAGGATATAACAAAAATTTTGAGCAACGTTTTAGTAGTAAAGAAAGATATTTGTTACATCAAAAGTTTTTTTTTTTACATCAAAAGTTTTAATTGAGCTTACGTCTTTTCCTATTGTTTATCCCCCAAATAGATTTGTTTCCAATGTGCGCAGGATCTAAAAAACAAAGGAAAACACAACTAGTCATCTACAACTAAAAGTTGTAAAACTTATGACTACTCACATTGTAGACAGGATTTGGATTCGAAAGATACTATGATGATCATTTCTGTTTCTTTCCATCTAAAGGAAAAAGATCACTACTAAATAGAGCCAAGAACCACAATTCTTTGGCCCTAATTGCAAAATCAAAGAAGTTTTGAAAATCCATATTTTTCCTACAGGTTTGCAGCTAAGTACCTTGGCAGTGAATCTGGACTTGAGCTGTCATGAGTCCATGTAAAATCTTTATTTCTCACACTTGGTGTTAATTCACACAATTTGTTGCAGGAACATTAATATAGTATATTTGAGAATGGGATTCTGCCCCAGACCCTCTTGGATTTTTTTTTTTTTTTTGTAATGTATAGGATATAAACCACATTGTCTTTCTGAAAAGAGATTATTATTGTATGTCTGGCTTCAAATATTTGAATAAAAGACTGTGGATGTTTGGTAGGAGTCCAGGCTGCTCTGTCTCTTCTGGTAACTTTCCATATGTGATGTGTAAAACATCCTTAAGTGTTTATGGGCTAGAGTTTTCTCATCTGTGGAATGGGGAGAGAACAACAGTTATCTGGCCTATTTCTAAGTTGTTATAAACATAAATGGATATGTTATCAGTGAAGATATTTTCAAATATCATTATATAGGCCAATGTCATATTAGGGTCATGTGTCATAAGTTATAAATTGAATTTGATGGTAATAATCAGAAGCTTTTCCTTCTGTTGATAAACAGAGTCTATGATCAGAGTCTTCTGAGTTTTGAGCAAGTTTATGACAAAATCAAGCAATGTCAGATACCCCACTTTCTCTACAGAATAGGAGTGGACAGGGGTAGAAACCACTACATAATTCAATACTTTGGGGTTAATAAATTGGAGAGCACGTCATACAGACTGTACTGCCATTCAACTAGAGTCATCTTGTTAAACCTGAATTTATAATGATTTCTTTATTTGCATTTTTCAAAATGGCCAAATGTGATAAATGCAGAGAATGGGATCATAGACTGTGAAGTGTGCCTGGAGTAAAATGCCCAGGAAACGAGAACTCTGAACTCAGATTCTTCACGTCTGGGAGTCCAGTGATGACGGTCCTTACCCTCCTCATCAGGATCACTTCTCAGTGCTGAGCTCAAGACTCCTGGGAGCTCTTCTTCTTCAGTAGACTCTGAAGAGTCATCAAATTTTTTCACTGCAGAAGGAGCAAATATCCCTTGAAAGTCTCAGTGTATGACAAAGGAACCGAGAAGGAAACACTTGAGAAGTTCTAAAAACCCAGGGTAAGAATATTCCCAAGGATATTTGGAGTCTGGTATTGAAGAAGGCAGATCTTCCCCTTGGCAGCTTCCCTGAATCCCACTTGAAACATGGGGGATGTTTCATCTAAACTTCTAAAACTTCTCAGAATGTTTACTTGAAAAAAAAATAATTCTACTGTGTTTGAGTCCTTGACTTCTTTGGGTTTATTTGTTATGACTGTTAGCCTAACTAACTAATACAAAAGTTAAAACAAAACCATTTTAAATTAAAGTAAATTTATATTTTACTTTGAAGGATATAGCAAAGAATTAGAATGAATCTCTTGTGGAAAACGCTATTTATTTGTAACCATGAAGAGTTCTTATTTGCCCTTATCTATTTTCCAAACTCTTTTTTTCTTTTGGGGGGGTATAGGTGATTTTCTGATATCCGTGGGCTCCACAAGGTAAAAGGGAGGAAATAATTATTCATACTCAAGAGTCTACAGATTCTGTGACAACTCAATGGGCTTACAATCATATTTTTTTTTTATTCCTGAGGGAGAGAGAGAGAGAGAGAGAGAGAGAGTGAGCTGGGGAGGGGCAGAGTGAGAGAAGGACACAGAATCAGAAGCAGGCTCCAGGCTCTGAGCTGTCAGCACAGATCCCGACGTGGGGCTTGAACCCACAAGCCATGAGATCATGACTTGAGCCGAAGTCAGATGTTTTACCAACTGAGCCACCCAGGTGCCCCAATCATAATAATGTTTTGATGATCATTTTCTTCACTTTTCTTCAACTGAATCCAGTTCTGGTGGCCTGGGTTCATAATGCTGAGTTCCTGCTTAAATTTCGTTTTCACTCTCCCTGTGAATTTGTAACTGACTTTTAAACATTACTAGCTCCAGTTTCCTGATCTATAAAGCTGGGATTACCTGGTTACCCTATCTCCCTGTTAAGGTTTTTGTGAAAACAAAATGCAGCTTAGTTTACAAAAACCCTTTAAAAAATCACAGTGTAAGCCAATGGATTAAGTAATTTGGGTTTGAGAATAGCTGATCAGAGGCCATTTCCTCACCAATAATTAAATGTCAGCACAAATTATTCTTCAAACATTTTCTGCATTTGGGACTAACGACAATATTGTGAGCAAATAGAGGAACACCATGCTTACCATGTCGGCTAGAATCTAAAGCATATAGGTAGAGAATAAGAACATTATTTCAACCTTTAGCACTAATACATATAATAGTGTATAGTAAAAAAAGTTTGTCATTTTACCAATTCGTTTTTGCTACATTTTTTATATACCAATCAAATGGATCGGTACAGTTAAACAACAATCAATAATGCCTTCTTGTCCCCTTCTACGTCCCAATAGGCTCAGAGAAATTAAATGCAGAAAATAATCTCCTAGAAGTAATAGCATTAAGGCTTATGGGGCATGCTCAAAACAAGATTCATCAGGAAAACAGAGCTTTGGATTTAGACTCTGAGTATTTGTTACCCAGGGTTTCAATCCTAATATTCTTACCTACTGTAATATGGAGTGGTGAGCAGGCAGCTTCTTGGGACTCTTTTCTCTTCCTTGATTCTAATGAGTCAAGGTTATTGGTCACTGCACAAAAGAATAGGAATCTTTAGGGGTCCCAGTGTATGACTAAGAAACTGAAATATTAGCAGGAAATCTCCTCATAAGAAAACCTAGAAAAATCTTGAAAACCAATGCATGTCATGGCCTGCAACAGTGCTGCCTTGCTTGGTCTGTCCTTCTAAGCCACCTGCCTTGTATGATCGTCACCTCCTTCCCCTGTCCCCAGAGGCAAGGGGCAACTTTGCAGTGTTTGAACATTACCTTCCTACACTTCTTCCTCTTCTACTTCTTAGCCCCTCTACTGTCACTTCACACTTCCTATCTCTGCTGCTTCTCACACAGGGAACCCTTGGAAATCTTGTGTTGACAATAGCAAGCTTCCTCTACTCCTTGCCAACCTGGTGCCACGATGAAAGTTGGCAAGGCTGAGAAATAAGCTCTGTGTCCATATCATAGACATATTTTGGGGTTGCCTTTTAGAACAGTTTGCTAACCCTAAGACCGAAGCTAAAATGTGCACTCTTTAAAATTTGAAGCAAATTCACATTTTACTTTGACGGATATAGTGAGCAATGACAACGAACATATCATTTAGTTATGGTTCGTTTGTAACATCAAGACCAGGTGACATTTTTATTTGTTCTTACATATTTTCCAAGTATGTTTCCCCCAAATAGGCATGTTTCTAATATCCTGTGGGTGTAGAAAGTAGAAAGAGAAAACGAATCACCAATTTGTGCACTAACGAGCTCCAAATCTTAGGACAGCTCCTGCTACCCATGGAATTGAGGAAACACATTTTGATAATTGTTTTTAGCTCTGTGTTACAAAACAAAAATGCAGAATCCAGGATGCTAGTCTTGTCAGTCCCATTAATTTGCCATGACACTTTGTAGAAGACCTTGATATGATTGCGTTTTCTCTAGAAAACAAGGGTAACAGTGTTTAGTCTCCTTACCCCTTAAGATTGTTGTGAATGAAAAAGTAAGGTATTATTTGCAAAAGTCCTTTGAAAAATCACCATATATGCCATGAATTGCTGAAGAACTCTCAAAAACGATACTTGGGTTTCAGAGTACTTAATCTAAATCTTTTTTCTGCTAACACTAGATAGCTGGCTGAGTTGTCTTTTGACACAATTTGTGATCAGAAGACAATATGACCTTCTAATAAAGGAATATTTAGCCTTCTGTTCCCTGTAGAAATCACTGTATAATTCCAACACTTTATAAGCATAGAAACTAGCTAATTTGAAAAACAAACTCATCATTTTGGAAATCTCTTTCTACTATATAATCCATACATGGATGCATGTATTGATAAATAGGACCTATCAGGCAATAGGCCTCATCTTCTATAAATATATATATATATTTCTTATATGATTTCTTATCTCCCTTCATGTCCCAAAAAGGTCAAGTGAAATAAATGCAGAGAATGGGATTCCAGGATAAACTGAATCTATCATACAGAATAGGCACAGGGTCAGATGCATCAAACTGTAGCTCTTAATTCAGATTCTTGCAGCCAAGGCCTGCTTTCCCACTGTCTTACCAGGTCCATCTTCCAGTGCTGACGTGGAGGCTTCTGGGGGCTCGTCTCCATCACTGGATTCTGCAGAGTCACTGCTGATCACTGCACAGAGGAGCAAAACCCTTTAGTTGCAGGTGGGGCCAATGAGCCCACAGAGCAGGCAACACTGTAAAAGAGCACTAGAAAGACCCGGAAGCTAAGTTAACGCAAGGCACCCTGGTCTGTGCGTGAATGTGTATGACTTGTGGGCTGCTCCAGGTCCTAAACCCAAGGTGACGGAATCCATGCACGGAGGGCAGCTTTGCTCATCCTGCCAACACTCTTCTTTCCCCACTGTCCTGCGACCTCCTACGCCTGTCCTTATGCTACCTCTTACTCCTGCTCTCATGCTACCTCTCTTTTTTTCTCAATTTATTTCTTGACTTTCCTCTTGGCTCTGACCATTTCTCTTACTTAGGCCTCTCTTTCTGGCAACGGTATCTCTTTATACCTCTCTTTGTCTTCCATCTCCTCTCATGAAAATCTTGGCTCTCTGACTTTTTTTTCCCTTTTCTTCCACATCTACCCCCATACTTTCTTCTTTTGATTTAGAAGTAGTCTCCTGTACATTAATATTTAACCTAACCTTTCTGTCTTTTGGCATTTTTCCAATTACTGGGACTTTCTCCTGAAGAGCTCACTGCCTAACTGGTTCCTCACCCCTTGCCTCCATCCAAGGCCACCCGGACTGCCTCGATGGACCCTGCTGACATGTCCCAGCCCCTTGCCTGGAACTGGTGACTCACATTACACACTCGTACAGTCATACTTACCTATTATGTCAGAGGCCTGGTTACAGTTAGTCCTCGCTTGGGCTTGCTGATCAACTGTCAAGTTAAAAAATGGCTTTTCCTTCTTTATATCCACCAGATATACAGAACAGGAATTTATTTGGATCCCATGGCCTGGTAGCTCTACTCCTGGATCAAATTGTAATAAATGAAGAATTTTCATTTGTCTCCCCCAAAGGGAGTAAACATGCTTTACTCCTATTGATAAGTCCTTCTCCCTGTAAATCCACTGCAGGGATGAAGCTTCACCCCCCACCCCTCTCCCTTCCTGCTGCTTAACTGTGTCCCTTCCTCTGTGCCTGTCTGGATTCTGGGCTTTGGAGGTTTTTTGTTTTTATTTTCTCTTCCCATCCTTTTATGAATTACTTTTTGCTCTTTTAAAAATAAGAAGTATATTGGGATACCTGGGTGGCTCAGTCAGTTAAGCACCTGATTCTTGATTTCAGCTCAGGGCATGATCTCACGGTTCATGAGTTCAAGCCCTGAATCAGGCTCTGTGCTGTCAGCTGGGGCTTCTCTCTCTCCCTCTCTCTCTCTCTCTACCCCTCCCTGCTCACATGCACACACTCTCTCTATAAAATAAGTAAACATAAACAAATTAAAAATTAAAACTATATTTTCTGTATAATGTACACAGACAAAAATAAGCAAATCATAAATTTTGAATCACCACAAAGTGAGCATATCTGGGTAACTATCACTCGGGTCCAGAAATAAAAGATTACTAATACTATGGAAGCCTTTTAGTGATGCCTCCCACTAATTGTCTCCATCATGTAATTCAAATTAATCACCACTTTGATTAGTAATTCCACTGATAATTAATTTTGTCAGTTCCAAAATATACATGAGTTTGTATAAATAGAATCATGCCTTTTCTCTCTCATTTGCTATTTCTCTGTCTTTCTGTCATGGGGCAGGGTGATCAATTCACATCCCTTTCACAGCATTATGTGTGTGGTAGTCATCTGTATTCACTTTGCTTTTTCACTGCTGTATAGTATTCCATTGTAGAAATAACCCATTAAAAATAAAACCATAAAAATGAATTTGTGCCATTTCAAGATTTTAGTTATTATGAATATTACTGACCGTATATGTGTTTCTTTTAGTTTTTTTGAACAGTGTGAATTTCTGTTGGTTTCTGCTGAGGAATGCAATTGCTGAGTCACAGGCTATGTGTATTTTCAACTTTGAAAGAGTATACCAAACTATTTTCCAAAAGCATGTGTAAAGGCAGAGATATAATTGACAGAGCTAGGAAAATTCAAGTAAAGAAATGGAATTTGGTGTGGTGGGAACTTGGTGGAAGGGAGAATGAGGGGGGAATATGCAACTGCATGGGAAGTATCCTTCAATACTCCATACCAAGCTGTGTTGACCTCATGCTGAGGGCCACAAGAAGGCACTGAGTTTAAATAGCAAAGACATATGAACTGGTTTGCATTTTTGATATGCCCATTGAGCTGAAGTGTGCAGAATGGATCTGAGGGGAGCAAGATAAGGAGGAGGCCAGCAGGAGAGTTCCTCTGTTTGAAGTGAGAAGTGACAGGAATCTGGATTAGAGTGAGCATCCTGGAGATGGAGAGAAATGAGCAAGTTGGACATATTTTAAAGTTGGAATTGACAGAAGTGGCAAATAAAGTCACAGTTGTTTTAATCCACTGAATTTGGGGACTGTTTGTTACACAGCAGTAGATAACTGATACTGCCTCCAAATAGAGAGAGCTTTCAGATCTTTGAATACAAAAATTTAGGCACTTGAAGGGATGAATCTAGAAAGCAGGTCTGGACTGGAGATGTGTGTGTAGGAATCCTTAGATCACAGATGGTGACTGAATCCATGGAGAAATGAAATGCCTGGGTAGATGCTTGTTTTTATCTGAGGGGGTTAGAAGGCCATTTTGGTCATTGCAGACACCTTACCCTTCTCAACGGTCTTAGAAAGGGCCCTTTGTGCTTTCTTTCCAGTGACTGACTCTTCAAATTGGACAATGTCTTGATTTGTCTTCTGTCTCATCATTTGGTCCACTCTTCACCAGTTTTTCATTTATGGTCCATTAACTCATCCTCTGCATAGTTCTCTCTATGCCTCCTCCCATTTTCTCTATTTACTGGTATTCATTTCTTTCTGTATATTTCTCTATCATGCTCTTTTTTTCAACATTTTTTTTATCACTGTCTCCCAGGGCCCAGCAGTGTCTAGGATGGGGCAGGGGAGGTTGTGAGGGCACAAGAAACCAAGAGTAAGATTTTCTTTACATGTGCCCCAGGGCCTCGCTGCCTCCCCCGAAAACTGGTCCTGCTGTCCTCCACCTGATTTTTCAGTGTATCCATTCTCTGTTACATTTTCTACTTTCTCCTATTCTTCGTTTCTTAATTATTAAAGTGCCTCTTCTATATTGATTTTTTCTTTCTATTCATCTTCCTCATCTCAAGCATTCCAATGATCATCAAAGTTCTCCCCCTGTGCCACTGTCCCCTGCTCCAAGTCCTTCCATCTGTCACTTCTTTCCTACAAGTCCTTCACTGGGGCTTCCGTACTCACAAACTGACCAGCAGCATCACGCATGGCTTCCATGTTTCTGCTACAACTTCTGAAAAGCAAGTTGCAAATTACTCCTTTTCATCAACTCCACAAAGTGGTACTGTTTGGATTCCATGCCAATTTATCTAAAACCTATGTAGTTCATGTACTTTGCCACCAGTGTTCCATGGTTCACTTTTTCATATTTTCTCTCCTCACATCCTGTCTTCAGGGACACTCCCTCCATTAAAGACCTGAGCTCTGTTTCCTGCTTGCTTACTTAAAAGTAGTCAGAGGCTGTGCACAAGGCTGTGGGTCTTGGATAGGGCCAGAGAGGTGGTTGGTAGAAAGAGAAAAGAAGAAAGCTTTTTTTCTCATGGAAAAACAAGGATAGAATTAGAATATTGGTAGGAAAAGTAACAATTACTTTCTTCATCACAGGGCAATGTGCTGGGTGTCTCTTCTCTTGTATCTCCATTATTCACGTGGATAGGTGCTTGTTCACAGGACTCTGAGGATAAAATAGACCACAGCTGAGGCCTGACAGAGAGACCTTATTCTGCCCATTTCCATTTTGCATCTCACCTGACTTCTCTTTTCTTCTCATGTTTCTACTATAGCTTGTCTGCATATATTGCCACCTTCACCTCATGAAAGTGTCTGTGCTTTAGTGATTCTGTGGCCAATCGCTCCCTGACTTCTTTTGACTTTTCTTTCTGTCTCTCTTTCCCGATTAGGTACTGCAGAATTTCATCCTTTGTCTCTTTGTTAGTCCTTCCTAACTTTTCTTCCTCCAGGTCTCTCCCATCAATATATTAGCCTCCACTACTGCCCCCCTCTGTGTCTGCATGAGTTTCCCTTCTTTGTTAATAGATATTTCCTTGGGTTGTGCAAGACTCCATTCTCTGCCACCAGCAAGGACTCCTTGGCCTCTCTATGCTCATGCAAACCCAGGCAATCAGTCTTACCTGCTGGCTCAGACTCTTGGGCACACTCTTTATTTGCTTCTTGGCTTTCTAGTGCATCATTTTTGTCACTCGTATCTTTTCTGTTCGCATTTATCTGTTCTGTTTCACAGAGGTTCTCCGAGAGTCCATTTTCAGATAGGGTTGTACCTAAACCATGTTTTGATTCATAGATGTTTTATTCTCCTCTATATCAATCAGGGCCCAACAGGAAAATACAAATCGCTCTAGCTTTTACAGCAGAGGGAATTTAATCCAGGGGGTTGGTTATGCAGTTGAAGGAACAGCTAAGAAGTCCAAATAAAAGAATGCAGGAACTGGAAGAATATTTAACAGTAAGCTGTGGGAGGGCCAGAGGGTGAGCCCAGAGGCCAGGATCAATGGGTGGATAGAAGCTGGTCCCTGGCTGGCATGCTTGGTGGGAAGTGGTATCATGGGCGAGATGCAGCCGTTGCCAGAATTATGGACAGATCCGACTTCTCCCTTGTTCCTACTCTCCAATCTCTTGTTAGTGCCCCATGTCGGGAACTCAACAGGAAGCCAGCAACAAAAGGAGCTGGCAAGTAAGTCCACAGGGGACAGTGTCCAGAGATAGAGGGCAGAGCAGAGCAGCAGAAGGTAAGGAATGAATTCCAGGGCAAACACCCCAGGACTTCCTTGGAGAAATTGCAGAAGGAAAGATGGACATTCTGGGTAATCAGCGATACAAAGAAGCAGCCCCCACCCTTCTAGCACATTCCAGAATGGAACGAGAACAGCAAGGGATCACAGAATACAGTCAACAGGAACAGACCGTTGTAAGATGAGGACTGTGGGCACGACCAGGTCAGGCTTCGATATGAGTTTTCACCAGTTCCTAAGGGGAAGAAATTGAAAGTTTCTTTCGGAAACTGAAGTATGGTCTGTGCTGTTCTTCCCCAATCCCCTTTTTTATAAAGTAGGAGGTGAAGATCCCCTCCAGGTATCAATACAGAGGCCATGTGGGCTTGGCAAATCCCACACAACTCTTGTAGTCAGACCCCAGTTGGCAGAGTGGAGGACGAGGGCCGCCCGCATCCCAGGCTACGAGGGCCTCGTTCAAGCCATCTCACTGCGTGTCCTACACGAGGTACTTAAGTAACTGGAGATGGTTGATCCTGACTCCCGTGGCCACAGTGATGCCACCTCTGCTTCCAGAGCTGCCCTGACCAGCAGACTTACCTGGGTTCTTACAAAGTTCTGGGGCTTTGTCCCTACCTCCTCTCCCTCCACACCCTCCCTTTCCACATCTGTTCAGTCTATCTCGTTGGCCTGTTCATGAGGATTCTGGGTCTGATTCTCCCATTTTTGGTATTTTTTTTTTCTGTATCTTTCTCTGCATATATTTCCCAATTTTTGTCTCACGTTTCTGTCTTTTTCATTAGATTACTGGAATGGCAGTACAGGGTTATTAATGCAGACTCTGTCACAGCCAAAAGGTAGAAACAACCGTCACTGACTGAGGAATGAATAAGCAAAATGTTATATAGCCATACAAGGGAACACTAACCACTAATAAAAAGGAATGAAGGACTGATTCATGCTACAACATGGATGAACCTTGAAAACATCACACTGAGTGAAAGAAGCCAGACACAAAGTCCATGTTTGTTTGATTCCATTTACATGAAATGTCTGGAAGAGGTAAATCCAAAGAGACAGAAACTGGATTAGTGGTTGCCAGAGGCTCGGGAAGAGGGGCATAGGGAGTGACACGGAGCTTCCTTCTAAGGTGACCCAAATATGTTGGAAGTAGATAAACGTAGTAGCTGCACAACATTCTGAATGCACTAAATATCACTAAACTGTATACTTTAAAATGGTTAATTCTCGGGGCGCCTGGGTGGCTCGGTCGGTTGAGCGTCCGACTTCGGCTCAGGTCACGATCTCACGGTCTGTGAGTTCGAGCCCCGCGTCGGGCTCTGTGCTGACAGCTCGGAGCCTGGAGCCTGCTTCCGATTCTGTGTCTCCCTCTCTCTCTGCCCCTCCCCCGCTCATGCTCCGTCTCTCTCTCTCTCTCTCTCTCTCTCTCTCTCTCTGTCAAAAATAAACATTAAAAAGAAAAAATTTAAATAAAATAAAATAAAATGGTTAATTCTATGTTATGTGAATTTTACTTCCATCAACACACACACACACACACACACACACACACACACACAGGCTCTGGGTTCAAAATGCCTGGGTTCATCCTTGCTCATCTGATTCCAGGCTAACTGCCCACAGGGTCTGCAAAATGAGCACATAAGCAAGGCTAACCTCCAGTGGCAGCCTGAGCACTGTCAGGCTACAAACCTACAACGGTCAGAGCAAATGTTTAATCGGTGAGGTGTTAGTAACATGGGTATTTCGGGGCACCTGGGTGGCTCAGTCAGTTGTGTCTGACTCTTGATTTTGGCTCAGATCATGATCATTGTTTGTGAGATCGAGCCCTGTGCTGGGCTTTGTGCTGATAGCACAGGGACTGCTTGGGATTCTCTCGCTTCTTCTCTCTGCCCACACCCTCCTCTTCCCGTGCACTTTCTCTCTCAAAATGAATAAACAAGCTTTAAAAAAAAATAACATGGTTATTTCGATTCTTTTAACCCTTTCTTCCCTGTTTTCATTTCCCTTCCTTCTCTCCCTCAAAGTGCCCACATCCTCCCCTCCACCTCTGTACCACTTCCTCTTCTCTGTGACTGGCATTCTCTGAATAGCATCTTGAACAACATCCCCCACTTTGAAATTGGTCCCATCTGCCATCATTTAATATTGACAATGGGCCCAGTTCTTAGCCCTTCACAGCTTTACACTGATCTTCTCCTATAGGGGCCTTTCTAAATCACAATTACTTCCTGGTAGTTAATCTGCTTAAATCTGGTTTTACTGACACACTGGGTTTCTGTCCCTTCATCTTGGTTATTGGGCCAATAGTTTCTTGTCATAGCTACTCCTCCAGGATTTTTCCTCTGGTTAGATGCTCACACAAATACCGCTCCTTGCCTTCTCCTTGGTCCTTAACATTTCTTTCCTGATTCCCCAAATCCACTCAGGACTGGGGCCTGAGTTCCCTTTCTCCTTTTCTTCTTTGCAGATGAGAATTGGTATTTATCAGGTTACAATCACCTTGTTCAAGGCTCAGTTGGATATTAGGACTGTTCACCGCCTCTTCTCCATCACTTTCTTGGTAACTAAGTTTTTCTTGGATTGCTGAAGAGAGGGAGACAGAGAAGGCAATTAGGGATCCCCATCAGAGACCAGGAACAATACCTCAATATTGCACAGTTACCAGCTCCCATCCCCCAAGCTCAGTGTCTCTGATCCTCTTTGTAAAATTCCCCCATCATCCCTGGGATAGAAAAGAGAACTCCCAGCAAGAGAGTCTATGTTTCTCACACAGAAAGGAGCTCCTCCAATATAAGGATAAAGGAAAACATCATGATCCTATTATTAGCCTTGTAAAAGAATTTGTGGATGGCCAGGAAATGTATGTATCAAAATAAGTAAAAGGACTGAAATGTGTTTCTGAACTGTTCAAACTGAAAGGAAGAAACAGGGATTTCCTTGGGAGATGAGCTAAGCTCCTAGAGAGATCCCTGGGTATGAAAGAGAAAGCCCAGCTACTTTAAAGATGCTGCTAGACAAGAGGAGGGTTGGGGTAGGGAGGGTGAGGGCTTCCCAAAGACACAAAGCAGGGGACACCAGGAGGAACGAGACAGACCTCCCAGGGGCCCAGGTCCTGGGAACAAAGGACACTCCGCAGCCCTGAGCAGACTGCAGTGCTGGAGGACGACCTCAGACGCCTTCCCCGTGGGCTCCGGAGGCTGGGACACCAGCCCAGCGCCCCTGCCTGCAGGTGACCCAGCACACGTGGGAGGAAGGAAATGAACCAGGAAGCCTGGTGGGGAGGGCTGTCTGTGGGGAGTCCAGAGAGGAGGGGGCGCCAGGGAGGAGGGGACCCGCTGCCTCAGGGCTGATGACGGGAGCTCCTCCTGGGGCGGTGCCAGTGGGGGTGAGTTCCACTGGACGGTGGGAGCCACGGGTGCTTCGTCATCCCAGGACGTGGCCTCAGATCCTGGGAAAACCAGGTGGAAGATAAGAGAGAACAAAGGGAAAGGTGAAGGGGGCCTGTGCGTGGAGGGTCCCATGGGGGCTCAGGGGCCTCTGAGCACCAGATGAAGGTGGGAATTGGAGCGCAGGAGAGGGTGCCGCACTCGGGCCACAGCCCCCCGAATCTTAGCTTTGGGTCGCTGACCGACAGCTCCCGGGGACAACAGGGTCCGGGAGGTGACAGCTGCCACGTCTGCAGGGACAGGTGGGCGGCAGCGAGTGTAGGTGCAGGTCACCCCAGCTCGGGGAGCCCTGGAGACTAACACGTGTGATGTGGACAGTGAACCTGGAAGGGGGGGGTCCCTGCAGTCTACGGAGAGGATCAGAGCCCCTGAGATGTAGGCAGTTGACATGTAACCACCATTCCCTTTGTTCCCATGGCCCAGGGCATCCTGGTTGCAAATGTAATATTGACTTGAAATTTCTGATTAGGTATTTAATTTCCTTTATTCCATTTCTAACTGTACTGACTTGCTGTAGAAATTTTGTTCTCAGATAAGGTTACTGGTGACACAAATCAACAAAGCACATGCTTTTTAATTTTTTCCTTGCTTATAAAACTGTTGATAGCTCTTTATTGCCTATTAATAAACTTCTAATTTCTTAGCTTTTTCTTTCTTTGAAGAAAATCTTCTTCAAACTTATCTCTCACAAATCAGGTCCACAGTCTGCTTCTCACTCTCTGAGACAAATCAAATTTGTCTTTGGTTTTTTGTTTTTTGTTTTTTTTAATTTTTTTTAATGTTTATTTTTGAGACAGAGAGAGACAGAGCATGAATGGGGGAGGGTCAGAGAGAGGGAGACACAGAATCTGAAACAGGCTCCAGGCTCTGAGCCGTCAGCACAGAGCCCGACACGGGGCTCGAACTCACGGACCGCGAGATCATGACCTGAGCCGAAGTCGGATGTTTAACCGACTGAGTCACCCAGGGGCCCCATCAAATTTGTCTTTGTTTTGAAGACACGCTGGACCCTTGGACACTCCATGCCTGATCCCATAATGCCAGCCCTCCTCAGGACATGTGAGCCTTCTTCTTATGATGTGTCTCTCCCTTATTTGGAGAACTCCACTGACACTAAACTCTGTTGAAATAAAAGGTTTTCTAGGCAAGTAAAAAAATTATACATACACACACACAAGCATTCTCTTAACTCTTGCAGGCCTTAAAATAAATGAAAATAAAATCATTTAAAAAATAAAATAAAAAATCATGCTTTCCCAGGAAAAAAATCGAGAATCAAACCTTTAGTTTTGTAGAACATCTGGCAGAGCATTGTTTTTGTGATTATTTGAATAATGTTTGTTTCACCCCGAAAGACTTAATAAAACCAATTCTCAAAAAAAAAAAAAAAAAAAATTAAAAAAAAAAAAAAAAGGGGCGCCTGGGTGGCGCAGTCGGTTAAGCGTCCGACTTCAGCCAGGTCACGATCTCGTGGTCCGTGAGTTCGAGCCCCGCGTCGGGCTCTGGGCTGATGGCTCAGAGCCTGGAGCCTGTTTCCGATTCTGTGTCTCCCTCTCTCTCTGTCCCTCCCCCGTTCATGCTCTGTCTCTCTCTGTCCCAAAAATAAATAAATGTTGAAAAAAAATTTTTTTTTTTTAAATAAAAAAATAAAAAAAAAAAACCAATTCTCCAAGACACCTGGATAGCTCAGTCAGTTGACAGTCCAACTTCGGCTCAGGTCGTGATATCACGGTTTGTGAGTTTAAGCCCTGCATCAGGCTCTGTGCTGACAGCTCAGAGCCTGGAGCCTGCTTCCGATTCTGTGTCTCCTCTCTCTTCACCCCTCCTCTGCTCTCTCTCTCTCTCTCTCTCAAAAATAAATAAACATTAAAAAAATTAAACAACAACAACAATTCTCCTTCTTTAAGGGTAAATTTAACCTTGGGTTAATTTTCTGGCTCGTTACTCTGGAAACCTAATCAAGGTGGCCTCTCTCCTGTGTTATTAGGCCAACATCAGCTTACTTAAAACCTAGTGTAGGGGCACCTGGGTGGCTCAGTCGGTTAAGCATCTGATTTCTGCTCAGGTCATGATCTCACGGTTCATGAGTTCAAGCCCCACATCGGGCTCTGTGTTGACAGCTCAGAGCCTGGAGCCTGCTTTGGATTCTGTGTCTCCCTCTCTCTCTACCCCTCCCCTACTTGCAGTCTGTGTAGGTCTCTCAAAAATAAAATAAGCATTAAAAAATGTTTTTAAAAAGACCTCGTTTAGCCCTAGTTTAGGGTTAAAAATGACTGTAAAGTGCATGTGGATTGGGAGGGATTATCTGGACACTACAAAGCACACTCTGGTCTTCCTTCAGTGTGGTGACTCTTTTAACTCTCCTTGTCCCTTGTGAGGTCCCTGAAACTTGCAACTACAGCACTGTTACCTGAGATATTGATACCCATGGGCATGGTGCTGCTAAGCCAGGGTGGGTCCTTTATCCACAGCTAAGCTGACAGTTGAGTTGGGTAGTAGACAACTTGGTGGACTGCAGTGTGGACCACTGCAAGGAGTCCCACAGAAGAGGAGCAACTGCTATTGGCCTGTTGGGATGCTGTATTTCCTGTAATGTGTCCTTCTAAGTCAATCTGATGCCATTTGCCTCTGGTTATCCTGTGAGTCTAAAGGCCTAGTTAAGCAGACCTCCAGGTGGGTGTTGTACCATAGCCATTATACCATAAGCTTTAAGAAGGCTCATGATTTGTGTTTTCTTATATCCTCACTGCCCGGCACTGTATGTAGCAAATTGTAGTGGCTCAATATACACCTGTCCAAAAAAAAAAAGAAAAAATATAAAACATCAAAAGGTAGATAATAAGCCTAATTACCATTTTCGAAGCTCTTATAAATGTGATCTAAATCAGGGTATTCTTGCATGTTGACCTCGCTGAACAATGCTTCTAGAAGTGGCAGGTCAAATGTCTTCTCCAGCTCATTTAGAACGTTATACACCACTCTTTGTACAGGGACCAGGTTTCTACAAGAATCTTGACAATCCTTAAAAAAATATTGAATAGAGAAAATATAAATACAGACTTCCAAGTTACAGAAGAGCCCCCAGAAAGTGATTTTATGGGTAATGTATTCCAGGTTCCCTCCATAGGTACCTTCTCATATAAAGTTTTAGAATTTCTACATATTTGTATGTAACTCCTTCCTCCTTAAAAATATTCACTTGTAAAACTGATCTCCTCACCGTCATTTACATTAGATGTGAGAGCACCTATGAAGAGTAACAGTTTCAAAGTTAAATAATATGTAGCCCTTTAAGAACCTGGCCAGATGTTTTAGGAATACATGTTTAGGAATGATGAGCAGCTGTCCTGTTACGTGCACAATCCTTGCCTTTTCCCCAGGACTGACTTGGCCTTAAAGAGCTCAAGGAAAGCAGGTGACAGTTCTCCCCTTTTGTGAACGTGGCCGTAGAGAAAGCATATTCATAGGGCAAAGAGAAGACTTGCATTGGGGCACCTGGGGGGCTCAGTCAGTTAAGTGTCCAACTCTTGATTTTGGCTCAGGTCATGATCTCACGGTTCATGAGATCGAGCCCCTAGTCAGGCTGTGTGCTGACAGTGAGAAGCCTGCTTGGGATTCTCTCTCGCCCTCTCTCTTTGCCCCTCCTCCGCTTGTGCTTGTTCTCTCACTCTCTCAAAATCAATAAATAAACATTAAAAAAGGAAGACTTGCATCTCTGTATCTCCATTAATGCCTACTACTAAAATTCACCCAAATTCCAAGACTCCAGAGGTACCATTAAAAAAAAGAGAAAAAGAAAAAAAGGAAAAGAACCCTAATAACTGAAAACTGCTGGAGAAAGAATAACAATCATCAATTCCCACATTTTGTCCTAACAGGACACCAGTTTCCTGTAGGCTTTAATGTTTTCAGATCTAAGGACTCAAACTGATGTCCATTGAAATGTGTTAATTATTATTCTATTAAATTAACTCATTTACGTTACACAGCAATTCATTAAAATTACCTTTAATTCTTAGTTTATGCTATATTCTATGCATTCCTACAAGGCATTACGCATCTCTGGAGAACTCCTGGTTCAGATCCAAGTCCAGTGGGCACCACGGAGCTCCAGTCCCTAAGTGAGAAGCAGGGCTGCCTCTGGTGATGACTGATTCTCCTTTCACTTTTTGCCTTATAGGAAACACTTACAACAATACTTGGAAAGGCCTCCCACTCATAGGAGACTCCTCAGTCAGCCAGTCGTGCTTGATGTTTGCGTCCAGGGTATTAAAATACAATTTCATTTGGGGCCAGTTTACCATATCGTGACATAACATACGTCACTTACTTCATACATTTTATTGGTGATGAGTTCACGGTCACGGAGGCATTCAAGGAAAGGAAATGTCTTTTTTATTGCATTTGAAATCTCCACCTTGTGTCTTTTGAAGTGTTTGAATACAGTCTCATAGATGAGTCTGTCATCGACGCTCTGGTCTTCTGCAGACACCCTAGGAAGGAAGGATACCGTATGAAAACGGTCATCGAGATTTCCAAGATGCTTGTGGTGGCTGTAAGATTTATATATAAAGGATAAGCTGTGAAAAACTAACGTATATAAGTTAAGTGGTCCCGAGTAGAGACAGAATACATGGAATTAAAGCAATAAGCAAAGATATTATGAAGAAAGCATGGGGGTTAAGAAAGACTGAGATAAAAGGAAAAAAAAAAAAAAGAAAGACTTAAATGCAGGATTGAAAAAGTCTGTTCCAGTCTGTCTGGATCAAAGCCATTGTAAAGATATCTTCACATATCTGAAATATTTTTTTTTTATGAAATTTATTGACAAATTGGTTTCCATACAACACCCAGTGCTCATCCCAAAAGGTGCCCTCCTCAATACCCATCACCCACCCTCCCCTCCCTCCCACCCCCCATCAACCCTCGGTTTGTTCTCAGTTTTTAACAGTCTCTTATGCTTTGGCTCTCTCCCACTCTAACCTCTTTTTTTTTTTTTTTCCTTCCCCTCCCCCATGGGTTCCTGTTAAGTTTCTCAGGATCCACATAAGAGTGAAACCATATGGTATCTGTCTTCCTCTGTATGGCTTATTTCACTTAGCATCACACTCTCCAGTTCCATCCACGTTGCTACAAAGGGCCATATTTCATTTTTTCTCATTGTGAAATATTTTTTGTAATTAAAAAAATTAAATTTAAACAAAATTGAGATATAGTGAACAGAGGAATGAAAGGCAATGGAATAAACCACACTCAAATAAAACCGTTTTGAAAAAAAAAGAAAGCAATGGACTAAAAATCTAACCTTGAAAATACTTCCTAACTAACAACTAAGAGAAAAATAATATCAGAAAGAAAAAACAAGCTGTCCCCTTTCTGATGTAGAGCTGTTAAGAGAAATGCCATCCTGTTAATATTATAAAACTAGTTTATAAAGGATAGGATGTGGTTAATAATGATATGACACAGTATAAATTGATAATTTCACAAGAATATCAAACATTTCTCCTGGGACATCTGCCCTGCTTTGTGTTAATATAAATCTGTCTGTGCTAGTGAATCTTTTCAGGCACCTGAATTTCAGAAATCACTGATGTTTCCTGTGAAATTAATTTTAAACTGGAGTCTGTAATTCCAGTTGTTAGTTGATCATTTTATTGCTCTGATAATAATGTTTTAATCAACATCTTGTATCATGAAGACTCAGAAGCTTTCTTTGTCAAACCAGAAGAGAATCATTGCCACTTCCCAGTACTTAGCGTGCCTCAGGGAATAATGATGTCACATTATTGTGAAACATCCCTGAAAAAACAAGTTTCAGTTCAAAGACTGCAGGTTGAAAAGAAGCATGTGTCTTGTCTTTTATTAAAAGCCCTGCTAAAATGATAATAAAGAAATTGGATTCACACTGGCAAGGAGAATCGCTGGGCAATGAGAACAAGAGAGATTTCCATCAAAATCCGTAGACAAAAGTGGGCAGAGGGGTGCTAATTGCTGTTGTAGGTGAAGGATGCTCCCAGAGGTCAGAAAAACAACTGATTTGCCCTGAAGAACCCTGAAGAGGCAGTGGAGATCACAAGGGATGGTGCTGGAAACTTACGTGTTAATTTAAAAACGGCAAATAGAACAGTGTACGTCTAACCTCTCCACCTACAAGCTGACCCCCTGGATCCAGGCACCCTCTCAAAGGCAAACATTGCTGACCTCTCTACCACCATGTGCGAATTTAGCCTGTTACCGGATTTCACGTACATGGAATAATCATACATCATGTATGCTCTGTGCCTGACATTTGCTCGTTACCCATGCTGTTGGATGAATAGAAGTCTGTTCCTTTCTGTTGTTGAAGGTATTCCATTGTGTGGACCTATCACAATCTGCTTATTCATTTTCCTGTTGATGGTTATTTAGATTGATTCCAGTTTGAGACTTGTGTGAAGAAAGCTGCTGTTCTTGTAGGCATCTTTTTACGGCATGATGCTTTCGTTTCTCTTGTGTAAATAACTAGGAGTGGGGCATGGTGTGAATATGCTTAGCTGTTTTAGAATCTGCCAAACTGTTTTTTAGAGCCTATTAGATATAGTTTTCCTAACTTAAGCCACTCTCATGTGTATGATGTGGTATCTTAGATAGTTTTAATTTGTATTACTTTAATGATGTTGAGCACACTTTCACACGTTCATTGGCAATTATGCATCTTGTTTTCTAAGGTGTCTGTTCAAGTCTTTGACCGATTTCTATTGTTGGGTTATCTTTGACTACTTACTGATGTGTAGCAGCTTGTCTTATATTATGGAAAGAATTGTTTTGTTTGACTTATGTATTATGAACATTTTCTCCCAGTCTGTGATTTGCTTAACCATGTGTTTTGATGAGGAGAAATTTTTTTTTCAATATATGAAATTTATTGTCAAATTGGTTTCCATACAACACCCAGTGCTCATCCCAAAAGGTGCCCTCCTCGATACCCATCACCCACCCTCCCCTCCCTCCCACCCCCCATCAACCCTCAGTTTGTTCTCAGTTTTTAACAGTCTCCTATGCTTTGGCTCGATGAGGAGAAATTTTTAATTTTGATGAAGCCAAATCCATCACTTTTTTTCTGTGGTAAAAACCTTAAGGTACTAAGAAATCTTTGCCTATCACAAGTTAATGAAAATATTCACAAAGCAACTTACAATGTAGGCATGGGTCTATTTCTGGACTTCTTATTCTGCACCACTGATCTATTTGTCTATCCTTATGCCAACAGCATATTGGCTTGCACAGTGTAGCTTATAGAAAATCTTGAAGCCAATTCGGGAAAAATTGTCTTGACTTTTCTAGGTCTTTTGGCTTTCTATATATCTCTTAAAATCATTTTGTCAATTTCTACAAGAAAAGCCTTTTGGATTTTTATAGGGTTTGCTTTGAACCTATAGATAAATTTGGTAACAACTGATACCTTAATGATATTGAACTACAATCTATTAACACTGTATAGCTCTCCATTTATTTGGTTTTCCTTAATTTTGTCTAGAAATGTTTATAGTTTTCATAAAGAAGTCATATACATCTCTCATTAAATTTACTCTTAACTAAGAATGGTATTGCTTTTTTAAAACTGGCATTGCTTTAAATGGTATTGCTTTTTAAATTGCTTGTTATAATTGTATGGGAATAAACTAATTTTCAAAAACGTTAACCACGTATTTATAAGCCCGCTAAATTCTTGTATTCTAATAATGTGTTTATATATTTCTTTTGGATTTTATAGAAAATAAAGAATCAAGTAAAACCCCTTTACTTTTTTTCCCCCAACAATTATTTCTTTTTCTTTCTTATTGTAATGGTTAGGAGTTTAGACACAATGTTGAAGAAAAGTGGGGAGAATGGACTACCTTGTCTTGTTTCCAATCTTTAAAAAGAAAAGCACTTAGGGGGCACCTGGGTGGCTCAGTCGGTTAAGCATCGACTTTGGCTCAGGTTGTGATCTCGCAGTTCGTGAGTTTAAGCCCCACATCAGGCTCCGTGCTGACAGCTCAGAGCCTGGAGCTTGCTTCGGATTCTGTGACTCCCTCTCTCTCTGCCACCCGCCCCCCACACTCATGCTCTGTCTCTCAAAAAATAAACGTTAAAAAAATTAAAGAAAACAAGTGCGACTGATATATTAATAGAAAAGATAAGATGGGCTCATATAAAATGCTAACTTAAAACCAGACAAGGTAGAAAAAGAAGGAAAAAATAGGGGCGCCTGGGTGGCGCAGTCGGTTAAGCATCCGACTTCAGCCAGGTCACGATCTCGCGGTCCGTGAGTTCGAGCCCCGCGTCGGGCTCTGGGCTGATGGCTCAGAGCCTGGAGCCTGTTTCAGATTCTGTGTCTCACTCTCTCTCTGCCCCTCCCCCGTTCATGCTCTGTCTCTCTCTGTCCCAAAAATAAATAAACGTTGAAAAAAAAAAATTTAAAAAAAAAAGAAAAAGAAGGAAAAAAGAAACAAAGCAAATGTAATGAATAAAGAACACTAATGTAGATGGTAGATATTAATAAATATGTAAATAAGTATTTTCAGTATGAATGGTGTAAATGTTCTAATTCAAAGCAGAGATTGTTGGTGCAGGAGCTAAGATGGTAACATAGTAGGAGAACCCTAGGCTCATCTTGTCCCTTGAACACAACTAGATAACAAATCATTCTGAAAACCCAAGAAGTCAGCCTGAGGGCTGACAGAACAAACTGAACAAGTAGAGGGAGAGAAGAGGCCACAGTGAAGAAGGTAGGAAGTGTGGAGACATGGTTTGGGGGAGAAAGGGACGGTGGGATGCTGCAGAGGGGAGAAAGCCCTGGTTGCAAAGAAAGGTGAGAGAGGAGCACACAGAGATATGCACAAGGAGAATACTTCCTCAGAACCGTTGGCTGGGGAAATGAGAGGGGCTGATTTTAGTGAGTTCTTGCAACCAATGGGGCTTGAAGTGAACTCCAGTGAGTTTTAAAGGTCTTTGGGCACGGCTGGGATAGAGCCTTGAGAGGACTGCCCTGCTCCTGGAAAAGAGGCAGGGAAACAATACCGGACAGACAGCACAACTTGAGGATCACCCGGGCACACAGTGGGGAGATTATTCACCCTCCTTGGGGCACATCCCTGACAGAAGGCATTCACAGAGACACCTCTCCATGGGACAAAGTTGCCCGCAGGTATCATTTCCATCCCCCACCCCGCCACGCCCTTCAGCATAAGCACAGAACCACCTGACCCGGGCAGCTCAATGCCAACACTGGCTGCCTAGCCTGCCTGCTCCAAGTCCCACACCCCTGCACTCCAAGAAGGTGTGACTGCCCTTCTTGGCCAAACCTCCTTCAGTCCCAGTGTGGTAACACCTTACCCCAGAAGACCAGTGTAGGCTCCCACCAGAGCACTTCCCCAAAGTTTGGAGTTTTAAAAGTCAGCAGGGTTGGCTGGGATAGAGCCCTGAGGGAAATGTGCTGCTCCAGGAGAGAATGCAGGCAAGCAACCCAGTGGCAGACAGCATGAAAACAGTGAAAAATGCCTGGAATGCACAGGGGGAGAGTATTCACTCTTCTGGGAGTGCTTTCCTGAGAGCAGCAAACATGGAGACCCCTCTCTGGGGAAAAAGCAGTTGGCTGATGCCATTTCCCTCCCCTGCACCTCAGCCTCAACACAGAACCACCTTTTAGTAAACAGCACAGCACTGACACGGGCTGCCTAGTCTGCTTACATCAGATCGCACACCCCTGCGTTATGTTCATATTGCCCTTCTCGGTCAAGTTTGCCTCAGTCCCAGCGTGGCAGGGCCCTTCCCCAGAAGACCAGCAGAAACCCCTGCCCACACCACATCTCCTGACCAGACTGTTCTGCAAGGCTTCAGTTCTAGTGTAAGTAGCAGCAGGTCCCATTTAACAAGCAGACCAGACCATGCCTCGTTAAAACTTGCCATGATTTGACCAAGAACCAAACACTGCCCATTGCAGGCAAGGAGAGCCTCTGCAGATGCCTGGCCTGAAGGATACAGCAGCCAAAACACAACAGCAGAGTGCACGCAGCACATACCAGAAACACTTCCTGAAGCACCAGGCCCTGGATACCACATGACCTCTTTTTCATAAAGCCATTACTCGCAGAAGCAGGAAACATAAGCAGCTTTTCTAACACAGAGAAGAAGACAGAGATGACAAGATGTCAAGATGGAGGAATTAATCCCAAATGAAATAAGATCAGGTCTCAGCCAGAGATCTAATCAAAACAGATATAAGTAATACACCTGACAGAGAATTTAAAGCAACAATCATCAGGATACTCACTGGGCTTAAGAAAAGCATGGAAGACATCAGGGAGAACCTCATTGGGTGATGGGCGTTGAGGAGGGCACCTGTTGGGATGAGCACTGGGTGTTGTATGGAAACCAATCTGACAATACATTTCATATTAAAAAAAAGAAACAGTTAAAAAATAATCAGTCAGAAATAAAGAATGCAGTAACCGAGATTCAAAACAGACTGGATGCAGTGGCCACAAGGATGGAAGAAGCAGAGAATGAATAAGTAATATAGAAGATAAAATAATGGAAAATAATAAAGCTGAACAAAAGAGAGAGAAGAATTATGGAACACAAGAATAGACTTAGGGAACTCAGTGACTCCATCAAACATAATAACATCATATCATGGAATCCCAGAATAAGAAGAGAGAAAAGGGGGCAGAAAACTTATTTCAGGAGATAATAGCATAAAACTAACCTAATCTGGGAGGGAAAGAGACATCCAGATCCAGGAGGCACAGAGAACTCTCATCAAAATGAACAAAAGCAGATCAAGACAAAAGAGGTCACTAACTTACAAGGGAAGACCCATAAGTCTGGCTGCAGATCTCTCCATAGAAACTTGGCAAGCCAGAAGGGAGTGGCATGATATATTCAATGTGCTGAACGGGGAAAGTCTACAGCCAAGAAAACTCTATCCAGCAAGGCTATCATTCTGAATAGAAAAAGATATAAAGAGTTTCCCAGACAAACGAAACTAAAGGAGTTTGTGACCACTAAACCAGCCCTGCAAGAAATTTTAAGAGGGACTCTCTGAGGGGAGAAAAGATGAAACAAAACAAAAAAGACTAAAAGCAACAAAGACTGGAAAGGACTAGAGAATATCACCAGAAACTCCAACTCTACAGGCAACGCAGTGACAATAAATTCATATCTTTCAGTACTCACTCTAAATGTCAATGGACTAAATGCTCTAACCAAAAGACATAGGGTAACAGAATGGAAAATAAAACAAGATCTATCTATATTCTGTTTACAAGAGACCCATTTTAGACCTAAAGACACCTTCAGAAAGTAAGGGGATGGAGAAACATCTATTATGCTAATGGTCACTGAACGAAAACCAGAGTAGCCATACTTATATCAGACAATCTAGACTTTAAAATAAAGACTGTAAGAAGAGAATGAAGAAGGGCACTATATCATAATTAAGGGGTCTATCCACACGAAGATCTAACAATTGTAAACATTTATGCCCCCAACCTGATATAACCCAAATATATAAATCAATTAATCACAAACATAAAGAAACTCATTGAAAATGATACCATAATAGTAGGGGACGTCAACACCCCACTTACAACAGTGAACAGATCACCTAAGCAGAAAATCAACACAGAAACAATGGCTTTGAATGACACACTGGATCGGGTGGACTTAACAGATATAATCAGAACATTTCATCCTAAAGCAGAATACACACTCTTCTCGAGTGCATATGGAACATTATCCAGAATAGATCACATACTGGGACACAAATCAGCCCTGAGCAAGTACCAAAAAGATTGAGCTCATACCATGCATATTTTCAGACCACAATATTATGAAACTCGAAATCAACCGCAAGAAAAAATTTTGAAAGACAACAAATACTTGGAGACTAAACAACATCCTATTAAAGAATAAACGGGTTTGGGGCGCCTGGGTGGCGCAGTCGGTTAAGCGTCCGACTTCAGCCAGGTCACGATCTCGCGGTCCGTGAGTTCGAGCCCCGCGTCGGGCTCTGGGCTGATGGCTCAGAGCCTGGAGCCTGCTTCGGATTCTGTGTCTCCCTCTCTCTCTGCCCCTCCCCCGTTCATGCTCTGTCTCTCTCTGTCCCAAAAATAAATAAATGTTAAAAAAAAAAAAAAAAAAAAAAAAGAATACACGGGTTAACCAAGAAGTTAAAGACGAAATTATAACATTATTTTTTTTTTAATTTTTTTTCAACATATTTATTTATTTTTGGGACACAGAGAGACAAAGCATGAACGGGGGAGGGGCAGAGAGAGAGGGAGACACAGAATTGGAAACAGGCTCCAGGCTCTGAGCCATCAGCCCAGAGCCCGACGCGGGGCTCGAACTCACGGACCGCGAGATCGTGACCTGGCTGAAGTCGGACGCTTAACCGACTGCGCCACCCAGGCGCCCCGAGACGAAATTAAATAGTACACGGAAGCCAATGAAAATGATAATACCACAGTCCCAAACCTCTGGGATGCAGCAAAGGCTGTCATTAAGAGGGAAGTATATAGCAATCCAGGCCTTCCTAAAAAAAAAGAAGAAAGGTCTCAGATACACAACCTAACTTTACACCTTAAAGAGCTGAAAAAAGAACAGCAAATAAAATCCAAAACCAGCAGAAGACAGGAAATAATAAAGATTAGAGCAGAAATCAATGTTACCGAAATTAAAAAACCTAAACAGTAAAACAGATCAATGAAACAAGGAGCTGGTTCTTTGAAAGAATTAACAAAATTGATAAACCCCTAGCCAGTTTTATCAAAAAGAAAAAGACCCAAATAAATAAAATTAATAATTAAAGAGGAGAGATCACAACCAACACTGCAGAAATGCAAACAATAATAAGAGAATATTATGAGCAATTGTATACCAATAAATTGGCAATCTGGAAGAAATGGAAAAATTCCTAGAAACATATAAACTACCAAACTGAAACAGGAAGAAATAGAAAATGTGAACAGACCCATAACCATCAAAGAAATATTATTAGTAATCAAAAATATCCCAAAAAACAAGAGTCTAGGGCTGGAGGCTTTCCAGGGGAATTCTATCAGACATTTAAAGAAGAGTTAATACTTATTCTTTTGAAGCTGTTCCAAAAAATGGAAATGGAAGGAAAACTTCCAAACTTATTCTATGAGGCCAGCTTACCTTGATTCCAAAACCAAACAAAGACCCCACTAACAAGGAGAAGTATATACCAATTTCCCTGATGAACATGGATGTAAAAATTCTCAACAAGATACTGACCAAATGGATCCAACAATACATTTAAAAAATTATTCACCACGATCAAGTGGGATTTATACCTGGGATGCGGGGCTGGCTTCAATATCTGCAAATCAATCAGTGTGATACATCATATTAATAGAAGAAAGGACAAAAACCACATAATCCTCTCAATAGATGTAGAGAAAGCATTTGACAAAACACAGCATCCTTTCTTGATAAAAACTGTCAAGAAAGTAGGGATAGAAGGATCATACCTCAAGATCATAAAAGCCATGTACAAAAGACCCACTGCTAATATCATCACAATGGGGAAAAACTGAGAGCTTTCCCTCTAAGGTCAGGAACACAACAGGGAGGTCCACTCTTGCCACTGTTATTCAACACAGTATTAGAAGTCCTAGCCTCAGCAATCAGACAACACAAAGAAATAAAAGCCATCTAAACTGTCAAGGAGGAAGACAAACCTTCACTTTTTGCAGATGACATGATACTCTATATAGAAAACCCAAAAGATTTCACAAAAAAAAAACCCTGCTAGAACTGATCCATGAATTCAGCAAAGCTGCAGGATATAAAATCAACGCACAGAAATAGGTTGCATTTCTATACACCAATAATGAAGCAGCAGAAAGAGAAATGAAGGAATTGATTCCACTTACAATTGTACTAAAAACCATAAAATACCTGGGAATAAACCTAACCAAAGAGGTGAAAAATCTATACACTGAAAATTATAGCTTATGAAGGAAGTTGAAGAAGACACACACACAAAATAAAGGAAAAATATTCCATGCTCATGGATTGGGATAACCAATATGGTTAAAATGTCAACACTTCCCAAAGCAATCTACATATTCAATGTAATCCCTATCAAAATAACACAAGCATTCTTCACAGAGCTAGAACAAACAATCCTAAAATGTGTATGGAACCAGAAAAGACCCCAAATAGCCAAACCAATCCTGAAAAAGAAAACCAAAGCTGGAGGCATCACCATTCCAGAATTCAGTATGTATTACAAAGCTATAATCATCAAGACAGTATGGTACTGGCACAAAAACAGACACTTAGATCACTAGAACAGAGTAGAGAGCCCAGAAATGGACCCACAAACATATGGCCAACTTTGTGGCCATATGACAAAGCAGGAAAGAATATCCAATGGAATGAAGACAGTCTGTTCAGCAAATGGTGCTGGGAAAACTGGACAGCGACATGCAGAAAAATAAACCTGGACCACTTTCTTACACCATACACAAAAATAAACTCAGAATGGATGAAAGATCTAAATGTAAGACAGGAAGCCATCAGAATCCTCGAGGAGAAAGCAGGAAAAAAACTCTTTGACTTCAGCTGTAGCAACTTCTT